>NC_037669.1:24805780-26005780 GCF_003255815.1 Theropithecus gelada | reverse complement strand
CCTGAGTAGCCTAACTGGGAGACATCCCCCACTAGGTGCAGACCGACACCTCACACCTCACACAGTGGGGTACACCCCAGAGACGAAGCTTCCAGAGCAACAATCAGACAGCAGCACTCACTGTTCAGCAATATCTATCTTCTGCAGCCTCCACTGCTGATTCCCAGGCAAACAGGGTCTGGAGTGTACCTCAAGCAATCTCCAACAGACCTACAGCTGAGGGTCCTGACTGTTAGAAGGAAACTAACAAACAGAAAGGACACCCACACCAAAACCCCATCAGTACATCACCAGCATCAAAGACCAAAGGCAGATAAAACCACAAAGATGGGGAAAAAGCAGGGCAGAAAAGCCGGAAATTCAAAAAATCAGAGTGCATCTCGCCCTCCAAAGAAAAGCAGCTCATCACCAGCAATGGAACAAAGCTAGACAGAGAATGACTTTGATGAGTTGAGAGAAGAAGGCTTCAGTTGATCAGACTTCTCAGAGCTAAAGGAGAAATTACGTACCCAGCGCGAAGAAACTAAAAATCTTGAAAAAAGAATGGAAGAATGGATAACTAGACTAATCAATGCAGAGAAGGCCATAAATGAACTGACAGAGATAAAAACCATGACACGAGAAATACGGGATAAATGTACAAGCTTCAGTAACTGACTCGATCAGCTGGAAGAAAGATTATCAGTGATTGAAGATCAAGTGAATGACATGAATCGAGAAGAGAAGTCTAGAGAAAGAAAAGGAAAAAGAAATGAACAAAGCCTCCAAGAAATATGGGATTATGTGAAAAGACCAAATCTACATTTGATTGATGTGCCTGAAAGTGAGGGGGATAATGGAACCAAGTTGGAAAACACTCTCCAGAATATCATCCAGGAGAACTTCCCCAACCTAGTGAGGCAGGCCAACATTCAAATTCAGGAAATACAAAGAATGCGACAAAGATACTCCTCAAGAAGAGCAACTCCAAGACAAATAATTGTCAGATTCACCAAAGTTGAAATGAAGGAAAAAATGTTAAGGGCAGCCAGAGAGAAATGTTGGGTTACCCACAAAGGGAAACCCATCAGACTAATAGCAGATCTCTTGGCAGAAACTCTACAAGCCAGAAGAGAGTGGGGGCCAATATTCAACATTCTTAAAGAAAAGAATTTTCAACCCAGAATTTCATATCCAGCCAAACTAAGTTTCATCAGTGAAGGAGAAAAAAAATCCTTTACAGACAAGCAAAAGCTTAGAGATTTTGTCACCACCAGGTCAGTCCTACAAGAGACCCTGAAGGAAGCACTAAACATGGAAAGGAACAACCAGTAACAGCCATTGCAAAAATATGTCAAAATGTAAAGACCATTGATGATAGGAAGAAACTTCATCAACTAACGAGCAAAATAACCAGCTAATATCACAATGAGAGGATCAAGTTCACATATAACAATATTAACCTTAAATGTAAATGGACTAAATGGTCCAATTAAAAGACACAGACTGGCAAATTGGATAGAGTCAAGACCCATCAGTTTGCTGTATTCAGGAGACCCATCTCACATGCACAGACACACATAAGCTCAAAATAAAGGGATGGAGGAAGATCTACCAAGCAAATGGAGAACAAAGAAAAGCAGGGGTTGCAATACTAGTCTCTGATAAAATGGACTTTAAACCATCAAAGATCAAAAGAGACAAAGAAGGTCATTACATAATGGTAAAGGGATCAATTCAACAGGAAGAGCTAATTATCCTAAATATATATGCGCCCAATACAGGAGTACCCAGATTCATAAAGCAAGTCCTCAGAGACTTACAAAGAGACTTAGACTCCCATACAATAATAATGGGAGACTTCAACACACCACTGTCAACATTAGACAGATCAATGAGACAGAAAGTTAACAAGGATATCCAGGAATTGAACTCATCTCTGCACCAAGCAGACCTAATAGACATCTACAGAACTCTCCACCTCAAATCAACAGAATATACATTCTTCTCAGCACCACATCGCACTTATTCCAAAATTGACCACATAGTTGGAAGTAAAGCACTCCTCAGCAAATGTAAAAGAACAGAAATTATAACAAACTGTCTCTCAGACCACAGTGCAATCAAACTAGAACTCAGGACTAAGAAAATCAATCAAAACCACTCAACTACATGGAAACTGAACAACCTGCTCCTGAATGACTACTGGATACATAACAAAATGAAGGCAGAAATAAAGATGTTCTTTGAAAGCAATGAGAACAAAGATACAACATACCAGAATCTCTGGGACACATTTAAAGCAGTGTTTAGAGGGAAATTTATAGCACTAAATGCCCACAAGAGAAAACTGGAAAGATCTAAAATTGACACCCTAACATCACAATTAAAAGAACTAGAGAAGCAAGAGCAAACACATTCAAAAGTTAACAGAAGGCAAGAAATAACTAAGACCGAGCAGAACTGAAGGAGATAGAGACACAAAAAACCCTCCAAAAAATCAATGAATCCAGGAGCTGGTTTTTTGAAAAGATCAACAAAATTGATAGACCTTTAGCAAGACTAATAAAGAAGAAAAGAGAGAAGAATCAAATAGACGCAATAAAAAATGATAAAGGGGATAACACCACCGACCCCACAGAAATACAAACTACCATCAGAGAATACTATAAACACCTCTATGCAAATAAACTAGAAAACCTAGAAGAAATGGATAATTTCCTGGACACTTACACTCTCCCAAGACTAAACGACAAAGAAGTTGAATCCCTGAATAGACCAATAGCAGGCTCTGAAATTGAGGCATTAATTAATAGCCTACCAACCAAAAAAAATCCAGGACCAGATGGATTCACAGTCGAATTCTACTGGAGGTACAAGGAGGAGCTGGTTTCCAATCAATAGAAAAAGAGGGAATCCTCTCTAACTCATTTTACAAGGCCAACATCATCCTGATACCAAAGCCTGGCAGAGACACAACAAAAAAAGAGAATTTTAGATCAATATCCCTGATGAACATCGATGCAAAAATCCTCAATAAAGTACTGGCCAACCGAATCCAGCAGCACATCAAAAAGCTTATCCACCATGATCAAGTGGGCTTCATCCCTGGGATGCAAGGCTGGTTCAACATATGCAAATCAATAAATATAATCCAGCATATAAACAGAACCAAAGACAAGAACCACATGATTACCTCAATAGATGCAGAAAAAGCCTTTGACAAAATTCAACAGCCCTTCATGCCAAAAACGCTCAATAAATTCAGTATTGGTGGAACGTATCTCAAAACAATAAGAGCTATTTATGACAAACCCACAGCCAATATCATACTGAATGGGCAAAAACTGGAAGCATTCCCTTTGAAAACTGGCACTGGACAGGGATGCCCTCTCTCACCACTCCTATTCAACATAGTGTTGGAAGTTCTGGCTAGGGCAATCAGGCAAGAGAAAGAAATCAAGGGTATTCAGTTAGGAAAAGAAGTCAAATTGTCCCTTTTTGCAGATGACATGATTGTATATTTAGAAAACCCCATCACCTCCACCCAAAATCTTCTTAAGCTGATAAGAACTTCAGCAAACTCTCTGAATACAAAATCAATGTGCAAAAATAACAAGCATTGTTATACACCAGTAACAGACAAACAGAGAGCCAAATCATGAATGAACTTCCATTCACAATTGCTTCAAAGAGAATAAAATACCTAGGAATCCAACTTACAAGGGATGTAAAGGACCTCTTCAAGGAGAACTACAAAGCTCAGTGAAATAAAAGAAGACACAAACAAATGGAAGAACATACCATGCTCATGGATAGGAAGAATCAATATCGTGAAAATGGCCATACTGCCCAAGGTAATTTATGGATTCTATGCCATTCCCATCAAGCTACCAATGACTTTCTTCACAGAATTGGAAAAAACTGCTTTAAAGTTCATATAGAACCAAAAAAGAGCCCACATTGCCAGGACAATCCTAAGTCAAAAGAACAAAGCTGGAGGCATCACGCTACCTGACTTCAAACTTTACTACAAGGCTACAGTAACCGAAACAGCATGGTACTGGTACCAAAACAGAGATATAGACCATTGGGACAGAACAGAGTCCTCAGAAATAATACCACACATCTACAGCCATCTGATCTTTGGCAAACCTGACAAAAACAAGAAATGGGGAAAGGATTCCCTATTTAATAAATGGTGCGGGGGAAACTGACTAGCCATAAGTAGAAAGCTGAAACTGGATCCTTTCCTTACTCCTTATACGAAAATTAATTCAAGATGGATTAGAGACTTAAATGTTAGACCTAATACCATAAAAACCCTAGAAGAAAACCTAGGTAATACCATTCAGGACATAGGCATGGGCAAGGACTTCATGTCTAAAACACCAAAAGCAATGGCAACAAAAGCCAAAATTGACAAATGGGATCTAATTAAACTAAAGAGCTTCTGCACAGCAAAACAAACTACCATCAGAGTGAACAGGCAACCTACAGAATGGGAGAAAATTTTTGCAATCTACTCATCTGACAAAGGGCTAATATCCAGAACCTACAAAGAACTCAAACAAATTTATGAGAAAAAAACAAACAACCCCATCAAAAAGTGGGCACAGGATATGAGCAGACATTTCTCAAAAGAAGACATGCATACAGCCAACAGGCACATGAAAAAATGCTCGTCATCACTGGCCATCAGAGAAATGCAAATCAAAACCACAATGAGATACCATCTCACACCAGTTAGAATGGCAATCATTAAAAAGTCAGGAAACAACAGGTGCTGGAGAGGATGTGGAGAAATAGGAACACTTTTACACTGTTGGTGGGATTGTAAACTGGTTCAACCATTGTGGAAAACAGTGTAGCAATTCCTCAAGGATCTAGAACTAGAAATACCATATGACCCAGCCATCCCATTACTGGGTATATACCCAAAGGATTATAAATCATGCTGCTATAAAGGCACATGCACATATATGTTTATTGCGGCACTATTCACAATAGCAAAGACTTGGAATCAACCCAAATGTCCATCAGTGACAGACTGGATTAAGAAAATGTGGCACATATACACCATCGAATACTAGGCAGCCATAAAAAAGGATGAGTTCATGTCCTTTGTAGGGACATGGATGCAGCTGGAAACCATCATTCTCAGCAAACTATCGCAAGAACAGCATAATTCTGGACTGAGTGTAGACTGCATGACCACAAAGTGATTCCACCTTAAAATGGGACACAGGAAGACAGCTTATGTGTTTTTTTGTTTTTTTTTTTTGAGACAGAGTCTCGCTCTGTCGCCCAGGCTGGAGTGCAGTGGCGCAATGTCCATTGCAAGCTCCGCACCCTAGGTTCATGCCATTCTCCTGCCTCAGCCTCCCAAGTAGCTAGGACTACAGGTGCCCGCCACCACAGCCGTCTAATTTTTTTGTATTTTTAGTAGAGACAAGTTTTCACCGTATTCTCCAGGATGTATGATTGTTACGAGATATACACTAACAGTGCCTTGACAACATCCACTATGTGTTCACCTACAAAATCAGGATACCTCAACAGGATTTCACAATTACTTAACAGAGCAGGATAGTAATACCATATTCTCCCTACACATGTGGAAACATAATAAAATCTGAAAGTTCTTTAATATCAAGGATCCAGATTCTACAAATAATTCCATGAACAATTATGCAAACTGAAAATTGTGTAATATTTTGTAAAAATAAGGAAGCTGTCTGAACAAGAACCTGTTTCATGCCTGTCAGAGGCTGTACGGCATGTTTAAGATATGCCTACCGAAGGAGTTCAATTTAGTTTATAAAGGCCTACTGTTTCATTTCTCGAGATGCCAGACCTCCAAGAGAGCAAAGATTAATAACATATACTTCTGGCTCTTGGGAAAGTCTCAGTCCAGTGGAGGAGACAGATATGTAAACATCTAATGTCGATGCAGAGAGCAGTGGCAGTCTCCGCACAGCACACATACCTGTCTAAAACCAGTCAAAGAAAGAAGGAATCCGTATTTCAATGAGCCTCCTTCAATGATGACTCCAGACTTCTTAAATATCTGTCCCCAAGAAATTGCCTTATACTTAGGCCACTTAATTAGAAATACCTAAGCAGAACACAATCATTTTATTACATGGAGCCTGAAACTGTGCTCTTCACCTCTTCATTGCAGACTATGGTCTATTCCTTATTTCAGCCTTCTGTTGACCCAGGCCTAACTCCTTAAAAACATTCCACGTACAGGCCGGGCGTGGTGGCTCACGCCCTGTAATCCCAGCACTTTGGTAGGTCGAGGCAGGTGGATGACCTGCGGTTGAGAGTTCGAGATCAGTCTGAACAATATGGAGAAACCATGTCCCTACTAAAAATAACAAAATTAGCCAGGCGTGGTGGCACTTGCCTGTAATCCCAGCTACTCGGGAGGCTGAGGCAGGAGAATCACTTGAACCTGGAAGGCGGAGGTTGTAGTGAGCCGAGATCAAGCCATTGCATTCCAGCCTGGGCAACAAGAACAAAAGTCTCTCAAAAAACCCCACAAAATTCCGTGTATAATCCTCCGTCTCTTTCACCTTCTGTAGACTGATGTAAAATAAATAAATAAATAAAATAAAACAAATCATAGACACACTGGAGAAAAATAGAATACATTTGTTTTGAATCTAATGAACTTCATGTCATTAGATAAAAGAACAATCTTATCCAAGTTGTAGCAACAAAAGTTGACAGGTAGAGAAATTTTTTATTGTTTATCTGAAGAGAACTGCAAAAAGTTGCATTTGCACTGAGTAGTTGCCTTCAGATTTAAAGCCTGAATTGTCAACTCTTACTTAAGATTACTGGTGAGTGGTCAGAATAGTTAAGGAATTTAAAAGCAATTTTTCTCATTTCCTTTCTTAGTTCCATGAGGAATGGAAAAATACAAATTTAACTGCCTTCAGAATCACCTTATAATTTGAGTTTTTGTGACCACAAGGCATTCTTTGCAATAAACTAAAATGACATGAAGGAGAATAGTTTCTGGTAATTGATGATTTTGTCAGGAATTTTAGGTTGTATTTCTAATTCTGCCACAGGGTCATCAGATTCCATTATGCTGGGCAAGTTACAGTTTGTCAGGCAGTTTTGTGGGGTGGCGTACTAATATTCTTTTAAAATACATTTTTAATATGACAGGGGAACTCCTGTGGACCCAGAATATGTTTTTGTGCCCTGTATTTTATCTTTATAGTTGCTCTCTTTCACCTTTTCTGATTCTTCTAGCTGTCTCTGTCCCAGATGCTGCCCATCTGGCTGTTGTGCGCAAAGAATTGAAGAGGTTTGGAAAAATTCCCTGGCAGAGGGGCACTTAGTTTCTGTCATCTAGGATGGAAATATAATTACCATGTTAAAATAAATATATCCCTTCTAAAATATCAAAATGTTTTCAGGCTTTACCAATTATTTTAGGTATTACAAATGATGGTGGTTCTTCTCTCAAGGGAGTTATCATTTCCTACCTTCTGTAAGAGATAGATACAGTCCATCTTAGGGCTTAAATATTTCAAATCATATGTATAGAGGAAATGGCTTTGGGAGTTTTAAACATAAATCTAAAGTACTTAAAAAATAAGCTTGCAACGAAACAGTAGCAGACCCTGCCTTTGTCAAGGACAGGGCTATGCAGCTTCCTTTCCTTAACTGTTCATTAGGCGGCCAAGACCGCAACTTTCATTGACTTGTTAATTAGTTGAGGCTTAAATATTTAATTTTAATGATTTACTGCTTTTTTTGGCAATAACATTTTACTTTATCATTACTCATATACTACAGCACAATTTCCTCTGAAAAGATCTGTAAAAGTAATTAAAGACAAGTACATATTTTTCATAACTTTACTAAGTGGTGGGAGATCTCATAAGCAGAGGAAATTGATGAATTGAAGAAGCAAAACAGATGGTAGAGCTGCATACATGTGCCAACACACTCCAGCCTGCAGTCTGTTCCAGATTTTGCTAAGGCCAGAAACACAGTGAAAGTAATACCAGGAGCTCCATCCAGCAGAAAAGGCTCATAGTCCCCTTGGGTCCTTAAAAGCAAGCTTCCTGGCTCCAGCACAAATAGCCCTATGTGAAGCAGTATTCCACGGAAGTGTTGTGTTTTCTGACCTTCTGGAAGTTTGTATGTTAAAGCATATGGTCCTTTTCAAGGGGAGAAAATCAAAGTCCTCTGTAAATAGCCATAACGGCCAAAACAATGGATATACAGAGACAAAATGGTTCTCTTTTTTCTTATTTGTAGCTATCAATGTTTTCCCTATTTGTAATTAAGAAGTGATTTCCTTTTTAAAAAATTAATAGATAGTGGATGCTCTGTTAATCTCTCAGAGTCACAGGTGATTAAAATGAGAGTTCTGCTCATAGGTTCTTCACCACTTCAGTCAGCTAAGAAAAGCTTTGAAAGAACACTATTAGGACAATAAGAATGATGGTAAAGTGTCTTGAAAAAAACAAGGTAGGCCAGGCGCGGTGGCTCAAGCCTGTAATCCCAGCACTTTGGGAGGCCGAGACGGGCGGATCACGAGGTCAGGAGATCGAGACCATCCTGGCTAACACAGTGAAACCCCGTCTCTACTAAAAATACAAAAAACTAGCCAGGCGTGCTGGTGAGCGCCTGTAGTCCCAGCTACTTAGGAGGCTGAGGCAGGAGAATGGCGTAAACCCGGGAGGTGGAGCTTGCATTGAGCTAAGATCTGGCCACTGCACCCCAGCCTGGGCGACAGAGCAAGACTCCGTCTCAAAAAAAAAAAAAAAAAAAAAGAAAAAAACAAGGTAAATCAAGGTTGTTTTCTTTTGGCTTCTGGATGTTCTTTCCGTTGCCAAGATGGTGGCAAATTAATAATTGAACAACAAAGGTATCCCCAGCTCCTAACCAAGATCATTTTTTATTAGTGTTCCAATTAGTGTCCTGTGAGTAAAGGACACTTAAGTCATCAAGAAAATGAATGTGGAACAAAGGTCAGGTGATAGTGGATTTTAATATGTAAACTGTTGCTGAATATTAGTTGTAACAGCAAATATTTAGAAAGAAACTAAATATTCAACACTATGAGATTGGTAAAATAAAGCATGTTATTTTACACAGTGCACTATTTTTAGGCAGTCAAGAGAGTTATTTTATGGGAATAGTAAATAAAATGGGTGTCTCTGTCTATTTTGTGCTGCTATGGAGAATACTTGGGACTGGGTAATGTATAAAGAACATAAATTAATTTTCTTACAGTTCTAGATATTGAGAAGTCCAAGATCAAGGCACTGGCATCGATAAGAGCCTTCTTGCTGGGTCCTGAAGAGGGGAGGAACACCATGTCCTCGCATGTCAGAAAGTGGAAGAGCAAAAAGAGAGAGAGAAAGAGAGAAAAGAGAGAGAGCAAAATCCCTCTGAAAAGAGAGAGAGAGCAAAATCCCTCCATCAAGCCCTTTACAATGGCATTAGTCCATTCAAGAGAGCAGAGTGCTCATGTTCTAAACATCTCCCATTAGGCCTCACCTTGCAACACTGTTGCATTGGGGATGGATTTTCAACATGACTTTTGAAGGGGACAAAAGCATTCAAACCACAGCAATTAGAAAATGCATGTGATATATGTTAAGTGACAAAAAGCTAAATGAATTTAGTGTAAACTGTCCTACTGTTTGTCTATCTTCCTAAGAACAATTGATTCCAATAATGATTTTAGATAACCACATCTTGAAGTGGATCTTATTTTGAGGCTTGAAACAACAAAGCTGAGGGAGTGAATTAAGGGCAAAAATCTACTTTTAATTTAAGAGTTTATATGAGTGACTGGAGCACAGAGGGCATTTATAAGGCTACTTACTGGGGAAGAGGGGATCGAGTCACCACTACTTTGGTCAAATGGTACTTCAGTCAACCAAAGCTTCATGAGTTCATGGAACAAATCAAGTAATTGGGGATCCAGCAGAAGTAAAACATGACAATCTAAAAGGATAATGGACCCACTGCCCATCACTGACTATACATTGTAGATACCCAGTCCATGGATGTGTCCCTGCATTGGAACCCAAGATCAAGATTTGGACATGGATGATGTATGCTTATATAAATCTTTTTACTTGTTTGTCTACACTGTCTTAGTAAAATCAGTCTTTTTTTTTTTTTCTACATTCCTTGTGGAAAGTATACTTCATTTCGGATATTTTGGATAAATTAGTCCTTAAAATTATCAATTTAACCCAGAAAACACTTTATAACCTGATATGCTTTGGCTGTGTTCCCACCCAAATCTCATCTTGAATTGTAGCTCCCAGAATTCCCATGTGTTGTGTGAGGGGCCTGGTGGAAGGTAATTGAATCGTGGGGATGGGTCTTTCCTGTGTTGTTCTTGTGGTAATGAGTAAGTCTCATGAAATCTGATCGTTTTTAAAGGGGAGTTCCCCTGCACACACTCTCTTGCTTGACGCCATGTAAGACATGACTTTGCTCCTCCTGTCTTCCACCATGATTGTGAAGCCTCCCCAGACATGTAGAACTGTGAGTTCATTAAACCCCTTTCCTTTATAAATTACCCAGTCTCAGGTATGTCTTTATTAGCAGAGTGAGAATGAATTTCTACTCTCATACAATTTTTAAATTACCTACTTAACATGCTCCTTAGAAAAATAAAAAACAATTATTAGGATAAACAAGAATATAAAAAATGTGAGAGAGAATATACATAGTACCAAAGATAGACTTCATTCATTTTTAAATTAGTCATCTCTGGCCACCTCATTCCACCAAATCCCAGAGAGTATTTTCTTCCTGTTTCAGAAAAGTGGACCTAAGAGAGATCAGAGTCTCATCCAAGGGACTCACTGCCCTGCCCTGGAATCCAGAAGAGGAGAGTTAAGTAGATGGACTCATGCTTTGTAGTTCAGGATCAAACTGAGCAATAGCCTGTCTGTAAGCTCACACTTTCTCTTAATCAGAAACTCTTCTTATTAATACTCCATAAGGTATCAATAATTTATTATAATATAAGTTACTGTGTAATATAAATTACTTTGTTCATATAATCAGATCACTACCAAGCATAAACATGTATAAAAAGGAGTCTTCACTGGGGACAGGTTAGAGCAAGAAAAAAATTAGATAAAAAAATGAAGAGACCTGAGACATTTCCAGGAAGGGCAGATCTATTCTATGTGAATCATGTGAGGATTTTGAATCTCTATAGGCAACCAGAAGACTCTGACAACCTGAGGGTTGGAAGATAGGCATAGAGTGAGAAAAGGAAAGGAAACAAACCACATTTTACTTATTTTTTTCTGAAAGCCACGGTCAGTTTTCTGCTGAACATAATCTTTAATCTTTGACAAGCAATTAATACCAGGTGTCAAGTAACCACATTTATTAAAAATCTGATCACAATGAGAAGTCCCAGCAAGCAGAACCTAGACTTTATTTGTCTTTTTAAGTCATGGCATATAGTACTAAGATAAAGTTGAATATAAACAAAGATGAATAAGATGGTGACTTCCTTCAAGAAGCTTACTACCAAAAGGGAAGCGAATTCAACAAAGTAATTAAAGTTTACAATAGGCGTGTGTGCAGAGTACGACAGTAATATACAAAAAAGTATGGGAGTGAGTGATCAATTTGCTTGGGGGAGGCAAATTAAAGAGAGACTTTACAGAGAAGGTGACATTTGATGTTCATGTTGGGAAAAGAAAGAGCATAGAGTATCCCAGACTACAGAAGAAACGGTGTAAACCAAAGTCTTGGGTCTTACTGGACTCCAATTGTACTTCCAGTTCTTTATCATTTGATTTCAGCTCTTAACTAATATAGTAATTTATAAAAATATCTTCTCCAAAAATAATTATTAGACAATTGTTTGCATATGCATAATGATTATTCAGGTCTATGTTCATAAAGTATCCATCAGATCAGGGCCTATGCCATCAATCCATAAATATTCTGAATGTTTCTAAGGCTGAGACATGTATCTGGTATTATTTTCTCTCTTTCAGAATAAAGGAATAATTAGGAATAAAATTTTCTTCTCCTAGATTACAAAATGAGTCTGTGACATCTTGTGGTTCTCAGTTCAAGTCATGTTACAACTTAGAAAGTTTCTTTATACTAAACTATAGGTGGTTGTGGTAATAGATTTACTAATAGACTTGTCTTTGGGAATCTTAGTTGATGGCTATTATTTCCTGCCTATGAATTGAACTTTATCAACAGTAATTGTATAATCACGCCAAATGATATGGTAGATACTCTACAACACTGACCCTTTGAGAAACAGTGGCACCGTCCATTGACAGAATGGTATTTTTAAAGTCAAAAGACTTACTGTAGCAGTAACAAGCATATTTGTAAGTATGGTGTCATATATTTGAGATTTTACCCACATTCTTAATGTGTCCTTTGGCAACTTACAGTATGTGAGTACAGATCAAAACTTTTTTATTTTTAAAGTCAAACATATTCTTTAAAATGAATTTACAGAATATTTACTTTCTTAAGACAGTGACATATGAGGATAGAGCAACTGTGTGTTTGACTTTCTGAAACAGCATCTTGTAAAGTAGAAATCCTTATCTGGTATGCACACATGATAGTGAAGGCAGCTGTTGTGAGGAGTTCTGTGTTTCTGTGCCAAACCTAGATGTTGAAGTGATAAGAGTATTAGGAAAGTTAAATGCTTGTCTTTTTTATGAGTGCATGCCCATGCATATTTCTAGTCTCTGCTCAGAGAATCAGATATGTTTTTTAGGTAGAAGGAAATGGGTGAAAAGCGAGTAAATAGACCCAAGTCCTTAACCTTTCACTGTTATACCAGCAACTTGATAAGCAAAGGCTGCTAAGAATTAAAATCCTAAAAGCTGCATAGAAATCACTTTTTCCTAAAATTTCTACATGAGAATATAATTTTACAAAAACTTTAATGTAGAAATCACAAAGACCATCCAACCCAACCACCCATTTAATGTTTTGGGAAACTAAGGCTCAAGGAAGTAAAGTGACAGGACCAAAGTGTTGCGATTGGACACTTTTAGATGCCAGATGTGCCAGGAACAGTCACAGTCATCTAGCCCACATGGTTGTCACCAAGGGCTGAATCTGCTATTCTAAATTTTAGAACTCAAGTCAAAAATAATCTCTTGATTGCAACTTCCTATATGCATTATATAGTAATTAATTTCTCATATTCTTCAAAGTTATACATAATTGTCCTTTATCCTTTTAGCAAACATTTATCTAGTACTTATTATAAGTCTAGCATTATATTGTAAATAAAAGCAACATGATCCCTGTCCTCATGGAGCTTAAAACACTCTAGATATAATGGAAGATAATTACATCATACACTATCATATGATTTCAATTTATAATAAGTGCCATGAAGAAACAGAACAGTGGGAAATGAGATAGCATAATGAGGAACTAGTAATTTATTTTAGACTTGATAGATGAGGCTTCGTTATTAAGAGACATTTGAACTCAAATTGCAAAGATGAATAGGGGCTAGTCAGATGGAGAGTGATTGACGTGGGAATTCCTGGCAAAGGGAAAGCACATATAGAAGTCTTGGCATTTTGGAGGCACTAAAGGGAGGGTAGTTAAAGTGGAGAATGGAGAGTCAGGGGCAGGGTGATGAGATGAAATTGAAGAGGTAGCAGGGACTGGATCACGTAAGGCTTTATAGGTGGTACTAAGGAGTTTGAACTTTTTTCTGAGTGCAATGGAAAGTTTTTGAAGCAATTTTTAACAGGAATGTTAACATGATCCCATTTACAATGTTAAAATGCTCAACATTTCTGATCAGCATTTGATAATTGCTTGAGTTAACACATTGAGTCAATACATGGCAGCTAGAATCACAGAAACTTTAACGTGGACCCTTTTTTTGCCGGATATTGTATAACTCCCACAAGTATGGAGAACCAGCACCCACAGCAGGCAACCAGACAGATGCTGAGGAAACTCATCACCATTTCACCTGTGGATTCCTTGGCTTCCAACCTTTTACTCAATTACTTCCTTCACTGTATCTACACCTGGGCTCTTTCTCCAATAACGAAACTTTGTGTTCCTTATCTTGCTTTCAAGTTCATCTCTCCCATCTTCTGGTATTCTTATAACCCTAGTGAATTGTTTTTTTGTTTTTTGTTTTTTTATACGCAGTCTCACTGTATTGCTCAGGCTGGAGTGCCGTGTTGTGATCTTGGCTCACTGCAACCTCTGCCTTCTGGGTTAAAGTGATTATCCTGCCTCAGCCTCACAAGTAGCTGGGATTACAGCTGCCCATCACCACACCCAGCTCATTTTTGTATTTTTAGTAGAGACGGGGTTTCACCATGTTGGCAAGGCTGGTCTCAAACTCCTGATGTCAAGTGGTCTGCCTGCTTCGGCCTCCCAAAGTGCTGGGATTGCAGGCATAAGCACTGCGCCCAGCCCCAACCCTCGTGATTTTGACAGTCCTTAGCATATAGTACAGCTAATATTTTTATGCTTGTCAAAGGAATAAGTAGATGAATGGATATTAGTAGTGGAAACTAGGATTTTGCTATCAACAAAGAATACCAATCATTTTATCGCCTAGTGATGAGGAAATAAAAATTAAAACTATAAATTATTATTCTGTCTCTGATTAACTAGATATGCTGAGCAAAGTCTTTACAGTTTTATCATTTTTTTTTTTTAAATCTTTCTAGTCCTCCTTCAACTGAAATTATTGTTGCTTAATTACTGATTGTATAACACTTTAGAATCAAACGTGAGACATTGTAACACACCTTTACATTGGATACTCTGTCCCACTCTTTGAAAAGTACTTCTGGGGTTTGATTTCTCCTTTGAGATTTTGATTTGACTTATGACTCCCCCGACTCTTTGTTGAACTTTTTTTCCTGGAATGAAAGAGCTGTCAAATAGTCATATCATTAAAAGTGTCATCCAACCTCATGAAAATAGTCTCCTGCTGTCTTGAAATGCTTAAAAATGATGAATATTCATGTTTCTGTTTTCCTGGGGTCATTTATAATGCTGTGTATTTGTGGTCTCCCTGCTGGGATTCATTTGACCTTAAGATAGCCCACGTTACTAGAAGAGAACACATCTGACACATCTGAACTAGGTTATGCTTTTTTTGTTGTTTTGCAAAAAAACAAGCTTAAGACTTTGTAGGGTACTATGTTTACTGTCCTAAGTAATTTCTATGGCAAACTGACAGTCTCATATTATCAACTGATGTTTTTTTCCCAAGGTCAGAATTGATGCCTGTCTATGCATTAAGCAGATACGATTTGATAAAGCTATAAATAAATGCAATTTATTTTCTGTTTCATATCACTTGTTTGGCTCTCTCAGCACTACCTACTGCCTGCCTTCCCAAGGGAAAATCTCCCCTGCATCCTTTGCCTCACTCCTTTGGGATTGTGCTCTCTGTTATCTGTCACCATTGGAAATGATTTGGATCAACAAATCCCCTAAAGTGTTACTGATATTGACTCAAAGCATAATACTCTAAGAACATTGATATTTTACTAAGGGATTTGTATAGAACTAGATGTTACCAAAAAAAAAAAAAAAAAAAAAAAAAACCCTAATAAATATATATATTTTTTTGAGACAGAGTCTCACTCTGTCCCCCAGGCTGGAGTGCAGTGGCGCGATCTCGGCTCACTGTAAGCTCCGCCTCCCGGGTTCACGCCATTCTCCTGCCTCAGCCTCCGGAGTAGCTGGGACTACAAGTGCCAGCCACTACGCCCGGCTACTTTTTCGTTTTCGTATTTTTAGTAGAGATGGGGGTTTCACCGTATTTGCCAGGATGGTCTCGATCTTCTGACCTTGTGATCCACCCGCCTCGGCCTCCGAAAGTGCTGGGATTACAGGCGTGAGCCACCGCTCCCGGCCAAGAAATATTTCTTAAATGGTAGCCTTTCGAATGAGGATTTGAACTGGAGCTAGTCTGGGTCTGAGTAAGCCTTCCTTCCTACTGCCCCTCAAATCAAACTAGGTAAAGCCATCTCCATGCCAACCCTGGGGAAGGGAATCAAAGCAAGTTGTCTCTTGTAACACAATCATTAAAGTGGGGAAACTGCAAGATCTAGAATCAGATAGGTTAGTTGCCAAGTTCTAAACATTTGTCTTAGTCTTCAAAGTGTGCGGATGTGTGTGTAGGCTTTATTTAATATCATTGTTTAATTATAGTTCTGCCACATACTATCCGTATAATCTTCCTCAGGTTACTTATTCTCTATGAGACTCATTATTCTGTAAAACATAAACAATAACATCAACCTCGATTTAATTTGAATGTTTAAATAAAATATGTGTAGCAACATGTGCAGTGCCTGACACAAAGTAGGTAGTCAATAGATACCAGAACACTGCATTGAATGAAAAACAACTTCATTTATGCACCCTGTTTCCTTGAAACTAGCATAAACAAAATTTTACATTTATAAATAACATACATAAACATAATTCTATTACAGGCTAAAAATAAACAAGTTGGTAGAAATATGTGCTGTTGTTAAATTGATTTATCGCCTTTCTTATTTTAAACAATACTTACCAAAAAATAAGAAATTAACATTAAAATGCCAGAAATACATTATATATACTACAAAAAAAAAAAAAATCATGTCGATTAAAACTGCAGTAGTAACAAAATAAATCATCAAAATTCAACCCAACACTGGTATATAAAAATTTTCCATAGGCATATGACATTTTTCTGTAGGTATATGCAAATTTTCATCTTGAATGTTGCTTTGGACTTTTATATACTAGATCTTCAGATAGATGAGAAAAGTAAATTATTTCATGACAAAGATCTATAAAAGGGAAGTATTCTGCTTCCTGTGATCCATGACTAACATTGGAAATTGCTTTTCCAGATGTATGAAACAAATTGTCATGCTTGTATTCCTTGTACTCACTTTAGGGAAGAGATCTACAATTTAAAGTCCTCCTCTACAACCTCTCTATCACTGACGTTCTATGTTCAGCTTAAACTGGAAAGAACTGAAGGCTCTGATGGTTAGAAACTTCTTGCATATTGTGGACAATTAGCATGGCCAGGCCTGCTATGAGTCCAGTGGCATATTGGAAATAGGACACAGAGATAGGTAACTGTGTCACAGCAAGGAATTTCCTCCTCTATCCTGATGTTTTAAAGTGTAGTAGAACCAGGGCCTTGAATTCTTTGACCTCATGGATTCCTAGATTCATATCATCTGCAATAACTACCAAACTTAAGATCTGGCTCCACAAGGAAATAACAATACATTAGAGAGAAGTTTCCACACTTATCCTTACCCTAAATATGTTATTTCCACCTCTTTTTGCTGACATAGTAATAAGGTGAAGAGAAGTTAATCTGGAAATAAATTTAAGCCATCAACCTGTGATTCTTCAAACTAATTATGGATTCTAATACATGTTGAGACTTCAGTGTATTTTCAAGCTGTATTTAACCCTTAAATTAATATTTGTTGACCAACTGATTGAAGGAAGGAATGAATAGTAAAAACACTATGTTTTGAAGTATATAGTACTTCAAAACAGGAGATGTGTGAGGGTGCTGAGAATTCTGGGTTTACAAGCAGTTATAGAATAGGGATTAATATATGAAGGTATAGAGAAGTGAGAAAAGGCAGAGCTCTAACAGAAATACTGGAAATTATATCTGGAGAGGGAAGTCTCATCTCACAAGTGAGGACAAAATGCGTATAGTAGTGCCCTCTTATCTGCAGGGAATGAATAAGTTTGGAGACTCCCCAGCAGATCTCTGAAACAGCAGATACTACCAAACCCGACTGCCTTCAATTAGAACAAGTTTCTGTTCATGTCTTCCACCCACAAATGTAATGCTTTTTCAATCTTAGCTAAGCACTTAGTATGCACTGTGGCAGTAACTTGTAGTTTTAGGTGCCACAGCAAAAACTTACACAATTTTTTTCCTTCTTCACAACTTCAAAAACAGATTTGTTCTTACCATAGATTTCAACAACCTCAACATATGACTTTTTTTGTTTCCTCAAGTTGAGAACTTTCACCTTTTCACTCGAAGGAAGCACTTTAAAGCTCCTCTTTGGCATATCCAAATTAACAGCATCCCCTCTCCTGTGCTTTGGGCCATTATTAAGCAAAATAAGGGTTAGTGGAACACAAACACTGCAATATTGTGACAGTAGATCTAATAACTGAGATGCCTACTAGGAGACGAAGAGGTGCATAGCATAGATAGTCTGGAGATGCTGGGAAAAGGAATGATCCATGTCTTGGACAGGATCGAATAGAATGGCCCAAGATTTCATCATGCTACTCAGAATGGCATGCAACTAAAGACCTATACATTCTTTATTTCTGCAAATTTTCATTTAATACTTTTGAATTGCCATTGATTACAGATATCTGAAACCAAGGAAAGCAAAACTGCAGATAAGACAGAGCTACTGTAGAGTACATTTAGGTTAAAGATAAAAGAAAAGGTGTTCAAATAAGACATACGAGAAGGCTATAGTGGAAACGAAGGACTGAACTTATTTAAATGTGAATATGGAGAGGAATGGTACAGTCTCTTTTTGTCCTTAGAGAAAAACTTGTTAATAACCAAGAAGAAGATTGGTAGTTGTAAGTTAACTTGGAGACTTAGAGATAGGGATGGAAAGGAGGAGAAGGGAAGGAAAGTATAAATGTTTAACAGGCCACAGTGTCCCATGAGCCACGTTCATGTTTCATAGCTTCTAGAGGCTGCAAATTAAAATGCTTAGAGGAGGCAGTTAATGAGTGATTAGGGCCTAATGATGAAACAGAAAGTATATTCCCTTCTTCAGGTAGTAGTCAATACAACGCCTATAATTGTTTGCCATACAGGAGTGCAGACTCAAAGAGAAATCAACAATTTAGGTTTGCTGAAAAATATTTTTACTTGTAAATTTTGAAAACTGATTCCACTTTTATAAAAATTGTTTATGGTACATAGCAACATGGATTTATAAAACGTAGAGAGAAAAAAATGGATGAGATGTATAGCATAATACCATTTCTATAAATTTAAATATATTCACATAAAAACAATGCAAATACTCTGTAAGATCTCATATGTACTGAATGGCATCAATCAAACACATTAGAGTCCTGCCTTGATTGTAGGAGACACAACTGACTATGAAAAATAAGAGGGAAATACTACTTTTTTTTTTTTTAATGAAGAAGAGTTCCCTACAGGGACAAGTGATATTAACATGGTATGGACTAGAAATATGATTACCCAATTTTCTGCACATCAGATCTAATGTAGATAAATAAATATTATTAAAATAACACACACAGTAACAGTGTCTGCTATAAAATAATAATATAAATAAACAATAATGGCATTGATTGTTGGCCCCAAAAATATAAAGACCCATTCTGTTTAAATGGACTATAAGAAAAGTTCTAAAAGAAGGAGGCTGTTAAACTAAGTCTTGAACCAGAAATTTACCAGAGGTTTGAGAAAGGTAAGGGTTTTCCATGAAACACATTGTACGCACCAGGAATTACTTGCTGGAGTTGATTATTCCTGCAATAGGGAAGTGGCTGTGGATAAGACACGTCAGGTATACAGGTAAGGCCCATGTCCTGGAGGCTTCATGCATACTCAGAAGTTAGGGGTTTATCCTCTAGATACTAAGGAAACATTTCTTCATTAAAATATAATACTTGTAAAATTGTTTTTTCTCTTTTTTATTCTCTACCTTCAGAACAGTCTCTTGAGGCAAGCAGTCTCTTCGTCATCATTTAGCAAGCTTGGAGGTCTAAAGATTAATATAAGCATGCTTCTGTGTATATGTATGAAAATATTATCAACAATATGTATTCACAGATCCTATTTCATATGGAAGAATTTGTCCATGTAGTATAATTTTCCAAGCCCTGGTTTATAAATTCAACACACTATTCATCAGTTCTCCTCGGTAAATTTAAACCCTCTAATATATTGTGCCAAAAAAAAAACTAGACACACAGTTTTATTTTTTATATATTAAATGAAGCTAATATATTTCTATAAATGGAATTGTCTATAGAATCCAGATGAACCCAGTATCTCAAAACTTTTAATCAAATTAATAATCATGAAAATGGTCATTTTATTTTTCCCTTAAAGTTGACATTAACTTATTAATTTGAATGTGGCGTGATTACTGCCTAAGGCTAGTACTGTTTAGAACAATACATTTCTCTAAATTACATTTTACTTTTTCCAAAGTTATCTTTTAATGAGCATTCTCTTTAGAAGTACTTCTGAAAATTAGCTGTTATTGAATGATAAGTGCAAATGATGAAATCCTGGATTGCAAATATAATTATATTAAGTACATAGAACACCAACTATAAATTTTTTCTAAGTTTTTTAGTTGAACTGTTAAATGTTTATTCTACTCCTTATTAAAATAGATTTAATTAACATATTATTTAAAAATCTCTATAATAGACTGTATTTAGGCGTTTTGAGAGATAATATAGGGTTGATTGGGTTTCACTGCACCACTTACTATTTATGTGAATTTTACTTAACACTGCCTCAGTTTTTCATAAAAGGATGAGAAATATATGGCCTACCTCTCCAGGTTATTGTGAGCATGAAATTAACTACTATATGTAAAGATCTTAGAACACTGCTATAAAATAAATATCAGCTACAATTACTGGCCACATCTAAAAATCAAATTATCATTAAAAGGGTACATTACACTTCTTACATGTATTATAAAGATACTTATTACGTGCATTTGCAATTGCGTTCATCATCTGCTAGCAAGCATTAATCGTTTATCTCATCATTTACATTTATAACTAACAACTTTCCAGTGGAAAGGTATTATCATCATAATTGGCATTAAATCTGTTATATTATGAATGCTATAGTCTACTGTGTCATCAAATAAAGTGGAATTTCTCTCTTTGATCACCAGTACTCCCTTCCACAGAAATATGCACATATTTCATAAATACTTCTGATAGTCAACATTAGGAGAAGAGTACATCCAGAAATATTACTTTCTATAATGTGTATTATAGAAAATGTACTAATGACTATTTACCATGGCCCAGATTCAAGCACCAATAAATCTGGTGGCAGTTTTCTTGGTGGATTTTGTGACCTTCTCTGTGACTATAATATTAATTCCAATATGATGTATTTATGTTTGCATTTTACATTCAGTATGCATTTTAAAATATTGTCTCTTTCTGGTTCTCTTCTTCTGGAACAAATATTACACATGTACTGAAGTTTCTCGTTCTATCTTCTTCCTTTTCAATATTTCTCATTTTCTTATATCTTTGCAATCTGATCTGAATTACCAACTGTATATTCTAGTTCAGTAATTTTCTGTTCACTGTTCTAGCCTATTCCTTAATCAATTAAATAATAATAATTCTAATAATACTAATTTCAATAGTTTTTTTTTTTTTTTTTTTTTTGACATGGAGTCTCGCTCTGTCACCCAAGCTGTAGTGCAGTGGTGTGATCTCAGTTCACTGCAACCTCTTGCCTCCCAGGTTCAAGCGATTCTCCTGCCTCACCTCCCAAGTAGCTGGGGTTACAAGCATGTGTCACCACGGCCAGCTAATCTTTTGTATTTTTAGTAGGGACGGGGTTTCACTATATTGGCCAGGCTGGTCTCAAACTCCTGACCAAAAAGTGATCCTCCCACCTCAGCTTCCAAAAGTGCTGGGATTACAAGCGTGAGCCACTGTGCCCGGCCCTCAATAGATTTTTTATTTCTAAGTTTTCTAAGATAGTCTTTTTTGAGTATTTCCATTCTTATTTTGTGGGTTCTATTCCTTCCTATGTCTCTTTGAAGAATTTAAGCATACTTATTTTAAAATCTTTTCCAGATTTTTCTCTGTCTCATCTGTGGACTCATAGGATTATAATTTTTTATAGATTTTCTTTCTTTCTTTTCTGTCTTTCCCTCCTTTTCTCCCTGCCTTCTTGCCTTCCTTTTTTCCTTCCTTCCTTCCTTCCTTCCTTCTTTTCGAGGCAGAAACTTGCACTGTTACTCAGGCTGCAGTGCAGTGCCATGAACACTCCTTACTACAACCTCAAGCTTCTGGGCTCAAGTGATTCTCCTTCCTCAGCCTCCTAGGTAGCTGGAACTATAGGCAGATGCCTCTGCATCCAGTTATTTCTTAAATTTTTATTTTTTGTAGAAACAGGGTTTCACTAGGTTGCTCAGGCTGGTCTTGAATTCCTGACCTCAAGTGATCTCCCACTTCAGTTCCCAAAGTATGAGGATTACAGGCATGAGCCACTGTGCCCAGCCTCATGTTTTTTCTAATTATCATATGTACTTTCCATGTTCACAGACAGTTATTTTCTATCAGATACTTGTGCATGGGTCTTAATGGCCGCCCTATGGAATTACTTCAAAGTTGCCTGTCAGGAGTGTACAGAGATTATCAGTACCAAACAAGATTTTAAATTACGTTAGGCTTTTCACCAGTAGGCAACATAGCTTCTGAGTTACAATTTCCCTAGAATGACTCTTCCCATGCTTTAGGGCAAAGAGCTTCAGCCCGGCAGATAATTCCCCTGTCTTCATGCACAATTAGGGCAGCTCATTCACAATTACCTTCTTCCATGCAGAGAATGCATTCCTGTGTTATGCCATATCCCAGTCCAGGAACTAAAACCTGCGTTATGCCATACCCCAGTCCAGGAACTAGAAAGTTTCCAGGCTGCTAGGAGAAGCTATTTGTAATGTGACTTGTAAAAGCTATGTGTAATGTGACTCGTGAGAAGAGGGAAATAGAACATATCTTACTTTATCGGCTTCTGCCCATTTATGTGCATCCCCCCAAAATTCCAAGATCTAGCAGGACATAAGGTGGGGGTGTTCTGGCTTCAAGGACTAATGAGAATAAGGCAAGATTCTTGTGTTACAGAGACTTGGGCTGGTTATCAAAGCAGGAACTCAGACACAACGAAATACAAAACAGGGCCTCTGGGCCTCTTTGACTGAAATGAAGGCTCAGTACATTAAGTTGCTGAAATTCTTAACTAAAATTACCCCCTAAATATATACTAAAGCTTGGGACAAACTCACTAGCAAGTGTAGGTTGAGTGTCTGATTGTGGAGGAAGACTGGCTAAAGAGTCAAGGAACCACTCAGGTCATTTGTTATTGTGCTAACTGCCTTTGGATTTATACTTTTTTAAATTTAATGAATGAAACAGAGTACTGTGAGCATTAGTTTTTTTCCAGATATTTCTGTGATAATATTTTGTGAAATGCAACTTTTTAATTGATTGTAATGTAAAAAGATTCAAACCTGTAATTTCAGACTTCTGGAATGAGAGACTGTGGTCATCGTGAAAAAGACCCTCAGTAAGAGGGAATTCTTTTTTCATGTCTTATGAATCTTATAGAATATTTGGAAATAAAAATAAAGGCTTGTTATTGAATTACTTCTGGGACGGTAGTCTCAATTCATAAACACTACAGTATTAAAAGTATGTCAGGAGTGGAACGATGGCAGAATAGGAGTTCTTTGGCTTAATTCTATCTCCCCACCCCATTCATCCCCCCAAGACTCCTCACACACAACCACAAAATCTAACCAGCAACTATTCACAGACAAGAATAGCATCCCGAATATCCCATAACTTGGGAGTGAAGCTGAAACACCTACACCGGACTGCAGCACCAAGGAAAGCTGTAATCAAATGGTAAAAAGAATGATTCTCTTTGAGCGAACCAGCCCTCCCCGAAGCCAGCCCAGCACCACACATTGAGAATTCCTCTGGAACCATGGTTTTCACAGTAGGAAAAGTGAGGTAGAGGAAAAGTGAGGTAAATGGACATTCAGTTTGTCCACCATTCTAGGACCCACTCTTCTTTCATCTCACAAGAAACACTGGGAAAACAGACAGAGTCAGACCACCTGAGATCAGCTAGAAACAAAGAATATAGGTAGAGCTCACAGTGTACAGAACTTGGTGGCGACTCTACATTCCAGGAAAGGGGGGCACTACACCAGAGAAACTAGCCAAGAGGATCACACTGCAGAAAACACAGTCCATAATTATTTTAGGCTCGAATCCTTAGCTCATGTCTCCACACAGCCTGAATGCTCTTCTCGGGTCTTCTATATGCCCTATTTAGGAGAAGTAAGGGTGCTAGGCAAGCTTGACCTAGGAAGGCAAGCAGAGGTTCCACTCAATCAATAGGCACTCCCAATGACCTCATCCAAGCAAAAAGACTTCCATCTTCACACATCTCAGAGTAGCATACAGGCTAGAACAGCTTGAACCAAAAGGCTAGGCAGCTTCAGTCAGTCCAAATGCCTGACAAATAATTCCAACCAGCCAAGGAAATTCCCACTGCCGTGGATTTCAGAGAAGGAAAAGGACTTGACTGGGTTGACCCAGGAAGTCAAGTAGTGGCTCCACTCAGTCAAAAAGCCCACCCACAACTGTACCAAAGCAGGGATACATTCATCTTCACAGATTTCAATCCTCATTTATGCATTTCTAAGGATAAGAGCCTGTGGCCCTGCCTGTCCCAAGCAGTGACTACACCTACCTTAGGAGCCCAACTAGTATCTTTACTTGATAGCAGAGCTTAGCCAGTAGTCTCACTGGACAGCAGAACATAGTCAGCAGCCCCAGCAAACATCAGAGCAGAAGGAGGGGCTCAGTCAACTAGAGAATTCAACAGCTCTGCCTGTTCAGGGCCATAGCAGCAAGCCCTTCCAGAATCACAGGCTAGACTAAACAGTGAAGGCTTATCCCTGACAAAGAACGTCTATAAAGCCTGAGGAGAGGCTGTTTCCTCAAATGTGTAAACAACAATGCAAGGACACAAGAATTATGAGGGCTCAGGAAATACGACACCTCCAAAAGAAACTAATAAAGTTCTGAAAATAGACCTCAAAAGAAAGGACATCTATGAAATTACTGACAAATAATTCAGATTAACACTCATAATTTCAGGGAACTACAATAACGTATGAATAGAGCATTTAATAAGATTAGGAAAACAATACACAAAAAAACTGAGAAGTTTGACAAAGAAATAGAAACAATAAAAAATAATCTGGACATGGATGGAGCTGGAAGTCATTGTCCTCCACAAACTAATGCTGGAACAGAAAACTGAACACCACTTGTCCTCACTTGTAAGTGGGAGCTGAATGGTGACAGCACATGGACACAGGGAGAGGAACAACACACACTGGGGCCTGTTGGAGGTTGTGGGAGAGGCTAGGGGGACAAAGAACGTTCAGAAAAATAGCTAATGCATGCAGGGCTTAATACCTAGGTGGTGGGTTGACAGATGTAGCAAACCACCATGGCACATGTTTACCTGTATAACAAACCCACACATCCTCCACATGTATCCCAGAACTTAAAATTTAAAAGAATGTCTTTTGAGGTTAGTTTCATGATTAAAAAAAAAAGATAGAAATCCTTCAGATGAAGACTACAATAACTGAACGGAAGAATTCAATAGAAAGTTTCAACAGCAAACACAATCAAGAAGAATGAACCAGTGAGCTGGGAGATAGAACAGTTAGGAGACCAAAAAGACAAAAGAATGAGAAAGAATGAAGAAAGCCTACCATAATTTTGAGACAGCATCAAGAGACCAAACCTTCACATAATAGAAGTTGCAGAAGGAGAACAAAGGGAAAAATGGCCAGAAAGCATATTTAAAGAATATTTGGCTGAAAACTACCCTAATATAGACATAGATGTCAATACCCAGATACAGGAAGCGCAGAGGTCTCCAATTAAATTCAACCCCAAAAGTAATATACCAAGGTACATAATAATCCAACTAACAAAAATCAAAGAAAAAAAGATACACATCACACACAAAAGACTGCCGATACACCATCAGCAAATTTCTCAGCAGAAACCCTGCAGATCAGGAGAGAGTTAAGTGATATCTTCAAAGTACTGAAGAAAAAAAAAAATCTGCCAACCAAAAATATCCTATCTACCCAAGCTGTTTTCAGAAATGAGGGAGAAATACAAACTTTTCCAGATAAACAGAAGCTAAGGGAATTCATCACCACTATACCTGCCTTACAGTAATTGCTAAAGGGAGTTATTTAAGTTGAAACCAAAAGCTGCTCATTAATAACATGAAACATATGAATGCATAAAGCTTAATTGTATGAGTAGACGCATATTCAGAATATTCTAGGACTGTTATAATGGTGTCTAATGCAATTTTATTCCCAGGAGAATGGTTAAAATACAAAACTGTTAGAGACAACAACAGCTAAAATAAATTTTCAAGGGATATAAATTGCAAAATGATGTAAATTCTAACATAAAAACCTAAAAGTGGGGAGTGGTAAAAGTGTGTATGTTTGTTAGACACAATCCAAGTTAAATTATTATTAGCTTGAAATAGGCCATTATAAGTCTATGTTATTCTACATAACCCTTATGGTAACCACACAGCAAAAATATTTAGTAAAAGCGCTAAACAAAATAGAAAGGATTCAAAGCATATCACTACAGAAAACCCCAGCAAACCACAAAGGAAGACAGCAAGAGACAGGAAAGCAAAGTATCTACAAAACAACTGGAAAACAACTAACAACATGGCTGTCCTAAGTCCTTACCTATCAATAATTACCTGGAATGTAAATACATTATATTTCCCAATAAAAATACACAGAATGACTAAATGAGGAAAAACAAAACAAAGCAAAGCCCTACCTAATTCCAAACTACACTACAAAACTATAGTAATTAAAACAGCATGGTATTGGCAAAAAATAGGCACACTGACCAATGGAACAGAATAGAGAATGGAAGAGCAATGAATTCATACATATACAGTCAAGTGATTTATGACAAAGAAGTCAAGAATATGCAATGGGAAAATGACAGTCTCTTAAATAAATAGTGTTGAAAAAACTGAATTTCCACATGTAGAAGAAAAAAATTGTACTCGAATCTCATGCTATAAAGAATGATAACTCAAAATGGGTTAAAGACTTAAATGTAAGACCACAAACTGTAAAACTACTAGAAGAAAACAGGGGAAAACTACATGACTTGGGTCTGGGCAATGATTCTTTTGATTTGGCCTCAAAAGCACAGACAACAAAAGCAAAACTAGACAAATGGGATTACATCAAACTAAAAGGCATCTGTATAGCAAAGGAAACAGTTACCAGTGTGCCTTATGGATTGGGAGAATATACATACAAGCCATACATTCAATAAGAGGTTAATATCCAAAACATATAAGGACAAACAACTCAATAGAAAGAAAAAAAAAATCCAATTAAAAAATTGGAAGTCCACTTCCACAAAGAGTATGTGAGTACACAAATAAAAGTTGCATGTAAAATGTTTTTTGATCATCTGTTTTCTTTATGATTCAAACCCGACTGTTGTGTAAAATGGTATTGTATTAGTCCATTCTCATGCTGCTATAAAGAACTGCCTGAGACTGGGTAATTTATAAAGTAAAGAGGTTTAATTGACTCACACTTCTGCATAGCTGGGGAGTCCTCAGGAAACCTACAATCATGGTAGAAGGGGAAGCAAACATGCCCTTCTTCACGTGATGGCAGGAGAAAGAAGTGCCGAGCAAAGGGGGAAGCCCCTTATAAAAAACCATCAGATCTTGTAAGAACTCACTCATTATCATGAGAACAGCACAGGAAAAAATGCCCCCATAATTCAATTATCTCCACCTGGTCCCACCCTTGACATATGGGGATTATTACAATTCAAGGTGAGATTGGGTGGGGACACAGAGCCAAACCATATCAGGTATATTAGGTCACATCTAGATGTCAAATAATGTTGCTTTCAAGGAATTTATAACTTGAGGAGTGAAGTCATAAACCAGAGAAGTTTAATTAATTATACAGGGCAATATGTGGTAGGTAGTAAATGGTTTGGAATCTCAATGGATTAATTCAGAAAAGTAGAGATTACTGATCATTTGCTTATTGTAGAGTTGTAAGAAGGTTTGAACCTATATATAAGATTTAGTGCTACTACATAGCTTTAAGCTACGGATTCAAATTTCAAGAATTTTTATTTACTGCTTTACACTATAGAAATCCTATACTATCAACAGGTGATAGTAGGAATACCAGTCACCTAATCTGAAATGTAAAGCATAGGTTACACTGGACATTCACTATAGTACCACATATTTTTCACCATATTTTTGTGTTTTTTTTTTAGACAGAGTCTCCCTCTACCACCTAGGCTGGAGTGCAGTGGTGCAATCTCGGCTCACTGCAAGCTCCGCCTCTCGGTTTCACATCATTCTCCTGCCTCAGTCTCCGGAGTAGCTGGGATTACAGGTGCCCACCACCACGCCCAGCTAATTTTTTGTATTTTTAGTAGAGACTGGGTTTTACCATGTTAGCCAGATTGGTCTTGATCTCCTGACCTTGTGATCCACCCACCTCCACCTCCCAAAGTGCTGGGATTACAGGCGAGAGCCACCGCGCCCGGCCTTCACCACCATTTTTAAAGGTAAAAACTAAACATAATAACATTTCATGGAATCAATTATTTTTAATAAAACATCACTGATAATGTAATCATTGCTTAAGGTTCCTGTTAATATCTTTCTCAACAATCTTTTACTATTACTTCAAGGAACAATGTTAGTTTCTATCAGTATCAGTTTCTATCATACTATACATAAATATTAAGAGCCATCTATTAGTTAGAAATTATCTTTATCTTTCTAATTTGTTTCACCCTGAATTCAATTATAAACTAAATAGCCATGTCATTTCCAGCAAACCCACTGTCAAAAACCCTTAAAGGTTTGCTGGTCTGCTAGCTTTGAGTACTTCAATGTACCCAAAAGTAAAAACTCTGATAACTATTTTGTGGACTATTTCAGAAATAAACTAACACATGTTTAAATTCGACTTCCCTTTTTCTTTTCTCTGTATTAGTAGTCAAAGTAATAATGGTTAACATTTATTGGAGACATGCTGTATATCATCAATATTATCGCATTTAGTCCTCATAATAACACTGAGTTTGGTGCTGCTATCACATCTCCTGTGTTACAGATAAGGAAATGCAAATATTGAGAGGCTAAATAACCTGCTTAGGGGCACACAGCTCATAAGTTGAAGATCCAGGATTTATAAACTAGCCAGCCTAACTCTAGAGTCGAAGCGTTTGTTGTGGTAGTTTCTTCTTAGTTGAGTTAAAAACGGGGTCCTCGTCATATGACCCTGAAATATTAGGCTCACAGACATTTGACGGGTGAGAAAAATGGAATTTATTGGGCGCAAAGGAAAAAAGGGGGAAATAGGGACTCTCAGCAGAGCGAGTCTCTTGATACTATATGCTTCCTGCCTCTCAGATTGAATCCCAGATACTACCCAGGAAGAGGAGGGGGTAGGCTCCAACCCCTGCAAACAGGGCTAACTTCCTGAGGCTCCACGCCAGGGTGCACTCCTCCCAGTGCGCAGGCGGGTCAGAGGCTCTCCGCGGCCCCCTTTATACTTGGCTGTCTCACTTTCACCACTACATGATATCAGACCGGACTGAAAATATTAACTTGAGAGAGATTGCTCTTCTCCAGAAATAAAGTGTTTTGCTTTATAAGGCTAACAGCACTTCTCTGCTACTTTACTCCATAGACTAATCTACAAACATAAGATAACAGCATTTGGATATCATAGTGCCATTCCTAGTAATATCCTAGCATCAGTTTGATCAACAGAAAAGATGAATACTAATTTGTTAGATTTTCAGCCCTCCTATTTTCCGCCTCACTTCCCTACAATCCAATATAATTAATATTAATGAAGGGGAAGGCTAAGAGTTGTACATGCAGAAAAGAATGAAAGGTTAGTTGGGAAGGAAGAGAAAGGTAAGTAGCCATTGGAGTGTGTATTTGGGACGGAGTTTATTTGTGTATTTATTTTTAACTTTGGATAGAGGAAGAAGAGAGACACAGAAGGATATCTATAAGAGCAAAGAATTCTAGAATCTTTCAGTCTATGATATATTACAGGATATAAGGAATCATATAAAATAGAGAATCAACTCTCTATTTTATTTTGATAGACTTCATTAGACATTTAGCTTGCTCTGTTACACACACATACACACTGAACTAGTGCTGGTATTTCTTCTGAAGGTTTCTTCAAGCAGAACATGGACATCTTCGTCTCCACTTAACTTCTGTTATTTTTTTTTCCCTCCCACTTAACTTCTGTAGTTAAGCATGGAGTTAGTTCTACAGCAATGTTTTGTGAAACAACCTATACTTCTTAAATAAGAAAAACATACTAAAACTTTATTCAAGTTTTGGAGTGATCCCTTCAATCTAATTTCCCAACAAGCACTGTAACTTATATTTTTTCTTCTTCACAAACTTTCTGCAATATTTGATAACTCTCTTAAGAGCATACACTACCTGTCTAAAAGTAATAACTTTTTCATTTTCACTAGAAGAGAAATTAAGTGAAAAGTGACTAATGAGAGAAGATCACCTAGAGACATAAAGATTACTATAAATGCTAGAAAATATTATACTTTTGTTCAAATTACTCCTTCGATAGCCATGTTGAGTTCAATAATTTTTCTTGAGCTTCGATCCCTGGCCAAAACATTCTTTTTAAGCCCCTTGCATATTTATTTTCATCTGTCCTTGACAACTTTGATTCTCCAGTTTTGTTTCCCCCCTCCATATTCTCTCAGACTATCAGGCCTCTCCTACAATCTCTGTTGTCTTTATTTACCCCCAAATCTATATCTGATTATCTAAATGACTTTCAGATTACCTTCAGTTTCCTTGCATTCATCTTCGTCTTCCGCCCTCTGCATTAATGCTAAAATATGCCGTCTGTACTTATATACCCTGGACTCTGAGCACAGTGCAGAAAACCACCAAACAAACCAAACTATGGTCATCTTTAGTACACAATTTCAAATCTCAGATGGCTCCTCTGTACCAATAGTTAATGTTTTTATTTGTCCTTGGTCAATTACCTCTTCCATTCCTATCAGTGATTATTCAAGATCCCAATCAATCTCTTTTCTTAAGTTCTCTGATCAATTCCCACAATCATCTTTCTCAGAAGAAATCCTTGATTCCAACTCTACAAATCTGTCTATGTATAAACCCAAGGTTTTTTCCTTCTCTCTAGTAGCTGAGGATTTAATCCCTCATGCTTTAAACAATCCCCAAATCTTTGCTCTCCTGATTCCTCCTGATTCCAAGATTCCTTGCTCTTAGTTGTCTTACCTTACCTCTTACCTCTGTATTTTCAACTTCCCTCTCTCTATCTTAATTTGCTCTAACCTCTGAGTCCATAAATACGCTCAAGTCTTCCCCATTATAAACAAACTTCCCTTTAATGCAATATCTCCTTCTAAGAAACATCTCATCTTTCTCCTTCCTTTCTTATCCAGCTTCTCAAAAGATTAGTTTCTATTTCTATTTTTTCATCTGTGTAATTATTCCTCACACATAGGCATAAGGATTCTTCCCCATTACAACTCTGGAAAAAATCACTTACTAAGATACCAGTGACTTTCTTATCACCAAGTAATAGGCAGATACTATTATTTCTCCTTCTGGAATTTTCTGCTGCAATTAAAACTGATAATTGTTCTGTCCAGCTTTCTAGAAACAAACAGAAACACATAAAACTTTAATACTTAGTAGGCTTCATTGACACTTCATTTTCCAGCTTAAATTTTCTTATAACTTCTAGCCAATCCCATTCTGTCTTCTTATTGAGCTTTCCTCTTCTGACCACCTAAAACTACTTCCAAAGACCATGTTGTTGGGCTACTGATCTCAGTCCATACACTTTTACTGGGAGGCCTCAGCTCACTCATTATTTTAAATACTGACTATATATATATATACACAATGTCTGAATTGATATTTCTGATTAGAAATCTCCTTTGAGTTTTGGCCTTGTATATACCAGTGCCTGCCAGATAACTCCATTTGGATGACCTAAATAAAGGCTTCTTTAAAATTAAAATGTCTCAACTTCAGCCTATCGTCTTCCTCTCTAAACCTACTTTTCTAGAGTCTTTTTTACAAGTTAGGGCTCTCCCATCTACTTTGTTACCTACAGTATATTTATTTTTACTTACCACCTGAATTTTAAGTTTTCCAATTCAATAAATATCCTGCTGACTTGACCACAAAATGCATTTATCAGATCTATCTAGTCGTATTCTTTCTTACTGGAACTTTCCAAATTCTGGATAGACAGTATCTTTAAAATGGATTATTACAACAGCATCCTAATTAGTTTCAAGCTAACCCCCTCAAATTCATTTTCCACATGTCTATAGCTGCTTATAATACTTCTATGTCTCCTCTTTGTTCATAAGAAGAAGACCAACATCCCAAACATGACATCCCAGACCCTCTCGAATCTGGCTTCTCCCCATCAATCTAGTAACTCACTACCATTTTTGATCCTCCACTTTATGCTTTAGCAATATCAGTGAAATGCCCTACATATCATCTGTTTTAAGCCCGTCTATCTTTAAGTCCTTCAGCCTTTATTCCTGATCTCAAATGCCTACCTACCGGTATCTGACCAATTTCTGCTCATTAATTAAGAAATTTCCCCCAGAAAGATTGCCCTCTTCAATTCCCCATCATTCTGAATCCAGCTTAAAGCCCTTTGATAACCACTCACCCACTGTATTTTGTTTGCTGTGCCTATCTTCTCACTGGACCATGCCTTTTTTGAGAGCAAGGACCATAGCTTTCATCACTAAGCATGATGCATGATAGACTCTCAAAATATATACATTTTTAAAAAATGAATGAGTAAATGAGTTCTGCAAAGAACAATTTTGATGTACCAAAGTTAACCTAAAAACGTCTCTATGAATATCCTTCTCTAAACCCAGCTACTACTATGCATTTTTGAGACAGGTATCATTATTTGACTTTCTCTTACTAATGATCATCAAAGTTAATTTTAATAAATTAATGTTGATCTTTTATGAGTTCTTCTAGGAAAGCACCTTTTCATAACATCTGGCAATATAAAATCAATGATCAAATTCTCTTTTAAGTGAAAGAATGTCTGACAAGAATACACAAGTAATCTAAACATTTATTACTAGCCCACTGTAGCTTCTTTCTGCATGCAACTTCTTACCCAAGATAGAACTTCTAATTCTTATTTTTCATTTAAAATTTTCTCTGCCTAGTGGTTTGATGACATATGGATGATTATATAGAGAATAAAGGGAGGAAAAAAATCAGAAACATTGAAAACAAGTTATAAGTAATATCTTTGAGGAGTTTATATATTAGATGCAAAGTAGAAGGATGCACTGATACAAGAGCTAATGTGGGGAAAAACTGAACCATTCATTTCAGTGACAAAACTTTGAGTATTTCTCATTCTGTAAAACAAAGGTCCATCAGCCAAAAAGTTTCTTTATGAAGCAAATAATGGTTGATAGGAACAGAGTCAGACTTTAAAGACAAATTATGTTTGGAAGCAGCCTAAGAGTCCATAAACAGATGAATGGATAAAGAAAATGTGGTACATATATACAATGGAGTACTATTCAGTCATAAAAAAGAATGAGATCCAGTCATTTGCAACAACATGGATGGAACTAGAGATCATTATGTTATGTGAAAGAAGTCAGGCACAGAAAGAGAAACATGACATGTTCTCAATTATGTTGGGGAGCTAAAAATCAAAACAATTGAACTCATGGATATAAAATGGAAGGATGGTTACCAGAAGCTGGAAAGTGTAGTGGGCAAGGTTTGGGGAGGGAGGTGGGGATGGTTAATGGGTACAAAAATATCATTAGAAAGAATGAGTAAGCCGTACTATTTGATAGCACAATAGGGTGACTATAGTGAATAATAACCTAACTGTACATTTAAAAATAACTTAAAGAGTATAATTGAATTGTTTGTAACTCAAAGGATACATGCTTGAGGGGATGGATACCCCATTTTCTGTGATGTGCTTCACATTGCATGCCTGTATCAAAACATCCCGTGTACCCCATAAATATATATACCTTACTATGTTACCACAAAAATTAAAAAGAAAAATAAAGGTAGAATATTACATATGAAAACAAGATAAATTATGTACGTTGTTTGAGTGATATTGTTAACAGATTAAAAAACCAACAAAGGCCGGGCGTGGTGGCTCATGCCTATAATCCTAGCACTTTGGGAGGCTGAGGGAGGACGAAGAGGTCAGGAGTTCGAGACCAGCCTGGCCAACACAGTGAAATCCCATCTCTACTAAAAATACAAAAATTAGCTGGGCATGGTGGTGGGTGCCTGTAATCCCAGCTACTTGAGAGGCTAAAGCAGGAGAATAGCTTGAACCCGGGAGGTGGAGGTTACAGTGAGCCGAGATCGTGCCACTCCAGCCTGGGCAACAGAACTAGCCTCCTTCTCAAGAAAGAAAAAAAAAAAAAAATCAACAAAAATCTATTACCTAAATTTAGTAGCTGACGTGAGTCTATCTAAACTTTCAATTCCAGTTTCACGCATTGCAAGACTATCTCTAGTATCAATGGCAGCAGCACCATTCATTACCAACAGACTTATAATATTTTAAATAATTAAAATGTTGCATTGCTTAAAAAATAGAAATTACCTTTTGTATAACATATCTTCAAAAATGAGCTCTTAGATTACATTTTATTTATTGCTTTAAAATGGAAAAACATCTGAAAGTTAATCCATACATGTCAAAAGTTATAACATAAAAATTAAAAGAATGAATTAAATATTATCAGAGCTTTAATAATAAAAAAAACCCAACTATAATTATTTGTCAGGATCCAGCCAGTTTCTATACATTTTATGATACTATTTTTGTGAACATGATAGAATCTAAGAAGTGAGTTTGATGTAAGGAGTATTTTAAGACTCACGATAATTGTTGCCAACGTAACCAGGTAACGTCTAAAACATTCTGGATCCTTATTCCAAGAGGGAAGAGCTGTAGGGTATTAGGGCATTTTAGAAACTCTCAGTGGCATTTAGAAACTCTCAGAAGGAAGTAGGGTGGTGACTTTTAGGTTTTAATGTTTCCAAAGGCTTTCAGAATGTCATGTGATAAGAGCTCAAAAATTTTTGCAGCAGCCAGCTTTCCAGCAGCTTGCTTCTGCTTTTTAATGTTGACGTACATGAGACCTTAGTTGTTAAATGCCTCTCAATATTTACCAACCACAAACTTGCTTTCTATATTTTTCCTTCCAAGTGAATCCCAATATCTTTAGGATGCCTATTTAACTTCTCTGCTCCTTTGTCTTCTTTGATTAAGAGTCATTAATGAGCATTTGGCTTTTAATATGAAAAACGAGGTAAACAGAATTACCAGGAGAGGTCCTAATGGTACAATCAAGTCAGAGTAATGGACAGAGTTTCCTGGTGGATTTTTAAAGGCATATAAGCAAATAACAGTTTACTCGAGGGATAAATTTAACATTTTCTAAAAGTTTACTCTGAATATTGGTTATGTTTAAAAGTTTACACTTTCTTTCCTGCATTTTTGCCAGTTAAAAAACAACTATGCCTTTGTTTAATCTTAATATGATTAGGATAAAACAATATTAAATAATTTTTAAAACATGATAGTTTAAGAAACACAAATGCAGGAGTTATACTTTCATGATCATTATTATAAGCTGGAGCAAATCATTGTACCATGACCTGATTTTAGTAGTTTTTAACATGACAAAATTTAGTCTTTTACTGAATCATTTTGTAGAATTAAAATCTCTCTGAAAAACATTGTGATGCCTTTAGATTGGACAGCAGAAAATAAAATGTGTCTCAACAAGTACTCCTGACCTTTTAAGGCTTCAGGAAGTACGTGGAGGTAAGCACTTTCCTGAGGTGTCATCGTCTCTGAGGACAGAAAAGGGATCCAGCTGCCAAGTGACGTTCTAATTCTCATGGTTGGGCCTGTTGTCTGGAAAAAGAGTCATGCTTCATTTAGTAATTCCAGTGTTTCTTCCTCTTCCTGTAAAGAAGGGTGTGGGAGCAGGGAATATTCATTCACAAAAAATGGAACAGAAATATGTATCCCGTGGGAAGGAGCCATTTATAGAACTGTCTAAAAATATGTATTTGGGCAGGTCAGATGATATTTTGCAATATTACTGTCATGACCATTCAGTTTGTACACTGGCTTTGAATATGTGTTCATTTCTGAAGCAGGAGTCATTTTGAAGTACTAGGAAAATGGGGTTGCCAAAGAGATAAACTGTTATATGGCTAATTTCTTTGTATCTGGTTCAAACCAGTTACCCCAAGCAGAACTTATGGATATCTGAGAAATTAAAAAAGTAATAGTCTATTTAGGATTCCTTACCAATGACATTATCCTTATAATACAGTATTACAAGTTATAGTCTTTTTTAATTTAGTACATAATTTTATGACTTATTAAATAGGTCATAAAAGTAACTGGGCAAAGGAAAACGAAGATATTGCAGGAGAAATCCAGGTCACAGAGCTCATTCAGCACAGCTGACTAGAAAACTGATCATTCTTGGACTTTGATTGCTGATTTGGGGCATGGAGAGGTTTTCATCACCATTATAGGGGCTGTCTGAGAATGGGCACAGGCTGGAGTGTAAGAAACAGACTGTACACAAAAGCCTTGGTTTCCGCATCCCTACTCCTTGTCACACATCCACTGGGTGACCCTGATTTTAGCCTCTTTAAACCTCAGTTTCCAAAGCAGGAGTGAGAACTGAATAATTCATCAGGTTTTTTTTCTGGCTCTAGATTCTAATTTCATGTTTTATTATCTTTGGCTCTCCCTCAGTTGTGAAGGAAGACTGAATTTTGCTTGTGTTCTAGATGAAAGATTTTCATGTTCATTCAAGTCAATATTTCAACTGAAAATTAACTACAGTTTTATTTTTCAAAAGTGATCACTTGACTTTTTGGCTTGCATATATTTTTATCCGGATGACACGTGATGTGTCATGCTCCATCCTTTAGAGAGAAGCAACATCTAGCTTAAGGGTCAAAATGGAGAGGGCTGAGGTTGCACTCTTTCTGAGATGATGGTCACTGTCTGCATGGGCGGCTGTTTTTTTTTTTTTCTCCTGGGGGTGGACTCAGGTCATCCCAACTCTTTACCATGTCATTTCTTTAGCCTCCACAAGACCATCTCTCTATATATGCAGATATATATAGGTGCTTTTCTTTATTGAAGCATTGGTGTAATTTAAGATGATAACCAAACAAAAAAGGAGAAAAATTAGGGCTTTATGTTAAGTAGTATATTTACAGTTTCCAAACAGAAATCATAATAAGAATTGAGTTACTTACAAGGAGTCCAATGCCGGGCATCTCCCCAGATACTTTCTAACCATATCTTCCTCCCCACTCCCCATAATGAAATCAATGGTAGTCTCTTCTAAGTGCTTCATATTCTAAAGCTTTTCTTGGCTAATCTTCATCATTTTTTTTTTTCCAGCAAACTTTAGCCCTACCTATGTCTTGATTATAGTCTCCTTCCACAGTGCATTTTCCCAAATATGAGTCATTCCTTCTGGATTCTTGAAGAGGAAAAATTTTATTCATATAATGAATAAATATTAACAAACTTCTGGAATGACCCTTTCTTAGAATGGAGAGGAAAGATAAATAACATCATCTCCAAGTTAATGTCTTTATCTTTATTCTACATCAGAAAAGTGAAGATCATGTTCGGTTACCCTTAGGGAACATTCCAAGTCACGCAGCACCAAAGTATGTTAGCAGCAGTGAGTTAGTATGGGTCTGCAGCAACCTCAGTTCTTGCCTCCTCGGAATAAAGAATTCAATCAAGGGGCATAAGATACAGAGAGACTGAGGCAAGTTTTAGAGCAGTTGTTAAAGTTTATTTAAAAGCTTTTGAACAGGAATGAAAGGAGATAAAGTACACTTGGAAGAGAGCCAAGTGAGTCACTTGAGAGATGAAGTGTCCGGTGTGACCTTGACTTGGGGTCTTATACGTTGGCATTCCACATGCATAGTGGGCTGCCAGCGCTTGGGAGGGGCTGCATGTGCATTGTTTTTACTGGAGTTGTACGCATGCTCACTTCAGGCGTTCTTCCCTTACCAGTCAAATGTTCCTATAAGGTCATGTAGTGGTTAAACTCTATGATTTTGCTTCTTAGTGCATGTGCTTGAGCTCACTTGCCCAACTCTTGAGATCTTATCAAGAAGCTCTTGATCACCAGTATCAGGGGTTTCTATCTATTAGGAGACTGTCTTTTCCTGGCACTGGCTGTAACCAATTACTATTTTAGAGACACAGTTAACAACCACCTGACCATCATCTGATGGTTGCCTGACATTCCTGGTTGGTATTGGAGAGGGTGGTTCTCCTGCCCTGCTCATGTCTGACTACCTACTGTAACATTCAAGCGAAGAGATACTATCCTGTCTTTTCCCATTATCCCATTCATTTGGAAGTTTCTGTCCTATGCGGAAGAAGGAGGGGATGCTACATGAAAGTAGGTCAAAGAAAGAAGAACTCAGTAAAATCCAGCTTTAGCAATAAAATGCAGGAGCCAACTAAACCATCATATAAGCAGAGCCAAGTTTTGACTGCAATGTCAACCACAGACAGTAACTTTGCTGGAATGTCTAAGGGTTTCCAGTGGTCTGGTGGTGAGAGAGTCAAGTTAGGCCTAAATTTTGCCAGCTCTGATTTCTGTATTTTGAATGCGTTTCTTGGAAGTAGAATCTAATTATCTTATTTCCATGGACTATCTTCTATCAAATCACTGAAGTAACCTCTAGTTACATTTCAGTTCTAACATTTAATATATCTGGCATCTTGGTAGCCAAAAAATTGCTTTACCATATGTATTAGTCAGTTTTCACACTGCTATAAAGAACTGCCCGAGACTGGGTAATTTATAAAGGAAAGAGGTTTAACTGACTCACAGTTCAGCATGGCCTAAGAGGCCTCAGGAAACTTACAATCATGGCAGAAGGTGAAGGGGAAGCTAGGCACTTCTTCACAAGGTGGCAGGAAGGTGCCAAGGAAAGGGGAAAAGAGCCCCTTATAATACTATCAGATCTCGTGAGAACTCACTATCATGAGAACAGCATGGGGAAAACTGTCCCTATGATTCAGTTATTTCCACCTGGTCTCTCCCTTGATGCATGGGGATTATGAAGATTATAATTCAAAATGAGATTTGGGTGGGGACACAAAGCCTAACCTTACCACCATGTATACATATGTTTATTTATGAGGTTTATTAAGTGTTGTTTGGGTTTGAGAGTACTAGTCTCTGCAAACACCGACAAATTCTGTACCAATTTAGAAATAAATAGAAGGGGCCGGGCGCGGTTGCTGATGCCTGCAATTCCAGCACTTGGGAGGCCGAGGCGGGTGGATCACTTGGGGCCAGGAGTTCAAGAACAGCCTGACCAACATGGTGAAACCCTGTCTCTACTAAAAATAAAAAAATTAGCCAGGCATGGTGGTGCACCTTTACTCGCAGCTATTCGGGAGGTTGAGTTGGGAGAATAGCTTGAACTCAGGAGGTAGAGGTTAGAGTGAGCTGAGATTGTACTGCTGCCACTGCATTCCAGCCTGGGCGATGGAGTGAGATCCTGTCTCAAAAAAAAAAAAAAAAAAAGAAAAGAAAAGAAAAAAAGAAAGAAATAGAAGGGCTAACTATAGATAAAGTTGTAGCATTGATTTATATCTGATATAGCTAGATTAGAAAATCACTCTTGTACCCGAGACCACAACAGGTTTCTTCACATATGCAGGCACTGGAACTTACATATGTAGATAGTTGGGTTTGCAAAGCAGGCATATTCTTCATTAGTTGCCCCACCTCCGACGACACACAGAGCTCAAGAGGAAAGGCCACTTATGGTCAATAAGCATGAGCATATTGATGGTGGACATTAGAAAAAAAAAGTGTAAATCAATGTAAGTCAGTCTCCCACTATTACACCAATCATATAAATCACTCTTCCTACTAAAGAAAACATCAAGTGAGAAGCAAGCAAAAGGTTAATGGTTTCTTTGCAAAATTATCATTTGAGTCTAAGTTCCTGTTTAATGAACTAAGTAGAAGACAGAAAGGGGGAAAGGATGGTTTCACTTACAATGGTAAGAAGGTCAATAACTTTCAGCAGATAAACTTGAATTTATACCATGAACTGAATGTTAACTTTTTTAAAATTAATGATTATAAAATCTGCATCCTACCTAATAATTTTAATAGCACTGTTCTTTGTTTCTTTCCTCAGACTTTGTGGTAGATTCATTCCTTTATTTATCAACAGATACTAGGGATACAGTGTTACCTTTGAGGAAAGCAAGATATTTCAGGAAAGAAACAAGTGAGCAAAGAGCTTCAATATACTATGGACAGTGCTGCAACAGAGGAGAAGGATGAGAAGGCTCCAGAGGTGGTGATACTTAAAAAGAAACTTGAGGCCGGGCACAGTGGCTCACCCCTGTAATTCCAGCACTTTAGGTGGCCGAGGTGGGCGGATCACCTGAGGTCAGGAGTTAGAGATCAACCTAGCCAACAATGTGAAATCCCCACTAAAATACAAAAATTAGGCAGATGTGGTGGCAGGCGTTTGTAATCCCAGCTACTTAAGGGGCTGAGGCACAAGAATCGTTTGAACCCGGGAGACGGAGGTTGCAGTGAGCCGAAATGGCACCCTTGCACTCTAGCCAGGGAGGCAAGGGTGAAACTCTGGCCCCCACCCCCCAAAAAACTTGAAAGATGAATAGCTATTAAAGGAGCAGGCAAAGAGAGGGGAAAGCATTCGAAGCAGAGAGAGCAACATGCCGAAAGTTGACAAGTGATACTGCTTCAGGGAGCTTCAGGGAACAAGAGTGGTTTGCCTGGAAATTAAGGGACATGGGAAAGTTGGATTTCTTCATTTGCCACTTCCCTCCTAGGACAGACTTAATACTTTGATGCAAATTACTCCTTAAACCCTCTTTCCCCTTCTAGATCAAGACAATAAAACAAATATTTTTCTTCTTGGCTTTCTTATTCTTTCGTGGCTTTCTACTACTTTCACAAAGAGGAACGTACATTCTAAGACTGTGATTGGTTTATTTGCAGCCTTTTCCTTAATGTCTGTTGGTGAGAGGTTGGTTCTTATACATTTATATTTTCTTGTGTTTAAAGAGTAAGCACAATTTTTCCATATGTATATTTTAAATTATTTACTATTGGGCCAATCCTTGGGCATATTTGCAAAAATTCTTTCTTACAACTTTTACTTGCCCAGCTACACTTTAAATTCCGTGAAATCAAAAGAGAAGTTGTCTCATCAGGAAAGCACAGGTAATGATTGGACTGCACTTGAGAATTCAGAATATATAAGGAAAACAGTACAAAATGTGATCATGGAAAATTAAGCGAGTGTCACCTGAGTAAGAGCCTTGAACTCTTCATAAGGAAGTCATTTGAAGGAACTAACATAATCACATTTGTGTCTTAAAAACACCTGTGGGGGATGGACTTTAAGAGGAAACATTGAAAACATGGAGACTAATTATTAAATCCTACAATATTTATGGGAATAAGTTACTAATTTTTAAGTAAAATGGGGTTAATGGGAGGAAACAAAGAGAAAGAGGAGTGGGTTTAAGAGTTGTTTAAGAGTTGTTTGGAGGTCAGTTTCACAGGATGATGTTCAAAAGATGGAGTGAGTGAGGGCAGTGAAGTATAGAGATCTTTGCTGAGGTTAGAAACACAGCAGGAAAAGGAGTTGGGGCAATGAGCAAGAAAAAACACTGAATTTAATTTCAGACATTTTTAGCATTAGGCTCTACAGGACAATCAGATCACAATTCATTTGGAATATTTTCAAGGCTTATATAAAAGATACATTAGGAGTGGATGTAATTATTCAAAAACTGACAAAAATTACCTCAAAAGTGGAACTGCTGTGTCAAGTGTATTTGGTGTGCAAATGTTCTCTTCTTTTGTTTTTGTTTTCAAGGAGTGTGATTATAAGTCAGTTATTTATGTGGTTTTCTTTAATCTTACTAATATGTTACCTTTACATTGGGGCAACTAAGAATAGACTAAAGGGCAATTAGAGAAATGCTTCTGCAATCAAAAGTAGGATTTGAAAAGGCTAGAGGTGGAATATAAAACAAAAAAAATTCTTCGCAGAAAGATAGACTGTTTCAGTCAAATCTCCTTCACTTCCCTCTCATTTGCTTACTCAGGGCCAGGACATATTTTTATTCTGTCAAATCTCATGTAATGTTTCAAACAAAACATTGGGTTCTGACACTTCAACATATATTCTACAATAAGATAAATTTTTCATAGTTAAGATCTCTGTTTTGCAGACTCCAAAATAAGAAGAATTTAAATAATAGAAGAGAAATGCATTATTAAATATATAAATCCAGAAAATGGCCAATCTCTTAAGATTTTATGAATAGTCTACTTTCATGGACTATTATCAAGAATTATCTAAGAATTACTCAAAATTAAACTGCAATTATCTACATGACTGAAGACAAAGTCTTAAAATGCTGTATTTTTCTTCAGGGCATTAAAAATTACCAACTGTATGTTCTCTGCATCTCTCTTGATTCATATAGGCAATGTCATCAACTGCTATAGGTAAGCTATTCCCATGCATTAAATATTGCATTTCCCAAAGTAATAAAATTGTATGTCACACCTTTTTTTTTCCAGGTTAGGCAGATTTCATTCTTCGGATGACACTCCCAGGAGACCTCTCTTTTGGCAGTGCAAGAGAAGGATGAATTGAAGTTTATCTAAATGCCCAATAGTCTAAGAAATGGAAAATAAACAGATAAAGGCTATTACAATGCAGAATTCTATCAAAGCCATGAATTCCTAGTTAATAACTTTAAAGTTTCCTGAAGAAACTTTTGCCCTGAAAGAAGAGATAGACCTGTATTCCCTATCACAGTATATAGGCTTTTTTTTGGGGGGTGGGGGGTGGGGATAGGATCTCACTCCCATCACCCAGGCTGGAGTGCAGTGGCACCATCAAAGTTCATTTCAGCCTCTACCTCCAGGGCTCAGGTGATTCTCCCACCTCAGCCTCCCAAGTAGCTGGGACTACAGGTGCATGCCACCATGCCCAGCTACTTTTGTTGTTGTTGTTGTTGTTAGAGATGGGATTTTTCCATTCTGCCCAGGCTGGTCTCAAACTCCTGGGCTCAAGCTGTCCGCCAGCATCTGCTTCCCAGAGTGCTAGGATTACATGTGTGAGCCACTTGCCTGGTGGAGACCCAATTTACATAAACATGCTGTGTGTTGAAAAATGAGCAAACAACCCATTTTAAATGAGTATTAAATCATAGGTTCAATATAAAGTAGTGATTTGGGTGTCCCAAAACAATAATTTGCTAAATAAGTTAATTTTGTGTTAAAATGTATACTATTTCATTAGGCATATAGAGTGATAAGTTTATTTAACTAGGCTTTAATAAAAATAACAATATACCTAAATTTTTTAGGTAATAATTTTTTAGGTAACAATAGATTTTTTTAGGTCATAATACCAAAAAAAAATATATATATATATATATATATCAAATGGAATACAGGAAATTAAATAAGAATTGTCTTGCTTCCACCCTGCCACCCAGTCCTCATCTTTTATAGCTTCCCCAACTTTCTCTTCCCCAACCCACCAAGAAGAAACTACTGTTATCAGTTATGTGTGTTTTGCATATTCTATTCAAAAAATCCTTTAGATATACAAGTTTTTATGTTATCTATCTATCTATCTATCTATCTATCTATAATCTTTTTAACACAAATATCCTATTCTACAGTCTAATTTTATTTGCACTTAATATATCTTAGTATCATTTCATATTAATGAATAAAGAACTACATTTTGCTTTTTATATTGCAGGCTTGGTGTTCCTCCACCATACGGATGAGCCAAAATTTTATTTTATTTGTATAGATTTAAAGGGTATAAGTGCAGTTTTGATACACGGATATGTTGTGAAGTCTGGGCTTTTAGTGCAACCATTACCCAAACAGTGTTCGTTGCACCCATTAGGTAATTTCTTATCTCTCATTACCTCCATATCTTCCCACCTATCTGAGTGTCCAGTGTCTATTTTTGCACTATCTGTGTCCAAGTATACACATTATTTAGCTTCCACTTTTAAGTAAGGACATGCAGTATTTGACTTTCTGTTTCTGAGTTATTTAACCTAAGATGAAAATAAGCCATAATTTTAGAAATGGCTTTTTCTTAAATATTATACAAGTTTGGTTAGAAACTATGCTGACTCTTAAAGGCTCAAGAGAAAAAACTCCACCTGCTATCAACTCAATCTCAATTCCATTGCATTTCTCTGAAGAATTTCATAAACAAAGGAAGAGTTCCCCCCAAAATGTAGGGGTCCCAGATACTCTGCTCTGCCTCAGTGAGCTTTAAAATCTTGAGAAAACAGGCTCCCAAAATACTTAGATCCTTGACATGCTAAAATGAAAAAGTAAAATTATTGATGGATATTTCTTCCATCTTAACAATCAGTACTTTCAAAATGTTTTATGTTGAACATTAATTCAATACTTGGTCTTTATAAACTTCATAATAAAATAAAGAACTTTAAGAAGATTGTAAAGTCAGGGAAAATTTTTGGTGAGAGGAAGTTCCTACATTTGACCACTCACACGAGTCATAGATATCATCTGTAGGCCTCTGCCTGTTGCTTAATAAAATGGGATTCTTGAGTCAGCAAGTACATTCCTGAGATAGTCTATGGGAATTTCTTGTGTCCTTCTCAGATTCTTATTTTAAGGCCATCAGCAGGAATTATTTACCATAATGGAACTTAGGGAGAGAATTCATCTCAAAAAATTTACTCAGTTCCAAGCTTGTAATGTTGTAAATCCACAAAGTCAACACCTACTAACACAGCTCACAAAGCAATGTAAATAACAGAGTGTAGAGCCCCCACTCTTCTTAGCCATTTAATTCTCAGAAGCTCCACAAGCTGACATCCAAAGATTCAGGCTTCTCTAGGACATCTTGGTTTAAGACATAGCCCACTCCTCTAATTTAAGAAAATTTAAATTGTTTAAATTTTTAAAGTTTTTATTTTTAAAAAATTTTGACCTCTTCACTACCCCCAAATTTAGATTCTCTGTGGGACTTTGTGTTTCTCAGACAATGCTTTTCTATTTTTTTCCCTCTTTACTCATGCACTTTATCATTTAACAGCATTGTACTGAAAATATCACTAGAATTGATAGTGTAGAACTACATTTTGAAGGGTTACAAATGGAGGAAAATAATTTAGTGTGTCTGCAAGCACACTTTATTTTGGTAGAAAAAAAAATACCTAATCAAATTCAGTGTAGCTAGTACCTGAAGTATGTCACCTTCCTAATAATACAGCCTTCCTTGTACTCCATGTTGACCCAGGATATCATAAAAGTTTCAGCCTGTGTTTCCTTCCCTTAGATGTCATTGCATGTTGACTCTACTCGAATGCTTCTCTGTCTTACAGAAAGGCCTACTGAATTCAAAGTCAGAGACGAGGACCCTTTCGCAAATCTAGATCCTGCCTCCAGTACTTTCTGTCCACAGATCTGCTGTGTATAGGAAGTTCTCCTAATGTCCTGCACTTCTGAATTATCTGCAGTACTGCTTCACCCACTGGGCTAAACCTCCTGATATCAATCCACATATTACATTTATGGGGGCTTGCTATGCCCGTTAGGTACTATGCATTGGGCCCACCAATGGGATAGTCATCAGAGGCAGCTCTGTAGCAAAATCAGTTTGCCTAGGTCCTTCCCCACTTTAAAGATAAGTCTTTGGCTGGAACTTAGTTACCCTTTTCTTAACAGCTTGCATTGTTCCAGTTGTAGCATATTTCATTCCTGAATCTACCTGAGTTACCAAAATAATATTTGAGGAAATCCTTCAACTAAGTCTTCCTTTTCTAGCCAGGTACTCATAACCTGAGCTGGCAGTATTACAGTTGATAAAGCCATGTTCTCAAGGAAGATATTCTTGATTCCCCCAAGACAGGACTGACTGCCTGTACTCTTTCTGTCATAATACCTTCTATTTACACCAATAAGCACTTTTCATATTATATTGTAATTGACTGTCAAAAATTGTGCACTGTTCACCATTATCATAGTCCAGTGTCAAGCACATTGCCTGGCATGTAAAAGTGCTCTGTAAATATTTGCCAAATAAGTAAAGAATGAAAGTTGGAGCCTAAGGAGAAAGAACGATCATAGAGCAAGCAGAGAGCAACAGAGATGCAACATAATCGCCACTGATAATTTCTCCAAAAGGGTGTTTGTTTTAGAAGTTAATCTGGCAGATAACCATGAGGAAACCTTGTATAAACTTGTCCATATATGGCAATATAATAAGTGGTAATGAGTGAAATGGATTCTGAACTAAAGAACAGGGTAATTTTTGAGAGAAAAATGTGTTATGAAGAACAGTTGGGGAAGGAATATAAATGCATTTTATCACAGATTGTTTCATAGGCACTAACATGCAAGATGGCAAAATGATGTTAAAAGAATAGATAATCCTATGTGCTCTGTGTGTGTTTCTTTTTAAAGTAATGGCTTTAATGGAAACAACTATGATACAATGTTAGCTGGAAACCAATAATGTAAAAATGCATACATGATACAACAGCACAACTGCAAAAAAAAACATGTGGGGTGAAAAAGAAAAGAAAGGTCTCAAAAGAGCAACAGAATATGTGTTTGTTGAAAGAGTTATGGGTGAATTATTATACTTTTTTAGTATTTTCCAAAATCTTATTTAATAAATGTATATTACTGTAATCATTTACAGTTTCTATCCTTTTTTAACATAGATTAATTTATTGAACATAAAAATGTAGTTCCCATAGCAACTGGACAGGTTGCAAATCTGTTTCCTTGAGTAAATATAACATTAACCATTAACTCTTTCAAAACAATATGGCAGTGGAACTCATCCTGAAATAGTTGTTAGTGCCAAAACCAATCGTATCACCATGCCTTTAAGATGAGCACTATTTTCAAAGAAAAATATTTTAACATTTTAAGATACATGAAGACAGAGGTTGGCATTTTTCACTTCTCTATAACCAGTGTCTCCAAGAAGTAAGAGTACCCAAACATGTTGAATAATGATCCTTATCTATCCTTTTCCATCTACAAATGCACAACCATGTGTGCATATGCATAAACACATAACACAGACACATATAAATGTCAAGGGTCATATATGAGTCCAGAGTTAGTTTTGAAAAAGGGAAAAGTACATGAATGAGGTTTAACTGGGCAAATAAACTATACAATCTCTATAAGCAGACTCTGTATAGGGGTCAAATAGAAGATTAAACAATATATCTGTGAACACAGTTATGTGCATATGTATGAAATGTACACATACATGTACACTTGCATTCAAGAATCTAAGTATATCATAAAATATATCAGATTAATTATTTCTTTACTTTTATTTTTTAAATAGTAGGGAAACTGAGATACTTGGTACTAGCACAACTTTTACAGTTTAAATTGTATCCATCTTACTTTTAATAATAGGATTACAGAAGTTTTAAAATCAAATTATAAGCATTTGTATAAATAAAATAGCTATTGTCTCTGGTCATAATATCATAACTAAAATCACAGAGAATATGACTTCAGGCAAATGTCAATTGAAAGATGGTTCAACTTACATTAACAGAATACTGACCACCAGAAAAATGAGTAGAACATCAATTACTAGAACATCCCTCCTTTTAATTCATTTTTAAATTGTAAATATTCATTATGACCATCCTGTGCAAAAAATATATCTTGAATTATAATAGCTTCTGTAATGTATCCTCTGGCTTCAATAATTAAGTTTCAAACTCACAGAAATTAATCGGGTTTGATAAGAGAACTTCATAGAATATAAAATTTTCAAATACAGATGAAATAATGTAATGAGGTTAAAATTTACTTTAAGACTTAATTAGAAAATACATATATATCAGAATATCGTAAGAAACCCATAGAAAAATTAGAATTTTGACCAGGTGTGGTGACTTACGCCTGTAATTCCAGCACTTTGGGAGGCTGAGGAGGGCGGATCATGAGGTCAGAAGATCAAGATCATCCTGGCCTACATGGTGAAACTCTGTCTCTATTAAAAACACAAAAAAGTTAGCTGGGGTGGTGGCACATCCCTGTATTCCCAGCTACTTGGGAGGCTGAGGCAGGAGAATTGCTTGAACTTGGGAGGCGGAGGTTGCAGTGAGCTAAGAACACGCCACTGCATTCCAGCCTGGGTGACAGAGTGAGACTCTGTCTCAAAAAAAAAAAGAAAGAAAATTTAGAATTTTGCTCTTCATGTAGCTGGTAAATATGATATGAATTTTATTAAATCACTTGTAAAACATTTAGACAATTGACTAACAAATAACAAGTTAATATTTACATTTTAGTCTTTTCACATCATAGATTTTTTTTTTTTTTTTTTTTTTTTTTTTTTTGAGACGGAGTCTCGCTCTGTCGCCCAGGCTGGAGTGCAGTGGGCCGGACCTCAGCTCACTGCAAGCTCCGCCTCCCAGGTTCACGCCATTCTCCTGCCTCAGCCTCCCAAGTAGCTGGGACTACAGGCGCCCGCCACCATGCCTGGCTAGTTTTTTGTATTTTTTAGTAGAGACGGGGTTTCACCATGTTAGCCAGGATGGTCTCGATCTCCTGACCTCTTGATCTGCCCGTCTCGGCCTCCCAAAGTGCTGGGATTACAGGCTTGAGCCACCGCGCCCGGCCAGAATTTTGTTTCTTACTCATGTCACACTCTGATTCTGGTGTTAATCATCCCTAGGTAAGTGACTTTCCAACATGTGGTGATTAAAGGACCTAGGGTTCTTCCCTTTTGTCACTTCATCTCATAAGGTCTTGGAGTTCCTCCACATATATTTGACAAATGGGGAGAAAAGAGCATAGGGAAGGCACATCTACATCCTTTGTAAATACATTTGCCCAGAAGTGATACAGTGTATACCATTGCCACTCACAATCCACAAGCAACAACTAATCACATAACCCATTGTGCTGCAAGAGTAGTATAGAATCCCTAGCTAGGAAGCCACTTCCCAGCACAAACTCAATACTACAGAAGGAAAAATACAAATTTTGGTGGATATATCATCATATCTACCTCCCTAGTGATGGTAATAACAATCTTTTATTAATATTTGCTTACTTTAAGAAAGATATTATATTATTTGATGTGCTTAATATATATAATTCAGCAACTCTATGGGCTAAGAAATGTTCTTGTAACTATATTATACATGAGGAAATAGGCACAGGAGCTGTTTCAGAATATTTTTTATGAAAGGACTTTCTTATGGTAGAAATTGATTCTTACTCTAAATTTTCATTAGAAATGATAATTTTCACTTACGTACAATATCACAAGGCAGTGTGTATGTAAATATAGATCACAGAATAAATATTTTATTTTAAAAAGTAATGTTGGATGTATCATGAAACAATAATTAATTTTCCTTTTTATAGTCAATCCCGCTTTTTTCATATATAAATTTGTTGATTCGTAAATGTTTTCAAATACTGCTTATAACACAAACACTAAAAATTCAATTGCTATATCGTATGTTTCTATCATGTGAAGAGATAATTACCAAACCGAGTAAAAAGTCCATTTTATTTATACACCAATACTTGTAATTTGAATAATTTTAACCCAAGGACTTTGATGATTTCTATCATTCTGCTTCAGATTTGAGCAAATTAGGAACAAGTTTATTATTTACTTGATGAATTAGCAGCCTGCTTTTGGCTATTAAAAACACATTATTTTAGAATGAGTAAATTTTTCAAAATTGCTGAAGTTAGAACTTATACTAGAAGATGTTTAAGAGAACACACACATATTATTTCTTTTCCATTTTTACACATTGTCATCTTTCATTCTATTATTGGTCTTAGCCAAATAATTAAATATCAAGGTTCATAATACTTGTAATTCTACAGAGTTTTGAATTAATTAGGTTTGTACTTGGTTATATTCAACAGAGAACACAACCTACAAGTGCTTAATCAGGTAGGTTACCCATTTTTCTCATATAAGGAGTTATCTGACGGCAGTGGTCCAGAATAGTGCAGCATATTTATGATGTTGTTAATTCCCCAGGCTCCTGTTTTTCTGCTCCCACTATCTTAAACATATAGTCTTTCATACTCACAGTTGCAAGTTTGATCCTGTGTTCTAGACAGAAAGCAGTACAAAATGCAAATGGCAAAAGTGCTTTGTCTTAGCAAGTTTTACGTTTTTTAATTAAACGGCCTGGGCCTTCCTCCTGCATCCCACTGTCTAGTACTGGGTCCAATAGCCACTTGTAGCTGCAAGGGAGTCTGTTTTTAGCTGGATACCTTATTGGCTCAAATGAAAACCAGAGTTCCCTAAGGAACAAAACGTTACACTAGTAGTGGCCTATTTCAATTATTGAAAACCACATCTAACATTTTGACAATTTCTTTTTAATTTTACTTTTCAAGTTAAGACAAAAGCATGCAGCCAGACTTTCCTGAGTGATAATAATTTATTCTCTTGACGTCTTTCAGATGTTTTCAAACATACTGCAAAGTTGCCACTTAATATAGTATATGCTTTGCAAAAATAGGTTTATTGCCATTTTAAAACTTTCCTTAAAAAGATAACTTAACTCAGATAGGATTTTGATCCATTAAAAGTTCTGGCCCAGTGAAAATTTAATTTTGATTTTTTGAATAAGTTATTATGTTAGTCTTGAAATGCATTTTATTGCTTTCAATCATATTTTCAAGTCTTATCAAAATGTTTTGCTGTGTCATTTATTTTTGACTATATGTTTTGAAGAACTTGTGATTGCTGACAGACACTATGTGCCCAAATGCTCACAACACAGTAAATCAGCACTAAAGTAGAAATAATAAATATTATACTTTTATAATTACATTTTTATTTTCATATATTTTTAAAACTGCTTTCTTTCTGCTTTATTTCAGGAAATAAGAATAAACAAGTCAGTCTTAAATTTTATAGAACCATTGTGAATGTATTTTCAAAAGATGAAAGCATAAATTTTACTATGAAAAGCTAGAAAACAGTACTGGTTGAAGATGTAGCTGAAGCACATAAAGAAGATATAATTTAGGCTAGGCGCAGTGGCTCACACCTGTAATCCCAGCACTTTGGGAGGCCAAGGCAAGAGGATTACGAGGTCAGGAGATCAAGACCATCCTGGCTAACATGGGGAAACTCCGTCTCCACTAAAAATACAAAAAAATTAGTCGGGTGTGGTGGAGGGTGCCTGTAGTCCCAGCTACTCAGGAGGCTGAGGCCAGAGAATGGCTTGAACCCAGGAGGCGGAGATTGCAGTGAGCTGAGATCCTACCCCTCCACTCCAGCCTGGGTGACAGAGTGAGTCTCTGTTTCAAAAAAAAAAAAAAAAAGATGATGTAATTTTGAGATCATCCCTGAGTTTAGAGATTATGCCAAAGCAGGCCTTATCATGATGGTTAATTGAGACCTAACTATACACACAGGAGGGCCAGTCTAAGAACTCCTTATATGTGGTCAAGAAGTTGGTACTTTACCTCTCCCAACTCTGTTCTTTATTTAGTCTTTAAGTAGCTTTCCTTCAGCAAATACAAAATAGAGAAAATAAGAAAGCAGAATTTATTTGATCAATAAAAAGTAGTACTTTCTTTTTTGGTCTATACATTGAGAATTATTTCTGGCTTAAAAATATACAAATTGGTATTAACTCACTCCAGGTAAAACCTCAGGAAATACCATTGTTATTATTTCTGATTTATGTTTGAATATTCTTTAAAAATTGGAAAAAACTATGTTTTCAGGCATTAGCATTCTGTCTTCAGATTCGATTCTTTGTGTCAGGCCTCTGAGCCAAAGCTAAACCATCATATGCCCTGTGACCTGCACGTATACATCCAGATGGCCTGAAGCAACTGAAGATCCACAAAAGAAGTGAAAATAGCCTTAACTGATGACATTCCACCATTGTGATTTGTTTCTGCCCCACCCTAACTGATCATTGTACTTTGTTATCTCCCCCACCCTTAAGAAGTTTCTTTGTAATCTCCCCCACCCTTAAGAGGGTTCTTTGTAATCTCCCCCACCCTTGAGAATGTACTTTGTTAGGTCCACCCCCTGCCCCTAAAACATTGCTCCTAACTCCACCGCCTATCCCAAAACCTATAAGAACTAATGATAATCCACCACCCTTTGCTGACTCTCTTTTCGGACTCAGCCCGCCTGCACCCAGGTGAAAAAAACAGCCTTGTTGCTCACACAAAACCTGTTTGGTGGTCTCTTCACTTGGACGCACGTGACACTTTGTAGATGCTCTCAGCCATTTTCACGTATGAGTACTATTTAATATTCTTTATTATCTTGGATTAGAATCCTATAGAACTAAAAGAACATTTCAAACTTGCTCATTTTAGTAAATTTAAATTCTCGCTGGTTTAGACTCAACATCCATTACTGTAAACGGCGCTACATCTAGACCAAAATGTATACTTAGTTAATTCTCCTACATCTATTTAAATGGACAAAAATAGAAAGATACTAACAGCATTTATTTAGTGTTTCTAATATGTCAAGCTTTATGTTAAGTACATGGATTATCTCATGTAATCTTCACAGTAGTCTCAAATACCATTTTTCAGATTAAAAATCAAAGATAAGAGAATTAAAACAACTTGATCAAGGCCACAACATACAAGAGGCACAGTTAAAATTCAGGCACTAACAGAAAACAAATAAAGTTTACATGTAATACATCTAATTTAATAATAAAATTCCCATGAAGTCCAGAGAAGTACATGACCAGAAATGTGGCTAATGATTTCTAAATCATTTCCACTCTGCTGATATATGAGCTAAAGTGTGAAAGTTTTGCTTAATCTTAAAATGGAGCCAGGGGAGAAAAACAGAAACAAAAACAAAAAAACCTAAAGGAAATGATTATGTTAGTGAGAAAAATGCTTGGTTTTTGAACCATGAAGAAAAATGAGTTAATACTACTTTGAGTGATTGTAGATTTGAATCAAACTTTACATTGACATTCCTGGATTCTAAGAAAAATCAGGGAAATATGTGTGATAAAAATCATTCAGCAGGTATCAGTATACATTAGTATAGATCAACAGCTTAATCATTTGACTTTGAGCATATTGTCTGGATTCTAAAGGCAGAATAGGACAAGAAGAGACAGAGTAGCATAGAGAGGATCTGTATCAAGTCCACAAGCTAAAAATAAGTTGTTTTATTTGATGATTCCCAGAAGACCAGATATTATCCTAGACAATTCTAAGACTAATCCTAAAATGTAAGTAACATTTAGAAGTAGTCTGAGGTCCTATAATGTGTATGTGTGTGGTGAGGGTGTGGTCGGGGGTTGGAGGGCTGCTGGGAGAGGTACTGGAACAAGAGGTTGCTTCAGAGTCCTCCATCTGAAGCAGCAGTTTAAGTTGTACCAAGGCAGCTGGCCTGCCAATAATTTTTGTTGCAGACCTTAGCCTGGGGAAACATCTTAATTCTGTAAGATTTGGGGTTGTTTTCTCATGTTACTGAAAGAGTGAAAAAGTAAAAGGATTGTGCCCTGGGGTTGTTTGCCCAGACTAGGAACTGTGACATTAAGCTCAATCCCATTTTGACTTAACTGTCTCATTTCTGACACCTATTCCTCCAAGCTGGGATGTACTGATCTGTGAATGTCATAAATAATCAGTGAACTACAAAACAGACTTAAAGAGAAAGACTAGATATTGAGTTCACATTTTCCAGAGGAGGCTGTCAAGGATGTATCCAGAAATATTTTCCTAACATGATTTTAAATGTTTGATTTTTAAATTTTTATTTTTAGGTAATTTGACAGGAAGTTAAAGAGAAGTAAAGCAACTGGAAAAAAATTCACCTTATAGCAAGAATTTCAAATGAAAAATTTTTGAGTTCTGCATTATAAATCACTGGGCTACTTTACTTGGAAATTCTGGTTTATAATGAATTAAAGGAATGAGGAATAATTCAATTTATTTAAAATTGAGTTAATTTAGTAAGTGAGCTCATTTAACAATTTTTCATAAAGTTCTCTTTATATGTTGCTTACAAGGTCAGAATAAGAAAGTTTAGTAATGGCTGTGCAGTCCAGTTTGGCAGCCATTAGCCACATGTATCATTTAAATTTGTATTTTAATTCAATAGAATTTAGGATGCAGTTCCTCAGTAGCATTAGCCACCTTTCAAGTGTTCAATAGTCACATGTGGCTAGTGACAATCTCATTGGAGAGCCAAAGAGAAAGATCACTTCCATGCTTGCTGACAGTCCAATTGGACCGGAATAGTGAAACAGCATGGGCTCTAAATTTAGATAGACCTCAATTCAAAATCATCAGCTGAGATTAATGACACTTGCAAGTTAATTTATTTGTGTCGCAATTTTAATGTTTACGTCACAGGCAGCATTTTCTGCATCATGTCATTGTTGTTAGGATTAAATGTTGTGACAGTCTTAGTTCAGAATGTCCCCATTTAGGAAGTGTGTATTGTGAGAAATTAAAAGGATGGGCTCTGGAATCAGAAAGGCCTGTGTTTGAATTGAGTCTGCTCCTTAGAAGATATGTGATTTGGGCAAACCACTTAATTTTCTAAACACCAATTCTTTAGATTGAGATAACAATATCTACCACATAGAGGCGTTGTAAGAATTAAACAATTATCTGAGAAAATACAAGTAAAACACTTTATATAATGCATGGTACTTACTAAATAGTCACATGCTAATAAGTGTTCAAAATGTGAGTTACCTGTCATACTCAAGGCAAACTTGGATACCACAAAATAACTTCCATAAATTTCATAAACTAAAACATAGAAAGTATAAAATGCTGCCTAATATAGAAATAACAATAATAGTAATAATTGTCACTGCTGCTATTATTAAAGAATAAGATACTCCAGTAACTCAATTGAGCCATTATTGAAATAGAGTCTTTTCATCAACATTTTACTGATTGTCAATGTTTTAAATAATGCTTTTTATCTCATTATTGTTATCCTGGTTTCTTCACTTAAGGGAGAATAAATTAACAAATATATGTTTAACTTATGTTAATATAAACTTAATGTTTATGTTAACATAAAGAATAGATTTCTTTATTGTAATTTCATTTTAAGTGGATAACTATCCTTTTGCCACACAGTAAGGTATCTTAAGAGATAATAGGTAGTCTCCTTACCACATGTCAATTTTGAAAGATGACATTCACTCTAGGTCCTATGACCACAAGAGTTAAATTTTAAAATGGTCCACAGATGGGATTATTTTATTTTTAAGCACTTCCAGGTATGCACATATGCACATTAAATTTACTTCACAGAAAGGCCTTAAGTGTTTTAAAACTCTGTTTGGAAAAGCCTTGAAATTTGAAAAGGAAAGATTTCCATGCATTGGTTGGTTTGTGGTTTTACCAACATGATTTTTATATGTGTAGATTCTTTAGAGATGGTATTTAAACTTTATACTCTATACTTTCACATTCTCATTTTAATCTATAAATCTTTTAAACTGTGTGCGCTTTGCTAATCATACTGAAATATGGGTGTGTGCATATGGCTTGGACCAATGAGGTATTTAAAAGACATTTAAGGTAAAAAAAAAATGTGTAGTAAAAAAATGTAATGCTTATATGGTTTATGTAGAAAGAATATTTAAAATGGAAAATAAAAGCTACTTTAAAATATAGAAGAGTCTCACCAAAAAATTTGTGCTAGGCATTTGGTAGAGCATAGGTATAATTGTTAAAAATACTGTTTTCATATAAGGTTAGTATGCTTTTCAGAAAGAGGAAAACATCTGTATTGTTAGCAATTCAAAATTACAGTTTCTAGGTTGACTAGCATGGAACTGAATACTATAATGAGTTGTCCTGGCTTAAAACATCAGTAACATCATGTTTAATGCCCTCAAGGAACAGCAGGAACATAACTGTTGTAGTACAAACCACTTAAAGTTTTCCAGGGCTATTATATTCATGCTATCATATGTGCTACTAATTAGATAAATTTTATCTTTTTCCAGTCTTTTACCAGTTTGTGAATTTCATGTCATCTTTGAGTATAAAAAAGTATACATTTTTAATAAGTGCTTATGCTCACTGTTCCCAAATAATAATTTCTAAATCCTACTCATGACTTTGTTGATTTTGGGGAAAAATGAAGTCGTCTTCTTTTTTAAAATTCTTTTGCATAGACAGGGTCTCACTCTGTTGGCCAGGCTGGTCTGGAACTCCTGGCCTCAAGCAAACCTCCTGTCTCAGCCTCTAAAGTGCTCAGATTCCTGAAAGGTTTAAAAGGCAAAGGAGACATGCTTCATAAAATGTTATTTCTTAGCTCCCTTTTCAAAAAAACATATGGAAAAACTGAAAGAATATAAAATACAAAAGAAAGTATTTATCACTCACAGACTAAATGTACATAGGAAAAATAAAGAAATAAATGAAGCAATTAATGTAATTATCTCTTGAACGTCATCTGTGTCCAAATCCCTGGTGTTAAACACCGTAGTCTACACAAAGATAAATAAGAAAGAATCCTGGATTGCAAGGAAATAGTCCAGAAAAGGAAATAAGGCAGGAACTCAAGCTACTATATGGTGAAAAGTTTTGTAGTGTTTCATTTGAGGGAGCTATGTCTGTCTGAAACAATCAGAAAAGACCATGGAGGAAGTAGAATTTGTGCTTAAAGGACATAAATCCACAGGGACGAAGTTATACAGAGAAAGTCCTAGAAGTGGTAAATGCAAGGCATATATTGAGCACACAAAATATTTCAGTTTGATTGGAATATAATCTGTAAAAAAAGAATGTTTAGAAATAATTGGGTAAATGTTCATCGAATCAAGATCATAGAGAACCTAAATGCTGGATACTGTATTGAATAGACAAGAGAGTTGGTACCCTAAAATCATTTTGATTATAGGAGCAACAAGAACAGTATTTTTGGAAGACAAAAAGAAAGACTGATACAAGAAGAGATTATATGTGGAATCCAGGTGGGTGATTTTGTAATAGCACAGGGACAGGATGGGGAGCACCTCCCTGCACCAGGCAAGAGCAGTAATGGCATTGAGAAAGTTTATAGGACGATATGCTCTAGAGGCGGAACCCGTGGCACCTGGCAAACAATCAGGGGTAGACAACAAGGGAGATAGAGAATAGCCAAGTAAATCTGAAAATTTGGGACTGGCGTTCGGGAGATGATGCTAATGCTATCAGAACTGGAGAAATCAGAAATGTAAGAATTTTGTGGGGTGGACTGATATGTTGAAATCATGAGTAATCTTTTACTTATACTTTTAAGAAATATTTATTGATATTCTACTATGTGCCAGAAGTTATGCTAAATGCTGGGGATGAAATGCTAAGTGCAAACAGATTACAGTTCATTAAGGAAGACATCTTTGATACTTGACAATACAAAAAACATAAACATGAAAGTAACAAATGTGACAAGCACTTGAGACCAGAGAAAAAGTGCTTCTAGTGCTTCTAGGGAGATTGTTTCACCCATTAAAATGACTCTTAAACTGAAATTTGAAGAGTAAGTAGAGGGAGTCAAATAGAAGAGACAGCAGCAAAAGGCCTTCTAAAGCCGAGGTCGTGTGTATGCCGCTACAACCACGACAGGGCCAGGCGTGGTGGCTCAGGCCTGTAATCCCAGCCCTTTGGGAGAACAAGGCAGGTGGATCACTTGAGGCCAGGAGTTCAAGACCAGCCTGGCAAACATTGTGAAACCCTGGGCATGGTGGCACATGCCTGTAATTCCAGTTACTCGGGAGGCTGAGGCACTAGAATAGTTTGAATCTGGGAGGCGGAGGTTGCAGTGTGCTGAGATTGCGTGACTGCACTCCAGCCTGGGTGACAGAGCCAGACTCTATCTCAAAAATAAACAAACAAACCAACTACAATAACAACAACAACAAACCCACTACAGAATCTAATGGAGAAGAGAAGGAAGATGGTTGTCTAAGACGTGGAAAGATGCCCATGTTGCTGGAGCAGACAGCAAGGGGAGAGGAGGTGCAATCCCAGAAAAGAGGGGAAAGAAAGCTAAATCATGTATGCCCTTATAGTTTGTGTTAAGCTAGGAGCAAGAGGATGACACTGAAAATTTTTAAGCATGAAAATACCATAATCAGAGGACAAAGGGGTAATATAGACTGTGTGGTAGTGAGAAACAGGGGAGAAGTGAACCTTTTTAAGAATATTTCAGAGGAAAAAGGTAGGGTTTTATGATATGATATGCATTAGAGAGAAGTAAGGGCCAGAGTAATTTCTATGTTTTTGTATTACCCAATGGGATAAATGATATGAGCATCAGCGGAAAAGGTCCACATAAAAAGAGGAAACTATTAGCTGAGTTTTGGACATACGCAGTTTAAGCCAATAAGATAATTTCCAATTTCCAAGAAGATATACCCATAGCTATTAAAAATGAAGAACAGCTATTTCTGAGGTTGGGGAATGGTGGAGATAAAGACCTGAAAGTCGTTGGCACAGATGTGGTAGTTGAAGCCATTAGAGCAAATGAAATCCTAAAGCAGAATACAGAATGAAATGAGGGAGACCAAAGACGGAACTTTGAGAAATATCCATGTAAGAAAACAGAAGGGAGACATTCCCAGAAGATTGGCAGCAAAGAAACAATCACAGAGGTTGAGAGTAGAAGAATCTGAATAATAAAGCTCTATGGAGTTTCATGAAGACCTAATTACCCATATTGTTCATGTATAATCCCTCTTGTATATTTAATGATATGAACAGCATCAAGATGTACAAACATTGACTTTGGTTTCTAGACTCCCTCCCTCCAAAACTTCAAAAGACACACACACACACACACACACACACACACACATGTGCGTGCGCACATACACACCTGTTCCCCTGCTGTGTTAGGTAAGTATGAGGTAAATGGTTATGAAAGCTACTCTTTATTATCCTCAATAATAGGTCTGTATTTGACAAACAGATTCTTGCTATATTCTATTAAGATCTATGAAAAACAGAAACAAGAGAAAAATTATCTCTAGCATTAAGTGTCAAGAAATTACAGCTGTTATTTGTCTGCCTTTAACTTATTGAGATATTGTGGCATGCAGCCAGGTTAACTCAACAATAGACAGTATCAGCAATGTAACAACAAAGTCACTGGGCTTACATGCAAACTATAAAAGGATATTTGCTGTATTGTTCTTGCCCTTGGAATGCTCCTTCCTTCCCTTCCTGTTTTGTTGCTGCAAAAGGATGTCAGCTCAAATTTACTGCCATTATTGTCATTTGGCCAATGAATATTATGAAATGTGGTAGGCACTTACCGAACATGCAGTCTGAAGTCTGACTCCTTTAAAGAGGTTATCGGATTGGCTGAATGTTCTTCGAATATGAATGTGACAATAAGGCTTGTCTCTTTCCCCTCTGTGAAGTGAACCCTTCAGAATGGCTTTGTATCTCAAATAAAAGTTATGGCCTTTAAGAAATACAATTATCTTTCTCAGAAATTTTCAAAATTAGTCTACAGCCTAAGGTAGCATCCTGAAATTCCATAAGAATTTCCCTAAAAACAACAAAAATCTGTCTTCATGAGACACAAGCATAAGACAGAGTTTCTTAACCTCAGCACTACTGACATTTTAGACAGGGTCATTCCTTGTTGTGAGAGTTTGTCCTGTGCATTGCAGGACATTTAATCACATCCCTGGCCCCTATCTTCTAGATTCTAACAGTACCCTAACTCCTACAAGAAGTGATAATCAAAAATGTCTTCAGACTTTGCCAAATGTTCCCTTGGGGGCAAAATCACTGCAGGCTGAGAACCACTGGCCTAAGAGAAGTATCTTAATGGAAAGCAATAAAGAGTAGAATTTGTAAAATATATATGGTGTAATCATAATTTAATTTTCACTTTTCACTTTCTATCATTATATGGTATAATAGTACCTAAAGAATAAAGGCAAGCCTTTAAATAGTAAAATCACCCACTAATAGTAACAATTTTCTAATCTTTCTTATCATAATGAAAAATTAGGTAAGCTCTCTGGGATGATGTTTGCATTTTTCTCTGTTTTGGATTTTACATACTAGTTTTATTCATTCATTTATCCACTCCTTCATTCAATAAGTATTTCCCTTTATGCTCCAGGCAGTAGGCATTGGAAACAAAATAATGATTGAGATAAGCAAGGTTGCTGCTGCTCCAGTGGAGTTTAAATTCTAATAAACAAAAGCACAGTGCACAAATAAGATTCAGCTAAGCAGAGGATCAATACAGTCTGATGTTATTGAGCAAGGATTGGCAAACTATGCTGGCTTGTTTTTGCAAAAAAAGTTTTATCAGAACACAGCAACACATTTACTTATATGTTGTCTATGACTGCTTTTCTGCTGCAACACCAAGGTCAATTAGCTGTGATAGAGAACATATGGCCTGCAAAGCCTAAAAATATTTGCTACGTAGTACTTGCAGGAAAAGTTTCCAGACTCCTATAACAGAGTGAGATTGGGTGGTCGTTTTTGATTAATTGGAGAACAACATTTTGCAAAGATGATAACTACTAGACATTTAAACTAATAGCTGCTAGAAGGAATCAGGCCTGAGAAGAAGAGAAAGGGAAGAGCAGGCAAAGGAGAGGCTGGAAAGAAACCCCTAAGGCAAGAATGAGCTAATGTGGTTGAGAAATAGGAATGGTCAGAGAGGAGATATGAAAGATAATGTGAGCCTGACCATGCAGGGCTTTGTAGGTAATGCTAGAGATGAAGATCTTTACTCCAAGTGAGATAGGAAGCTGAGTGGGATTTGAAAGTTTTGTGTGTTGTGACCTAAGTTACGTTTTAACTGGAATGTTCCGGCTGTTCTGCTGAGAACAGAATATAGCAAGGCAGGAGAGATCATTTAGGAGGTTAATAGTCAAGCCAACAGACAGTAATTTCTTGACTGGACTATTAATAGTGAATATGGAGAGAGGGAATGAGTTTGGGTTAAGTTTTAGAAGTAAAATTTACATGACTTGTCAGTAAGGTAGAAGTGAAAGGTAAAGAAAGAAACAGAAAGGTAAAGAAAGAAACAGAAGAGTAACCCCTAGATTTTTGAATTAAATATGTGCAGGAGGAAATGGGCTTGAGGGTTTATGATATCAGAAGTTCTATTTTGGGTTTATTAAATATTCATGTAGAAATATCAAGTAGATATAGAGATATAAGATTCTGGAGTGGCAGGCAGAAGTCAGAGTTGAAGTTAAATATTTGGATGGTATTTAAGGCCGTGAGAGAGGATGAGGTCATTTAAAGAGATGTTGCAGATGAAGAAGAGCAGACCAGAGGACTAGTCAGTTCCACATTGAGAAATTAACTACGAGAGCAGGATGCAGTAGAAGACAAGAAGTAATGTCTGGTGAGAAAGAAGTAAAACTAGCAAAGTGTGTTGTCCTGGAACTGTCGTTTGATGAATAGAATACCTCGTTGTCTTTCCAGACCAACTATTTATGTTCCTACTTTACAACAAACTGAGAGTTGCCGCCGGGCGCGGTGACTCACGCCTGTAATCCCAGCACTTTGGGAGGCCGAGGCGGGCGGATCACGAGGTCAGGAGATCGAGACCGTCCTGGCTAACACGGTGAAACCCCGTCTCTACTAAGAATGCAAAAAAATTAGCCGGGAGTGGTGTGGGCGCCTGTAGTCCCAGCAACTCGGGAGGCTGAGGCAGGAGAATCGCCTGAACCCGGGAGGTGGAGCTTGCAGTGAGCCGAGATCGCGCCACCGCACTCCAGCCTGGGCGACAGAGCGAGACTCCGTCTCAACAAACAAACAAACAAACAAACAAACAAGAAACAGTTAATGAGATTGGGTGACTGGTCAAAACTGGTAATCAGACGAGTGAGGACTAAAATCAGATGTTACTCATCTTACATACAGAGCTCTTGTGGCCATGAAATACCTGAGGTGGATGCTTGGTTTTTGTCTAGTTAGCATCTCTTTGAGGAACTATCTCCTCACTTCATCCTCATTCCATGTTGGTGGAATGAAGCCCACTAATCAGACCTTCAATCTTACGGCTCCAGTAACTATTTGGGGTATGAATTAATGATACAATCCAGGCTAATCAATCTTTCTTAGGAATTGTTTTTTTTTTTTTGAGACGGAGTCTCGCTCTGTCACCCAGGCTGGAGTGCAGTGGCGCGATCTCGGCTCACTGTAAGCTCCACCTCCCAGGTTCATGCCATTCTCCTGCCTCGGCCTCCCGAGTAGCTGGGACTACTGGCTCCCGTGACCACGCCCGGCTAATTTTTTGTATTTTTAGTAGAGACGGGGTTTCACCATATTAGCCAGGACGGTCTCGATCTCCTGACCTCGTGATCCGCCCGCCTCGGCCTCCCAAAGTGCTGGGATTACAGGTGTGAGCCACCGCGCCCGGCCAGTAATCTCTTTCAACTGTGGAGTAGGGGACTACTTTCACAGGGATAATGAGCTGTGAGAATGACGAACGCCTAGAACTGCCAGTGCCTAACTTGCTACCAAGTGGGGGAAGATACTGCTTAAAAATAGGACCAACGCTGAAACAACGTGATAGTTGTGTGAGCGTCTGGAAACTCAGTTGGGCCTGGGGATAAAAGCACAACTCCCCACGACGCCGCTCCTTTCCTCATTATTTCACTTAAACTGGTTTGAATTGAGTTTTTACCATTTCAACTCCCAGAATTTCTAACACAACACTTTGTCTTGTTTATCTGTGTACACCAGCGTATCTCCATCCATACACAAAAGATGCTTAATAAATACTTATTAAATAAGATGGAAAATGAGTATTTAATAACATACTCTGATTTAAAATTAAATCATTAGCTTAGCTATTTAACACTGAAAGGATTTTAAAGATTTTTCCTCCCGTTACTAGACAAAGACATTTAGTTTTCTGAGAAAACATAGTTTCAACCAAAATTGTTGATCTTTTCAAAATGTCAACATTGACAAGTAAATAATTTAACTATTTTTTAAAAATTTAAGGTCACTTTCTTCTTTTTTCTCTCCCCTTTATTTTCATAGTTCGGTGAATGGACAAAGAATTACTTTAGGACAACATTCATTTAATGGTTTCAGTTGCCTTTCTCTCTCTAGTCTTTAAAGTATATTATCCCATTTACCTTCTTTCCTACGTTTGTTCCCCCTTGGGTTCTAACTTGATAAATTGGTCTTCAACCTAAGTCTTTATAAAATTCCTTTTGTATCTCTAAGTTGCAAATACACTTTTAAGCTTATGAAAAATAAGTTAGTATGACTACTGATATAATCAGTGTTGCCATTTTATTATAACAATATAATTTTTTTCCTTTTGAAAATTGTGAGTGAAGATTATTAGAACTATGAGTCTTCCATTGTGTGGGAGAGGAAAGAGAATTTTCAATTATTCCTCATTTTAATGGAATCAGAATGAAAAATCTGACTTCTCTGTCTAACTGCAAATGTAGTGGCCATAATCTTGGTACTAATTTTTCCTTTCTGAAATTACTGACACTGCTACCATTTTTATTACCAGAGGGAAAGTAATCCACTATTTTCTGGGACTACCTTAAAGAAAAAAGTAGTGAAATTTTAGCACTCTCTGAAAAAAAAAAGGAATTTTTACTTTTAAGTGTCCACTTCTAGGGCCTATAAATATTCTGATTCTACCTACCACAGTCTCCACACCTGTAATGTCTTAAATCAGAAACTGTAACAAATCTGGTTTGTGGCTATGAACAGGGTAGGCTCCACTGAAATACACGACCACCAACCTCTACAGTTAACTTTAGTCACTGCATAATTCATTTTTACTACTGCTGTGTTTTTTCTGCTTTATCGAAAGTTATGATTTCAAGTTCTATTTGTACCTTTTCTGGCTTAGTTTGAACCAGCTTTTTTTTTTTTTTTTAAATGTCTCAGGTTATTAATCAAATTTATACTGATGTAAAAGTTTCCTTTACTCTCAGCATCTCTCCCTGCCCCCACAATTTTTCACTATTTGGATCAAGGTAGCATTTACTGAGTACTTATTTTCACACATTATGCTTTGATGACTATATTTAATTCTTTTTCTATTTTTAATGTAGATTTTATGATGCAAGCATCACTGAGGCCTCTGAGATAAGTTCCACCTAGTTGAGTCCATTTCAGGCTTCAGGTAACCATTTTTGTTTCCACAGTGATAAGCTTCTTTATTTAGTTAAGAAGTACATATTAGAATCTGCTATGTATGAAAGAACACACATCTAAATTATATAAGCATAAGAATATTTTCATCAAATACTGATTCAGCATGTCTCTTCAATTATATGTTGTATACGAGGTTATTATAAAATGACTTCTCTTGAATTTCTCTTTCTTATTGAAGCTTAACCTTTGATGACACCTCCAAAAAACATTGAGCCATTCTTAATAAGCTTATTCATTTCAGGCATTAGCTAAATGTCATCTGGTGGCTTGTGTTACATAAATGTTGAATTTAATCATTAAGAGAAATTATCTGAAGTGGATTTGAAGACTCTTCCTTTGATTCTAGTGAAGAGATCCTTTAAGGTAGACTTCACAAACTTTCTTAGATTTGGGTCTGCTACTATGGTAAACGGTCCCATTGATCACCAGAGTTTGTGTGTGTGTGTGTGTGTGTGTGTGTGTGTGTGTGTGTGTATGTGTGTGTATGTTTTAACTGATGGGCGATGAGAAAGTTATAATTAATAACTTTATTTAGGCAATCAAAAAGATGGGTAAAAAAATTAAGAAGTATTTTGGATGAAATAGACTCGAGCTTAAGCAAAACAATGACCTGACAGACCACATCGGTGGTAGAGAAGGCTGCCTTAATAAATTTATTATGTGTAAAATGAACAAGTCTAAATATGGCTGGTAATGAGACAGTATCTGCAAGAGTATTCATACATGAACATTATATTTTAAGGAGAAATACCATAAAGTGAATAGAAAGCAAATAATTTGAAGACCAGTTTAAAAAACTAAGATAATTTATCCTAAATAATAGAAGGTACAGGAAACTTTACATTGTCTTATTAATATACTGTAAAGACTTTTCTACCAAAATGTAGATTTCATTTTTCTTTATGGCCCCAAGTGGGAGAATTGAGGTCACTGAGGCATGTCTATGTACACAGATTTTGGCTGCTTGTAAGGAACAGCTTTCTTCCCATAAAGAGAAGTACCTAAGTGGGAACAGAATACTCTCTTTGTGTTTAAGCAAAGGTTGTTATATCACAAAGTGGGGTTGTATTTGGAATTGAAGCATTGAATCTTCCTAACCCAGAGATTTTACTCTATCCTAAGCTATCAAACCAATGATTATTTAACCAGATATTGTTAGGAATTGTGATATAACCCCAATTCTATTCCCCTTCTTGACTCCCCTATTTTTTTTAACAAAGATACATGTTATGAATGTACCTTTGATAAAAGTATATATCTATATCTACATATATTTATAAATAAATGTCTTTTTTTTACTTCTTTTCTAAATCATATTCAATTAAAATCAAAGTCATGATCCTTTTTCTTTAAAATATATGTCTCATATTCATTATTTTTAACTTCTTTTTGTTGCTGGAGCTGCCACATTTTCCCAGATCCTAATCTGCTCAAACTCAAACCAGATAGATAGCCTACTTACAAGAGCCCTTGCTACTAGTATTCTCATTTCTATATTTTCTTACATACTCTACCATACCAAGAATACATTCCTCAAATAATAATTTTATTTCACCTTTTACCTCTTTCCCTTTTTAAAATTTCCTTTGACTACAGAATTGGTACAAACTCCCAATTAAAAAATTCACAAATTCCCATAACTTAATTTTTATTATTTACCGAATTTTGTCATTCTCAATGTGACCCTTCTGGTATGGGGTCTGATACCATTCTTTTCTAGGGACATTGAGACTTGATTATTTGTGTGTACTTCATTCCCCAATTTTAAGTCCCATCTCTGAACTTCTATTTCCTTCACTTAGTATCCTGGAAGGTCTAGCTTACTTTCTTCCTGGTGTACTTCCTTACCTCTCTTGCCCAAGTTAAACATCCATTTCTGTCTTACTTTTTAGTAAGCACTGTAGTTACATATTTATGTACATATGTGTTGAATAAGCTGGTAGCACTCAATTTACAGTGTTTGAGAGAAGTTCCAGATTTATAATATATCTCTGTTCATTTTTTTTTTTTTACCAATAATATGGTTTAATTGTGCATATGTAATCACAATTCTACAATAACACATACTTCCTACAACATTAGACCCTGAGAAAACATGTGGCAATTCTTTGTCAATTTGGAAGGGAAGCATTCACCTATGAAAGAAAATGCTTCCATCAGGTACTTTAAGGCTGAAGAGGCAGAGGACAAGCTATCCACAAGGAATTTGGAAGAGAAGCTTGTTTCGAAGTTGGATGAGCCATGGTAAAGACTCAAACAGTTTGTTATTTTTAGCTCTGCCAAGAAATAGCTAATTTCATGCAAGAATTATCTTGCATCTGACCCAGAGCAAAGACTCCCTGGCTGTTCTCTGTATATGTTGATGCAACAGGAGAATTGTTTCATGCTTTAAAAACCAAGCGAGGAAGAACTTGAGAAAAAGAAAAGAGAGTTGTAGGGTACTAAACAATTTTTCTTTTCTTTCTGGCAGACTTATTTGTAACTGAAAAAGAAAAGACTGTCAAGATATTTGGTAACTAGGAAGAACTGAAGTGGCTATTTCCCCCCCACATTTTTATAAACCTCTTTTTCTAGGTCAGGTTCCGTTAGGAAACTGACTAGCAGGTGGTAGTTAGTTCTTTCTTTCTCTGCTGTTGACATTCAACAAAACAATCCCGTCATTTATCCTTTTATGTATACATATTTAAAAAATCAATGTTTGCAATTTTGATTGCCTTCTCCACAATATTCTTGTGACTTGCGAGAATAAGATGAAGCATTAAAAATAGGTCATTTAGAGAGCAGGCATAGGGAATGGAGAAGTGTAGGAAATCAACTGTTTCATTACCCCAGTCCCTTTCCCAAGACTGCTTTTTAAAATGCTGTCTTTTATTTTCAAATTCATTTTTCTTCATATTCAGTTCACCTTAGCTGGTAAGAAAGGCTTTGATCAGTATTTTATTGGTATTACTCATATGAATACTCCTTTGTATTATATAGAGGGTATAAGCTACACATACCTCCTGACCTCACCCTGCCTCTTGTCCTTGCCTGCTGGTTATGAAATTATACTTAAAATGTACATCTGTTTCTTCCTTAATACCAAAGATTAAATAGCAGCATGAAGCCTCCTCATTTTCTTTTTTTATGTTGGAAATTGAGATTTTCTTGTAATCAGCAAGCAAAATAAAAACAAAAACAAGACATGACAGGAAAAAAACGGTATATAAGTAGACTAAATGACTTCCTGTTGGGGAAGTGTTTGCGTGGGGGTGCCCATAATCAAAATCATCAATCCTGCCCAAGCATGACGCTGGCATAAAACACTACCAAATGAAGACATCCTGTTATTCCTGCATAAAAGGTAACTATTTGGGAAAAGATAACATATTAAGCTCATATAACTGTCACTGTGAGAAAATTTGTCATAATTTTTCAGCAGTCAGTTGGAGGAAAGGAGACTGAGAGAGAACAGGAACTTGCCTGGAAAAAAACCATAATACAATCTGAGTACAATGTGTACAGTGTGGGTGAGCTCTGACATTAAAGATCATAGAGTCATAGAAACTTGAAGTTGGTTAAGTAAAGAAGGTCTGGTCAGATGGGCTTGGTCAGATTTGTATATCTAAATATAGAAAAGGTACAGTAATAATATGGTATTGTAATTTCATGGGACCACAGTCGTATATGTGGTATGTCATTGACTGAAATGTTGTTATGGAGTGCATGACTGTCTATCGGTGTATTGCTCCTCTTATAGCAGAAGTCTCCTTTTTTCCATTCTCATAGGGTGACATGCCCTTTAATCTCTTCCTTTTAAAATTCTGTCTCAACATATACACTCTTTAAATTTCTCATTCCAAGACTTTGTTCTCTTCCATCCGCACATGACCTGCATTTATGTATAGGCACTATTTAAATTCTCTTCTCCACGTTTCTCATGTTTCTCTTCTTATCTCCAGTTGGTATAGCCTATGAATGTTTTGCAAAAAAAAAAAAAATTTTTGAGTCAGGGTTTCACTCTATCACCCAGGCTGGAGTCCACTGGCAGCATCCTAGCTTACTGCAGCCTTGAACTCCTGTGTTCAAGTGATCCTCCAGCCTCAGCCCCCCAGGTAGCTGGGTCTACAGGTGAGCACCATCATGCCCAGATATTTTTGTATTTTTTGTAAAGGCGAGGTCTCAATATGTTGCCCAGGTTGGTCTCAAACTCCTGGCTTCAAGGGATCCTCTTGCCTCAGCCTCCCAGAGTGCTGGGACTATAGTCATGAGCCACTGCGCTTGGCCTGCAAATTTTTTTTTTTTTTTTTGAAACGGAGTCTCACTCTGTCACCCAGGCTGGAGTGCAGTGGCTCAGTCTCAGCTCACTGCAAGCTCCGCCTTCTGGGTTCACACCATTCTCCTGCCTCAGCCTCCCAAGTAGCTGGGACTATAGGCACCCGCCACCATGTCCAGCTAATTTTTTGTATTTTTAGGAGAGATGGGGTTTCACCATGTTAACCAGGATGGTCTCGCTCTCCTGACCTCATGATCTGCCCGCCTCGGTCTCCCAAAGTACTAGGATTACAGGTGTGAGCCACCGCGTCCAGCCTTGCCTGCAGTTTTTAAAATAAATTGGAACTCTTTCCTGTATTGAAACTGTTGCTCACCCTATAGAAACATGGAAATCGCAACTTTTTTCGTGTGTGTGTGTGATTCTCTATTTTGTCCTTTGTTTGTCTGTAGTCTTTTTCTTCTGTTGTTCTCTGAATGTTGTTCCTTAGGGTTCAATTGTCATCTCAGTGCTCTTCTTATCCTATATAATCTCCCTTTATGGTTTAATATCTCAGGTATTACTCAATTGTCAATGTTGCCAAACCTGTGATCATTTATATTCGATCATCTAATAAACATCTGCTTATTCCATAGATGTCTTAAATTTTCCATTTTCAAAATTAATTCTTTCTTTCCCTGAAATAGATTGTTCTATAATATTTTCTATGCCAGTTGTTGAGGCTTTCACCCAGTAATTAAAGCTAGCACACTGGCAGTTATTCTTGACTCCTCCATCTTTTGCACAGCTCGTATTTCTGTAATTATCAACGACCACTAAATTAACTCATCAGTGGTTCTTAGTCCCCCTTGCTAACTAAAATCACCTGGAGAGATTTAAAAATATGCTAGATCAATTAAAACAGAATCTCTGGGAGTAAGGCCCTTGAATTCGTTATTCTAACGTGCAGAGAGGAATGGAAATCACTTTTCTCAAATGTCACTTTTTTACCTCTGCCCCATTTCAGGTCCTCATTGTCATTTAATGGGTATCTCCTATATGTGGCCACTCTGCCTTCAGTCATACCCCATCTGATCCATTATCAACCTGGCCATTAGGGTAAACATTCTCAAATAGAAATGTTATAAAATCATTTCCCTCGTCTCTCCTGTTTCTATTATATACACACTCCCCTGGCTTAAAATCCTTCAATAACTTCCCCTGAAAAAAAAAAAAAAAACAAAACAAAACTCAAATCCTAACTCTTTAATTGGGCACATGAAGCTGTATTTTCACTTACCCACCACTTGCCACTTTTTGCCTTTTGTTTACTGTTCTCTGCTCCCCACAAAATGGAATTTTTTCCTATTCTCTCTTCTTTTTTTTTTTTGAGACAGAGTTTCACTCATGTTACCCAGGCTGGAGTGCAATGGTGTGATCTCGGCTCACTGCAACCTCCGCCCCCCGAGTTCAAGTGATTCTCCTGCCTCAGCCTCCTGACTAGCTGGGATTACAGGCACCCACCACCATGCCCAGCTAATTTTTGTATTTTTAGTAGAGACGGGGTTTCGCCATGTTGGCCAGGTGGTCTCAAACTCCTGACCTCAGGTGATTCACCCACCTCAGTCTTCCAAAGTGCTGGGATTATAGGCTTGAGCCACCATACCTGGCCTCTTTTCTCTCTTCATACACAGCTTTCTTTCTTTTATGCCCTTGTTCATGAGCTCTCCCCTGACTAGAATGATCCTCCTGTGATTAACTATTAATCCTATTTATTGTATATGTCTTGGTTTAGTAATTACTTTCTCCAAGCTGGGTGAGTGCCTTTCCTCAGTTCTCATAATGACCTCTGCCTATAGAAATTACTGCTTGTACCACCTGAGTTTATAATAATCTCTTTATGTTCCTTTCTCTTTGGAAATAATGACTGGTTCATAATCATCTTTGTATATCCTGATGTCCAGCATAATGCTTGGAATATACTAGATACTTTAAAAAAGGCGTACTAAATAGATGAGTGAATAAGAAATTAAAAATTTTATCAGAAATTATAGCTGATAACATAAAGATAGGTGCCTAATAAGTTTTGTCCCCTAAAACAAACAAGATAATTAAAATAGAAAAAGATCATTTCCTTTACGCTGAGAATAGGAACTTGAAAACCAATAGGGAAGACTTTCTGTAGATTTGCAATATATTAGATCTCTATTGGCATTGTTAGTTACTTCTGTAGGTCATTGTCTTCTGATTTCTATATTTGTTTTGGATCTTTACACTCTTAATTTGGCTTCTTGAGTAGAAAAATGAACATATAACTGATCTATGTTAATTTCATTCTGATTAGCAGATACTTTTCATGTAATTACATGGTTTTTACACTATAAAATAATGTATGAATTTAGGTTTATTACTTATAACTTTCAGGGTTCAATCACTCTACATAAATTTGCCAATGTCCATATCTGGCAAACTGAATGATGTGATCAATACTAAGATCCCCTTCTGCCTTAAAATTTCTGAATTGATATTTTTAATTAAAAAATACAAATAAAAATTCAATGTTGTATTTATTTGGTATTAATCAAAAATGCATGGGGACTGTAGAGACATCGTTATAACAAATTCTAATTTTACATTCTTCACAAAAATCTTTAGGGAAAATAAAATTGTCCATATTTTTTTGAATCATGGCTTCTTAGGGAAACACAGAAAATGTGAGAAGGGCATGAAAAAAATATGGAACTGAGACAAAATAACAGGTTTACTCCAAGTTTACAAGTAGCAATATTTAATGCTTTGATATAATTCCTCTTTATTACAAAGAACAACTATCAAATAAATCACTGTGTGGAAAAGAATTGATCTGGGAATCAACTGGGAAAGAAAATCACAAAGAAGTGATTGTGAAAACATTCATTTCTTCTTCAGATATGTAACCGTTTAATCTGAAATAAACTTTACGATGGAAAACTATTAGGAAAGTTTCTTGCTTAATTTTGCCGTTCTACACTCTGATATTGATTGTTCAGGATTATTGAGCACACATGCTGTCATAAGAATTGTATATAATTTACTATATATACTCACATATGATAGACATTAAAGGATATATGTGTCTAGTAATAGCAGATGCATGTTTCTGCCCACTAAAGAAATGGTTACAGCTTTTAATAAATATGGCTAAGGGAATGATGTTAAGATTATGTGTGTGTATGCACATATTTGTTCTGGATTTCAACTGAGTATACAAAATTATTATCTTACACCACTTGCATTGGGATCTTCAGTTTTTCCTTCAACAAGTGAATTATTAATCACATATTTAATTTTAGAGTATTATTGTGGTAGGACTCGCCAGTTTCTTGCTACAACATCTACTCATCCCTTTCTCTTTAGAAACAAACCGGAGTTTTTATATTGCTTCCCATAATAAAAAACATATTGCCTTCCAGATTTTGCAGCTAAATTTGGCTATGGGACTAAATTCTGGCCTTGAGCTCTTTAAGAGAGATACTTGTGAGAGTTCTCTGAAGATTGGTTAAAGGAAACTAACTCAGATGGAAGGTCCATTTGCCCACCTGACCTTCCTCTTAGGTTTTAGCCTGAAAATCAGTGGTGATGGCTGGAGAGCCAATAGCTATCTTGGAACATGACGTGATTCTGAAGGTGGGAAGCAAGGCTGGCATGGTACAGAAAAAAGGTGGAAACTTGGGTCCTTGAGAAAATTGTGGAGCCACCATATCTACCTGTAATTCCTACTTTCAGACTTATTTCTATGTGTGAGAGATTTATCTGAAGTCATTGTTATTTTTGTTGTTAATATTGTTGTTGTTAAGCTAGCATTCTAGCTGAGCCCAAGCTAGGACTCAGAGTCTGGTTATATCTGACAGCCCCTGGATCAGCATCCCTCAATGCCAACTATTGAATGTAATGGGTTAATGGTGAATGGAATCTATTTCATGTAACAAAGAACAACTTGTTATGCCCAAATATGACGAGGTCATATTGCTCTTATTTCTCTCTAACTTGAGATTTGGGTCCATGTTCTCTATAAGGACTTAGAAATTGATGCTATGGTATTCTGGTTTTGTGTTAGGATGGTCACTGTAAATCTACTTAATAGTAAAAATAAAATCTTGCTTGGAATTGTGAATTAAATGAATCCTCCATTGTGCAGAAACAGGAACAGCATTATATTTTGTATGTAATACTCTTAAACAGTTAATTCATTTATTCGATTAATATTTTTGAGCTATTATGGATTACATAAGTTATGGAGGGGCTTTGTTATTTAGTCAATTCATGTCCAGTATCACAGGGGCCAGTTCTGAATTTGGAGGAAAGAGAAGAAAAGAAAAATTAAAGCAAATGACAAAAGTCTAAATATTTTCCTCAAATAATTATCTTTTTTTTTCTTAATTTCTTGTGTTTACAGACTGGAATTTAAGCTGCATTTTTCTAGATGGCACCAGCCTATTGGTACGTATATTAATGTCAAACAGTAATGCTCAAATCACATGGGTTCACAGTTGTCTCTACATAATTTATTAAGTATTCTTGCCACAAAGTCTCCCCCTCTTTTCTGGGAGACCTGGGGGAAGGGTCTCACATGTCCTTATGACCAGTTTGCTCACATTACTCATTTACTAGCCACCCTCGTGCTTACAAGATCCTTCATGTAGGAGCTCCACCATTCTGTCTCATGTCAGGATCTTCCAATAGAACACTGCTGTCCTGTAACAAGGCCATATACATGTTCTTTCTAGGTTACAATTTCCCACACTGCTAAATGATGTTGCATTTACTTTAAACTGTACCCTACTGGGGACTGACTTATTCTATAGAAATGAGGTGACTATTTCCCTAGCAACTCTGTCAGCCTGAAGTACTATTGCTTATGTCCTGAGTATCATAAAGTCTCTTATGGAAACATTTCTTTGTGTCCTTATGTATAGTCCTGAAGCACGCATCTTTCATTGTGCTTTATCTCTTGTGTCTCTGTTGGAGGCACCCGGGGTATGAAGTTTTATCCCAGCAGTTATTTATTCCCCGTGCACATTTACTTTTTCTAATAATTGGCAGGGAGGACTTCTACTGCCCCATCAGTTTATCAGACAAAACCAAACTCTGAATCCGAGTTTGAGCTCAACTGGGAACCCTGCTACACCAGAACTTAACTTGGATTCCAGATTGCTTGATAAAATAGCTAGCTGACAATAAGCTATAATTTCTTGACTACACACACACACACACGTACATACACGTACATATGTACATACAGCAGTTCCCCTCATCCACAGGATATGCCCAAACCCACAGTGCATGCTTGAAATCTCAGAAAATACTGAACCCTATATATACTATGAGTATTCTAATACATATATAGCTACGATAAGTTTAATTTATGAATAGTCACAGTAAGAGATTAATAACAATAACTATTAATACAATAATAATACGCTACAATAAAAGTTATATAAATGTGGTATTTTTCTCTTTCTCAAAATATCTTATTGTACTATACTCACCTATTTTCAAACCCTGCTTGCCCACAGGTAACTAGAACCAAGGAAAGTGAGATGGCAAATAAGTGGTGAGGAATGCTACCATATCTCACATACATATATTTCAAAATATGTCAAACTATACACCTAAAAACTTATAATTTATATCAACATGATATACTTGATACCATAGGCAACGCCATTTCCTCATTAAGTCATTTCTTTCAGTTGCAAAACACCATGTAAAAGGAGTGGCATATGCTATAACATGTATTTTGGGTATTTTACATTTACCCAGATATGAATATAAGTGATATACTTAGTTATAATGTTCCCTTAAGCCACTGTTTTGCTACATGCTTCTATACATTGATTCTTCTAAAATTTATTTTAAAGGTAACACAGTTTTTTTCTTTTACAGTCTCCCCTTAGTAAATGTAGCTACTACGACTATGAGTAAAAGAGACATGGATGGGTGGAGGACATATGGAGAGGCCAGCACTTTTCTAGATAAATGCAATGTGAAAACAAGGAACTACTCTTTAATTACTGGCACAGAAATAATGACAAGGAAACAAAATTACTTCCTGAATCACACTTTATCACCTGACTGGTTGCAAAGGCACATTTTTTTTTTCCTGTTTTCGTCAAATTAAAATCTTAACCATGTAAATTCAAGGCTGTAAAGGACAACTCAGGATCCTTCACAGTAATAATTACAGTATTAAAATTCTTATTTGCTAGAAAGTGGTTAGAACCATTGAGAAACATTTTATCAGGTTACGTGGTTAGAGAAAGATTTGAAAAAACAAAATCAAAAACAAAAAACTCATTGTAAAATATCAGAACACCTGAGATGTCCAAGCTGTAAAGTGTAATACACGCTATCAACTGTAGTGGAAAGAAAGTTCCAAAGTATGAAGTACAGAGCAATTGTTGGTAGCATGAGTGGTGGGATTGAAGTAAACTGAAATAAATGGAAAGCATTTGTTTAATCTACGATCTTGTTGAAAGACAAGTCCCAGCACAGTAGCTTTCTCTTTTAAAGACTAGCCAGATGTCGGCCTTCTTAAGAGCACAAAGAATGGAACCACAGAAAGAGATAACAACGCTGGTAGAGAACGGCAGCTACAGTAAGGTTGTTTTTAAATGGATAGAAATCTATATAAAGGTGACTCCGACAAAACATAACAGTTGTCTCCTCCTCAGTCATTTAGGCAGACACTTGCACTAAGTAAAAAGGTGCAAGGTATTTATCAGCAATTCCCATTATCTGGTACTTTTATTGCTCTGGCATGATTAGCAGAGACTACTTGGCCAGCGTTGTTAACTATTTGCTTTTTCGTCAGCCTGATGTTTGGTCTGCAACCCCTCTAAAACTAACAGCAAAAGAGAAACTCACAAACTTAGGAAGTTTTAGTTGGCAGGCTGGTGTCACCCTTAGCCTACTCTCTGTGAGCTATATTCCGCATTTTAGAAGCTCGCTGGCTGTTGCTCTTTTTGATAGCCAACAAGAAGCAACGTCATAGACCTGTTTGGCTGCTGTCCTGGGTAGAAGGGTTTGGCAGCCCTAGGGAGATGAATTTCTCCAGCGTTGGACCCGCCCAGAGCAGAGAAGCAACACCCTTCCAGCCACTACTCTGTTGCTATGAAACAAAAGACTAGGAAGGTAAGCGAAGCAGGAAGTCCCGCCTTTCAGCCCCAGACGGCTTTGGCTCCCGTTCCCGACGCTCACGCCCACCTGCCACCCCTTATTGGTTAGCTCCTTCGTGCCTTGCATCCCTTCTTCCATTTCCTTTCCCGTTTCCACTTTCGTTCCCGGGCGAGTCCAGGCCCCTCATTTCTCTCCGAGTCCAATTCCTTTCTGACGTGCTGCGAGCGGGCCTTCCTCTGGGGCCATTGTGTACTGTGGAGGACGTGGACGGGGCGGCAGCGCGAGGAGGACGGACGCCTCCCGCCCATTGGCTGCACCCGCTGTCGGGCAGTGCGCGGGTGTGCGGCATTGGCCCAGCGGCGCGCGGCCCCGCCCCCACCCCGCCCCGAGCCTGGGTCCTGTGTGTGCCACAGGGGTGGGGTGTCCAGCGAGCGGTCTCCTCCTCCTGCTAGTGCTGCTGCGGCGTCCCGCGGCCTCCCCGAGTCGGGCGGGAGGGGAGAGCGGGTGTGGATTTGTCTTGACGGTAATTGTTGCGTTTCCACGTCTCGGAGGCCTGCGCGCTGGGTTGCTCCTTCTTCGGGAGCGAGCTGTTTCAGCGATCCCACTCCCCGCCGGGGCTCCCCACACACACTGGGCTGCGTGCGTGTGGAGTGGGACCCGCGCACACGCGTGTCTCTGGACAGCTACGGCGCCGAAAGGCAAGGAGGGAAGGGGTCGCCGGGGAGGCTCCACACTTCTTACCGGCTTGGGGGTCCGGGGGTAGCCAGGCGCGGGCCAAGGAGGAAGAGGGGACAGCCCCGGCTCTCAGCTGCAGCTGCTGTTGCCGCCGCCGTCCAGTTTGAAGTGGGGCGTTTAAAGACCAGAACCCGCAGGCCGGGGAGGAGGAGACGGAGTCCAGGCTGACGGCGGTGGGGATTGCAGCAGGCGGCCGGGAGGCGCGTCCACCCAGGCGCCGAGCACACAGTGTCCCTCCCGCGCCCGAGACGGACGGGGCTGCGGGCACGGGAGGGACACTTTATCCCCTCCCCGTCCACCTTCCTCCCGCAGCTCAGAGCCGAGGGGCCAGGAAGGGGCTTGAGCGGGGAAGGGACACAGGCGTCCTGAAACAAAGCTTTGGGTGAGAGCAGAGGCGAGGAGCGAGAGAAGTGAACTCCTCCTTTCCGTGGCCGCTCTTGTCAGTGTCTCTCCGTCTCTTTTCAAATGGGCTATTTGTGTGTTATTTCATTTGGTTCTTGGGAATAACGACCCACCGCGTTGATTTAAAGAAATGTGTTCGTGTGTCCGTACTTGGTGGTTTTACTGTGGGACATGTCGTGCGCCTTTGTTGACAACAGAGCTGTTCCTTACGTTTGTGTAGAATAATCTTTATGTTTATATAACTTGGAGAAATCTAACAGAGTGAAAGTGAAGTTTCTGCGTAAGGCTCCCAAAATGTATGATAGGAGCTTCAGTTGTTCTAGTATTTTGAATTGGAATTAAAGCAGGAGGGGAAGAACATTCTGTTTTTTATCTAGGAAACCTGTTTAAGTTTTGTTTTATGAGTTGGGTATTAGTTCAGCCTTAGCTACTTGAAACGTGAGCAGGGTGCATCTTTAACTCTTAGTATTGTAAAAGCAAATCTAGGATCATTGCTCCTAAAACTACTATGTTTAAAGATTGAGAGTGTAAATTCACAAGCTTATTGATGAAAATGAATGTGGAACTTTTGGTTTGCTCTCACGGATGGAGGAAGATACAGTGGGTACAAGTTAGTCTCTTTAGTTTTCTGGTGGTAAGTATTTTCGAAATCAACTAACTTTTCTTTTTTTAAATCTGCCTTTTAAAGAACTAAAATTCCAGATGGCAAACTCAATGAATGGCAGAAACCCTGGTGGTCGAGGAGGAAATCCCCGAAAAGGTCGAATTTTGGGTATTATTGATGCTATTCAGGATGCAGTTGGACCCCCTAAGCAAGCTGCAGCAGATCGTAGGACCGTGGAGAAGACTTGGAAACTCATGGACAAAGTGGTAAGTTCTGTCTGACGTTGCCTGTGCGAAACACTATTCACTTTGTCTGTGGTTTCTCCAGATTTATTTATACAGTTAATTAATACCAACCATTGTTATGGCAACAGTCTTTTGATTTCAATTCATCATTTTTCTTCAACTCTGTGTTTTTTGAAAAGTTGGATTCAAAGACTTTTTTTTTTTTTTTTTTTTTTAATCTTTTGTCCTTTCTACTCTTTAAGGTTCACAGTTCCTCTACATGACTCTGTATGCAGAATTTTACCATTGGCTGCTTTTTTGTTGGTGTATGGCCATAGAATGTTTGGAAGTGTTTGTTCTGTCTTCTGTGAGGTTGTGTTGCTCTTAGATAACAAAAGAGTACAAGCAGGTTATTTAAGTCTTTGATGGACCACTCATGACAATTATCTGGTGTGATACTGAAAATATTTACTGGGGAAAGAAACAGATTAGTTCTTTTTTTAATTTTTTTCCTTTTTTTGTTACTTCGTCCACTGAAGTCTTGAACCCCTCAAAGTCATCCAGAAACAGATTAGTTCTTAAGTGTAGAGGCAGTATTTGAGGGAGTTTCCATTTTCATCTTTGAGAATTCATCTTCATTAAGAAACTTTTTTTGTTGTTAATGGGAGAGTTAACAGTTTCTTTCATCTACTATTCCATTTTGAAACAGGAAACCTTTCGATGGCACATTGTTTATTGTGAAAGGAAAATTTATGTTGGGGGTGGTGAAGCTGAGAGTATCAGAAACCTCTGTGGTTTCTGCATGTTGCTTTCAGACAACCTATAATTTCACAAGAAGAAATCAAGATGGGTGTCAGTATCCAGAGAAGTCAATCTGAATACCTTACAGAGATTTACTCAGAAACTGTAGCTGTCAGTATCCTACTTTACTAAGTATGATTATAAAATAAATTTAAGATGTAGCTTGCGGCTTTGCAAAAATTAATAATTCTTTTTTTTTGAAGCAGTAGCACTGTCCTGTATTTATTCGTAAATGTTTGTAACACATTATGTCTTTATTTCATAGATATCTGGGGCTAATTATAAGTTTAGTTGAAGCAAGACTTGGTATGTTTATAACTGAAGAAATGGAGGTTTTAAAAAAAATTCCTTTATAGGGATGTGACAAAGCATCCATGAAATCATATGGTAACATTCATCTTTGCTTTGATTTGCTCCTGTCTGCAAATATTGGCTATAAAAAGCCACTATCGGTAGTAGTAGTAGTAGTAGCAATACACGAATGTGACAAGATTTCCTTTATTTTCATTTATTCTGATGGAAAGGACACATGAATGACTGGCCTGTCATTCTACAGGCAGTGGTGCTAAATGCAGAGCCAGAATATTTTTGCTAGATAAATAGCCTTAGTTTTGGGCTTCAGTGTGACCTATTTAAGCTTCTGGCAATTTATTCAAATTGTTATATTAAAGTGCTCCAGACAGAATGATGTCATAGTGTCAAAATATTGCAACTTGCTGCTTGGGGTTGAGTTTTGATTTTAGCATTGGATACTTTAGAATAAGGACTATTCAATTGGAAAAATAGCACATATTTGGCAAGCACAATGCTGCCTATCTTTTCTTTGCTAACGAGTGTGCATTTGAAGGTCACTCTCACTGCCTAAATCATTAGTTGGGGTAAGAGAAGGAATTCAAGGTTTTTCTCTAACTTACCTGCTACATAAGTGGACAGCAAATGGTTCAGATTCTATAAAGGGGCTGTGCTTTTTCCCCCACCCTCCATCTTTGAGTGGTCAGTGTTTGTACATTTGTGAGTGTTAGGACTTCAAATCAAAAAGATTTATATAAGGAAGTGGTGAGCTGTAATTACTATAAAATCATTTTTGAAACATTAAAAATGATGTACACAATTTTGGTCTATAACTGGTTGTTAACATAAGTTTTATTCACTTTTAATTATTTCACCATGAGTTATGGTACAATAGGTGGCTATTTGATAGTTAAACATCTGCTATTATTTATTTTATTAACCCTTTTGTGGGTTTAGGTTTAGTCTCTCCAATTGAGAAACTTGACTCAACAAGGAAATCTATTATCAAAAGTCTCTACTTAGTGGGATGTGGGTGCGGGTGTTGGCAAATGTACATTGCCTGTTTATCTTCATTATTTGTCAAAGATGAAAATGGTTGTGTTCATTTGTGAATGTACCCAGGGGCTTTGTGGAGAGAAATCACATAAATTATTATGAAAGAATTCAATATGTTTATTTTTACTCTAAGATACAGTAAATAGAAAGGCATTGATAATTACTAATTGGCAGTATATTTTATTTAAGTGTGTAGTGCAGAAACATCTCCCTCTTTTGTTTATCTTTTCTTATTTGTTAGTGGTGAAGGAAGTGGCTCATAATATCAACGTTATCCTGATGATTACATCAGGGGCTTTATTATTAGTTCTGAAGTTAATCCCTTGACGCATTACCTTTTTAAAAAAAATAACTGCGATAGCATGAATTTAGTTTGTGGATAACAGAAAATAGCAACTTTCACGTCTAATTGGTAGGTATGTAAAAGGCGGAGTTAAGTGTATAGTTACTATTTTTTTCTTGTGATGCCTCTTTGCAAGGGTAGATCTTGGAAGTACAAATATGAACACAAACTTCAATTTCAGTTTGTTCCAGCCACCAATAAAGGAAGATAACTGTTTTTATAGGGAATAATGGAGCAGTCTTGGGTTGTAGGGTAATTATCTAATAGGTATGTAGTTTTACCATTTCTTGGCCTCTGGAATTTAAAATAGTCAATTGAAATTCTTTCCAATTAATGTTCTGTTTTCAGAGGGCAGGCTTTTTCTCTAAGGTCACTGAGAATAGGAGAACGTAATTGCTTAGTTGTCTCCTTATAAGATGTAGAGTGTTTTGTAACAGAAAATCAGTAGCACAGAGTTAGCACAGTCCATATTTTGAGGAAAAGAATAGTAGATAGTAGCACATCCCAAAACGTCCCATTTAAACAGATTTTCTGGCCTTAGCTCTGTGTGTCAGTGTCATTTGCTAGCCGACCCGAAAGCCCTCACATCAGTGGATGCTTATTTGATACAGTGATGGAAGTAGTAATCATGAATACATATCTAGGGTCAGGTGTGCCCGGAATGAAATATGGAGTCTGTTCTGAAGCTACTCAAGAGACAAGGTTTCTTAAACACTTAATAAACATTTTTTGAGGGCTTCCTGTGTTTCCACTGAGTGCTTGTTACTGGGGATATGAAGCTAGACAAGACATAATCCCTCCTTTGACCTGTCAAGGAACTCAGAGAACACATAAATGGATAATTGCCATGTAGTATGGGAAGGGCTGTATTACAAACCCAAAGTACAGTGGGAACAGAATAGAGAACATCCTCCTTGTTTTTCTGGCCAGTGTTCAGACAGTTTTCTTTCTGGATTCTGCTGGCCATTGCCTTTTAGGAACAGCATTAGTGTGTTCTTGTTGGAAATGCTGAGGTGAGAGTAAGGAAGTGATTGCTAATCAGTATGGTTGGAATGATAATTTATTAATGTGAGATTCCTGAGCATGGTTTTCACGAGAATCTTAGCCAGGTGATGGAAAATAGAAGAAACAATTTTCCATCTAATAGATACTAAATATACTGAGCATATGTGGGTGCTCCGGAAATTAGAAAATAATTAATTGATGCTGAAGAGCAAAGCACGCTGAGTACCTGCCTCAAATTTTTGTCTTGCTGTCCTTGTCAATTTTTTTAAATTGCATTACCGAAAGAATTTAAAAAGCACTTAGGAAGTGATGATGCCCATTAGGTTTTTTCTGCCTTTTGCCTTCAGTCTAGTTAGTACATTTTTCAAGCTTGAAATATAATTCATACTCTTTTAAATTTCATTGTGATAATAATATATTTTAAAGTTTGTCAATCAAGGATGCTTGGATTATATACAAATATTTTAAAGAACACAAGTAAACTTTCTTTTCTAAGCTGAGTTCCTCATACCTCTGAAAGATATTCCATGCGGAGTAAAAGAGGTTTTAGATGCCTATTGTTTGTGTTTACTGATTTGGAGACTCTTACCTTCCTAGAGCCTTAAAACAGGGGATATCATTCATTTGAATTATACTTCTTGACCTATTTCCTTTTCCTCACTGAAGTTGTTCCACCTTAGCAGAATCAGTGGATCCTAGTAGACTTGGTTAGGGGATAATAACAAATCGTCTGGACAGTTTTGTTTAGTACTCAATTCAGTTTTGAATTTGTATTGTAGTAAGTGAAGTGATCGCAAAGTCTGGTACATGACTTCTAAGAAAAGCTTGATAAAGTAAAAGATTTAAAGGAATCCTACCAAGACTTACCTTGATTTGTCCCTGCGATATAAAGCAGTCACATAATACAGGCCTTAATCAGTTAGTAATCTTTTAACTATTAAACAATTTTTAGCTTTCAGATTTTGAATCTATTTCTTTCTTCTTTTTAAAAGGTGCTTTTTGTGCTGTCTATTGATTTCATCATTCATTTATCAAATCTCAACATTGGAAAGATAGGCCTTTCCAAACAGCTATGCCATAGAGTAAAATGTAATAAGTGCTTTAAGGTGGTATAAATAAAGTGCTGCGATGTAGTACGTGGCGGAGGTGAACCGTTGCTTGCTAGATAGGCCTTTCCAAACAGCTATGCCATAGAGTAAAATGTAATAAGTGCTTTAAGGTGGTATAAATAAAGTGCTGCGATGTAGTACGTGGCGGAGGTGAACCGTTGCTTGCTAAGGGTGAAAAGCTGGTGTAAAATGAAGCATGAAAGAGGTACTGTCTTGTTCATGGGCTGGATTCCAGTGAGATGGAGGACATGTTAGGTTGAAGGAATGATAGATTGTTGAGTAAGAGAGGGGAAGTTAGGGGAAGATGATAGAGGTTTGACTTTTGTCAAAGAATTTTGTCTTAATTTATTTGGTAGAAAACCATTGGAGGCTCTTAATCAGGGAGGGAAAACATCAGAGCTGTGCTTTGATAGAGTACTTACTTGACTCTGCAAAGCTTGGATTAAGAGAAAAAAACTGAAAGCAAGAGTAATGATCAAGAGGAATTAAAACAGTCTGGGCAAGAAATAATGAAATGCTGGCCTAGATAATTGGAAGTAGGTATAGCAAGTGTTGGTTCAGATGTGGGAGGCATTTTGGAGGTAAAATCTACAGGTGTTGGTGACCCCTTAGAGTTAGAGGACGAAAGAGAAGATGCAGTGAAAGTGACTCTTGAGGTTTTCAGCCTAGTTGACTTTGAAGGCAGTGATGCACTTAATGAGGTAAGGAACGTAAGAAGGAAAAGAGGAAGTGTGGGGGTTAGTTTTTGGCCGTGCTAAGCTCACCATGCCAGAGTGAATTTCATTTACAGTCAGAAAATTAAGTGTACAGTTCAAAAGAGAAGTAGAAACAAGAGACACATATTTGGTAGATATTCTCATAGAGATAGCATTTCAAGCTATAGAACTGCCAGAGATTTCTGAGGAAGAGTAGAGGGAGCAATTCAGAGAAAAAGTCAGATTATTGAATTTTGGGGCGTTTGAGGGGTGTAATTAAATACCAGAGAAGGGAAGAGAATCTACATAGATTAGTGATGAGAAAGGTAGAATTAAAATATAATGATTTCCTAGGTAGAAACAGCTTTAAGAAGAAGATAAAATCTGAAGTTCTGATAAAACTAAGTTCAAATTCAAGTGGAGAAAACCAGAAAGGGTGAAAAGTTGAAAAGTCATGGAATTGTATGATTAGAGGCCATGATTGACCTTTATAGAGCAGTTTAACTTTTGTGATGGAGCAATATTAAAATGTGTATGTGGATTATTTAAAATGGTTCTAGAACGGAAACAATAATGAAAAGGAAGGGAGTTCTGTTAGCTTGAGGATTTGAACATGATAGAAATAACTGGGTGTGTGTGTGGGTGTGTGTGTGTGTTTATGTGCACACACCATAGAAGAGATTCAAAGATTGGTGGGGAAAAAAAAAAGATTGATGGGAAAGGATGTAGTTAGGGAATGGCCTAAGATGCAAGAAGAAAGAAATAGAAGCAGTAACATTCTAGATTAAACTGTGGGAGGGAAAGACTAGGAACAAGTAGAAGGGTTAATCTTGGTGGATAAATGTAACTTCCACTTACAGAGGAGGAAAGCGAGGGAATATACAGAGAAGTTTTGAGGGCGTTTGTAAATTTTATATTGGGTTGTCGGGAAGTGATTTAAGGCGTAATATTTATAGTTTTAAATTTTTGTATCATGAAATACGCAATATATATATTTTAGTCTTCTAGCAATTAAGTGGGTAAATAAGTAAAAAATTAAAATGGAAATCAATTCTCATCTTTAATATTAAGTTCATCTTACTATACACTTGCTGTGACTTAAAGGATACCACAGTGCTATTTTTATCTACTCTGGTTGGGCATATATTAATGCTATTCTTACCTTTTAACTAAGGTTTTTTTGTTTTTTGTTTTTAAGTATTTGTAGGTTGCTAATTTTTTCTAGTAATGAAAGACACATTTTGAAAATATCCAACAAATTTTGTAGGTTTTTAACATAATAACATTTAGATAATTGTTGAGCTTATATTATCTTATAGTATCAATGAAAAGAGTATTAATAGTTATAATATTCTACCTGTTAAAGGATTTTAAAAAATATTAAAGCCCTACATCTTTTCCTGAGAGCCTCTTGGGTTTGAAGAAACCAGAGGATTCCATGTCAGCTGACAGGAATACTGACCTGGGCTTAACCTTATTTCCTGCTTTTCTACACAGAACATTCCAGACTTTTTAAGGGTTTTAGGCAGCATGAGTAACTTTATGAGCTAAATGAACTTTTAAAAATCATGATCCTCGACAAACTGCTCAGTGCCCTTGGTCTAATTTTCATACCTTTGCAAAATCTGCCGGGATTTTGCCTTGTGATGGAATGTAAAATATGGAAGGGAGAAGAAATACTAGGAAGGAGATAGGGCTAACTATGTTCTGGACACAGTGCATAGCACTTTACATTTACTCTTGTAAGAATTATAATATCCTAAGAGGTTTCCAGAAGAAGAACCCTGCCCAAGGTTGTAAAGCTAGTAAATGTTAGGGCCAGATCCTAGGTTTGCTTGATTCTGATGTCTGTGTTCACAGTATGAAGAGTCAAGCACACTCCTCCATAGAACAATATGATGCTTCCTTTTTCCAAAGAAATAAATCAAAAGGGCATTCCCCTCCTCCACTCCCATATTTGATATTATCAAATTCTTCTCCAAATTTTGTACTCAGTTTTAGGCAGCTTTATTCAATATAGTTGTAGATATCCTATTTGTAATATAATTTTCCTGAGAGGTACTTCCTTCCTTTGCTTCCTCCTCCTCTTCCTCCTTTCTGCCATCAAATATTTATTGCACGTCTATATGTTTATTGCAATATTTATTGCACGTCTTTCTGCCATCAAATATTTATTGCACGTATATGCAAAGTTCTATATTAGGTGATAGAGACAGACCAATGAGAAAGACTGTTCTTCACCTTTAAGGAAGTTCTGTTCTCATTTGGAAGAAAGAGTGAACAGAATATACAATTGATATTTTAATTATAACTAGTCAGTTCTTTAATGCTGCTTCTTAATGTCAATCTTCTGGAGACTTCTTCATGGAAAACCGTAAAGGACTTGGTAATTTTCTCTAAATTCAGCTGTAGTGGACTCATGATCAATTTTATATGCCAATTTTGTTTTGCCCAATTAATATTCTATTAAAAAGAGTGTATGTTTTATACTTTTTTACACTTTATACATTTTTATACTTAATAAAATACATTTTTATAATTTTTATATGTTGTAATTATTTGCTGCATTAAAATGGAAAGAACCCAAAGAACTCTTCGGTACCTTTTATTATAAAGAGAGATAGATAGATATATATATATATATATACGTGTATATATATACACACACACACACATATACACACACACACACACACACACTTTTAGGTAACTGTAGTAAGAAACCTCTTCTAACATTTACAGGAGGACAGGCCTTTTTGTTTTGAGATGGAGTCTCACTCTGTCGCCCAAGCTGGAGTGCAGTGGCATGATCTTGGCTCACTGCAAGCTCCATCTCCTGGGTTCACACCATTCTCCTGCCTCAGCCTCCCAAGTAGCTGGGACTACAGGCGCCTGCCTCCACACCCAGCTAATTTTGTTTTTGTATTTTTAGTAGAAACAGGGTTTCACTGTGTTAGCCAGGATGTTCTCCATCTCCTGACCTCATGATCCGCTCACCTTGGCCTCCCATAGTGCTGGGATCACAGTTGTGAGCCACCGCACCCAGCCCAGGGCTTTCTATGTTGTCTTTAAAAATGAGGTAGTTCACTTGAGAGTATATGACTTGATTCAGTGTAACTGAATGCTTCATGAAGTGAGGTGTGCTTTATAATGAAAGTCTTATAGTATAGGCACAATTCCTTACTGTTGAAATTTTCATTGTATTTGGTAAAGTTCTTCCCTATGTTTCACAGGCTGGTTTGAACCTTGTTTGCAAGGAGTATACTATCTTATCTAATACATTTTTCTTACCTTTTGGCTGAAAGTTTTAGCTAAGGCACAGTCAGAAAACTCTTTAAATGCAAGATTATTCCAAGACTAAGTAATGACTTTGAACATTCCTATAGCATTAGTGAATCCTGCTTTTGTATTTGTGCTTTTGCTTTGATATGGTTGAATATATGTATTTAAATACATATTTATATATTGGAATGCATAGCCAATTTATTAATAATATATTTTTATCTATGTGAAACAATGCAGACTACATGTACAGAGAGAGTCTCCTTAAACATTTCTAATACATTTAAGCAAATATAAAAGTCAGTTGTATATTGGTATGGAGACAGTTCCTGATTCTCAAGACCAGCTCTCAGGGTTCTGAGCAGTAACCTTAGTTAGGTTCTAGTTCTGTATTTCAGTGTTGACATGTCAAAAGGAATTGGTACTGGTGATTTCCAAATTTTTTGAGTCAATGACTATAGTGGAATTTTCAGCCTAATTCCAATAATAAATGTTTTGCCTTTTAGTTCAAATGAAAAGAGCAATATTGCTATCGAACCAATTCTTTTATGCACCAATCGGTGCCCTAAAAAGTTCATCATTTTATAATGTGACTACAGATTTGTTCTATATCAAAGCTCTTCTGTATTAGTACCAACCTTCATTCTAGGAAGCAATTTAGGTATTTCTAGAAGAGGTGTAACCATTTGAATCTGAACTTGACCCTTGTGGTGAGCTTGATTTTCTCTCTAATATACTGCTTTTAGAAAAGCAAATTTTCTTTCCTGGCTTTTGCAACTCCTTGCACATAGCAGGTACTCAATAAATATTTATTGAATGGAATTGAATTTGACCTGCTTAGAAGTCATAGTCCTGTTGTAGGGTTATTCATTTTTGGCAGAAGCTGTCATAAGTCACAGGGTTTAATAGTAATCCAACTGATGAACTGTGCACTCAGCGGCATACCGTAGTTCAGCATTGTATATTGCACTTTCCCAAGTGCAAATTTAGACAACAGTTTAGCCTACAGGGCCTTGATGAGCTGACTCTGGCCTATTTCACATCTCTCGTACTACTCACTCACAGCCTTCCTTCCTATGCTCCGACCTTTTAGAATAGCTGTGTGTACTCCTCTCTTAACATGCTTGCTCTCTGGTGTCTCTTAAGCCTTTGCACACTCCTTTGCCTAGAATACTCCTTTTGACAAAGTTAAGTATGTGTTTCCTGACAGTCTTATGTGGAAATGAGTGAGCTGCTGCTTTTCTCCTGTAGCAGTTTGTACTTGCCTCCATTATAGCACTAAATTCTCCTGTAATTCTTTTCCTAAGCCACCAGTCTTTCCCACTAGACAGCTGCTTGAGGGCAGGTGTGTGATTTATTACTTTCTCTGTTCCCTAGAGCCTGAAACAATGCCTGCCACATAAATGTTTGTTGAATTAACAAATGGGTCCTGAACTTTATGTAAATTTGCAAATGGAATAAAATAAAAATGTAAATGAGTTTAGCAGGGATCATTAATTATATGCCTAATTTTAATTAAATTGTGATATAGTTAGATCAGCCCGAGATTCAGAAGATGCAAGCTCTTGTATTGGATTAATGATATTTTAATGGTCCCTTAATCTTTCTAGTTCTTAGTTTTTTTTTTTAATCTGGAAATGAATGGATTGGATGGAATCTTTACTACGATCCCTTAGAGCAAGAATTACATTGCTCTTAAGTTAATTATAGAGAACTACGTCTCTTCTGCCAGACTCTTTGCATCTCTTTGAATCAGGAAGTATGTTCTAGTCATCTATAATTTCCTAGCACTAAGCTCAGTACCTGGCATATAGTAGTTCAAACAATTTCCACCTGATAAAGCGATGAATTCCCACATGGAATTACAGTTTTAAATAAAGCAAATGAGAAAAAAGTTCAGATAAAGAATAGTGAATTAAATATTTGTAAAATGTAAACGTTTCTGTCGAAGAATATTTATGTGGAATGTCTGAAAAAAAAAAAAATACCCGACAGAAATTTTGTATTTATCAGTTAAAAAGTTCCCTAGAAGAGGAAATGAATTTGAAGCTGCCTGGTCCCCAAACTACAAGAAAATAGTGTATCAGTCTGTGTCATATTGCACCAAGTTTTATGTTGCTGAAATTAAACCATGCCTGCTGTAGACTGTTGGTGGCAATATTCTTGGTATCTATGTATACTTGTGATAGTATTTTTGGTTTAAATAATTTAAAAACTGTATTCTTTTTCAAGCATTAAATAATTGACATATTTGGGACTTAATCTTTAGGGCAGAATGAACTCTGATTATACTAATGTATCATGTGTTAAAAGGGGGGTAAAAAAGCTCTGTCAGCCCTTTTCACGATACTTTTGTAAAGATTTGCTATTATTTAGTAAATGAGATGCCATTCTACATTTCCAAGGACTTTCTAGGAGATTAAAATAATATTATTACTTTTAAACTAAGCCTGTACCTTTGGGTTATTAATTTGAATACTTGATACTTCAGAGTTCAATTGTAAAAATAAAGGAAAAATACAGTCAAACTATTTGTGTAAAAAAATAGCAGTCGACCAATCCATTAGTTTGTTGGTTATATACTCAACAATTCTACTTTAAGGCATTGTTTACAAAGAGGAAGAATATATGATCATGCCCTGGGTTAATGTGAAAAATATTATCCTAAATTAGGGCCGATGGTTGGAAATTTCAGCCAGATTTTTCTCCCCGTGTACTCCCCCACCAAAAAAACCCTGATCCCCAATGATTTCTTTTTTCTTTTTCTTTTATTTTTATTTTTATTTTTTGAGATGGAGTCTTGCTGTCTTGCCCAGACTGGAGTGCAGTGATGTGATCTTGGCTTACTGCAAGCTCTGCCTCCCAGGTTCAAATGATTCTCCTGCCTTAGCCTCCTGAGTAGCTGGGATTACAGGCACCTGCTACCACGCCCAGCTAATTTTTGTATTTTTAGTAGAGACGGGGTTTCACCATGTTGGCCAGGCTGGTCTTGAACTCTTGACCTAATGATCTGCCTGCCTTGGCCTCCCAAAGTGCTGGGATTACAGGTGTGAGCCTCTGCGCCCGGTCAGTTTCTTTAAGAAAGTAAGTGTGATAGTGCTATAAGAGTACTTTTTAAATTTGTTGGTTCCTTGGTTTATTGTGTTTGTTAGGCTTGAAGTTGTTGTAGTTCAATTGTTTATTTGTCCCAGGCACTTTTATGGGTGCCCAGGGGCAGATCCATGTTTTATGCCCCCTGAAACCTACCTAATTTAAAAGAATCTGTCTAAATATAAAGAATACGAAAGTACAAACATCAAATTGTGTATGAGAGTGAATTTTCTTCAGAATGAGAAAAATCCACAAAACACTATAATTTTTAAAAAACAGGTATATCTACAAATGATTAGAGAAATAATCTGCACTAGTTTTTGGCTCCGTACATTTTATACTTTGATTATCTTCCATTGCCACATATACTTCCAGTTTTGGGTGCCATGAAACACATTCAAATTGCCAGATTTGAATTGCATTTCACTGTTCGCATGATAGGCTGGTCAGCATTTGGGCACTTCAAGTGTTTCTGAAACCATCTTTTAAAAAAAATTCGATTACAGATTTAAAAAATACTGTATTTATTTAAGGTGTATAACGTGATGCTTTGATATATATACACATAGTGAAATGGTTACTACATCAAATAAATTAACATATCCTTTACCTTCCATAACTACCTTTTTGTGGTAAGACCATGTAAACTCTGTTCTCTTAGCAAATTTTCAGAATACAGTATTATTAGCTATAGGCCTCATGCTGTACATTAGATCTTTAGTCATCCTACATACCTGCAAATTTGTACTCTTTGACCTTCTTCTCTCCATTTATTCCCCTCCCCATCCCTGGGGCCCACCCACTGTTCTACTCTCTGTTTCTGTTTGTTTAACTCCTTCTTTTAAGATTCTGCATATGAAAGTGTGATCATATATTCTTTCTTTGCCTGTCTTATTTCAGTTTCATTGGGATTGCTGACAGTAATTAAACCATTTTACAGGAGTGACTGTATGCCTCACGTATACCTTTCACTAAACCCAAAGTAAATGTATCTTCAATTCAAATTTCCATTAGCCAGATTCCAAAATCACCCACAGCAACTCCAGTGCCACCCAACAGGAGGCTTTAGCCAATTATGTTTAAGATATTATACTCATAGGCCAAGTGCGGTGGCTCACATGTGTAATCCCAGCACTTTGGGAGGCTGAGGCAGGTGGATCACGAGGTCATGAGTTCAAGACCAGCCTGACCAAGATGGTGAAACCCCGTCTTTACTAAAAATATAAAAATTAGCCAGGCGCAGTGGCAGGCACCTGTAATCCCGGCTACTTGGGAGGCTGAGTCAGGAGAATCGCTTGAACCCGGGCTGCAGAGGTTGCAGTGAGCTGAGATCATGCCACTGCACTCCAGCCTGTGTGACAGACTGAGATTCCATCTTAAAAAAATAAATAAAATAAGATATTATACTCTTGACAATTTTATTTAAAAAAAAATGATGAGGGCCTTAGAAGAGAGCCATGTATCTTTAGGATATTTATGTGAACATTTAACCTTTTTAAAGAGTGCTGTCCCATTACACTACATAATGCTATTGTGCAATTCTCAATGATTTCATTTGAAAGTTATTTATGTGAAGAGTTCATTATGCCCTTTCTGGAGGGATAAGAATGTGGTAGACTATCTTACTCTTGGCCAAATCACATGAACATGTAGAAGTGAATACATAGTTGAATTACTACCTTCTCTGGCCGGCAGAAGGTACTTTCAGTTCTGCAGGCAGCCCCGGAACGCCCCAGTGGTTGGGCAGCACCTGTGATGGGATGACTGAACCGTTATATGCCACATGTTTATAGGCGTGGTAGACAGTATGGGGAGGTGGAAAAGACTGGTTCTGACCTGACACACATTTACTACTTAATAACTCAGTTATTCAAATTGCACCTCTTTGTTTTATTCTCCTCGGGGTTCAGGAACAGTACACCAAAGCACTAATTAACAAACTATGAGACAGCACCAGCCGGGAGTTCAATGTAGTAAAATAACATGTAAATGTGAGGCATTGGTTGTTAACAGAAAAGGCCCATTTCCTCATTTTTATTAAAAAAAAGACTATCAGTGATATACAGTGATTAGCATACTGGAGTTCTGTTAACCTATGCACAGTGAGGTATCTTAGAATTAAAGCTTTAGGGGTTCAAAGTAAGGGTATGATATAGAAAAGATTGAATGTAGGAGAACAGAATAGGACTTATTTAGATTATGACAAAAGTGAGTATTTGTCAGTTAATAATAAATTGGAGATAGTAAGTTAAGATCATAATTTATATTATGGAAAATGAAGAAATAGGACATGGTTCTATAATTTTTTTAATTTTTCTGTGAAATAAAATATTATGATTTATTTTGTTTTTATCTTTGTTTTTAGGTAAGACTGTGCCAAAATCCCAAACTTCAGTTGAAAAATAGCCCACCATATATACTTGATATTTTGCCTGATACATATCAGCATTTACGACTTATACTGAGTAAATATGATGACAACCAGAAACTTGCCCAACTCAGTGAGAATGAGTACTTTAAAATCTACATTGATAGCCTCATGAAAAAGTCAAAACGGGCAATAAGACTCTTTAAAGAAGGCAAGGAGAGAATGTATGAAGAACAGTCACAGGACAGGTAAGAAGAATATTTCAGATGTTTTGGCGTAAAGGTCATTTATGTTGCTTTTTACTTAATAGTTAACCTAAACGTCACCATGTAATTGTTTTGGGGTAAATGTGAATCACTTTGTATACAGTCATGTAGTACTTAACTATGGGGATACTTTACGAGAAATGCATTTTTAGACAATTTCATTGTTGTGTGGACATCATAGAGTGTACTTACACAAGAGCTAGTTGGTATTACCTACTGCACACCTAAGCTATATGGTATAGCCTATTGTTCCTAGGCTGCAAATCTATACAGCATGTTACTGTACTTAATACTGTGGGCAATTTCAACACAATGGTAAGTATTTGTGTGTCTAAATATACCTAAACATAGAAAAGGTATGGTAAAAATACTGTATAAAAGGCTGGGCGCGGTGGCTCACTCCTGTAATCCCAGCACTTTGGGAGGCTGAGGCGGGTGGATCACTTGAGGTCGGGAGTTTGAGACCAGCCTGACCAACATGGAGAAACCCCATCTCTACTGAAAATACAAAATTAGCCCGGTGTGGTCGTGCATGCCTGTAATCCCAGCTAATCGGGAGGCTGAGGCAGGAGAATAGCTTGAACCTGGGAGGTGAAAGTTGCGGTGAGCTGAGATCCTGCCATTGCACTCCAGCCCGGACAATAAGAGCGAAACTCTATCTCAAAAAAAAAAAAAAAAAGAAACTGTATAAAAGATAAAAATGGATAACCTGTATACCATGCGTGGAGCTTGCAGAAATGAAAGTTGCTCTGAAAGTGATTGAGTGAATGATGGCAAGTTAATGTGAAGGCCTAGGACTGTTACTGTACATTACTGCAGACTTCAGAAACATTGTACATTTAGGCTACACTAAATTTATATAAAAAAAATTTCTTTCTCCAATATGAACAGCTTAGTGTCACTTTTAAACTTCATAAACTTTTTGTTTTTTTTTTTTTTACTTTTTGACTCTGGTATTAACAATTAGCTTAACAAAAATATTTTCTTGATTATTCTATAAGCTTTAAAATATTTTAAAAATTAAGTTGTTTTGTTTTTTTTTTTTTTTCTACAATTATTATTTCCTGTGTAGAACTCATGGTCTGTATAAGGATAATATTTTGAATTCATTGAGGTTTTTTTTTTAGATTAGTGTACAATTGTATTAATGTGAAATGCATACTGATAAAGAATACACATTTTATCTTGCTGAATAAAGAATTTTTTATGAACCAAAAAAAAAAATAAGTTTTTAGAAAAGTTTATAAACTTTTTTGTTAAAACTAAGACACACACACACACATTGGCCTAGACCTGCACAGTGTCAGGATCATCAATATTACTGTCTTCCACCTCCACATCTTACTCCCCCGGAAGGTCTTCAGGAGCATTAACATGCATGGAGCTGTCATCTGTGATAACAGTGCCTTCAGGAATACCTCCTGAAGGGCCTGCCTGAGGCCGTTTTACTGTTAGATATTTTTTAATAAGTAGAAGGAATACCCTGTAAAATAACGTTAAGAAGTATATAGTATAGTAAATGCATCAACTAGTAATATAGTCACTTATAATGTCATTATCAAGTATTATGTATTATGCATAATTATATGTGCTACGCTTTTATGTGACTGGTGACACAGTAGATTTGTTTACACCAGCATCACCACAAACATGTAATATGTTGCACTATGACCTTGTGGTGACTATGACATCACTAGGTAATAGGAATTTTTCAGTTCCATTATAATCTTACTAAAGCACTAACATAAATATGGTCTGTCATCAACTGAAATGTCCTTGACTGAAATGTCATTACAGGGTTCATGACTGTATTTGCTTTTAACATTAATAGCTTTACGTAAATTTACTCACGATAATAGCTAGTTCATGAGACAGTATTCTCAATGTTTTAATAGACTTTATTTTTAGAGCCATTTTAGGTTTACAGGAAAATTATTCAGAAATTACAGTTCCTATAAATCTCCTCTGCCCAAGCAGTTTCTCCTACTCATGTCTTGCATTGGTGTGGTATGTTACAGTTGATAAACTATTGTCGATACGTTATACATTATTATTAACTAAAGCCTAGAGTTTACATTAGGGTCCGCTTTATGTTTTGCACTGTTCTATGCTCCATAAATGCATAATATCACGTATCTACCATTACAGTATTATATAGAATTGTTTCACTCCCCTAAAAATGCCCCGTGATCTACTTTATTGTCTCACTTCCCCCCTTGAACCCATGGCCACCACTGATCTCTTTACTGTTTACGTAGTTTTGCCTTCTCCACAGTGTTATGTAGTTGGATTCACACAATATGTAACTTTTTCAGATTGACTTTCACCTAACAATTTGCATTTTAGGTTCCTCCGTGCCTTTTCATAACTTGGTAGCTCATTTCTTTATGCCACTGAAGAATACTCCATTGTGTGGTTGTACCAGTTTGCTTTTTCACTCACACCTTGAACTGCATCTCGGTTGCTTCCATTTTTTGGGTAATCATGTATAAAGTTGCAATAAATATTTGTATATAGGTATTCCTGTGGATTTAGGCTTTTAACTCACTTGGGTAAAATACCTAGCAAGATTGCTGGATTTTCAGGGTATGCATAAGTTTAGAAAGAACATAAGAAACTTTCAAGAAAGTTTGTAAGAAACTCCTTGACTGGTTCCAAAGTGGCTCTACCATTTTTCATTCCCACCGGCAACGAATGACCGTTCTCGGTGCTCCAGATCCACACCAGAATTTGGTATTGGAGACAAGTGTTTTAAAGACATAGTTTGATTGAATCTGCGGATGTGGTAGATGTGGGTGGGAGATGTAACTTCCATCTGTATATTTTTACTTAAGTGAGAAACTGAACTGGGCTTTCAAAGACTGAATTGACATCAACCAAATCCTAATTTTATAGCCAGGATTCTTCATTTAGAGATCCTCACTCAAATTTGTTGTTTGGCCATTTTAATGTTAAATTTCAGGATTATCTTAAACAAAATAAAGAAAATGATAGAGTTTTCCATTTCTGGGCTATCTTAAATATATATGGAATATTCATGATAGTGATAGTTTATTTAGATTTCCAAATTGGAAAATCATTATTAATGAAAATATATAATGTCTGAATATATTAGTTAAATTTTAGTGTGAGACTCTTAACCTGTCTGTATTTTAGTTTTCTGACATACAGGAAAACCTTTAAGAAACCTCTAAGATTTCTTTCAGGTCAGAAAAACTAGCCCCATTCTGTCTAATAACAGCACAGGGTTGTAAAATAGAAAATTCAGTTATGGAGGTATGCGGACTCTAAATTTTCTATGAATACTGGCCAAATACCCGTAACAAGTAAAACCATCAAATTCAAACATAAAAAACCCTCTTCCAGATGTAAAATGGCATAAATAATTATGTTTTTATAATTTTCTCTCTCAGTTAGAGATGGACCCAAACATGCTCGTAGACGTCTAACCAATTATGTAACTTTGGGCTCATCACTTAATATTCTTGGGCCACAGTTTATTCATCTTGAGGGTGGTGAATCTTTCAATTGCCTTTTAGCATTAATTAATGCTCTAAAATTCTCCAGGAGTAACAAGAGGAATTTGAGTTGTCACAATGTGACAGAAGTAAGGTAGAGAAATATTATAGTGATTGTTTATTCTTGTAGACTTTTCAAGAACTGCTAACATCTTGGAAAGCCAGATATTTATATTAAAATTTTATTTTTCACATTGTACTTCTGCCATTGACCTAATAAAACTAAGTTCTTTACAAATGTCTTTATAATTCTTTTTTCAAAGTTAGTAGTTTTGAAATTCTTCCTGATCCAGCCAAGTCATCCATTAAATTTTACTCTTTAGGATATCAGGACATTGATAAGGTATATAACTTCTTTGACTAGGATTTTGAGTGGATACAGTGTTTTAATTGGATGTAATCATATATGATGTGGTAAACTTGTATCCCACTTTTACATCTTCTGTGGAAACTTGAAACATTTTCTAACTCAGTAGATGTTTTATAATTTCCATTTGATAATTTTGATAGTTTTGCTTATGTGGAAACATTTCATGGGGGGCATTTAAGTTTTGATTGATCATGTATAGATTCCCATAGATTTTGATAGCTCTCATAATGCTGACTGTTCACAATGAGGTCACTCATTCTGTGTATTCTTGCCTACATTTTAAGTGTCCAAGTGAATTTTGTTCACTGTCCTAAATGCAACCCTAAGACAAAATTTATTAGTTTCTATGCTGATATAGCATATCCTTAATTGGATAGTACTCTCATCTTTGTTCTGTTTACTGACAAGTGTTCTGTGGCCAGCTGTGTTTATGCAGGATTTACATTTGATAAATGTTTCATAATAATTCATAATAATGTACCATTCTTGGTACACCATAACAGGCATATAAACTTTCGAACTGGGTTTCTTTTTCTAGTAATATATTTGGACACATTCATTTCTAGGTTCCCATAGTATTCCAAATGCAAACTGAGTCTAAAATGTGCCATTGCACATGGAGCTCTGAAGCATTTTGCTCTACAGAACATAGAAGAGTCTTCTTAGCATGTTTTCATGTACAGAGTGGCCTCATTGTGAATAAATCAGCATTATGAGTTCTATCAATCTATGAAAATCTATACATTACCAATCAAAACTTAAAAGTCTCCTATGAAATGTTTCTACATAAGCAAAACAATCAAAGGTAGTTAGGCAACAAAGTTAGTAGAATGACTCCACCTAATAGGTATGACAACGCTCATTACTGGGAATATTATAAATTCACTAAAGAATCGTTTCTTTGATTCTGTAAGTAGCTCACTAGGGACATTACTATAATTGCACAAAAAATGGAGGACAGTAATAGTAGAAACAGTAATTTGGAGTTAATTGACTTAATCAGTATTACCTCATGTGATTCTGCCCACTTTATTGAAGAAATAGTGCTGGATGAGTACATGAATCAAAATGCGTTTTTTTTTGTTTTTGTTTTTGAGATGAAGTCTTGCTCATCACCCAGGCTGGAGTACAGTGGCCGGATCTCGGCTCACTGCAAGCTCCGCCTCCTGGGTTCACGCCATTCTCCCGTCTCAGCCTCCCAAGTAGCTGGGACTACAGGCGCCCACCACCATGCCTGGCTAATTTTTTGTATTTTTAGCAGAGACGGGGTTTCACCATGTTAGCCAGGATGCTCTCGATCTCCTGACCGCCCGCCTTGCCTCCCAAAGTGCTCCGCCCGCCTTGCCTCCCAAAGTGCTAGGATTACAGGCGTGAGCCACTGTACCCGGCCCAAAATGCGTATTTTAATGTTCCTGCACCTCTGTTGTGTCAACAATAAATGTGGAATTGTTAATAAATATAAGGGGAGATGAGAAAAAGTTTAGGTGTCAGTTCTGAACTGATTGCTTTTTAAAATTTTGATTGATTGATAATGATGAATGAGTAGCCTGAATTTTAAAGCAATTTTATATAAATGTAATAAATAGAAAAATAAATAATTAAGTAAGTGGCATTCAATACATTTCCTGGTTACTTAGGTCCTGTGTAGAAGGAGAGAGGTAGAAATTATAGTTACATAATTGTATTATATGCTACTGAAATAGATATTTAGGGCACAGTGAAAGTCTTTTGCCTTTAGAGTAGATAATGATTTCTAGTAGAGAAAAGGCATGAAGAGGCTGCATGCCTCCCCCGACTGATACAGTAAACCTCCATTTTTTGTATCTTTTTTCCCAAATTGTTACTGTTGCTGGTGTTCTTTTGTTTTGTTCTTTTTCTTTCTTTCTCTTTTCCTGCAAACAGCTCAATGTCACACTGAGTTGGTGCTCCTCCAGCCGGGTGTCTAAACCATTCTGAGCTGACGTTTCTGGGAAGAGTAATTCAGTGATTTCTGGCAAGCATAAAGCTTGCATGTGTATGTGTGTATACGTGTAGAGAGAGGGTAAAGAACATGTGGAGAAGTCTGTAGTTTGAAGCCCAGAGAAAAGGAGAAACTTTAAGTATCATGTTACTTAAAGTTTTAGTGGCACAAGTAAAAATGGCAATTGTCATTGCTAACAAATGTGTAATTGACAGGAGGCACTTCTGCGATTTGACTGGCAGTTTCATCAGTTAACTGTTTTAATAGTAAAATTTGTTTCATCTGAAAAGTATGTATTAATCAGCTGCTCTGCAAGGTCTGGTGTTGGCCACTGTGTTTTTTAAAACGCTCAGAGATGGTGGCCGAAGGATACTGAGATTTTCCGTATATTTGAACTGCTTGAGTGAGCCAGGGTGCTACAACCCATTTTCCCTTCCTACACACTGCTAGACAGCCACTGAAAAAAAAAGTCAACTGAGGTGGAAAAAATAGCTCTGCCTTTGATAGACTGTGAATAAAATAAAGATTAACAAAAGCTCTGGCCAGGGAGGAAAACGTAGGTGTTGCCTTAACATTAACATTAACATTAATGTCATTTCAGAGCCCTTGAACTATGCCTTATAAACCAGTGTTGTAGAAAAAATAAATGACAAAATGGAGTGTGTGTGTGTGTGTGTGTGTGTGTGTGTGTGTGTGTGTGGTGGAGGGTTACATGTTTTGTAGTTTAAAAAAGTATTTGACATAGAAAAATTAGCTCTAGAAGAAGCTAGCCTTTATTTAAAATCGGGCAGAAATATTTTTCTCCATTGACCATTTGGCTAAACAAAGAATAACTTGTAATCTGCTCCATTGATAAAGTGCCTTTCCCCTTAAAGAACTACAGATCACTATGCTTGCTGTTTCTAATTGTGTTGGTTATTTACAAGATAGTGTACCGAAAAACATTTTGCAACTGGTACATTGAAGATACATAGTTAAAAGTTGAATCAAAAACAACAGCAACCACAAAAATAACAAGAGCAATGACAAAACAAAAGCTGCAAACAAACCTACTTTCTTTCCTTATATTACTGTATGATATCATTGCTTTGAGTAAAGAATAAAGTAGTAGTAATTTAAATGATTAAATTTATATTTATACAAATGTTGATAGTGTGGTCATTGAAATAGTTTTGCAAGTCTTCATAGGTTTTCAGTTCACCATATAAAGAGACTGATCCGTATGTGTAATCTGTGTTTTAAGTGGTAGTTTTAATAATTACTGGACCTCACAGTTTAATGGGCATGTTTATAATACTACATCAATTACCGAATTTTCTCATAGTCAGCTCTGTATATTGTGAGAAGAAAATGAAAAAAGTGCTGTTTAGCTAAGTATAGGAATGTGGAGCCAGGAAATCTCATGCTCTGATGCCGTTTCTGCTCCCAGTGTTCTTTGTAACTTTGGCTTCCTGACTCCAATCTACATTTTTGAGTTATTAAATTATTTTCTGGATATTCATAACATTTTCACCTCAGACATTTCAATATCATTTCAATTATGACATTTCATTATCATAAATGAAAATTAAATTGTTTCAGACTAAATGCTACTGTTGGCTACCTCAGTCTGTTAATTTTTCAACTTTAGTAGTAGTTTCTGGTAAAAATATTGTTTTCGTTATTGTAATTATTTGTAAGAGAACTAATCTTAAGAAGGTTTGTATTTTATAAGTAAATTATACTATATTGGATATCTTTCTGTGAAATATGTAATGATACATGAAAGGGAATGGCTTATATTCATCATTAAAAATAATTTTACATTCCTTTTTTGTTTACTAATGGTGAAAATTGCAATTACTTTGAATTTGATGAGGACAAAGGTCAAATTGCAAGTAGAAAATATTTCTAAATAAATCAAAATAGGCAACTAATTTCTTTTGAATACAAGTATTATGATATAAACATATACTTTTATTCATTTTTTTCTATATTTGTTTGCATTCAAGGCATTTTTTTTCCTTTTAAATGGGAAACTAGAGGAATGAAAATATGAATTTTTGATACTTCAGAATAGTAATTTTTAACTTGGATTCAGAAGACAAATAGTAATCAATCTCTTATGTAGAAGTATGTCTGCCAGATAGGAAGTAGAATTTGCTTTAGAAAGCTTGAAAAATCTTCTGAGATTGATTTATTATAAATAAATAAAAAGTTCATTTTATCTTGATGAGAATGTTTTTATGCATATTTCAAGCATCTGAGTGATGTGAACAGACTTTTCTAAAGTTTAGAAATCAAGGGGCTCATTTCTTTAACACACCATGAAAGTAGAGGCCACAAGAAAGTTATTTAGACAAATGTTTTCAGAGTTAAACAAAGGGAGTCTGTTAGGGGAGGCAGGTGAGAGCTTGCAGGACCGTTAAGGACTTTATGGCCCTATGTATTTGGCTAACTGCACCGCTGCTGCTTAGCTAGCTATATATAGTGTAATTTTCTTATTGATTTTTCAGTGAAAAGTGAACTTTTTTTTTTTTTTTTTTTTTTTAAATAGCAGTTTCCTCTCTAGGGTATATTTTACAAAATACAAAAGAAAACAACATTATTCAGATGTAATTAAAATGAATTCCACCATTAGCTTTTTAAATTTTAATAAAATACTTACTTGTAATACATTTATTTGCTATTTATTTCATTTATTTAGTTTTTTTTTTTTTTTTTAAGCCCCATGTTAATACCATTCAGTCCCCAGTTCCTGGTTTCTTAGTAACTAAAACTTATTGCAAGTATTTTAATTTCTTCTAAATCAGATTATACATTATACACATATGATAGTTGGATATTAAAATTGGGGACTTTTTTCCCCACAGATGAGCGTTTGTTAAATGTTTATATATTCCTGAGAATGATACCAATTTTTTATATATAATAAGCAAACTCACAAGACTCAAGTGAACTTGGCTTTGCAGTGGAATACCTTTCATGTTTTTCAGTCTTAGATAGCTTATTAAAACTGATGTTTTCCTTTCAGTAAATATCTGATGACATTAAAATTTGATAATTAAAATCTAGAAGCACTCAAGAAAGAATGCCTGCTTTTAGTTTCATAATAACAATACTCCCACAAAGAAAGTTGATGAATGATGTCTTTCAAGTGGCAGAGTTGTTATTTAGTTAGAGAAAGCTCCTTTGGCAGTTTCTTATAAAACTGAAGTTTGTTTATAAAACAGACAAGCTACAATGATAATCCTATAGCCTGAAGAGTGCTTGGAAACCTAGCCCAAGAAGAGTCTTGTTTTTCAGTGATTTAACAAAGAAGTGGAGTTTCCAAGAATCCAAACAGATTAGCATTCAGTGCTAATTGGGTAGGGTGTAAAATAGTATTCATGTCTGATTGTTTTGATGTGAAGTACTTCATAACCATTCAGTTTTCTAAATCTTTTTTTGATATTAATCTTTTGTCTCTTCCAATTTATTGTTTGAGCATGAGTTTTTGTTTGACTATACAAGTATACATCAATGGTTCATAGCTGTGCTGTAAACAGCAAGACACACATGAGATCATTACAAAAAGTGCCTTTTAGAGATTAAAATAATAGAGATTGAGGCACTGTTGTTCAGTGGAAACACTGAAGAACAAATTAAACTGAAAGGTAATTTAGATGTCCTATTGAAATGCATTACTTTGAATATCTGACCGTGTGATTATAATATACCACTTTCACATATAATCACAAATGTGTGACTGTATTCGTTTCTTTGGGCTGCCGTAACGAAGTACCACATACTGGGTGGCTTAAACAATAGAAAGTTATTCTCTCACATTTCTGGAGGCAAGAAATATGAAATCAGGGTGTCAGCCAGCAGGGCGTTGCCCCCTCAGAACCCTCTAGAATAGGTGATTTCTATGTCTGTCTCAGTTTCTGGTAGCTCCAGGCATTCCTTAGCTTATGGCAGCGTAAGTCTGTTCTCTGCTCTGTCATCACACAGTGTTCTCTGTGTATGTACGTCTGTGTCCAAATTTCCCTCTTATAAAAATACCAGTGATTTTGGATCAGGGCCTGCCCTTGTGACCCCATCTTGACTTCATTACAGCTGCAAAGACGCTGTTTTGAAACAAGGTCATATTGACAGGTAGGATTGAGGTTAGAATTTAAACATATCTTTTTAGGGGACACCGTTCAATCCCTAACAGTGACCAAATATGGCAGTGTACATTTATACTAAGAAGGGGAAGAAAGTTGAAACTCATTAGAACATGTCATAGAAGTTTGAAAAACTTAGATTAATAGAATATAATACCAAACAAAATTACTTATAATTATTTTTTATAAAGGTCTGTAGCTCAAATAAGATTTTTTCAGGTGTGTAATGCATGGTTAATTTATTTATGCATTACTTTTTGTAAGTATTATTGGAAAACATGGTGTATTCTATATTTACCAATAATACATTTTTATATTTATTGATATAATTGAATCTGTAAGTACCTTTTCATAACATTCTTACTGATTTTAATGTATAAAATGCCATCTCTCTTTAGAAATTATTAATAATACAAATATGTAGATTTAGTTTACATTTATAATATTAATAGCCCTAGTTATTTCTTAACAATCCCTGTTTAATTTTGTGATAATCTCTGAAAGATTAATTAGAATAGTTAATTATAACTTATTAAATCTGTTTTTAAAGTTTTCTCTATTGCACATAGAAAAGAAATAATTGGGAAGTGTTTTCCATGTTGGTGGCAAAGAGAAGGCGACACCACATTCATTTTGTCTTTAGTATTAAAATACGAAGTATTAAACATGATTTCAATTCAAATTTTAGGAAATCAATTTGAGGATTTTAGTTTAAACAAGAGTAAATGATTGTTTCCGAAAGTGGCATGTTGAATGGTTTAAACCATGGGTCAGCAAACTGTACAGAGCCAGATAGTAAATATTTTAGACTTTGCCAGATGGTCTCTGGCAATTAGTCAGCTTTGCCTCTGTACTGGGAAAGCAGACATAGGCAGTCTGTGAATTAATCGGCATGGCTATATTTTAATGAAAATTTATTTACAAAAATGAGCCAGACCAAACTGGACCATTGGGTGGTCCTTCACCAACCCTTGGCTTAAAGTACCAATCTAATTTTTGGAGAGTAAAATTTTAAAACTATTTTATCCACACCGATCCATCATATAAGTTGCATTATATATAAGTTTCATCAACACAGACTGAGTATATAAGTTGGCTAAAAGTAACAATACCCATTTAACAATACAATGCTGTCAGAGACCCAGGCTCTTTCTGGCTGATTGTAATTCCTTTCCTTAGCATGTTGCGTTTTATCTTCATTCGGTTTCCTTCACAGTTGTAGAATTCCTGCTGCAGCTTATTATTTTTTAAGGATACAAGGCAGGAAAGGAGAAGGGCAGCACCACACATGTCTGTCTGCTTATCTTGGATTGAAAAGCTGCCACAGTACCTTTCCACCTACTTGCTTCCTCTATCCGATTCTCTTCCATATTATTTAGGCCACTGGGTCACTCCACGTTACAAAGGTAGTGGTATATTGAAACTTTGATATTTCAGCCTCCATAGCAAAGAAGGGCAAGGGAGAAAGGGTGTTTACTCATTCAGTCTAAATTGTCAAAAGAGATAGTCAGATATCCACAGACACTGTTTATTTAAACATGGTATAACTTGCCTTTAAGGCATATTTCTTTAAAAATATATTGTCAAGAACTATGAAGAGCCTGAAGCTACTTTGCCATACTTTCAGTGCTAGCAGAAGACAGGGGAATATTTGGTCAGGAAAAATGAACCGTTCATTAGTCACAGAGGGACAGCATTAGGCAAGGTGTCATCATTTGTGGCAGGTCACCAACCCTCAGTTTCTACAGGACAGTATAAAGGGCAGGAGACACCTGTATGTGCAGTGGCTGGCATTGCAGATGAACCCCAAGCCTGAGGACCCTGAATCTTTTATAATGGACAGTAAACCTGCCTGACCCTTTCCCTGGAAGGAGACATTATCTTTGTTGAACTAGACTGCAAACCTCTTTTTTTTTTGTTCCAGAGGAAAACACTGTCCCTATTATCTAAGGCTGTTTGCTACACAAATGTTCCTGAAAGGATAATTTGAAAGGCTGTCAGTATCTGGTTGCAAGACATGAAAAAATGTGAGAGACCTATAGATACTTCTCCCCAAAATATTTATGTTCTGTTCATTCTTAAAAACCATAATTCTATCTCATGTTCTCAGTTTTGAATACTACTAAAGAGTAAGGATATTGATTCCTTTTTGGATTATTGGTAAGCTTAAAATCTTGGGTTCTGCCATTTTAATATATATATAATAAACTATGTATTTGACATATCAAATATGTATATTAGAAATCTCACATATATATGAAATAATGTGATCTCCAGAACAACTGTGGAAACTTTGTGGTGTAAACATTTTTCATTCCTTTTTGTTGTTGTTGTTGTTTTTTTTTTTTGAGACGGAGTCTTGCTCTGTTGCCCAGGCTAGAGTGCAGGGGTGCAAACTCGGCTCACTGCAAGCTTCGCCTCCTGGGTTCACGCCGTTCTCTGCCTCAGCCTCCCGAGTAGCTGGGACTACAGGCACCCACCATCACGCCCAGCTAGTGTTTTTTTTAGTAGAGATGGGGTTTCACCGTGTTAGCCAGGATGGTCTTGATCTCCTGACCGCATGATCTGCCCGCCTCGGCCTCCCAATGTGCTAGGATTACAAGCGTGAGCCACCGCGCCTGGCCTTTTTTTTTTTTTTTGAGATGAAGTCTTGCTCTGTTGCCCAGGTTGGAGTGCAGTGGCACGATCTCGGCTCACTGCAACCTCCGCCTCCCAGGTTCAAGCGATTCTCCTGCCTCAGCCTCCCAAGTAGCTGGAACTACAGGTGCATGTCACCATGCCCAGCTAATTTTTTTTGTATTTTTGTAGAGACAGGGTTTCACCATGTTGGCCTGTTTGGTCTCGAACTCCTGACCTCAGGTGATCTGCCCACCTCGGCCTCCCAAAGTGCTGGGCTTACAGGCATGAGCCACCACGCTCAGCCTACATTTTTTATTCTTGTTTGCATTCTAGAAAAAAAAAAACTTTAATAATTACAAAAGAAACAATTTTAAAAAGACTTTCATTTCAGGCTCATTATCCTTTAGAAAGAGAAGAGGATTCTGTTTTCTTTTTTTTTCTTGAGTAATATACTTAACATTCACTTTTCAACTTTGACTACTATAATTTTAGGTTTAGACCCAAATAATTGATTTCAGTAGGTAAGGAAGGTTGAAATTATGTGATATAGGATGATATTATTTATCTTTGTTATCAGTGTCTAAACCTCAGAGATGAGCACCAGGTAGTCCAATTCCATTTTCCTGTGTGAAGAAGCTAAATAGACTGGTGGTTACATGACTTGACACACTGGGGTGTGCATATAATATTCATGTGTGATACATTTCTAAATGAAGTCTCATTACCAGTTAGCGTGTCTGAGCCTGCAGCTGTTGGCGTATGAAGGGTATCAGAATTGTAATGCCTTTTTCAACTTTGTTTCAGGAGGACTCATTTGAACAATTAGCACATTTTATGGTTGTGAAAATGAACTGTTGTTTTTTCTCTTCATTAAACCAGAATTAATATTGTATGTCATCTGGTCAGTCGATGCAACTTTTTTTTTTTCCTAACAAGATGATTGTATTCATTAGTTAAATTTAGAAAGACTGTTTAAAGCTTTATTTTTCAAGCATATGTTTTTCTGTATCTCTTTCTTTCTCACTCTGTTTGTGTATATACATGTGTGAAATATTGCTTGTAACTTTTTAAGCATTTAATTTGTCTCGATGGGCACAGATTTTTAAAAAGGAAGTAAGAAAGATTACCTAGTTTTTTTCTGAACTATATTAATGATAAAGCATCTCAGCTCATTTTACAGACGCTGAAAACACTTCACGTTTTGTTCTGAAGGTTTTTGTAGGGCATATTGATTTTCTATGGTTGTACAATATGTGGAGCAGTCAATTTTATTCTTTTCCCAGAGATTTCAGAAAATTTTAATTTAACTAAAGATTTCCATACTGGTCAGCTGGGTCTCATTTATCTGATTAAAATAGGTTTGCATGGGTACAAGTCCTAAAGCAAATTCTCCTTACCAAATTTTGTGTGAAGTTTTTCCTTTTTAATACTAATTTTAGTTTGTTCTCATTGCAATTGCATATGTAAAAAATATGTTTTGATAAAACAACTGAAACTTTGAAGTTAATAATTTATCACAATACTTTTTTCCCCATTATATCAACACTTGGTAAACTACAGATTGTGAGCCTAATCCAGGTTGTATTTCCTTCTTTGAGTAAATTTTCAGTGGCAGAGCCATGCCCATTAATTTACTTACTGTCTATGGCTACAATGGCAGAGGTAAGTAGTTCCATAGAGACTATCTGGCCTGCAGAGCTCAAAACTTTTGCTCTCTGGGCTTTTATTGAAAATGTTTGCTGACTCCTGCATTACTGATACCATTTTCATAACAGTCTTAAAAACTTGACATTTTAAAACTTAAATACTTTTTTCTTTTTGCTGTTTTCTTCTCTACCCTATTTCTGCCAACAGTTCTTTGTGAATTACCATTGTGATCTTCTAAAGGCAAAAAAATGGTAGGTAGTCAATGACTGATAGCTATAGGCCTATGAAACTAACATTTCCTATCTTGTCTCAATATTCTGATGTGTATAATCATTTCAAAACATAATAAATTTAGGCCTTTTTTGTTTTTGTTTTTAACACAAGATGTGCCACTAATGTCTGACAAGCATTTAATCTAGTGGCTTTCCTGCATTTTCTGTGGATCAGATGCATTCTAATCCTCTGAAATGATTATTAAGTACGGCTTCCCAGCCTTTATATAATGCCTGCTAAATTTACCAGTTGGGATCTGCACATATGTATTGATACATAGTGCCCTAGCAGTTTCTGACATTCTATCTGCTTTCAGAATCCACATGAGTCAGATTATCTCCTTTTATGTATAAGATTATCAAGGACTATTGAGGTGGCACAGGTGGGCATAGAATCCTGGATGTGTTCAGACCTCTTTTCATTTTACTAAGCTTCCTTTATACTACCGGAGGAATCCACTTCCAGTCATGAGTCACTTGGAAGAGGGGGCTGGGCATGGTGGCTCATGCCTGTGATCCCAGGACTTTGCGAGGTCAGGAGATTGAGACCATGCTGGCCAACATGATGAAACCCCATCTCTACCAAAAATGGAAAAATTAGCTGAGTGTGGTGGCATGCGCCTGTAATCCCAGCTGCTCAGGAGGCTGAGGCAGGAGAATGGCTTGAACCTGGTAGTTGGAGATTGCAGTGACCGAGATCACACCACTGCATTCACTGCATTCCAGCCTGGTGACAGAGCGAGACTCCATCTCCAGGAAAAAAAAAAAAAAAAAAAAAAAAGAAGGATACATTTCTGTAAGGTTTTTAAAGGAGTTTGGTTGGAAAAGATGAATTGCAATTCTCTTTTTATGTTTTTCTGAGATTGGCCTAATCACTATCCTTAGAATTTACCTTTGCTTGCCAGCCTTTTATCCTGCCCCTTTCTCCTCACTTTTCTATTTCCAGTTTATGCAGATATTCTTTCTTATTACTGGCATAGCTAACGTTTCCACTCTATCCCCATGCCCATCTTGGCTCTGATTTTTGATCATTCTAGCTAAAATGTATCTTTTACTTTTGACCATAGCATTTATCAAGGCCTTTCATGTGGCAGTTAACGATATATTGTCAAATATTGTTATCTTTTTAAAATGGTGTTAGGAGCCTGGGTAACAGAGAGAGATCCCATTTCTACAAAAAAAAAAAAAAAATAACCAGGTGTGTTGGCACATGCCTGTGGTCCCAGCTACTCTGGAGGCTGAAATGGATGAGATTGCTTGAGCCAAGGAGGTTGAGGCTACTGTGAGCTGAGGTCGTGGCACTGCACTCCAGCCTGGGTGACAGAGTGAGACCCTGTCTCAAAAAAAAAAAAAAAGAAAAAAAAAGGTAATAGGCCATGTCTCTTCTGTATCTCTCATGGTATCCAGAACAGTGCCTTATACTTGACAAACACTCGTAATAATATATGGTTATTTCTTTAGAATTACTATAGGATGATTTGAAAATCCTGATAATATTCCTCGATTATGAGTTACTGAGGCCTGGAGGGAGGCAAAAGAGAGATGTTACATTGGAAAGTGTTGAAGTGTCTGAAGGCTTGTTTTTAGAATTTGTAGGTACACTCTGAATGTTAGCTTCTTCACATTTGGAAATGAATGCTGGTGATTTTAGAAGAAAAGAAAATGCTTATAAGGATAGTAATATCATTATTATTTATATTTTAATTATAAATATTATATTTCAAGGCAACTCTTAGCTCTATGTATTCTCAAATAGCTTTACTGTAATAACGTTCTTGGACAAAGTTCATGAAATTACTGCGGTTTACAAGTACTTCTTTAATGGAGTGTCCTTGTAGCTACGCTTAGCCTGTAAGATAAATTCCTTAAAAATTCGTATCATTCTGCCTACCCTCACAAATTACTCAAAGCAATGAGCATATTTCACAGCTTTCTTATTGACTTATTCTGTATCTGAGCTCCAATGAGTGTTTTCACTTCCTCTTATTCTTATATTAACATTTCTTCAAAGACTGTTTTTGTTTCTGTGCTGTATTGTACTTATGACTCTGAATACACAGGACTTTTCAGCAACTGGGGAATCCTCCAAAAATCTATGCTTTCGACATGAATAGTCCAGTTTCATTTGGTATGTATTATTGACAGAAGTGCTTCGTCCTCTTCATAGCTTGCTGTGCAGCAGATGGTTGTTATATTCAGGACTCTTGAGGGAGTGCATGAATACATGTGCACAATTTTTTTTTTTAAGTCTTATTGTAGGAATTGTCTTGTGTCCTTGTTAATGGACTTCCTTAACACAGATGAAGATTTCCAAACTTGAAAACTAGTTTTTAAATTTTAGCTGAGGCTATTTTGTATTTATGTATTGCTTAACTGCTATCTCTTTTTCTTTCCTTTTAAAGTAAAGGTCAGAGGGTTGGATCTGGTATTCTTGCTATAAATGATTTTTCTTTTTTTTTTGTCTTGTTTTGTTTTGATGTGAGCATATCAGCTTTGAGGGACATCTGAAATATTTTGAATATGTAGGCAGGGCTTTTAAAGAAAGGAATTGCTGTTTTCTTACATCCACCATGCAGACTTAGACTTGACAGGAAAACAGAGGCATGTGTGTTCTCACTGTGTATTATCGTTGCGCCCCCTCACATAGCTGTTAGGGTTTGTCAGCAGTTTGTTTTGACTCACTAGACCAAGGGTGGGGGTGGTTTTGTGTGTTTTTGTAAGTTAGCTAGTGTGGGATGTCAGTAATCTGAGCTTTACCATTTCAGTTGGCCATGATCCCTTCATGTAAGAAACCTTCACATTTGCCCTATTTCTCAGGCCATACTGTGGTTCTGAAATTTGCCCATACATATTTGTGAAATAGTTTTTCTTTTCTTATAACCCTGGAGGTCAAAACGCAGCCCTAAGATATACTCCTGTTTCGTATTGCCTCTACGGGGTGCTCGTGGTATGTCCCCAAACTAATTTGGGAACCTCCTTGAATTACTTTCTAAAATTTATCTGGATAGTTCTTATACAATTAAATTTAATTTTTATTTATTATAGCAAGATTGGGGACACTCCCAAATCCACACTTCATTTCCTGGGAGATCGTGTTAGACACAGATAACTATGCTAAATTATTTTGATATGGGTAAGCGTGTTGGAAAGAGAGGATGGGGCTGCTGGACTTCATTGAGAGGGTCTTTTGATTTCAGAAACCATTGGTGAAGGAAAGGTGTTCTAGACAGAGCTGTCTTAACCCTTTTACTATTTCTTAAGAGAAGTGGTACCTCTGAGAGTTGTGTAACATAGTGGTCTTCCCACATCTTTATCAAGACGTTAATTAAGGTTGTGAAGTAAAGCTTTAGAGGTGAGACCCAAAAGGCAAGTAGTGTTTACCTCTAATCACTCAAGGTAACCTTTATATTGGAAGATCAGTGTAGATGTCTTGTGTCCCAGATAACATTCCATTATGTAACTATTCTTTATTTGCTTCCTCTACTGTATGTGTGGCATCATTCCAACAGCAAGTTTAATCCTTCTTTGTATGCATTTATTGTAAACTGTCATTTATGTGGGATTAAAATAACTGGAAAGCCTAAATAACTGGAATTCTTGTAGCATGTTCAGTACTTGACATTTAAAAGAGAGAGAGATGGCAAGTAAACAAGGTGAGAGTAGGACTTTATTTGCTGTACTACAATCTCAAACTGCTGTCAAGAATTTTAATTAGATGTTATTTTAGGAAGCTTTCAATTTACTGCAGGTCATTAAAGCTTAGAAAGAAGCAGAATGTACACCAAGTATTTTAATGTGTTAGTAATCCACTGCATTTAGTTAATCTGGAGCTAGTAGGTTGTATTTGTAAGAGTGTAATCATTTTACTGGGTTTCAGTGTGACTTAGAGTAAAATAATTTTTCTGTTTAATTTTAAATCATACTATTTTAAATTTCTAAGTTGGGCTTCAGAATCAAGTTGGTTGAGTTAAAGATTTAAATATTTCTCCTGATGTCTTCCCCTCTCCTTCCTACTAAACTGGTGTTTATTTTTCTTTATGGTGATCATTTCTAATTTCCCACAGCTTCCCTGGACATTTTCTTCATTGTGAAATAGTAGTTTGACACATCACTCAACATCTAGTTGTTCAGTTTTCACGAAAGGATTTCTAAACTGAAGCTCGTTTCTAGAACTATTCATGATATAGGAAAATACATTCATAACTGAAAGCTTTTTTTGGGGTTATTCTTTGTAAAATTACATGCCGCTTTTCACCAGTGGAAAGAATCCTGAAGAACCTGGAAAAAGCAATTCCTTTTCTCAGTTAAAATGAAGATAAAGAGCCTTGAAAAATGGCTGATGCTAATAGTTCATGGAGGTTAATAAGTGATATGTGAAAGACAGACTGTCCTGTAGTTGCAAAAAGTTAATGTACATAGTTTGTATACCTTGTCAGGTTTGGGATAACATGAAGTCATAGTTCAATTGGTAAACAAGAAAAGCTTCCAGTAAAAAGTCCCATGGATGATCTTTTCCTTTGAGATTGCAGCATTTCTGAAGAATATAGGGTATCTTGTGATAGGGCAGCTGTAAAGTTACAATTGGAAACCAACTTTCTTTAATTGGTATAAACTTAGACAAAATAACAAGTATATTTGTGCTTCCTTTAGCTCTTTTGTTGGTTTAAGTAGCAGTTAACATTGTTTAATTAGAACAGTACCACCTACTGTGTACAACTAGAGAAGTAGTTTTTTGGGTTCTCAGTGAAAGCCCTATGCGTTAGGAGTTTTAAGAACTGTTTTTCTAGAAGCCAGCAAGGTAAAAGCAGGGCAGATCTTCCCCATGTAATATGTGTGCTTATTGTCAGAGTTTAACCTAGTACTTCATATTTTGTTTTTGAATACTTCATTTTTATGTATAGTAGGGAAGATTTTGTTTTTGATTTTTGACTTGTCATGCTGTCTTTCTCTCTCTCTTTCTTTCTTTCTTTCTTTCTTTCTTTCTTTCTTTCTTTCTTTCTTTCTCTTTCTTTCTTTTTTTCTCTCTCTCTCTCTTTCTTTTCCTTCCTTTCTTCCTTTCTTCCTTCCTTTCTTTCCTTTCTTTTCTTTCTTTTTTCTTGCTCTGTCACCCAGGCTGGAGTGCAGTGGCGTGATCTTGGCTCACTGTGAGCTCTGCTTCCCGGGTTCATGCCATTCTCCTGCCTCAGCCTCCCGAGTAGCTGGGACTATAGGCGCCCACCACCACACCCGGCTAATTTTTTGTATTTTTAGTAGAGATGGGGTTTCACAGTGTTAGCCAGGGTGGCCTTGATCTCCGACTTCGTGATCCGCCCGCCTCGACCTCCCAAAGTGCTGGGATTACAGGCATGAGCCACCACTCCTGGCCCTATTTCTTTATTTAAAATTGACAAATACATTTATGATTGTATGACATGATGTTTCTGTATATGTATACATTGTGGAATGGCTAAATCAAGCTAATTAACATAGCCATTACTTCCCATACTTACTTTTTTTGTTTTTTTAAACCTGTGAGAACGTTTAAAATATACCCTCTTAGCAATTTTCAATATATGGTATATTGTTGTTAACCTCTTGAACTTACGTCTCCTGTCTAACTGAAATTTTGTATCCTTTGACCAATAGCTCTTCATCCACTGCCTCAACTACCTACCCCCACCCCAGGAAACTGTGATTGATATATTTTTTAAGGATGTTGAATTAATTATCTTTTGCAGTTAAAAATATATTAATAGTAAAATGGACTAGGTCAAGGTTTTTTTCAGAGGGCACGTTAAATCTGGACCTGACAACCTTAAGATCTGGAAAAATAGTTACTCTCAATTTTTTTTTTTTTTTTTTAAATGAAAGGTTTTACTTAATTATCAGGTTCTAATTCCCTTAGGATACTGGTCTTCAGTGATTGTTTAAATGTCTCAGAGGAAACTGTTATGTAAAGTTTGGAATTTTCATTTGAAAATTTATGTTATTCCGAGATTTCAAAACAGATCTAATCTAAATTATTGTTATTGACATTAAATGATATAAAAGTATATTTAATTTTAGAAATTTCCATTAATAATAAAAGTATTCAAGTTATAAGGAAAATACCCAAACATGTGAGTTCTTTTCAAACCAGAATTAAACTCATTTATATTTATAATACCCCTAAGTACTGAAAATAAATATTAACAGCATTTCTTATTCAGAAAACAAAACTGGTTGCAAGCAACAAGAGAAAATATCTTTTTGAGTGTCACTTTGAAAGCAAAATGAGTTGTAAAAAAAAAGTGAAAGTTTCTAGTTTTTATGCTTACAATAAAATCTCTAATTTTGTCTTTAGTTTTAACTGATCATAGAAATTAATAAGCCTGTCCATCGCAGAGAGAGATATTTGTTCTGCCTTCACTATTCTGCCTGAAGCATGATTCTGGAATGTTCTTCGGAATCGTGCAGAATGAGTTGTAATTATTTGTTAGAGAATAAGTTGCAGTGTTTGCTAGTCTTCAAATTCATTCTCATTATTCAAGATTATGTGATCAGAATGAATGGAAACTGCGATGGCTATAACCTAGAGAAGTAAGAAGACAAAAAGCATTATTTACTCATATGAAGGGTTTAATCATTCATATTTCTTCATCATCTACCTCTCTAGCTTCATCTCATGACACTCTCCCTCAGGTCTTCCATCTTTATCCACTCACATCATTTTTCAATTTTTCAGGCCTTTAGGACCTCCACATCTGAGGCTTCATGTGCCCGATTTTTTTCCAGCTACCTAACACATCCTTCACATCATAACTTAAATGTCATTTCCTCAGAGAGGCCTTCCCTGACCCATCATTAAATGTTTGGACACATTATTTTATCTCATGGTATTCTGCTCTGTTCTTTCCAGGACCTGTCACAATTTCTGCTTCTTCGTTTTCTTCACCACTCTCACCACAGCGCCTACTTCATTTCCAACACGGTGTAGGTACTCAATACAGATTGAAGGAATGAAGGATAGATATGCATTCATCTTGATCTACATCCTGTTTAGTGAGCACCATAAAACTTGGCAGTCATCGTTAGACCTTTATAGGGACAAGAGGTGTTGATGGTTTGTTTTTGTTTTGTTCAGTTTTGTTTTCTTTCTGGAGATGAAAGAAGAAATTTAATAGTGATAAAGCCAGAGAAACTTAAGCTGGACCTGTCAATCTGGTATGGTCGAGAGGTACTTATTTTAATCAGCTGTGGATTGTATTTTCATGTGACATTTTAAAAAGGATGAAGAGGGTCTTAGAGCCACATGCATCATTCTTTGCCTGCTGATCCGTAATTAGAACCAGCATCTAGAATCTATTTTTGTATAGAACTGAAGTATCAGAGTTATAACTAAAACCACTTTCCACAGTTATTTGCGGTACATTAACTGCTGAAGATTAGCATATTTAAAAGTTTTACTGAGAAGCATGAAATTGGAACCTGATGTTTGTTATTTATCCTGATTCATGTTATATTTTCTTCTTAATGGAAATTAAAATTTCAAAATTCCTGTAACAAAGGTACCATTGGGGTAGTTTCTTAGTTGCATATGGGTTGTATATTGTATATGGGAGCCTTTTTATGGCACATATCTCTTTTCATCAAACAGGTCAGTAGTTTTGGGCATTACCTTATACCTTCTTTAAAGAATTTTCATCCATTGCTTTAATAATTATGCCAGCTCTATTTTTATAATAATTGAAAAAAAAATTTTATTGCCTGTTGTATGAATCTGAAACTACTTTGACTAGCATTTCGGCCGCAAGCTTCTTTTCCTTCTTTTCAGTATCCCTCTGTGTATTTTTATTTCGTTCCCTTAATTGGAAATAATTTAAAAAACATAATGTGTTACTTTCCTGCTTACTCTTAACATTTAAACTTCAGCCTCACTTGTTTAATTTCAGTTACAAGGTATGTTCTACTTGTTGCCTCCTCAAATTGCTTTGCCTTCCTGAAAAGTTTTTCTTTTGATTCTACATATTTTTAGGGGAGGGAAGACCTCCTCTAAAAATTTATGCTTAGAGATCTAAGTGTAAATATCACTTCCTTAGATGGGTCTTTTTTGACCATCCTATCAAATAGGTTGTCACAGTTAGTATTGTGAACATTTTCTGATGATTTATTTTCTCCCCCAACTAATTTTAACTGTCTTTCAAAGTATAATCGAAGTTCTCATTCTTGAAGCATTTTCTGAATAATCAAGTGCTAGAACTTGAGCATTTTTTGGCTTTTACTTTTTGTCAGAACATTGTAGTTGGTGGTGTAGAGACAGTTCTATCTTCATGCTTCAGGTTCCCATTTCTACTTGAGGGAAGCTCAGAATGTTCAGGAATCACAGAGGATGGCATTTGAGCCTACCTGGGGATCTGAGCCCACCTGGAGGTCCCCGTGCTTTCAATGGGGAAATGTATTTGAGTTATTCCCTAAGCTAATCCTCAGGTAGGAGACATAAGCAGGAAAAGATGTCATGGAAGATATTTTAAAGGAATGGGAGTACATGCCTAGCTTAGAAGTATGTGAAAGCATATTGTATTGTGGTTCTTTGGTGCTGGATATCTCAGGAGTGTAGGAATTGAAGGATTGTGGTTTAGTTTTTATACTTTTTCTCTTCTGCTCTTCTGATTTTTCAACCATGAACATGATTATGTTTATGATCTGGTTTGGGGGAAGTATATATCAGAAAAAATAAGAAAGGAAGTTACTCTGTGTACCATGCAATTTCATATTTAAATGACAAGATTTTGCATTTTGGATATTTCATGTTAGCTGTGTCTCATCAGCTGAGTTCTAGTCACTTAGAAGTTTGGTGTCACTGACTTATAATTTTGGTGCTTCCTATGTTTTATATTTACACTAGACTGCATGCTATATGTAAAATGTGTAATCAGTTAATATCTGAATGAATGAATTGACCAGCTTTTGAGAACAGAGTTTGACATAAATTTGGTGGTTTTTGTTCATTATGCTTTAATCGAAGGAGAAGTAGATATTGTACTTCACATTAGGCTACTCTTTAGATAAGCTTTCTTTTACATGGCATGTGTCTGACTTTCTTACTTGATAATAATTCTGTTTCTGAAATTATATAAACAGATTTTTACTGTTTTTAAACTTTACAACTTAGACTGTAAGTTATTTACTTATTTATTGGAAACAAACTTTTAGATATAGAAATTGGTCTTTTAAGACAACAATAAAAAATACCTAGTTTTTAATCTGTCTTCTGTCTTTCACAACTAAGTCTGACTGATCTTTCTTGTTATATGATGCTTTATAAGATTGATTCTGTATTCGGGTTACCAACACTTCCTGTAACAGAAGAAAAACATTCAGATCCTCATAGTGCTGAGTCAAGGGAAATTATTACGTACAACAAAGGAAAAGTCTTTGATAGGAAATATTGCTTCCGGTAGGAAATTAAGTACAGGGTACAAGGATCTAAATGTCTGTCATGTAAACAATGGACAACCTTATTAGGCAATTTTGAACACATATTATGTGGCTTTATTTATTTATTAATAATAGGCTTTTCTCGTCGTGGTTTATGGGGATTTATACGGTAACGATACCATGGACAGCCTTCCAAGATGTTTTGATGTTGGCAGCAATGCATTACTGGGGCAGGGGCAAGGGAGGAGGTAGAAAGTGTGATAACTTTACGTCACTCCTTCTTCTTTGCTCTCATTTATTTCTTAACACCTGAGGCATTGGAATTCCCCAGAGTAAGAATTCTAGTGAAAAGGGAAGCAAATAAAATACATCTGACAGTTGGGATCATTGTGTTTATACGTGTGCTGACTAATTACATATAAAATGAGATATCCCTTTAAATTAAAACTATTTGAAGATACCACTTCAAATACATATAATAGATGATTTACGCTTTTAATCATGGCTTTCCATAGCAAGTATTTTTCTTGTAGTAAGATAATTAACTAGAAATATAAAGAAGTGTTTCAAAATTATAATAATGTAGAAGAAAAAATATAAAAATTTGATTTTGGAAGATCTTCCTCTATATTATAAAGATAGCTGCAGTTTTTTTTCCTTTTTTTTTTCTTTTTCTTTTTTTTTTTTTGAGACAGAGTCTTGCTCTGTCGCTCAGGCTATGGTGCGGTGGCATGAACACAGCTCACTGCAACCTGTACTTACTAGGCTCGAGCCATCCTCCTGCCTCAGTCTCCAAGTAGGTTCCCAAGTAAGTGGGAGTACAGGTACATGCCACTATGCCCGGCTAATTTTTTTATTTTTTGTAGAGACAGGGTCTCGCCATGTTGCCTAGGCTGGTCTTGAACTCCTGGGCTCAGGCATTTGTCCTGCCTTGGCCTCCCAAAGTGTCAAGATCACAGGCATGAGTCACCACACCCAGCTGATAGCTGCAGTTTTGTGTGTGAGAGTGGATCTTGCCTTTACTGTGACAAAACATCTTTATGGAAAGACAAGCAGTATTCATTCCATTTATTTTACCTGTGTATTCAAGAATGTTTATTTTTCTCATAAGCTACAAAACCAGATTAGAAAAGTAACTTGTGTTTCCTAAAAGTAGGCATATTGTAGGAGCTATATGAACTGGGTATTTAAAATTTTTTTTTCATTACTTTGGGGAATATTTCAGGATCTCATCAGCAGTTATTACATGGGAGGACAGGGGATAAAAAAACGAACTGATTGTTACTGAAATCTTTTTTTGTATTTAGGAAGAAAGAAGACTGTAACTTAAAAAGAATTGTGGCAAATTATATATGTTAAATTTTCTGGTCTAGAAATGTGGTATAGAGGTTCCTAGAAGCTGCTGTTCCACTGTGGTTGAAATGTTTTCTCACCTTCTTGAACTGTCTTTGTAGGTGATGTCATGAAAAGTCCCGAGAGAACGTTGTGTAAAACTTCCTTTGACCTTTCTGGACTCAGGGCTGAGCTACCTTAGACCTACAGTTTCTTGTTAAAATCAAGTAGGTTGTGTTTGAAAAATAAAGTTTATTTGTAAAATTATTTCAGTTTATATTTTATGTATAATCATCTCTCTCATAAACTTATGACTCAAGGAAAGACAGTATTTTGCCCTAGGGTCAAGAGTAAAATTATTTAAACTTATTAGTGCATATTTATTTCTTTTCTATTTTATGCTAAAAAATGTGTGGAGCTAAAATTGGAAAATATACTTATTTTGTTAGTTTAGAAAATGTTTAGTATTTCACATAATCTTACCTTTCAAGTATTTTGGCATCTATCTTAATATTTTCTCCTTTAAGAAAAGACAGAAATTAAAAATCTTATTCGAACTTAGCTTAATCCACTCAGTGAAGCATCATTTAATATTTAATGAAAATTATTTTGTCATTTCCTTTGATATCTGTATTAAAGATTGCTAATTGCTTCCAAAATCCATTTTGTCTCTTTCCTATCATTATGTATTTCCCCACTGTTATCCGTCCGTAGTAAAGATAGCATTTCCTGGGTTCACATGTTGCTGATGTGGCCCTGTGAGCAAATTTTGATGAATTGGATGTGAGTAGAAGTGAGCTGTGCAGCTTCTAGATCATGCCCTTAAAGGGAAGCCACATGCCCACTCCTTCTCCTTTTTCCTGCTCCCTGCTGGCTAGAATGTGAACAAGGTTATGAGTCATCTCAGCCATGTGAAGGAGGGTGATGGAACAGGGATGGCAGAACTTCAATGGAGAAGGAGCCTAAGTCCTTGACTTCTCCATAGACTAGAGCTGCTTTGCTTAGGCAAGAAGGAAATAAACATCAGCATCAGATAGTATTATTCTGTGTCACACTTAGCCAAAACTGTGTATAAAATACATTACCATGCTGGCAGAATTCACCATTTCTGCCGTATTTTTTTGAGGTTTAAGTTTCAAATTTGCATAATATGTAAAGGCATTTTCATGTGAAATAAAACATTATTAGCTATATCTTGTTTCAGAGCAACCACTGGATTCATGCTAATACTGCTTTTATATTACGTAGTTATTCAGTATTAAACCATTTTGTGACTATCTGTAACTGTTAGATGTTATGACCCATTTGAGGCATAAACAGAGTGCTGTCTCTTGGTAATCTAAATTTCCTGTCTTAAATCTTTGTGTCTGCTTTGCCTCCCTTTCTTTGTCTTCCTCCCTCATGTCTTTCCCTCCCCTTTCTGCCTTTGGCTAGTGTCTGGGCCAGTGCTGGTAAAGTGCTGCCTGGCCAGTCCATGGGAGTACAGGGACCTTAATAGAGACCTGGCGTTACTTCTGAACACACACACACTGGTAAAATTCAGTTACTTGCTTGGGGAGTTTATGAGTTTATATTGTAATGGATGGAAAAATGCCCTGTGCTTTGCAACCTTTTAGACTAAGTAATAACACTTACAAGAAATTGTGAGTATTATGGGAACCAACTTCTGTGTGGGAGATGAGTACCAGGGAAAAAAAAAGTTTCATAATGATGAATAAGAAATTTTCAGAGAGCATTGTTTGGTTTGTCATTTTCAGTCCAGAAGGTTACTTACATCATTACTCTGGGGATGGAATATAGCTTCACTGAATGACAACATTTGGTTCCAAGTTATTTAGTTATGTTTCATTGTGTTGAAATACCCTACCCTTGCCAGAATCATTGTAATCTATGTGTGAAGCTCTAGGTGGGGAAAAATTGAAAGGAGTGCCATATTATATTACAGGAACAATGTGTGTCCTACTCTTGGTGTCCTTTCAAAGCTCTATATTTGTGGCTGTGCTAAATTCCATCACATTCTGTATGCATAGCTGTAAGTGTATGTAAATACCACACATCTTGCATTTTGAAGAAAACCAGGGAGTGAACACACATAGTCTTGTCTGGGATTCATTTATGTTTTAAAATTCATTTTATATATGAATGAGAAAGTTGAGGGAACATTTCCTTTCATACCAGTATAGAAAATCCTCTAATACCACAACCCCTATCTCCTGGTCCTAGGAGCAGTAATGGGATTCTCTGGGTGCATTGGCATCATGTGTATCATTGCTCTTCTGTTTATTTTTGAAAGCCTTTTCTGCCAAGGCTTCTTGGCATACATAGATGTCAATGTATGTCTTTATATTATGAAGAGTATTTGAGAGAATGGTACAATAGGATGAAAGGGTGGATGAAGTTGGGGGCAAAATAATAGAGGGCTAAAGAATATAGATTTGATCTTACAAAAGCTGTCGGAAACCGTTGTGCATTCTTAAGCGGTGAAGTGGCACCATTTAAAATGCACATGAATGATTAATATAGTTTGTTTGATGACGGTAAAGACTGGAGAGTGTAGTAAGAAATTTGTTGGATTTTATACCGAAAAGCTAAAGTGTTTCTAGGATAGCATGTCTTATTTAATATTTTATCTTTTTTGAAAATAAGATCATGTTTTATTCTGCCTCGTTAGATAGTTTTATTACTTCTTTATGAATGACTTAATAGAGCATTTTGTATATTTAGTAAATGTTTGTGTGTTCGTTTCTGTGATCAAGGAGCTAATGGATTATTTTGAAGTATCTACTATTTTGTAGCACTACATGAGTTGTACAATTAACTTGAGTCCGCATAAACAAAATTGGGGACATGCTGGATCCATGTCATGCTTTCATGCTGGAGCTGTGTCATGCTGGAGCCATTTCAAACTTCAGTGTGTTTGATGTTAAATTTCAAAAGTCAAGGAAATTGTTTAGGAGCTTAATTGAAGCTATCTTCTCAAGAATTTAAATCTCACTAATTGATTTTGTTTAATTTTTAGGAATTTGTATGTCATTAAAATCCTCTCAAAAATGCTGTTCTGATTTGAAATGAAATACGAGTGTAAAAATTGGGGTCTATCTTTGGTACATTGTTTATTGTACTGGAAAGTAAATGCTTAACATTAGTCTGTGATAGTGATATCATGCTATTTTATATTCAAGCCTTTATATGTTTTCATCAGGAAGAGTCAGGCAAAAGTGGACACAAATTTCAACTAATGGCAAAGCACTTTGTGCCTTTAAAACAATTTAATGAGGAGTTGTTTTTACTCTAAAAGCTGAGGCAAGAGATACATGACAGTAAAATCTGCTATTGTTAATCTACTGTAGTCTCAAATTTTTATTAACTTATTTATTCATCAGTTCCTTCAGTGATTATTTGTTGAGCACTTGCTCTGCCCTGGCACTGCTGGCATCAGGGAAGGGCACAAAGAAGAAGGGGGCCCAGATGGGGAGCTTGCAGTTCACTAAAGTCAGGCAGACTCTACTCCACAGTCCTCCTGACCTAAGGCTGTGTTTATGATATTCAGTCCTCTTATGTGACAGAAATATGTGGTACTTGGTTTAGGTTCCAGGTGCATATTTGTTAACTAAAGTCACCTTGCTTGGGTGACAAAAACCTAGCTATAGTCCATTTTACAAGCATAAGCAGTGAAGGTGTTTAAGATTTGACTTTGCATCCATGGTAACAGTCTCCACCAATAGTACGTGTTACAGAGCCCTTTAGGCCTACAATTGTACTGTAAAGACAGACTGTAGCGACCTGTCTTTCTTATCAGGACCCCACCCTACGTGGATCCTTGAAGAGTGAGCAGGACTGCAGAAGCAGCTCAGGTGGATTTGACAACCTATAAATCTGGAGTTTGGGGAATGCTGAGGCTACGGGAAGGAAACATCAGCAAGCTTACGTTCAGGATTCCCACTTCACTGCCTGCTTCTCAGGAGGACTGATGATGGGGACGAAAGTTAGGAAAGTAGAGGAGTTTTGGAGAACCTGTGAGTTCAAAAGGGTGAAGTAGGAAAGATGGGAATGTGAGGGAGAAATGTCAGAGTTTCTTTGGATTCTTTTAAAGAATAAAATAGAACACAGTGGAGAGATGCAGAGTCAGCTTGGTAGGGTTGAGTTTGAGGGCATAAGAAGGAAGAAAGTGATGGAGAAATCGTGAGAATGGAAGCTCAAGAGAGCCGTGTAGGTGCTTTGTACTCTGGTATGGAGAATTTCTGGGTGCAGAGTTCGTGGACCCTGGCGAGTTAGAGCTCAACACAAGAGATTAGTTGCTACTTAAAATAAAGATGCTAATTGTGGCCCAGACAGAAAAGCCTCCCTTTTTCAAAGGTCAAGATTGCTGAGGTCCATGACTCAGACCTTGCAAGCAGTGGGAAGAATAACCAGCAGCAAAGCAATAAGTTGTTTATCAAAGGGTGCCGGTGACTGGGTCAGGGGAGGATTTGGAATAGAATGATTGATTTGGAAGTAGGTTAAGCTAACCAAATAACATGAATCTCCTATTTGTTTCTTAAACTGATTATTTTGAACTCAAGATTCTCTTCTAGTGTTGTGGAAATAGTTTGTGATATGAAAATGTATATGCTCAACTGCTGTGACCGCTAAGGGAGACAGGTGTAGCAAGAGAAATACAAATCCTGATGGTTCAGTCTGGAGGGGAAGCCATTCCTTCTCTCCCTTCCCGTACGTTGTGTGGACGGAAGGTCTCCAAGAGAAGCATCCATGAGATTAGGCCAGGGAGCCTTCTGTTTCAGGGTCACCCGATTCTGTGTGGTTTTTTTTGTCAGTGACATTGATCCTAACAGAAACAGCTGTTTCAGTGAAGTTCAAACTTGCCATCTATTTTCAGTAGAAGCAGGAAGAATGTCAGAGACAATGTTTGCATTTTAGGACCTTTTATAGCAGCCTAAGATAAAGCTGTTTAAACCTTCTGTCGTCTGTCCTTTCACTTATCAAATTCAAGCACAGCCTTTTAATTTCAGCACACTTAACTTCTGGGGATGAATAGGGCATTGAACGGATTCTATAAACAAGTACTTTTCTGAGCCATAAACAGGAACAAAAGCAGCACAAAGATAGCATGTTAACAAGGTAGGGCGTATTGTGAAAAGGGCAAGACTTGAGAGCCTTCTCTATGCCATTCTGGGGAAGCAACTATGTTTGTTTGTTTGATTGATTGATTTAAGGAGCAGTGAAGTTATAGATAGCAGAAAATGCTGATGTACCTGAAGGCTATTATTCACTTCTGTAGACAGTGCTACTGGGTGAGATGTGAATAGTATTAGCAATAGATGTTCATTAACTAAATGTTGCTTTTAAAAAAAAACACAAGATGGAAAAGTGAAACAAAATGGATAGAGTTATTTGGGTACTAAGAGTAGTAGAGCAGATTGAAGACCATTTAAATGGGAGGCGGATTTTCCCATGCATATCTAAAAAGGTCCTAGTGTTATCCCTTCACTCTATTTTAGATTTGTTTGTTTAGTTTGGCCCCGAGTGTGCTAGAACAGATACAACCTCCCAGCGGATATAACTGAGTAGGAACATTATTTTAGTTCACTTTCAAAAGAAGAGGGAGATCCAATTCATAGTACCTAAAATAGAGAGTACCGATTAGTTCCAGAATTGACCAGCCATGGAAAGACGTAGAAACTTCACCTGTTAGAATGCTCATCCTAAGAATAGGACCTGAGCAATTAGAGGTGTTAGATGACTAGAAGGCCTTAGAATCATTAAGGCATTTTATTTCTTTCACATTCAGCCAGCTTTTCTTGAGCAGCTTTTCTGTGCCTCTTGCATTTATAAATACTTAGACATGTTATCCCATTCAAAAGTGTAATTTGGTGATAATTTGGTTCAACACTGCCATTGTATATGTGTGTGTGTGCACCATATATGTTCATATTATAGTTGCAGATGAATAAAAGATAATATAAATAATAATGTTATAATTTATAACAGTGACAATTGGCTAAATAACTTATATATCCATAATATGAAACATTTCCATTTTTAAATATATTGAGTCATATTTATACATGCTGGTATGGAACAAGCAAAAAAAATGTTAAGGTTCGGAAAGATGTGTTTAGTATCATAACTTGAGGCAAACAGAGATATACACAGGCACAGGCTTCACATCTCTGTTCATTTATATTTGAACTATGAGAAGAAATGAGAAGGGATGAAATCATGACCTTGAAAATAAGAAGCTGTTTCTTCCTCTGAGGTAGAAGGGAAGAAGTTGGGAAAATATATGAAATGAAGAAACATTAGTTGATGAAGAAAGGAGAAATCAGTGAGCACAAATCCTGTTTTTGTTTTTATAAATATTTCAATCCCTGGCAATCTTGAGAAAGCCAGGGTCATAGGTTGGATGATTGCAGTACTTTCTTGTGTGTTCAAAGAGGAAAGTCCAAATGTGCATTTGGCACTGGCACTTCTGAAAAGCCCTGACCTTTGTAATCAGGTTCTTTTTCTACCTGCCCTGCAAAAATTTCTTTTTGTTTTGTTTTGGCAGTAGTGTTTATGTGAACCTGTACCCTTACTGTGAAATTTTAACTTACTCAATAGCCTGGTTTGTGTGATGGTCTACTACCTGTTTTAGGACTAGAAAGGACTGACTAGATCATTTGCTCTGACACTTGACTTTTAGGAAGGTGAATGTGTAAGCCTTTGAACGGTTTGGCATTGAAAGATTTATGGATCTCTTAGGCAGTTGAATAGTAGGTGATAGATAGATAGATAGATAGATAGATAGATAGATAGATAGATAGATAGACAGACAGACAGATAGATATCTGATCTTTAAAGGACTAGGATTGTAGAATAATGTTAGCTAGGTATCTTAATTATTTTGTGTTTGGATGTATTTTGTTTTTGGATGTAAGGGACAGAGCAACTACATGGATCAATTTTCTTCATCCTATAAATTTGGTAAAACAGAAACAATATGATGCTTATTTCTTATTTGGTATTTACATACAAAATGTAAGTGTTGGGGATCATTGTCTCTTATGGTACTTCACAACTCATCAATTTATATGCTACCTCCAAGGATGTAGGTAAAAGGTACATTTTTTAAAACCAGATTTTACAAATTTCCATTAAAATGTTGAATTTTTAGTTTTTATAAAACTAAAATTTTGAGTGAAGAACAAAATGGAACAGAAAATAGTGAAGATAGAGAACGAACATCCTAGGACTTTTTAAGCAAAATTAATATTCAGGCTAATAGTTCTGTTCATTTCCTAGAAGTAGTACATAGTCTAGTTTTTCTCTCATACATTTTCTTGATTTTATGGTATAAAATTTAAAAAATTCTGAAGAATTTCTTTCTGTGCTCTTTGAGGTTTTACATTTTTATCTGGTGTGTGTGTAAAATCCATTCAACTTAATTATGGGAGGGGTTTAAAACAAATGATACTTTTCTAAGCTGGGACAGGTTATTTTCCTTAGTCACTATAGGAACAAAGAAGGAAGTAAGTGGCAGAGTAGAATTGCTTATTGTTGAGCATGAGCTTTGATATCTTGGCTGTACTGTTCATTTACATATTACAAATATTTTCTTAGATTCTAAGTAAATGTTACCCCTGCCCCCAACTCTTGCTTCTACTACTTTAAATTCTTTCTGCTAACTGCTTCTTTCTGAACCCTAACACAGGGGTCCTTAACCCCTGGGCCACAGACCGATACCAGTATCAGGAACTGGACGTACAGCATGAAGTAAGTGGTGGGCGATGAGGGCAGCTTCATCTGTATTGACAGCCACCCCCCATTGTTCACATTAGCACCTGAGCTCCGCCTCCTGTCAGATCAGTGGTGGCATTAGATTCTCATAGGAGTGTGAACCCTGTTGTGAACTGTGCATGTGAGGGATCTAGGTTATGCTATCCTTAAGAGAATCTAGTGCCTGATGATCTGTCACTGTCTCCCATCACCCCCAGATGGGACCATCTGGTTTCAGGAAAACCAGCTCAGGGTTCCCACTGATTCTACATTATGGTGAGTTGTATAATTATTTCATTATATATTACAATGTAATAATAATAGAAATCAAGTGCACAATAAATATAGTGCACTTGGATCATCTTGAAACCATCCCCCATGCCCCCAGTCCATGGAAAAACTGTCTTCCATGAAACCAGTCTCTGGTGCCAAAATAGTTGGGGACTGCTGCCCTGACACATTTAGGATAAGTGGGATTTCACATACAGGTATAAAGGTAACATTTTCATTTTAGGAATGTATTTCTCCATGTAGTAGTAGGAAAATTGTATATCAATGAAGTTTTGGTAGAGAGTGAGTCCAACTGAAAGGAAGCATGGTGTCCATTGAATGAATTTTGCTTCATATCAATTCCTGCAAAGTTCTGATATCACATTTCTAGAAATGAGAGCAAAGATACAAACAAACGAAACAAAACAACAAAATACTACTCATCACTTTTGAGGAGAAATTGAATTGTTTCTATACATCCTACTTTCCTTTCATTATGTTTTTTTTTTTTTGAGAGGTGGAGTCTTGCTCTGTTGCCCAGGCTGGAGTGCAGTGGCACAGTCTCAGCTCACCACAACTTCCTCCTCCTGGGTTCAAGCCATTCTTCTGCCTCAGCCTCCGGAGTAACTGGGACTACAGGCGCCCACCCCGACGCCTGGCTAATTTTTTGTATTTTTAGTAGAGATGGGGTTTCACTGTGTTGGCCTGGATGGTCTCGATTTCCTGACCTCGTGACCCACCTGCCTCAGCCTCCCAAAGTGCTAGGATTACAGGCGTGAGCCACCATGCCCGGCAAGACAGGGTCTTAGCATGTTGGCCAGGCTGGTCTCGAACTCCTTGCCTCAGGTGATCCACCCGCCTTGGCCTCCCAAAGTGTTGGGATTACAGGCGCGAGCCACTGCACCCGGCCTCATTATGTGTTTTGATGAATCTGTTAATTTATGCTCCAACTTAAATATTCATATTTACTTTTCAAGTGTTTTCGTCATCGTTAACTATATTTTACTGATATAGTGAAGCTAGATTTAAGTTATATCTAACATTTTGCAAAGTATGCTTGAAGCAGAATGGAGTTATTGTATAACTACACATACGCAGAAGTTCTATTTGCAGATTCACAGATGTAATTATGAAGTTAAGTCAGAGACAGTTAAGTTAAAACAGACTTTTTCACTATAGTTTCGCTTACTGATATAGCCATTTTATATTATTTTTACAAATTAAGTCTCTAGACTTTGATTTTTCTATATCCTATATTCATAAACTACTAAAGGTTTTGAAGTAATAGAATAGGTTAAAATAGTTGCGTACTCTTCTTAGAATTTTGCATAAAACTAATCTTCACAATCTGTTTTTCTGAACATGTATATTTTTTCATATTTAATTTATTGTTTGATGAATTCTTGCAGTTTCTCTTAGATTTAGGTAAACAGCATTTGCATTAAATTCAGTGGTAATATACAGTTGCATTATAATACACTTACTATAAAAAGTAAAAATTATTCATGTTTTTTTGCTGGTAAGTTTGAGTTTTTAACTTAAATTAAGTTGCCTTAATTTCATAAATTTCACTGCAATTTCTTAGCATTTTCATTGAGGTGAAGAAGCTATGTAGTCATTGTGCCTTATTTTTAAATTGCTGTGGTACTTTCAGTAGGGAATATTATTAACATGAACCCCATTTCATTACTTTTTAAATACCCTTCTAGTTGCCCTAACTGTATTGTAAGTACCTGGGAATTTTATGTCTCAAGCCTTCTTTTTATCAATGTGGATGTATAATCTCCGTAAATGTCGATTGTTAATGGTGATGAACCATTAAAATTAATAGCTTATTTGCTAAATTTGATGCTTTTGTTTTTAAGTCTAGGATTAGATTTTACATGATTAGGCCTATAAATACATTTTATTATTACAAATTTATTGGTGTCCATTCTTTGGAATAATCATTCTGAGAAGTTTCTTTGGGATAAGTTTTCACTAATTTTGATGAAATTTGTGGTGTTTTTGAAAAAGCCACTTTAATATTGTGACATATTTAAAGGAAAGCACATGGATTTCTGGAAACCAGAATTTCAAACAAGATAATATAATTACATCTTTTGGGAAAAAATTGTTTATTTTCACTAGTGTGTTTTATTCCAGGAAACAAGTTTCATCATCATGATTTAAAATAATAAATTGGAAGGCATAAAACTTAATAATACAAATTAGCTTTTGTTGGTTGTGTCGATGTACTTTGCTTTATGTATATTTATATAATACCTCAGATACACAAAATACTTACTAAATACCAGCATCTTTCTCACACTAACCTGAAAACCTACAGTAGTCACTTTTCTGCTTGCCTTTATTGCCAGACTAATATCATACACAACTGTCTTTTCTCACAACTAATGCCTTCAGTTATTTCTTAGATATGAACTTCGGTATGTTACAGTTTTCAGAACTTGCTCAAGTAAGGCTTCATTCGGCCTCATTGTTCAACTCAGTGGCTTGGGCTCTGTTGCATCTCCGAATAGTTTTCAGAATATTTACTACTCTAGTGTTCAGTGACATTGTCTATCTTAGTTCTTCTAAACTACTTCATCTGCATTCCTCTTGTAGGGTTTCATCCTCCTAAATGCCAGTATTCTCCAAGGCTTTTTCTTTTAGTGTCCTCTAGCTTCAAGTCACCCATGGCTACTCATCCTTTTCTTCTCTTTACCATCTTCAGTTAGTCCCAAGTCCTAGAATCTCCTCTCCCTTAAAAATAATCTTTGCTGCTCCTTCTTGTCCCCTGTCCTTGCAACTGTGGTATTTCATCCTTCCCTTACTCGTGACAAGATTACTGATAACAGCTGGCCTTCTGGTATCTTGTTCCCCAATGTGCTAAGGCTAGAGAAGTCTTTAACACTTTAATCCCCTTCTGGGCATTTGCTTTTCTTGTGAAAGATTAATTATCTTCTTTTTAATCTGGTTTATTTTACATGTGCCATCTTATTTCTCACTACTCCAGACTTGTCTTCATCTCATTTTCATGCCTTCATAATTCTAAAAACATGTCATGCTAATTCTTGCCTCTGTGCTTTTGGTCATGATTTTTTTCACCCACTCATCTGAAATTTGTTCATCCTACACACCCAGTTCCTGTCCTAGCTTTTCCATGAGGCTTCAGGCCTTGCTGATTTGTCCTTTTGCTGAACCTGTCTTCACTTTTAAGAGCATGGATACTGATGTATATCAAAATATCCTTTTTTTTTTTTTTTAAACATTACTTAGAATTGTGGTAGACTTGTCACTAAAGATGAAAGGTTGGTTCCATTGATAAGAGACCATGTACTTTTTGGTATCCACTGCAGCAGTGCTGGGCCCATATTTTGGTACCCAGTAAACTTGATGATTGATTTAATTGATTAAGTAGGTGATACTTCAACTTTCAAATAAAGACTTTGTTTTTAAAAAGTACTTAACTTTATATTAGTTGAACAGCCGTGTACATGAACATGTAAAGTAGAATTTACTGTATGCACTGTTTACTCCTGTAGTTCAAAAATGCTGCATTTTGCTTCTCTTTTTTGTAAACTACTTTCTGGAGTGCTTTTATTATTTAAAAATGTATTTTTTTAGCATGGGGATTAGTGAGTAATTGTGAGGATTTGTGAGAGTTCTGTTAATGTACCTGTAACCTCAGAATCGGGAGCTTAACATTGCAAAATCAAGCTTTTGAAGAAAGGATAGCTTAAGTGCTAAATATGAAATTGCCTGCTTAGTAGTTTTCTAAATGGTTTAGAAAAAATTAGTTGACAGGTTTGTTTCATGTGATTTTGGAGCAGCCAATTTATTCACTTTTTAAAATCAGTTTACTAATTTTTACTAATCTCATGGTTTTGCAAAGAGAAAAACAAGATCAGATGACATCATACAATTTCTTTTTTAAAAAATATACTAAACTCTGGGATACATGTTCAGAATGTGCAGGTTTGTTACATAGGTATACTTGTCCCATGGTGGTTTGCTGCACCCATCAATCCATCATCTGCATTAGGTATTTCTCCTAATGTTATCCCTCCCCTTGCTCCCCACTCCCCAACAGGCCCCAGTGTGTGATGTTCCCCTCCCTGTGCCCATATGTTCTCATTGTTCAACTCCCACTTATGAGTGGGGAACATGCGGTGTTTGGTTTTTTGGTTTTCTCTTCCTGTGATAGTTTGCTGAGAATGATGGTTTCCAGCTTCACATGTGTCCCTGCAAAGGACATGAACTCATTCTTTTTTATGGCTGTGTGGTATTCCATGGTGTATATGTGCCACATTTTCTTTATCCAGTCTAACATTGATGGGCATTTGGATTGGTTCCAAGTCTTTGCAATTGTGAATAGTGCTGCAATAAACATATGTGTGCATGTGTCTTTATAGTAGAATGATTTATAATCCTTTGGGTATATACCCAGTAATGGGATTGTGGGGTCAAATGGTATTTCTAGTTCTGTGTCCTTGAAGAATCGCCACACTGTCTTCCACAATGGTTGAACTAATGTACACTCCCATGAACAGTGTAAAAGCATTCCATTTCTCCACATCCTCTCCAGCATCTATTATTTCCTGACTTTTTAGTGATCACCATTCTAACTGGTGTGAGATGGTATCTTATTGTGGTTTTGATTTGCATTTCTCTAATGGCTAGTGATACATCATGAAATTTCTTTCAGTTTCATTGGAACTGATAGAAATTGTCATTGATATTCCATTTGTAATATAAAGCCATTAACAACCTTTCTTCCTGTGTTTTTTGCTAATCATCCTTTGAACAGAATGGATGCTTTTATCTTTCCTTTCACTACTGCATTCTAAAAGAACAAAGATATTTTTATCATTCATTCAATAAAGAGTAGATACCTACAGGTGTACAAAGCATTTTCTCTAGATTTAAATCTCAATCTGCACTGAAGGAGTTCTTTTTAAGTCTTACTCTGTCGTCCAGGCTGGAGTACAGTGGCGCTATCTTGGCTCACTGCAAGCTCCACCTCCCGTGTTCATGCAATTCTCCTGCCTCAGCCTCCTGAGTAGCTGGGACTACAGGCGTCCGCCAACATGCTCGGCTAACTTTTTGTATTTTTTAGTGGAGACGAGGTTTCACCATGTTAGCCAGGATGGTCTCGATCTCCTGACCTTGTGATGTGCCCTCCTCGGCCTCCCAAAGTGCTGAGATTACAGGCGTGAGCCACCATGCCTGGCCACTAGGAGTTCTTAAATTAGGGCAATAATGTAGGTTTCCAAAAGACAGTATGATTTTGCATGAATGGGCACTGGGAAGTGCTTTCATAGATGTATAAGCAAGAAATTCCGAAGAGAGAGAATTTCTTATGCCTGACAGGGCTAATTACAGAGAATTTTGTGAAGTAGCCAGCATTTGAATTCATCTTCGGAAGCAGTTGGGATATTAGTGGCTAAGGATGGAAGTGGAGAGACTGTATTGTGTGAGATATGGGGGCAGGAGATACAGGGTGTGTGGCAGTAGAGGGTGGGGGGTGGGTAGAAAATTTGGCTCTGGAGATAAGTTGGACCATATCTGGTAGGTGTCTGAATCTTAGACTATGGATTTTTTTCTCATATTCATTGGACATAAGGAATAGTTGAAGAGAATTTTCATGACCAGAGGTGTGTTTATGAAAATTTGTCAGCACTGTTGAGTATAAATTGGAGCATCATGAAATTGGTAATGAGGACGGTCCTAAACAAGACATTGTAGTAATATGAGTAAGAAATAACTGAAGCCTAAACTGAATATAATGGCAGTAGGAATGCAAAAGAAGGAATGGACACAAGAGTGATTTCAAGAGACTCCGCAAAACTTACTGCCATATTCATTTATATTTCCATGAATCCTTTCTGTTATTCTTTAAGTACATATTGTACACTTACACTATTCTCCTTCAATGTATTCAGTGGTGGAAGATAATTGATTAAATGATTTTAGTTTTGTAGCATCAAAGTCTCTCTACTCTTGTGACAAATAACTGAGTTCAGGTTTGTTACAGAATTTAAAAGAGTTAAATATACCATTTGCATAGACAAAAGGGAATCAACAGTCTCAGTAATACTGATTAATTGATTTAGGTATATTGATAAATCCTCTTATCTGGGTTCTATGTTATTAGTTTTATTTTCCATCACATCTTATTTTTTTTATCTTTGACGCACATATAAACATAAAGCACACAAAAGCTTTACTTGGGAGAATTTATTCTGTCCAAAATTCTATTCAGATTTTGAGTCTCACTCTTTGACTTCTCAAGTTCTGAGTCATGAGTGTTTGGGCATAAAAACCTGACGATCTTTTTTTAAATTTTCATTAGAAAGAATTAAACAAGCAAACAATCAGAATTGCTTCATTGAACTACATTTGAAACCAAATTATAGAGGTAATTATAACTCTAGCAACTTTTTCTGTCCTGCGATCTTTGTCATTAGACAAGTCTGATAGGCTTTGTAAGCGGCGTATAAGACAGGTTTTCATTGCAATCCTGCCAGTGTTGAGGAGGAGAAAAGCTGATTTTCAACAAGTGAGAAAGACAAGGAAACAGTCACAATTTTTTAAGATTAGTTGAGGAATACTACACTTGGCTTCTTGTTATTGAAGTTTTTTGGTGTAGGTCTAACAATAAAAATCTTGTAATATTGGTTCCATATGTATAGCTGCTTATGTGTTTTTCTCATGTATTTCTTTCATCACAAAAATATATATCTAATATTTCTGTGATAAATTATAAATACAGTATTGGTTTTGGTCCTTGGAGGAATAACCTTACAAACCTTTAAGGACTTTTAATTTTAATTTTCTTTCCAGCTTTATTGAAGTATAATTGACAATTGAAAGACTAGTTTGTAATTGAAATTAGGACTCATTTTCATAGTCAGAAAATGCTGATATTTAAGAGGATAAATGATGATTTATTTAGGCCAGTCATTTATAGACTTGTTTCCATGACTTACTCAAAGCCACCAGGCCATGAGGTGAAATAATTGGTTTTTAAACTCTATATTGCTCTCTGCCCAACAGCCATGAATTCTTTCATAAAATTCTACAGATATCTGGGATTTTTCATTAGCATTAGTGCTGGATGTAGACTAATCTTCCAATATTGAAAGATATTAACTATGCCTTTTAGCCACCTGTGTTTATAATGACTCAAAAAACTTAATTCTATCAACTTGGATGTATGTCAAAAATTAGAATTAAAAACCTACTTTTGTTTTTGCCCAGCAGGAGTTCTCTACTATTCAGGGAAAGCCCTAATTAAGGTTTCCTGAAAAATACTCTTTAATCACTTTAGAATAAAAAAGAAATGTTTTTAATCACATACATATCTGCTAATGCTTTTCTTCTAGTATCTAATTGCTTTGATAATAAAAAGTAGTAATAAAACTGGAGACCTAATGTATTTTAAACATGTAGTTTCCATACCATACACATTATAAAATATGTATACTTAGTGCATTAAGTAGTATCTTAAACTTATACCTATGAAGTACTTACAGCCTGAAATTGATCAGGAGGCAACCTTACTTAGTGTTCTGGAAGCAGCAGGCATTTACTCGTACAAAGAAATTAATATAGAGTTTGATTCAGCATTGGAGTCTCATTTTTAAAAATCAAACTCATTTCTGTGTTGCAAATAATTATATATCATATATCCTACTTTTTATAATTATAGAAAAATGACAGAACTATAAATTATTTTCTGAATCTATGGAATATTATTGATTGGGTCGGTAAGTTATCTATCACTGGGCATAAACAGAAGAGTATGCAGGTTCCCTTTGATTTTTTATTTTGAGGTTTAGAATTAAAGTCTTAATAAAGATTAGCTATTTCTTCCCTAAATGCTTTAAGTTATACCCGTGCCAAAACCTCTGATTTGTTTTTGTAATTTCACTAAATAAGCCAGTTGGTGGGCTATGGAATATGTCTTTTTAAGTGTGTGGTTCTTAGGAATTTAAAATAAAAATAAATATTAAACTGCTTAAGTAAATCTGGTTCACAAAAAATATCCAAGTATTTTAATTTTTTTACCAGGAAATTTTTTAAAAAAAGATTTTGGGCCAAGAAACTTTTATTTTAGTAACAGCATGCTATAGTGAATGCAATTGGAAATGTAATTAATTTTATTGAATAAGATGAGAGCAAAACATTTCCCAATAGAAAATCTCTTTGTTGGCACTATTTCCAGGCCAATTGATTTTAAACAGGTATAAATTCATAGCCGAACCAGTTTAACTTAATTTGTCGAGCTCCTATCAAGCAGGTCTCAGGGTGTACGTCTTTGGTGGAAGTGGTTAGCTTATATTTCATCTTGAAGCCAGTGGATATTTTAAAGTTTCTTTTTTTCTTCTAATGTTTACAAATATGTTTCCTTAGGAATTTTAGGCTTGCTAGTTTGCTATGCTACTTATATTTTGTTATTAGGGAGTGCTGATTCCCTGTTTCTAAATGTCCCATCTTTTTTTCTCACTGAATTTCTTCACTTCAGAAACATGATAATGGGACATTAAAACCACATGTGTAGTTTACCATTGCTTTATTGTTATTCTAGGTATTATTAAACAGTGTACATGACCTTTCCCTCATCTGATCCATCGTCTGTTTGAGAAAGTAGATAACCAACCAGGATGTGTAAAGGAAAACAATAAGAACAGTGTTTGGCAGCTTGCTGGGCCCGCTTGGAGTTTATACACATTTCTTTCTCTCAGACTTTGAGTTTATGACTCCACCAGTCATAAAAAAGAGTGAGCATAAAGCAGATCTTTTAGTAGATATTCTGGGATTAAAAACAAATCCAAGATGGTAATGAGGCTATTCTTTTGCTTGTGATTCTTGGTAGACTGTATGTATGTTTAAAAAATAAGTCTCAAGGTGCTGTTTGTAGACTCATGAGTGACTGGCTCTGTGATGGGAGCATCTACTGAGCTGGCAGTATAACCCCCTGCTAATCATCTGCCAGCTTCTAAGCTGCTCAAGGAGTTAAATGACTGTTGATCCAATTTTTAAGGAGTGAAATTCCATTCTTGTCATTCAGTCTATGTTAACAATCTCCTATGATGAAACCCAAGTGTTGGGTATATTTGTTTCCTGAGCTCCTCATAGACGGAATGTGTGTTTATATACATAATACTTTTTAAACTACTTCTGATGTTATTATAACAAGGTTGAGTATAATAAACCAAAGTTATTTTTTAAGATTTGTGTTATGTGTATATTTGTCTGCTTCTGTTTCTCCGTTTCATCGGTTTATCCAGATATCTTTCTATACATTCACTGCTGTGTCACTGTTGCTCAGATGTGTGCACGCAGATAGCTGAACTCAATAAATATGAGCTAAGTGAATGAATGAATGTTCCTAAATGGTAGGTTATTTTGTCTTTTAAGCAGCTGACAGTGATTCTGATCTTACAATCTAAAAGCTACAATTAAGTAATACATAGTATTAGGAATTTTTCTTTTCAGTGCTCCTATTTTTGAATATCCTCTTGCATTTATCCTAAAGTGATATTTAAAAACTTACAGGAAAGCATTTGTATCCGTTATTTCTATAACTGGTTTCTATAAATCAACCAAATAAACAATGAATACTTATTTTTTTGAAATATTTGTAGTGAATAATACCTATTAATGCTATTCTCTTCAGTGTACTTTAATCTGAATGCATATTACTGTTGGTGGCTCAAATGGTGAGATTTAAGTCATAGATTTTGTTATCTACAGGGAACACTTATTATATGTGTACTATTTACAAAGCATAATGGTGCAAAACAAAAGGAATACAAAATATGACTCTTGCCTTCAAGAAACTTAAGAATATAGTTGGATAAATATAGTATAATGACATAAGATAGCCTAGTAGACAGCATGAAACTGGCGTAAAGTTTATATTATGAAAACACAGATCTTGTCCTAATGGAATTTCAGGTGAATGAGTACTTGGACAACTTACCTGTAAAATAAAGACTACAAAACAAATACACAGACAGGTTCTTAGAGAAACGCGTATTACTAAAGATGTGGGACAGGAACAGTTTAAAGTTCTTTTATAAGTTTTTATATTAAGCTAAGGAGTTTTAAAAATAAATTTTCTTCTTTAAAGTTTGTAAGTATTTTAACAAAACATCATTTTATATGAAAAATGGCTTTGTAGGCCGGGCGCGGTGGCTCACGCCTGTAATCCCAGCACTTTGGGAGCCCGAGGCGGGCGGATCACGAGGTCAGGAGATGGAGACCATCCTGGCTAACACGGGGAAACTCCGTCTCTACTAAAAAATACAAAAAACTAGCCGGGCGAGGTGGCGATCGCCTGTAGTCCCAGCTGCTCAGGAAGCTGAGGCAGGAGATTGGTGTGAACCCGGGAGGCGGAGCTTGCAGTGAGCCGAGGTCGTGGTGCCACTGCACTCCAGCCTGGGCAACAGAGCGAGACTCTGCCTCAGAAAAAAAAAAAAAAAAAAAAGACAAAAGAAAAATGGCTTTGTGGAAGTTTGGAAAGTTAATATTTTCTTTTAAAATTTATATGGAAGACACTTTTCATCTTGGTTTTATAAGGCTCAGTTGAAGACAGGTGTTAGCACTGAAGCTTAAATAGTCAAGCTGGCTAAACAGCCAAAGGATGAAGAATATTTTTTAGGAAAATTCTGTAAACATAGTTCCTTATTGGTGGCTTGTCTTCTAATTTTATAACATAGAGTAGTTACATATTTGTTACCTACACAATGATAGTGTAATGATTGAGCACTCACTGAAGCATCAAGGGATCCCAATTCTAGTCTTGATTCTATTTCAAACTAGTTGTATCAGGCAAGTCCTCCGAGTTCCTTTAGTTATCTAATAACTCATGGAGTTACACCACACCATCTCTAAGGTCCTTTCCAGCTCTATGTTGATGTATTAGATTCTACCTCAAAATAAGTTTTTCTGAATAATCTTTGCATAAACTCACAGTATAATCTTGAGAAGGATCTCAGTTTTGTTTTGCTTTTTTTTTCTTTAAAGCAATAAGGGCTTTTAAAAATAAATTCTCGTTATGTTTTGTGCCATATATAATTACATATATAATTATAAAAATATATAAAAATGTATAATTATATCCAACTATGATGAAATTATGTTTTTCCCTTAAATTATATGTGTTTCTTTGAACATAGGATTTTACTTCACAAATAAACCTATGTATTGAACTAGTAAAAGGACTTACTGGACACATACCAGATTCTCAGGATTCTTTTCAAGATTATATTGCTAATTAGTGCAATAATAGAATCACTTGTAGTGGAGAATATCTCTACCTACGAGGTCTGGATATGTTGACCAACCTGTTCACTAACTCCTGGGCTCAGGTGATCCTCCCATCTTGGCCTCCAAAAATGCTGGGATAGCAGGTGTGAGTCACCGTGTCTGGCCACATCACAATTTTTTGAGGAAAACTAGAATCTTTAAGAAAATAACTGAATAATCTTTCTCCAAAATTTAATCTGGTAAAATTTATTTCGGTTTGATATTTGAATGTATTGGGAGAAGTTTCCTTTCATATAATAGTATTCTACTGGATGTATGTATGATGTACTGTTCTGAGTACTAATTGACTTAAATATTTAGTTTGGTGTTACTCAAAATTAACTTATTGCTATAGTTAGATAGCAGTGAGTGGGCCTAAAAGACCTTGTTCGTGTCCCTGAGCAGCTCAATAACAGTAGTCTAGCAATTCATATGGTTCCATTTTTAGTTTTGTAACAAAAATGAGTTGCTTAAAAAAATTTTTTTTTTGAGTTTTGGAAGCAACAATGACTGTTTTACACAAATCAGCCTCAATTAAATTTCTTTAATTCTGGTAAATTAAGATTTACTTTTCTAAGTATTCCGTATTATTGACCAGTATTTTAACAGTTTTTGGATATTTTTACCATATCTCCTTTTTGTGCATTCTATCCATCAATTTGCCACTGAAAATTAAAAGTAACCTATTGCAGGGTAGTACTTCAATGAAAAAAAATTAAAAGTAACTTGGCATGACATGCCTGCTTCCCGTGGCATGTCTGTATTCTTTGAGTTGGTTTTCAGCCAGCTATTTGGCAAAGCTCACTGAGGGGTTGTGACTCATCATATCTTTGTGATCTTTAAAAAGAATATCCACTTGCTGTAACAGATAGGGATCTCATACTTACAATTTCTGGGTTTTTTTTTTTTTTTTGAGGTTTTAGTATTAGGTCACAAATCCATATAAATATTTACCACTTCTATTTTTGTTTTGAAGTGGAGTTTTATGAATATTTGAGAATATAGACAGCTTCTCATTGAGGACTGTATTCTTTGTCCAGAGATTTCGTTTCAGTGGTAAATATGGTTAAGTTTGTTACAAGGTATTTACATGAGTGTATACAGAAGTATATTCATTTATGCATTAATTCAACACATATTATATGTAGTGTCATCTTAAAGTGAGAGTTACAAATCTCTCTGAATTTCTGAGTTTTTAAACCCCAAACCAATTTCATTCACTTTGTTCTTTCTTGAGCAAAATGTCATTTTAAAGTGATAATTAAAAATCCCACTGAATTTCTGAGTTTTTAAACCCAGAATCAATTTCATTCATCTTGTTCTTTCTTTAGCAAACTTTTCTCCTGTAGAGTTCCTGCCATATGTAGACCACGGAAAGAATAGGTACTGTGGGAAAATAGTGGTTCATGTGACTGGCTTTCTATCTTTAAGAATAATTTTTTTTCTGTTTTTTTTTTTTTTCTTACCCATTTATCCCTCCCTCTGTTTCATTCTTTCATTCTTTTTTCTTAAGAATCATGCAGTGGAGATATGTGAATATAATTCAAAGTAATAAAAAAATTAATGTCCTACTACTGATGCTGGCAAAGTGGTACGGGGCTTCAGAGAATAGAGTGATTAATTCCAATCTCAGGGACTGGAGATAGTTTCACTAGGATATGAATGGATTCTGATAAACACCTATGTGAGGGAAGGCTGTTGCAGCCTAAAGCTGTAGGACATGTAAAGGGTTTTTAATGAACCTGGCAGTTGAGGGAATAAAATATAGTAGTATAAGAATTTGAGTCATCGGCTGGGTGGGGTGGCTCACACTTGTAATCCCAGCACTTTGGGATGCCAAGGCAGGCAGATTGCTTGAGGCTAGCAGTTTGAGACCAGCCTTGGCAACATGGTAAAACCCTGTCTCTACTAAACATACAAAAAATTAGCTGGGTGTGATGGCACATGCCTGTAATCCCAACTATTTGGGAAGGTGAGACACAAGAATTGCTTGAACCTGGGAGGCAGAGGTTGCAGTGAGCTGAGATCGTGCCACTGGGCATCTGAGCCTGGGTGACGGTGAGACTCCCTCTTAAAAAAAAAATGGGGCCATATATTTTAAGGACAGATGTAATAAGAAATGTGGCTGGGACTCTTTAGTTTGGGCGGGAGATAATGAATGCCATGCTCAGAGATGCAAACTTTATAAAAATTAGGGTACCATTGGCATTTATTTCAGGAGGTAAATGGAGTGATCCAACCTGTGCTTTAGAAAGATGAGGGTGACAGAGTATGGAAAATGTGTCAAAGGTGATAGATTGGAAGCAGTGGAACCAACAGGTGGCCATGGGCTATTGTTTGGATGAATGATGGTAAGGGCCTGACCTCTCAAACAGCAACTACTATGGTGGTGGGTATGGAAGTTACCATGCAGTGAAGAAGAGGAACTGATAAATATAGTCTTGCTTATTTTTTTTAGATGGTTGGTATGGAGGGTATTAGAGATGGGATACTCTCCCACTGTGGAGTGAGGATAAAGGAAGGCTGTTCTACTATAGGGAAATATCTAAATGGATTCAAGGATCCTTAAAGATCCTTGAAAATAAAGAGGAGGTAAAAACTAAAGAAAAATAGGAACAAAGAATGGATATATGTTGGGAACTCATGAACTTTAAGGACAAAGTGTCCAACAGAAGTATCATGTAAGTACAGGTAATTTTAAATTATCTAGTAGCTATATTAATATTAAAGTAAAAATAAGCAAATATAATGAATTTTAACAGTATGTTTTATGTAACCTAAAATATTTAAAATATTACCATGTCAGGATGTATTCATTATAACAAATTCTTAATGAGATATTTTACTTTTTTTTTTTTTTTTTTTTTTTTTTTAAGACCGAGTCTCGCTCTGTCACCCAGACTGGAGTGCAGTGGCACGATCTTGGCTCACTGCAACCTCCGCCTCCCAGGTTCAAGCTATTCTCACACCCCAGCCTCCCAAGTAGCTGAGATCACAGGCGCCCGCCACCACACCTGGCCAGTTTTTTTGTATTTTTAGTAGAGATGGGGTTTCACCCTCTTGCCCAGATTGATCTTGAACTCCTGACCTCATGATCCACCTGCCTCAGCCTCCCAAAGTGTTGGGACCACAGGTGTGAGCCACCTCACCCAGCTTTACATTTTTTTATACTATTTGAAATTCAGAGTGTATCTGCATTTATAGCCTATTTCAATTTAGAGCAACCACATTTGAAGTGCAGAGTAGGACACATCCTGAGTGACCACCATTTGGGCATTTGAGATTTAAGAAGTCAGTTTTTTAAAGTCCTCTGTGATTTTTATGTATATTTTAAAATGTTGAAGCTAGGCAGTTTAAGTGTGCAGTCAGAGTGCCATGTGAGAACTAACTTCATAAAGCTGTAGCCTAAGAGAAAAGCACACAGGCTCCTGGGTGAATAGAAGAAACTTACTCTCAACATTACCCTAAAAATCATTTTGTAATTGAATGTCTTGCTATTTTCATGCACTGTTTCTAGTTTACAATATTATTAAGCCAACAATGTATTTTTGAGGGGGAAATGTAACTTAAAAATTATAGTGAAAAGACAGGTGACCCTTTTAAGGAATATAACAAATTTAAGTCCATTCTATTCCCTTTAAGAATGTATGCCCAGCTTTGTTAACTTGGTTATATTAATCAACTTCCAGATTATTTTGATTTTCTACTAAGAATGGACTGCCTCCTTACACCCACCCCCAGTCAGAATATTAGAACAAATAATTAAAACTATTACTTCATAGATTTCCAGGATGCAGAGTGGGGCACAAGTGAGCCACAACTCCCTGTGCCTTACCTGACTTTAGACTTGAGAATGGTGGAAGTTATAAACAGTGCTTTGAGACAGGCTTCTTTTTACTGACTTTTGAATCATGAGGAGGTAGGTGGTCCACTCCATGAAAATGAACTCTGAATATCTTTATGCTCCCCTTGACACTTTGAAAGGAGCTGTATTTAATAGCAAATCGCACTTATGGAGGAGAATCTGAGACATACAAACTGCCATGCAAAGATAAATCAGCAGGGGCTTGAAAAATAAATTGCGGGCCTCATAAATTCACAGCCTCTCTTCTCAAATACTAAGCCTAAAGAAATAAATAGAAGTTCCATAATTATTCTACAAATTGTGTATTCTGAATCTCTTGGGTAATTATCACAACTAAAAATTACATATTACAATAATCACAACCAGCAAATTACCTGAAATTGCTTGTTCAGTGTATATCTTTCAGTAACCAAAATTTGTACATAAAATGACTATGCATGAGTGCTATTTATAATGGAGCACTTGTTAGTATTGGCTGTGTAAGGACTTCTCTGATTAATTTAATTTTCATCAACACTACAGGTTTAAATAGTACCTGCTTCAATATCTAAGCAAAGGGGTTTTATTCTTAGAATAAAGCAGTTAAATTACACTGGTGTAATGGAACACTGTATCAAAATATATATGTGTATAAATTCTAAGAAAATACTACTTAATTCATATGTTAATCCCTTTTCTAGCAAACTTCATTACAATTTTTGCCATTATTAAATGAAAATTAAGTATCTTCTATATGTTTTATGGAGTTCAAATTTAGTAGGTGAATCCACTGCTGACTATAAAATGTGTGAGCTGCTTCAGTAGTTGTATCCTGAAGTGCAGATTGAGAGTGTGTCTAGATGGAGCCAGCTGTATATCTTCTTCTTCTAAGCTTCTCTCCCAAAACATAGGGGCAAGTAAATGATTTTTATAGGTAGATGCTTTTAGGATTTGAATATTTTTCATGTATTGGTGTTAGCTGTGGGTCCTTTAGGAATCCTGTGGGTCCTTCATTGGTGTGAACATTATTGTATGGGACTTCCAGTCTGTTCTTTGGCACCCATGCAACTTTCTCTTATGTTTTTAGTTGGCAACTCTGGAGAATACTGGTTCCTAAGCTCTTTTCGCTCATGGATACCTTTAAGAGTCTAATGGTGACCTAGGGATTCTTTTTACCGGAGAGATGTACATAAACATGTGAACGATTTTGCATAAGGCCAAGGAGGAATTAGTGAGACTAAGCAGCAAACTGGGAACTGTTCCAGCTGGAGAGGATTGGATATAGGAAGGGACACTGGTGCCTCCCTGTTTAGGTAACTGCAAATCTTCTGTGTGAAAGCTACCGTAAGAAATGAGGCTAGAGGTAGGGGTCAAGTAATGAAGAAGAGAATCCAACATCCAGGATGCTGCGGGTATGCGTGGGTGTATGGGTTTCTCTCTGGAGTATTTCAGATTTATTGCATATTAGTGGCTTGCTTATGAGATTTTTCTTGAAGGTTATTACAGTGATTCAGTGAGTTATTGTTGGCTAATTGATGTTTTTATCATTTCTGGTTTAAATGTATATGTACTTTCATTCATGTATTTGAACAAGGCTGTTCTCAGTCCCTTTTAGAATCCAGGCAACTTCCTCATCTTTCCCCACCATCCTGTGGGTCTTTCAGGATTTTTCCAAGGTTACAGCTCAAAGTGTCATGTTGACAGGCTGGAGCTTGTCACCATTTCTAAAGTATGTTTTTGAATGCATTCTAATACCCTTAATTCTTACCCCAAGGAATTTTAACACACTTCGTCATTGTTGTTGTTGTTAGCAGTAGGCTAGCTTAGAATTGTAACTTGCCCATGCCAAAGCAACAACAGATTGCAAAGGAATCTTCAAAATGGGCAGTTTTTCCAGCCTGTTTTAGGAAGTCCCCTAGCTGTTCACTGTAGCACAGTGAAGAAGAAAGTAAAGAAGACCATTTCATGTAAATGAATGCAGTGATGTGGGTAAGCACATCAAAGGTCTTCGTAAAATGAAAATTAAAATTGTTCAGACCTGTCTTAATGTTTAATGCTTACTTAAATGTCTAAATGACTAATTTGACTAGCCATTTGTTAGAGGATTACTCATTTTAACCTTTGAGTTCATTATACTTAAAGTAGCTAAACACATTTTAAATAATCTGTAATACATTAAAATATTAAAAATACGCTTTCTCATTAAAAATACTGTCTTTTCCCACTTTTTTAAGTAGGGTATTTAACAAAATGATTAAGTGTCATTTTCGTTTCCTATACCTAGGTTTTATAAGCTATTAAAGTTATAGACCATTTATCTGTTAATAATGGCTGCTGCTCCTTTTTATGCTATTTTCCTGAGTGCTTTAAAGGTTATTTTTATTAATTAGCCAATATTTCAGCCCACAGTAAGGGTGAATCCTCTCTAAAAAATTTGGTTTTCAGTCTGCTCAACTCACAAGTGATTAAGAAAAAAACAATTGTGAGAATTCATTAGTCAAATATTTAAGAAATATGTTTTAAGTCTCTTCCCGAGATTTTTTTTTTAAAGCATGCTGCGATAGCCTTCTCTCATTTTCTGCCTCTTTACTTTCACATGATATATAAGCCAAATGGATCAAGTTTTTTTGAGAAAGTGTGCTTTATATTGTCATAATTTGTTTTCATGTTTATTATCTAAATTCGATTTGTGTAGCAGTTTGGTAAAACCCAGATTATATGTATGTCTTTTCACTTTGTTCCTTCTTTCTTCCTGTGGTAATTTACTATAATTGTATTTTCCCAGTAAGTCAGATCATATTAGAGACATTATTCCATAATTATCAGTAGGTGTCCTTGGAATAGTGCTTGGCTCACAGGAAGTAGGTGGTGGGGTTTATGTAAATTTTGTTTTCCTAGACATTTTTATGTAATTCTAGGTTGTTGTCAACAACCTGCTTGTAACCAGACAAAACCTTGCTATTTAAATAATTCTAAGACTAGTTGCTCTGTCAAACATGTGAGTCTTGACAGTGAGTCTCAATCATGGTGATACACCAGAATCATCTGGCGAGTTCTTAAAGCAATACCAGTGCTTTGGTACCTCTAAGGCTGTGATTGAATTGAGCCAGGATGGGCCCTGGTAATGGTAGGCTCTACAAGTTCCTCAGATGATTCCAATACGCAGCTCACCTTGGGATTCATTGTGTATTAGAAGGAACTAGAAAGCATCCTCCTACTCAGTGGTTTTCAGCCTTGGCTTACATTGGAATCATCTGGGGAACTGAACTCTCTAATAGCCATGTCCATTCCCTAGAGGTTTTATTGATTCTCTGGGATATTGGTCTGCACATGGCGATTTAATAAAATAGCCAGGTGATTGTAACATGCAGGTAAGTTTGAAAACCACTGACCACCGCTTCTGTTTTTCAGATGAGGAATTTGAGGCCCAAACCAAAGAGATTAAGTGACTTATCCAAGATCCACAGAACCAGAACCAGAATTCAGATCTTCAGACTTGTTATCAAATGTTTTTACCAGGACATCACATATTGTTAAGAAAATGTGGGTTTTCGTATTTCAGATGTACTTTTAAAATTATGTCCTTGGCTGCTTAGTCTAAAAAATATTTATTTTATTTATTTTAATACTGGAAATATGAAAGGACATGACTAAGATCCAACCATTACCTTAGTTATGTCATAAGAGACCTTAGGAACTGAGAATTAGAAACATTCATGTATCCTATAACTTGTCCACATTTTCTGGAAGCAAATCAGGCAAATAAATAACCCAACTGAAATTTTCTTAGGTCAGATTAACTCCATGTCACTATTTCTATAGCAGGAATTATATAAATGCCTGTGTTTATAACATGGGTCATTCTCTAGGAGAATGTTTAAAAAAACATTTTATTCTTTTCTGGGTTATAGGGTGAATATTATAGAAATGTTGAAAATATATGAGTATAAACAAAAAAATCACTTGTAGGTAATCTTATCATCCAGAGATAACAGCACAAATGTTATGTTGCGAATCAAATGGTGAAATAAATGCCTTTTTAATGCTTGTTATGTGGGTGTTTTCCAGTTATGCACAAAATAACTATATGAAAGGCACTGAAACACACTTCATTTTGCAACTGTTGCCTCATCTATTTAACAAATGGTACTAATTGTGCCTGTTTATGTAGTTAATAAAAATGTAAAGATAACTGAAAGGTAGTTTTCCATGCTCAAATGTTGTCTTACATAATGTCTACCCAAAATAGCCTTGTTTGTTTTTTCCTGCCCTTTGTTTTGCTAATTTGCTTTTTAATTTTGATAATACCCTCTTAATGTTTTTACGTTTTTCTTCATTTTCTTAACTGCAGGGATTTCTTTCTTTTTTTCTTCTTTGTCCTTATTTACCGTGTGTTTCTCTCACTGCTATTCATTATTTTCCCATTTCTATTTTATTATTCTGGTCATTTTTGTACATTTGATTTTTCCATCCAGATACTTTGTTAGATGTTGAAGGATTAACAACTAATTATCATCCTTGAGATCTCGTCTTAACTTTTATCAGTATTAATAATTCTTTTCTTTTCTTTTCTTTTCTTTTCTTTTTTTAAAGAAACAAGGCCCTTTACTGTTCTGGAGTCCAACTTAATTAGTCAACTTCTGTGTTTCTCTGTGATGCTCCTGCCATCCAGAACAACAGCGTAATGCCCGACCCCCCTGTCTCACACACATATAAGGCAGGCAGTTAGGAGATTTTGACATCTAGGCTGCATCTTTTCATTGAAGATCTTGCAGAAAATCTTGTTTTTGCATAAATGCATGTCACTCAAAATAAGCAGCAAAGGGGAAAAAAAAGAGTAGCTCTTGGGTTTTAAAAGAGGAAGTTTGCTTCCCCCACCCCTGGTCTCAATATTTAACATCTGGTTCTGTCTAAAGATGGGGAGGAAAAACAGACTTAAATCTCCATTCATCCTGTCTTACCACCAAACAGTTTGATCACTGATAACATTTCTATTTTTATTGTAGTCTATATGGTCAGATGTTTTTGTTAATGATTTGTAAGGGAAGATAATGCCTTATATTTCTCTGAGTGGTTATAATGTAACATGCCAACATTTCAAATCTCTAGATAGGGCTAGATTTAATCGTTATTTAATGAAACTTTGAAGGAAGTAAGTTAATTGCTGGACCTCATGTGTTTCTGTCTTATTTCAGAGAGAAAACAAAAAACAGAAACCTTTAATTAATCTACTGATGATATTTATTTTATTTTAAAATTTTAATTTATTTCAACATTTGAATAAGTAATACATTCAAACGGGCAGAATTGAAACAGTCCTGTGGGATACCTGTGTTTTTTAAAACTCTATTTTAGAAAAGGAATTAACTAGGACTTTATATCTCTTTGTTCAATATAATTTTAAAGAAGAATTATTGAAAAGTAGATATGTTTTGCCATTTGCTGAGAATATTCTGTAAGTAAGCTTGTCTCTTACAAAAACTAAATGTGTTCCTACTTCTGATAATGTGTGTCAACTTAAAATTTGAAATGGCGAAGATAAGTTGCTCTGCATCTGCCCTTCATATGGTACAGCTTAGTGACTGGCCCTTGCAGCGCTTCTACCGTTGTGATGGGTAAAACCAGCAGAAACTGCCTTGCTCTTGAGCTTGAATAGGTTAATCAAAAGGATAGAGCTTCCACTTTTCATTATTCTCCTTTCTACTTTGATGGACAGAATTAGGGGATGCCCATGGAAGAGACATTCATACCCATGAAAAGCAAATTGCCCTAATGTCTGAATCACATTACAAATTTGAATTAAATTACAAACTTAAATCAAGTTTAATTTTACCTTCATTGTTGTACATGCCATCAGAAATTCAAAAGCATTTTATTGGAAAACTGAATATTTATTGAAATCCAGAATTTATTATGTAAACTTGGTGGTTAGATTTTTCTTTCTCTTTCTCTCTCTTTTAACCTTTATTTTAGGTTCAGGAGTAAATATGTAGGTTTGTTATACAGGTAAACTACATATCATGGGGGTTTGGTGTACAGATTATTCCATCACCCAGGTAATAAGCATAGTTCCCCATTGGTAGTTTGTTGATCCTCTCTCTCTTCCTGCCCTTCACCCTCAGGTAGACCCTGGTGTCCTTTGTTCCCCTCTTTGTGTGCATGTGTTCTTGGAGAGAACTAAACAACAAGTGAGAGCTAAACAAGAGGATATATGGTATTAGGTTTTCTGCTCCTGCATTAGTTTGCTTCAGATAATGGCCTCCAGCTCCATCCATGTTGCTACAAAGAACATGACCTCATTCTTTTTTTATGACGTGTAGTATACCATGGTATATGTGTACTATGCTTTCTTTATCCAGTCTACCATTGATGGCATTTAGATTGATTCCATGTCTTTGCTATTGTGAACAGTGCTGCAGTAAACATATGTGTTCGTATGTTTTTATCTTGGAATGATTTCTATTCCTTTGGGTATATACACAATAATGGAATTGCTGGGTGGAATGGTAATTCTGTTTTAAGTTCTTTGAGTAATCAACACTGCTTTCACAGTGGCTGAACTAATTTACACTCCTACCAGCAGTGTATAAGTGTTCCCTTTTCTCAGCAGTATATACGATTCCCTTTCCAGCACCTGTTATTTTTTGACTTTTCAATAGTAGCCATCCTGAGTGCTGTGAGATGATTCCCATTGTGGTTTTGATTTGCATTTCTCTAATGATTAATGATGAACATTTTTTCATATGCTTGTTGGTTGCATGTATGTCTTCTTTTGAAAAGTGTTTGTTCATGTTCTTTGCCCACTTTTAATGGGGTTGTTTTTTGCTTGTAAATGTAAGTTCCTTATAGATTCCAGATATTAGACTTTTGCCACATACGTAGTTTGCAAATATTTTCTCCCAATTCTGTAGGTTGTCTGTTTACTCTGTTGATAGTTTCTTTTGCTGTGCAGAAACTCTTTAATTAGGTCCCATTTGTCAATTTTTATTTTTGTTACAATTGCTTTTGGCATCTTCTTCATGAAATCTTTGCTAGGTCCTATGTCCAGAATGGTATTTCCTAGGTTCTCATCCATACTTTTATAGTTTTGGGTTTCACATTTAAGTCTTTAATCCTCATGAGTTGATTTTTATGTATGGTGTAAGGGAAAGGGTCTAGTTTCAATCTTCTGCTTACTAGCCAGTTTGCCCAGCACCCATTTATTGAATGGGAAGTTGTTTCTCCATTGCTTGTTTTTGTCAACTTTGTCAAAGATCAGATGATTGTAGGTGTGAGGTACTATTTCTGGACTCTCTATTCTGTTCCATTGACATTTGTATCTATTTTTGTACCAGTACCATGCTGTTTTGGTTACTGTAGTCCTCTAATATAGTTTGAAGTCAGGTATTGTGATGTCTCCAGCTTTGTTGTTTTTGCTTAGGATTGTTCTGGCTACTTGGGCTCTTTTTTGGTTGCATATGAATTTTAAAATAACTTTTTTTTTCTGATTCTGTGAAGAATGTCATTGTGAAAGGAAGATGAATTTTAAAAAAATCACGGTGTTGGCCTGGCGTGGTGGCTCATGCCTGTAATCCCAGCACTTTGGGAGGCCGAGGTGGGTGGATCACAAGGTCAGGAGTTGGAGACAAGCCTGCCCAATATGGTGAAACCCTGTGTCTACTAAAAATACAAAAATTAGCCAGGCGTGTTGGCAGGAGGCTGAGACAGGAGAATTGCTTGAACCTGGGAGGTGGAGGTTGCAGTGAGCCGAGATGGCGCCACTGCACTCCAGCCTGGGCGACAGAGCGAGACTCAGTTCCAAAAAAACAAAAACCAATCACAGTATTATGGTATTCACCATGCAAGTTGAAAAAAATCATAAGCCGACTTTCTTTCTGATATTAGCCTCAGTTCATGGACTTTGGCTATTTCACGTTGAGTTTTGGGGGATGAGTTTTGACAGAAAGTAGAGGTTCCTCTCCTGTGGTCATGAGCTTGCGTTTCAAGGAGTTAATGTTAAGGGTGCAGAAGTCTCGTTCTTCTTTATCCAGAGAACGAGGGGGAAATAAATACATTTTATACACACACAGTCAACATATATCTATCCACATATTTATGCATATTTATAGTCATTAATATGTAATATTTCCACATGTCTAACTAAATATCTGTTTCTTAGATAAAGGAAATTATATGATGTATACTTGTGTTTTTGGTTTCTTTCGGTCAACATTATGATGGTGAGATTCATCCTTATTGATGCACACTGTTGTACTTTGTTAATTTTCACTGCTGTTGAGTATTCTAGTTGTGACTGGTTCATAATTGATCTGCTATTGATGGACATTTGTTTTGAACAATGTTGCCATTGGCTCATGCCTGTAATCCCAGCATTTTGGGAGGCCGAAGTGGGCAGATCACGAGGTCAGCAGATCTGGACCATCCTGGCCAATATGGTGAAACCCTGTCTCTACTAAAATACAAAAAATTAGCTGGGCATGGTGGTGCACGTCTATAGCTCCAGCTACTTGGGAGGCTGAGGCAGGGGAATGCCTTGAACCTGGGAGACAGATTGCAGTGAGCTGAGATCGCGCCACTGCACTCCAGCCTGGCGACAGAGTGAGACTCCGTCACAAACAAACAAACAACAACAACAAAAGTTGCCATTATTCAAAACAAGGTTCTGTGCATGTCGCATGTCTTTTGGTGCATATATGCATGCGTTTCTTCTGGATATATGGAGTAAGATTGTTGGGTTGTTGGGTATGTATATACTCTGTTTTGGTAGAATGTATATATTTTTAAACATAGTTTTATATATTTATGTGGTATCTGTTACTAACATTTTTTGGTCACTTAATAATGAGTTGTGGCTTGTTAACTGGTTAGTTCACAGGAAAGTCTTGCCTACTTGTATTGGGGGTAATATAATAAGGTTTGCATAGTTTCAGTGGAACTTGTAGTTCAAAGACTCAATTCTAGCCCCTAGTTGGTTTGTGACATTGGATCTGTCACAGCCTTTAGGTTTGCAGTTTCACCTTTGTAAGTAAGATATAAATTAATAAATGATCTCTGAGTTGACTTCCATCTGCACAATTCTGTGATTATTTCAAAATATCCTAAAAGAGTGTTACAGAAGTATGTTTTTTAAAAATATGCTGCTGACTGTGGGGAAACAAACTGCCCTGTAAGGTTAATGTCAGATTGTATCATTTTTACAGTAATGAAGTAGTATTAGGTTAGGCAGAAATCTATTTGGATTTTTCAGTAGCAAGCCTTTTAGTAATAGGCTAGTTCACATAAGACCAATATTAAAATAACAATTTTTTTCTTTACATGGTAACAGTTGTCAAGAAATTCAACAGAAAATATTCATAATTAAATTAAAGCACTACAAGTGTATTACTTACTGTTAAGTAATTTGATGACCTGGAATTTTATGCCCAAAGAAATCTTTGTATTTTATGTTACATTTTCAGTTGAGTTTATTGAGTCAGATGAGCATGATCAGTCTTATTTTTAGTGTTTGCCGGGTATATTTTAATAATTCATTCTTTTTCTTATGGCCTTTTCCCATATATAAACTATATTTGCAAGTTATTTTCAGAGTTGGAAAATAATGAGCTAATATTTTCATACTTCATATTCATAGATGAATAACTAGTTATTAACAGTGCATATTTAATTTATTTTTGTGAGAAGCTTCCTTGTCACCTTTGTTTGCATTTCTTTTTCAAAGTTTATAGTGTATATTGAGTTCAGTTCTACTCCTATGATTAGAAGCATGTGGATGTACTGCAAGGTGAAACAGCTACACCTCAGATTTTCCTGAGAGTTGCTCCTGATGAGTTCCTTAGCACCCATTTGTGACCTGGAACTGGAAGTTATAATAGACATTTTAGTGAATATTTCATGAAATTCAGTTTATTCCATTTAAATGGATACTTTTTTTCCTGAGATTTTTTTTCCTTGTTCTTGTGTGAAAATATTAATGACAGGTAAATAATAGATTTTGTGTTAATGGTGTCATTTGGTGAACTAAATAAGAGTCCTATGTCAATCCCTCCCCCTTCCTTTTTTTTTGTTAAACATTTTAGCATCTCTTAAATAAAAGCATCTGGTAACCAGAGGTTTATGGAAGGAACACCGCCCTCCATCAGTTCCTTATGAAAAGACTTGCTTCTCTGCATCACAGCTTTTCAGAGCCCCTTAGTTCATTTTATCGTTGGCTTATTACTGCAGGGCCAGCTTCCCAGAGAGTGCTGGGCATGCTTGTGTGCTCCACTCAGAGTTCTGCCTTTCACTTTCCTTTTCTCAGGTACCAGAATGTAGCGGCATTTCCTGTAGGATTCTGCAGCTGCTCCTTTCAAACCACTCTCTGGCCTTGTTCTGTGATGTTGCTTTCAACATCCCACCACAGACTGTGTCAAGATCTTTCTCTTTTGATTAGAGGTTCTCATGACAAAATAAGTTAACAGTGCTTGACTGACATTTTCCAAGGATATTTATGCTGGTGGAAGCAATCAGGGAGGCCCTATGGCTCTTTAATTATTAAGTTACAGAGAGATACATAACAGTAGGAAAAATCAGTTCCAGAGGAGAAAGCATTTTAGTGGTGCATTTGGAGAAAATACTTTTTTATTTCTTTACTGGTTGGTCTTACCTTTTCAATTTTTTTTCCTCCTTTCCTGATCTTAAGGATAGAACTAGATATGGCAGGTGGATTGTTTGTGTTTAGGAATCTCAAAGGTTAATGGTGATTGATGGAGATTATTGAGGGAAGAACTAATTTGCTCTTTTCTCAAATTAGGCAGAGGTGAGCCACACTTAGACTGAACTTGTGATGTGCCTGGTCCTCTTCCTTTCTTGTAGTGGGAGGGAACAAGGAAAGAGCAATCTTTCTGACCTTTGGCAATCTGTTGACCCATCAGAAGAATTTAATTTTTCTCCCAGGATAGAAATGTGGGGGTGAACTGGGGTGTGGTGATGAGAGAATTATCAGTCTGATGTTGATATTTACAAATGTAAAAAAGTACACGCTGTTCTAGAACTGGGCTGTCAAAGACTAGGAGGGGATGAGTACTTCAGAGTTATTGAGCAAGAGGGATGACAAATGAAAGTCCCATAAGTAGTTGCCCTTGAGGTCTGACCTGAAAGAGAAGCTAACTCACTCTAAAACAATGATGCTCTAGTCCAGTAGTGACGTTAGCAGCCTCCCCGCTTGGGAGGGACTGACTGATAGATATGTGGTTTGGGACAACAGAGAGGAATCACTTTCACAAATCTTTAAATAAGTACTGAGATCTTGAAGATGCTTTAGATGTAGTTTTACCTAGAGGCAGAGCGGTGAAAAATAAAGGATCTTTTGAGGTTCCTGCTAAACCAGTGCTTTCAGACATTAAACATGCATAAGAATCACCTGGGGATCTTATTAAAGTGTATATTCTGAGTCAGCAGTTCTGGCGTGGGACCTGAGATTCTGCATTTTTAACAAGCTCTGAGGTAATTGCTATGCTGCTGGTCTAAGGACCAAATTTTGAGTGTCATTGTTAGATACTTATTTAAATAAGATTTAAATAAGATTCACCACTCCGTGTATTTAGTTTTTCCTTGTTTACACTTAAATATGAAAATGCTGTAAACAATGAAGAAGATATTGTATTATTCCTTGTGGCATATATAAAATAACTCTTATGGAATGAACAGTGATAAAAATAGATATTAATAAAATCCAAATTAAACTCACCAACTAACATACTGAAAATAAATTCTGATCAGAAACCAAATGCTAGGCCACCCATTGCTATTTACAGATATCCCCATGTGGTACCATATTCTTGTGTGTGACACCAGATGTCTGGAAAACAGATTCTTGTGACAGATTTTGACACAGGAAATTTATCTTGCTCCATAAAACTTAATGGAAAAATGTAATGCTTAACTTCACTCCGTTTAAAAAAGACGGATTTCAGTGTAGTCCGTAGAATCAAGTGGGGTTTATTCTTGAGAGCTGCTGGGAGTCTCTCTATCAAGAGAATTCCTTAAGAGAATGTCAGCAGGTGGCATGGTATTTGATTGGTTATTGATAATATGTGTTTTGAGTTTGCCATATTCAGCTCAGTATTCTATTTTAGATCATGAATAAAGGATATATTTCTTTACTACACTAAATATTTATCGGATGAATCATTTCTGGAAGTGAGGGAATTAACTGTGGTATTTTGAAAGAGAAACACATCTTTTCAGAAGTACATCAACAGTGTGATTTCTGAATGTGTTTCAAATGTTTAATACACCAGGGGCTGAGAGTCTGCCAGAGTAGAACATCTGCTTCTAAGACATAGGCTTCTGGTGCATTCTTCTCTGTGCACTATTGTTTTCTTTTGCTTTTTTTTCTCAATTTGTTAAATCTAGATTATATTTCATCAAGGACACAGGGAAGAAACGCTCTAAACTCATTTAATATCTTACAACAGCGAAATCTTCAACAGATCTTTTAAATTTGGGTAAAAATCTCAGAATTCCTAATGATTAAATTACGCCTTGTGATAACGTATTATTGAAAGTGGTTTTCTATTTTGAACTCCCCACTCATGCAGTTCTCCCTGGTGAAAGCATGGTTGCACATGCAGACCTCTGCATTCCTGAGCAGCATGGGTATAAGGGGTCCTGTGTTGGCACAATGGGCAGCCTGGATGGGGAGGCAGTGCCGTATCTATGATGTGCTCCCCTGTCAGCCTCTTTCCGGAATACACATCACTTCTAACCCTGCAATCTGTCATATTGCCAGACTGATCTACATCTGTATGCCTTCATCTGCCAGGCTTGTTGCCTGGCACGTTCTTCTGCATTTGCTCTGCTCCTCTTAACAGAGTTGAACACCTCTCTTTAGCTCCTGTGTTTTGGAAGGACCTTGAATGACCTTAGTTGTACAATTAGAGTGTATGTAATTGTGTGTTTCTATATCTAAGTAACCACTAGACTGTCGACTCCCAGAAAGCAAGGACTGAACTGGTCTTTATCTTGTATTTCCATTATCTAATGTAGTGGCAGATTTTAGCAGGTCCTCAAAAAAGGTTCATTGAGTGAATAAACTTTATTACAGTCAATGAAACTCCATATATGTTGATTATAATTTTTATGCATATAAAATCAATCTGAAAACAGGGAGAACTGATATTTGTGTAAATAAGCTGTACTTTTAGACAAAGAAGCAGCAAGCTGTGACATGAGTAAGATATGTAAGAAAATGAAAAGATTTTCTAGTACTGCTTTGCAGCCTGATCTTTGCGGATTATTTGTAGCACTTTTTCCTCTATTTGAATATTTAATTTCTTAAGAAATAATTAAGCAAGAAATCATTTTTTAAAAAATTAGTACACAATCTTCCCATCATTTTAATGTTTAACAGAAATATTAAAATTTGTTTTAAAAATTGTTTTCTTATTTTTATTACATCAAAATGATCAGTGTCTTCATGAGAGGAGTAACAGTTGATTCTGGTGCTTACCATATAAATTAAGTCCTGCAAGTCTTGGGTATAGCAATGCGTCTATTGAATAATCATTTCCCTAATAGCATTTACATAGGTAGACAGCTACAGTGATCTGTTAAGCAGTATTTTTAAATGTCTTCTTAAAAGTATTGTAATGATAGGTCAGGTACAGCTGGACGCCAAAAGAATTACGCTAAAAAAATCAGTATGTATCTTTAGTGTTGATAAGTTGGATTATTAATAGTGCTTGACTTTTAAACAGAGACCCCCACTGAATAGAACTAGACAAGCCAACATCCAGGATGATTTCTTATCTAGACATATGTCAAATCTAGTTATGTTAAATTGTCTTCAGAAAACACATAATTTAAATGGCAGCTTAATTAAAAGACACTGCTGTTAGGTCTATAAACATTCTATGTCTTTGCTTACATTTTACTACATACAATGTCAGGGGTTTTTCTACCTTTGAGAACTTAAAACTTGTAGAAATTAAGTCTATTGTCACTAGAAATCAGTGGATTAGCTTAATGGTATTCTCACAGTTCAGTTCATTGTGTGGTTATCTAAGTAAATATGTTTTGGGAATTAATTGCAGTAAATTACTTCTGATTCAAATCTGAGTATGCTGCTTTCCAAATAGGATAGTACAAATTTCTTCTAAAAACCTTTCCTGGTTGGTTTTTGTATCGGAGAAAATATAGAACATGTAAAATTTATAATTTCTAATGTAAAAATTACTTTAACAAGAATAACATTCTTAAATATGATGTTTGATACTTTATACACAGCTTCTTCACTTACTTCTATTCTCAGAGAGAAAAGAGCCCTATCCTTTCAAGTGCTAGTATTGAGTATGGTGATAATAACAGATTGGTAGCTCTAATAGTGCTAATAACAATTAACATTATTGAATGCATACTCTTTATCGATTTTCTAAACTAATTCTCTACTGCTGTATAGCAAACCACCCCAAAACTTTTTGGCTTGATTTAACAGCAGTTATTATTTGTCATGGTTTTGTGGGTTTACTGAATGTTTCTTCTGCTTCATATAATGTTGGTTGGGATGCTACTTCAGCTAGAAGGTTCAATGGCTTTACTCACATGCCTAACATTTGGTACTTGGCAGCTGGGAGCATTATTGGGTCTTTCTGCGTGATTGCTTGGGCTTCCTCAGAACATGGCAGCTAAACGCAAGATAATTTTTAGAGGCAGAGGCAGAAACTACCGAACTTGTAATGCCTAGCTCAAAATTTATGTAGCATCATTTCTACCACATGTTATTGAGTAAAGCAAGTCACAGGCTACTTCAGTAAAAGGGGAGGGAAATAGACTCCCCTGTGTTGAGAAGAGTACCAAAGATTTTGTGGCCGTTTTTAATTTTTTACAAATTGAGCTAAGTACTCAATTCTTTACAAAATTAGCTAAGTACTTTTACAATGTATGTTTTAGAGATCAGAAAACTGAGCTTAAAGAGGTTAAGTCAGTGTCCAAGGTCATCTAGTTAGTAAGTGGTTTAAGCTTTAGAGCAAGCTTGTCCAACCCGTGGCCTGTGGGCCGCATATGGCCCAGTACAGCTTTGAATGTAGCCCAACACAAATTCGTAAACTTTCTTAAAACATTATGAGATTTTTTTATGACTTCTTTTTTTAAGCTCATCAGCTATTGTTAGTGTTAGTGTATTTTATGTGTGGCCCAAGGAAACCAAAAGATTGGACACTCCTGCTTTTTTTTTTTTTTTTTTTTTACTTTAGAGCTGGAGCTTTTCACCATTGTAATATATTACCTTCAATGGTATAGGCAGATAAATTTGTTCTTCTGCTTCAAAGCCAATATCTGAGGATAGTTTTATTTATGTGGGGGGATAATTCTGTTTGCAGTGAGACTGAGATTATGAAGGTATTTGGATCACATTATTGAGGAGTCATCATGTGGTAAAAGTAGTAGTCTCTCCAAATTTGGAAATTTCTGAGTTGTTGGGTGAGATGAAAGGTAAAACTTTTACATCTGATGTTATCCTGTGTCTACTACAAATATTAGCACATTGCCTCACCAAGAGCAAATAAATAAGTCAGCTTCTTAAACCTGAAGTTTCCCAGTGGGCATTTTCCATTCTACTACAGTTTATATTTTTCATATGGTTTCAGTATTCTAGTGTTTACTATTCATTAACATGAAACACAGATTTCAAATTGCCTTTTAAAAAAATTATTTCTGCTGCTTTGTGGTTTTCTTTGTTTTGAGGACCAGTGTTATTCATGGAGTTTTCATTGTTGAAAAAAGAAGAAAAGAAATGTCAGTGATGTCTGTGATGGTAAAGAACAAAATAAAAGTCAAGGCTTTCAAATATACTAATTGAAAGTTTTTATGCTTACCATAATTTCAGTTTTCTATGTTAGATTCTTGGCATACTGCCTTCAGGATTTCTTCAGTCTAAGGCTGAGGCATATTGAGGAAAGTCTGTAAGTTGAAAACATCATATAACCTGTTGTACTTTTGTGTTAGTTGTAAGTTGTGAAATGGATTCACAATTTTTGCTTAAAGCATATAGACATTTTAGTGCCAGAGTAATCTAGTCTCCTGCTGATCAGAATAAAAGTGGTAGATAGCCCCATAGAATGGTATAGGGCCATAGAACATATGTACCACAACCCCCTGGTTTTATAGAAGAAGGTTTGGATAAGAGAAGCTTTCACTGTGGTTCATATCATGGAATAGTGTGAAGGACAGAGTTGGGTCTAGACACCTGGTCTATCAACACTGTGTTTTCTTCCACTGTATCCTAGTATTTCCTTAGTTAGCCTTGTTATTAGAAATGTAAACCAGGTATCCAAAAAAGTCCCATCGCCACCTCTCAGCTGTAGAACACGTTAAATCCAGCTTAACTTTTGCGTTTGTGAAAATCTTAGACTTTTAAAAAATGCATATATATACACATATGTATGTATATTTATATTAGTCATCATTATATTCAGAAAGTTTAAGACTTTTATAGTGGTTCAGGGAAATTGTACTGCTGAGAACTAGTAGATTATTACAGCTACATTTTTCTATGATTACTTTTATTTTTCATTTTGAAAGAAAAAAACTACCTGGCATAGTCTCAATGCTTTAAAAAGAAAGCAGTTTTCTGTGAGACCACTGACATCTAAATTAGTGTTCTTGTCTTGAACTGTTATCATGCATATTAAGACATATCATATATCTAATAAATGGAAGAAAAATGTAGTTAATTGAATCATCTGGTTGGGTTCGTCTATACACTTTTCTTTTGTGATGTTATATGACAAAGAATACATGTGATGTGCTAATTTATCTATATAACTAGTCTGAGGTTTCTTGCTCCTAAGAATAATTTAATTTTAGTTGCATTTTTTAGGAGACTATTATAAAGGAAGGAGATAAATCACGAACTAGATTTAAGGATCCAGACCCCTCATTCTGTTTAAACCATTTTTAGACTGTGGATTTAAGTGTGTGAGCTTTCTGTTGTCTAGTTTTTATTTCAAAGATATGAAATTAGAACTAAGAGGTTTTTGTTTTGGGGAAGGATGTGGAAAAAATACTGGTGTGCCATTTGTAAATGTACTGTGGGGGAAGGACTGACACTTTTTAGAAAATTGGGAATCAGTGGGTTCGTGCAAGTGGTTTGGCTTCAGTGCCCCAGAGATGCCTTCTCCGTTTGAAAGCCGAAGCAGTGTGGTTGCCAGTGGGGCCTTTCAGAGGAAGGGAAACATTGCAGTGAGTCTGGAAATCTATTCTGTCTCCGGTAGGCACATCTCAGGTTTATCAGAGAACATCAATATAATGGCTTTTTAATGACATTTTTGTTTCTTACTGAAAATAGGGCAATTTAAAGAAGAAAAGAAAGAAAAATTTTAATAATTCTACTAACCAGAGGTTACTATTGATAATGCCTTTTTGTTTATATCCTGTATTTGTTTTCCTGTTTACATACAATCTATAATGTGCTATTTATAGCCTTTTAATAGAACTAAGATTGTACTGAGCATACTACTGATTATCCTGCTTTTTTCACTCTACACTTTCATTTTACCCACTTTCCCCCGATCCACTCACACAGTGTTATGTGTGAGAATAGATTTCCAGACTCACTGCAGTGTCTCCCATCCTTCAGCGGGCCCCATTGGCAACTAGGCTGCGTTGGCTTTCAAATGGAGAAGGCATATCTGGGGCACTTCATATGCACTTGCACTACCACTGGTTCCCAGTTTTCTATGAGGTATCTATATCAGATCATGCCTGAAATAAGTAGGAATTGCTTGGCAAATTTGTGCTTGTTTTTATCTTTATATTTGCACATACTGAATAAAGATAATTTTAATCCTGGGGAAGAGGTAGAAAAAAACTCATGATTTTAGTTTTCTTCTATTAGTATTGCATGACATAAGCATCAGATAGATGAAATTTTTCCTCCTATGGTTCATTTGTGTTTTACTTATCCTATTCCAAAAGAACAGTATTGAAGTGAGACACAGATATCAATAAGGAAAATTTCCAGAGCCAGAAGAAGGAAGGAACTGTCAGGGAACAATTAGTGTGATGGGAAACTATGTAATGCTTCCTCAGAAAGTATGACAAATATGTTTCATTTACTTGAGTTTCTGGAAACTGCACATGAGGGATATAGCATTAATTTCCTTTGTCTTGTTGGTATTCTGTTTTACCATTCATGAAGAAAGAAAAAAATGTGAGAGAAAAGAAAAGGTCTCAGAACTCACAGAGTAAAGCTATTTTTCTAATTTAAAGTCAAACTCCAAGTTTTAATTCTCTATTAAAGTGGGTTTTGGTTAAAAATTGTTTTCTGTAAACTAATTTTATAGGCTATTCCTATCTGTTCATTAGCACTGTTTTGGGGTCAGCAAATTATTCCTTATTTATAGTTTAAAAATATTTTTTATAATCTTTGAAATTAACAAACTTTTATTGGATATCTATTTTAAGAAGTTGTAACAGGTATAAGACTTTTTCTTCTGTAACAAAGACATGTGCTCTGTTAGAGCTGAAACACAGTATCTATGTAAAATAACCATGGTGCCCTTCAGGGAAACCTCTGTGCCCTGGCAGATAAAGTGTTGTGGCACGTCACATATAGGAAGGGGTAGGGAAAAGATTCCATGGAAGTATTTTGACATAAAGCTGGTGCATTTGAGAATTCAGCAGGCTGAGGCATAGAAACATTGTATCAGAGCGGGGTGCTTAACTCAAGGAAAGCAGACCATTCAGATAGCTTGGGGAGAAAACAGAAGTAGTGTGAGAAATGGTGGAAAGGGCACTAGAATACTTGAGGAAAATATTATTTCCCAGAATTTCTAACTATATTCTATTGAGTAAAAACAAAACAAAAACCATCCTTGATTTGTCAACAGTGATAAAAATGATGTAACAAGTAGAAGTAGGATTTTCCTGCTGGGTTTGGGGTAGAACTTGGAAAAAAAAAACTGACCAAATATATCTTTTTGATCCATGCATTTAAAATTAAGGTAGAGGATCAGGAGCAATAAATATGGATTAACTGACTCCATTCAGATTGCCACTTCACTGTTTTATGATAGGCTACTGAGAATAGCAAATAATAAAAAAGTTAATGTAGATTTGTTTAAAAAATTTGTTACTACTGTTGTTTCAAGGTCAAGTTTATTTTGCTTGTTGATGAAAATGGTCTTTTATCACATAACTCTAAGTCATAGAAGTATAGTTTGAATTTCCAATGTTTGTAATGTTTCTTTTTCTTTTGAAAAATAATCAAAGTTCTGCAGTGTTCTCGTTGCTTCTGTGTGAATCTCGTAGCAATCATAATTTTCCATTGTGTTTACAGAACTTTCATTTTGTTTTATCATAAAGAAATGAAAGAATGGATTCTTTTTTCTTTTTTGTCTTAAATAACGGAGTGGTCTCCATTTTAAAGGTTTATTTTACAAAAAGATACTTGTTACAGATTAGGTTTCATCAAAAGAAGTTAAATACTAAAGAAAAAGGAGTTTTCTTTATTGAAATAGATATTGTTAAGCTTTTAAACCAATTGAAAGTATGAGTGATCATATTATGCTGTAGTAGGTTTTCGTAATAAATTTTCCAGATAAAACCATTTAGTGAAATCGTCAAAGAGATGTTAATCCTGCTTTAGCATTGATGCAAAGTTAAAATAACTGACATTAAAAAAATCATTCTGGAAACTTTATTGAATATATTGAGGTAAGGTTTATTGTGGTTCTTCTCTTCATACATACTGCTGTTAGAATTCTAGGAGGTTTCAAAATCCACATGAATGACCCCATTCAACCCTCAAGCTGTCCAATTCCTGACTTAATTTACCTTCACTCTGCTGTAGCTACCAGTTGCAGGGCCAGGTGCTTTTTGGCCAGAACTGCATCACCCTGGAAATTTTAAACACACTCACTCTCTTCTGATTGCCATCTTTTTCTGGTTCCATCTCAGCTTTGTTCCAACTGCATTGTTCTTTAACTTTGGAGCTCTCTAAATCCCTTAAATTCATTGGGTATAGGATTCTGTCATCTTCATCTTTGTAATATCAGTGCCTAGACCAAGCCTGGCGTATGATAGGCACTCAGAGATTTGAAGAATAAATGACTAAATGATTGTATCAAATACTTGCCCATTGTTTGCTGTTTCTGAATTATACAAGGCTATCATGATAATTGATGATCTTAATAATGTGAAAATATGATTCTCTTACCTTAGTAAGAGAGCTATCAGTTTATTGGATGATAGTTATATGGAAAAAGAAGAAATGCTGCTATAAGTGTTTATAATTTTAAACAAAAGTGGTAAGTAGAATTAATAAATAACTTACTGATTGAAGATTTTCAAAAAATTAGATGCATCAGGATCTTATCTACATGTCTTATGTATTTTTATTCAAAATTTTTAGAAATGAGGAAACAGAGAGGTTAAGTAACATTTTCTTTATCTTTAAGCAGGCTGAGGATATTAAGCCAGTACTAACAAACTTAAGGACCAAACTCGTCAATATGTAAGATACTAGAAAAATTAATCAGAATATATTTTGAATATCTTTTTGGAAGCTTCTCAAAGGACATTACATTGAGCATGATAGGCTGGTATGTTATTTCATGTTTTAAGTAAGGCATTTGTAAATTGTCCATTTAAATCTATTTATTTTAGAAGCAAATATATTTGTCCTGTGAAGAGCATCCTTATTTTGAGGGATAGCTTCTTGCTGTTGATAAAACTTTGTAGATAATATGTTGAAAAGAATACCACAGGCCGGGCGCAGTTGGCTCACACCTGTAATCCCAGCGCTTTGGGAGGCCAAGACGGGCGGATCACTCAAGGTCAGGAGTTCCAAACCAGCCTGGCCAACATGGAGAAACCCCATCTCTACTAAAGTACAAAAATTAGCCAGGTGTGGTGGCATACACCCTCTGGAGGCTGAGACATGAGAATCGCTTGAACCCATGAGGTGGAGGTTGCTGTTAGCCTAGATAGTGCCACTGTACTCCAGCCTGGGCAACAGAGTGAGACTCTATCAAAAAAAATAAATAAATAAAAAGAAAGAATACTACAGAGAGATCAAAGAATGCTCAAAGTTATCTCTCCCAGCCAGAATTTTGGGTGTAACCTCCCTAGACATGCTAGTGGTGGATGAGGTGTTTAACAAAGGAAATGTAAGATCTTCCTTTAGTTGCCAGTTCAGTGTAGTTTTTTGGAATTAGTTTACTAAATTTCTGTTAAAGTGATCAGTTTAGTATCCAAGAAGTAAAATGGAGCAAGTTGAAAAATTGTCCTTCTGCCTGTGTTTCAGTTTAGATTTTTCCTGGGTGCACTGCTGACTTCTCTTATGACTTTGGGTAGACTCAGTCTTTATTGGTCATTGAACTTTTAATGTCTGTTGTGTCCTCCCCTTAGATACATTTAAAACTTTAAAGCATTTGGGCAGGGGAAATGGGTAAGGATCCAGTTTTATTTAAGACTCTCAGGACCCATCTCAGTAATAGTATCTATTCCCATGAGAGAGAAATGAAAGGCAACACTTACATCAGCCTAGTCTCCTCACTTAGGAATCACAACATTCCTAAGGTCAGAAACAGTGTGGAGTAAATCTCTGAACCCATTTTGGAGGGCAGTACATCAGAAATACAGTGGAAATTGCTCTTTAGCTGGATGTGAGTTTCATTTTAAGCACCTCTGTTTTTATTCTTTATGTCCTGCCTTTCTTTTTATGTTGAGTTTGTTTCACCTTGTAAAAATTAAGAAAAGCTGTTCTAGCTTTTAAATGTGAGAATTGAATTATTAATAGATTTTGGGTAAAAGTGTCATCTCCCATTTCTTCTACCAATAGCAGCACATTCTGACAGACTTTGCACCTCACTGAAAACAGTCATTTAAAGTTTTCACTAATTCAGCATTTAAAGCTTTTTATTTCCTCCTCTGATTTATAGCACAGCTGTTTCTGGAATAGAAAAAACTCGAGGACTACATGCAATATAATTAGATTACATTCTTTGTGTGTGTCTCCTGCATTTAGTGGAGGCTACTAATCAAATCTTGATATATTTTCTATTTGTTTTATGAATTTAATTCAAGTCAAGATGGCTATAATTAGAGCAGATTACTCCTACCACATTGTATTATGATGATCTCTTCATGACTTTTTGTTTCACACTATGTGACAAATTCATTAAGGGTAGCATTGTGCCATCCTCCATCAAGCGATTATATACTTCCTTTGTGCTTATTATGTTGACTATAGCAATGTTAAACTGTTAAAACTTGCTAATAAACAGTGAAGCTCCATCATTCCAATAGAGTCAGCATGCTAATTCACTGTAGTTCAAATCTACATTCTAGTTGAATCCCCACAATGTAACTTGACATTTGGAGAAATTGATTCATACCATTTTAAAGAAATATGATATAGGCGACAGAATCCAGGATGAAAGAGGTACCTTGTTACTTAGGTGATGACATTGTGGATGCATTTCACGTCTCTCTTTCTTTCTTTTTAATGTAGCTCTTCTCCTTCCTTGGTTTTTACTCCTCCGTCCCTCTTTCTTCTTCAAGGCTCCTCTAATGTTAACATCTTTGGCAGTTTGGCCAATGTTGACAACTACTTTTTGATTATTTGGTATTTTAGAATACTTGGTATTTTAAAAAACTTTTATTGGCCGGGCGCAGTGGCTCACGTTGTAATCCCAGCACTTTGGAAGGCCTCGGTGGGCAGATCACGAGGTCAGGAGATCGAGACCATCCTGGCTAACACGGTGAAACCCCGTCTCTACTAAAAATACAAAAAATTAGTCGGGCGTGGTGGCAGGCACCTGTAGTCCCAACTACTCGGGAGGCTGAAGCAGGAGAATGGCGTGACCCTGGAAGGTAGAGCTGGCAGTGAGCCAAGAACTCACCACTGCACTCTAGCCTGGGTGACAGAGTAAGACTCCGTCTCAAAAAAAAAAAAAAAAAAAAAACTTTTATTGTAAAATTATTTATTGTAAACAAAATCCCATGTAAAGCAAATGAATAAATGTGATGGTTAATGGAATATATGTGGAAATAAGAAGCTTCTCTTTTAAGTGAAAGAACTGATATCAAAAATTTCATCTAAAATTTATTAAAATTAAAATTTCTTTTATAAGATTATTCAGTGTATTTCTGGGCAGATTTGTATTTAGTTGTCTGGGGATTGTTTTGTTTTAGTGTCAGAAATATATTCTTACTAAGTATCAGACCCTTTATTAGGCAGTCATCATTTTAGGTCTTATGATGATGGGAAATCCCATGGGCTTAGGGAAAATTGGCTAAGTGTGGAAAAATTGCATAATAGAAAAAAATTCCATTTACAAAGATGTGTGATTGTTTCTTTTCTTCTCTCTATGTCTAGATGGTTAGAGATGATTGTATTCTTGGATTGTTTTATTTTCAAAATTGAAAGTTTTTTTTTTAAATGGGTGTCAGTCTGGGCACAGTGGCTCATGCCTGTAATCCCAGCACTTCAGAAGGCTGAGATGGGTAGATCACCTGAGGTCAGGAGTTTGAGACCAGCTTGACCAGCATGATGAAACCCGGTGTCTACTAAAAATCCAAAATTAGACGGGCATGGTGTGGTGTGGTGCATGCCTATAATCCCAGCTACTTGGGAGGCTGAGGCAGGAGGATCGCTTGAACCCGGGAGGCAGAGGTTGCGGTGAGCTGAGATCACGCCATTGCACTCCATCCTGGGCGACAAGAGCAAAAATCCGCTTCGAAAAAAAAAAGTGGATATCAAAGGATGCAGAGTCGGATGGGGGAATAAAGAAAGCACATACTACATAGCAAAACATTGTAAACAAAAATAAGTCACAGTATCATATAAAAAAGAAAATGTATTTGCTATGATAACAAATTTAAATGACATTAGATACCAGAATTAGTTTTTGGTTCTTTTTTTTTTTTTTCCTTTTAAGCTCCAACAGAATAAGTTTGTCAGTTCTTTTCATACCTTGCTGTAGATTGCAACCTCTACAAATATGTTAAATAGTAGATTTCTAAGATGATTATTTACATATATATGGAGTGTGTGTGAGTGTATAAGTATAAAGTAAATATATATATTCTGGAATGTGTATGTATATATGCATATATATATATTCAAATATTTTTAACAATATGAGCTTGAGTTTCTTTCAAGACTAAAGGCAAAATGTATTTTTTCATTGCCTTATTTTGTGCAAAAAGCCAAATAAAATTGTAGTGATCCATTTACAGAAGCCAGCAAATAGAAGTATATACACATTTTATAATCAATCAGTGAGTATTTATATAGATACTAGTGATTATTAGAGCTTCTAGACTATAAAAAATGTTACTATGTTTCTTTTAAAGTTCAGGGTCTACATAGCCAGTGGATCAGATACCCAGAATGGGTAATCACTGGCATGGTGTTTCAGACTTTAGATCTAACAAGTAAAAATTTAAAAAAAAAATTGGATATGATTAAAGGACAAAGAATCAAGGGAATGGAGTACAGCCAATTCAGAAAATAAAGAACAGTTGGTTTACCCTAATTATAGTCATCTTGATTTTTCTTTTTTCTTTTGTATGTATCAATTGGAAGTTTGGTAAAATTAAATCTTTAGCCCAATTATAGAAATAAATTCATTGCAGATTTCCTAAGGTGATTTTATACTTTTCTTAAACTCAAATCTTAGAAGTTGGGAAGTTGGTTGTAGTTTGTATTAGCCACAAGTCTTTCCTTTGATATAGTAAAACAGTTTACTTTTTATTTTTTAAAACTGAATATCTTATATCTACCATCATCTAAATTGATGACATGTTAACATAAATGACAAAATCATATTGATATCAAAGATTCAACTAATTAACAAAAGTTTTACACCTGGATTAGGTTGAGTTGTGCAAAAGTGGCTGAATCTAATAAAATGATATAACATTTGTGTATATTATAATGAATTTTGCAGATGGTTTATGGGCACAGGTCAAGCATTAAAATAAAGCCTATGTAATGACCCCCCCCCCCCCACTTTTCATCAAAAAGCTTTTCATAGATAAGTTATGGAAATAGGTGAATTTTTTTTTTTTTTTTTTTAGTTTTTTAGGGAAGATGAATTTATTGACTTTATAGAATATCTTACTGCATTCTTCTTATTACTACTTTTCCCACTTTTGATCATGAGTATCTTTATTCTATATTCATCTTATACAGGAAGTGATGTGTCTCCTTTGTAAATGTTTTAGAAGGAGTGTCACCCAATGGTTTTATTGTCAGGTACATATTACATGATCTCCTTGGTAATAAACATGAGTTTTTGTTATTATTTGACAGTTATTAAACACAGATACATTAGTAAATATGGAGCAAAGAAACATAACTTTCAATGACAAAGTTCTGTTGATACATTATATGGTTTTATATGTTGTAAATTTGATGACTTTCTCTATATTAATTTTCTGCTATATTTTTATTGAGTGCTAATACACTTGCCTCCATTCACCTCCCAACACACACACACACACACTCTCTCTCTCTCTCCCCCTCCCTCCCTCCCTCCCTCTCACATATATACAGGCGCACATACACATGCATAATAGCTGAAGCTTCAAAATGAAAACATATGCAGAATGTACCTATTGATTTCTGGTCATTCTGAGTAAAAGGGGATATAAAGAAACACGGTTTGTTTAAAACTGGGAAGTTACTTAGTATTTTGTGTTTTAATTGCTTCTTACCTATCTAGCACTAGTAGTTTTATGCCAGTTAACGTAATATTGAAAATTTAAGAAATGTTAGCGAGGATTACAGGTGATTGATAGTACTATTTTGTAGTATGAAGCCTGGTTTAAATCTTGCCAGAATCTCCGGAACTTAATATGGAAATTAGAATAGAGGTGACACCTGTATCTCCGTTCTAAACCATTTTGTCATACTACTACAGATTTTTCCTTCTAAAACAGACTTCATCAAGTCTTCAGAATTCTGGATCTGTTAATCCATTTGACTCTCGATTTATTTCTTTTCTCTTTATTTTTTTGTTTGTGAGACATTGTCTCACTCTATTACCCATGCTGGAGTGGAGGGACGTGATCATGTCTCACTGCAACCTCTGCCTCCCAGCTCAAGAGATCACATCAGCCTACCTGATAACTGGGGCTATAGGCATGTGCTCCCACACCCTGCCAATTTTTTGTAGAGATGAGGTCTGCCATGTTGCCCAGGCTGGTCTCAAACTCTGGGCTCTAGCCATTTGGCCGCCTCAGCCTCCCAAAGTGGTAGGATTACAGGGGTGAGCCACCACGCCTGGCCTGACTCTCCATTTCTTTTTTTTTTTTTTTTTTTTTTGAGACGGAGTCTCGCGCTGTGTCACCCAGGCTGGAGTGCAGTGGCGCGATCTCGGCTCACTGCAAGCTCCGCCTCCCAGGTTCACGCCATTCTCCTGCCTCAGCCTCCGAGTAGCTGGGACTACAGGCGCCCGCCACCACGCCCGGCTAGTTTTTTGTATTTTTAGTAGAGACGGGGTTTCACCATGTTAGCCAGGATGGTCTCGATCTCCTGACCTCGTGATCCACCCGCCTCGGCCTCCCAAAGTGCTGGGATTACAGGCTTGAGCCACCGCGCCCGGCCGACTCTCCATTTCTTATAGTAGTACCTCTTAATGAGGAAAGCACATTAGAATTGCCCAGGGGGCTTCTAAAATATGCACATATCTAGAACCCATCCTCAGAAAATCTGGTATTTCGGTAGGAGTGGCAAGTATGTTTAACAAAAACTGTGCATTGATTCAGATGCCTCTTTATGTCATATCCCAACCAAAGTTTCTTACTCTGTCTCATGTTATTTTCTCCAGTTACCCTCTGCTCTGCTTTAACCATGCCAAAAATGATATAATACAAATACATTTTCATTTTATACTTATGTATTAAACTTTTGTACATGCTGTTTCTACCGCCTGAAATACCTTTTACTTCCCTCTCCATCCTCCCTTTCTCTCCACTCCAGGTCTTTTATCTGTCAAACAATGAGTTTTCTTCCTAGATTCTCCTCTGATAGCAAATCTTTCCTTACTCCCCCAGGTAGAAATAGTCACTCTCTCTTTTATGTTTACCATTTATATTTGATTATTATTTTTTAAGTGTCAATCTCTTCCATTAATCTGTGAGCTCAGTGAAATTATGTAATTTATCTTATTTGTGTTTATGTTAAATGAATACATGGATGACTAATAAATTGACAGCTTTGTTAGGAATTAAAATTTTCAATGTTTTCATAAACATTGTTTTTAAGGGCAGCATTCAGTTGAGGTTTTCATGATCAACCATCAAGACGTACGTTGATACATGCATAACATTTGTCTTAATATATTTTCCCATAAAAATTTGTATGCATATAGGTATTTATTTCTTATCTTCATTTTTTTCCCTTGTGCCTACAGACGAAATCTCACAAAACTGTCCCTTATCTTCAGTCACATGCTGGCAGAAATCAAAGCAATCTTTCCCAATGGTCAATTCCAGGGAGATAACTTTCGTATCACAAAAGCAGATGCTGCTGAATTCTGGAGAAAGTTTTTTGGAGACAAGTAAGTAAAAATCATTTTTATAGCTGCGGATCTATCTTGCAAGAGTTACTGTATCCTCCCTCCAGTTGGATATGGTATGTATTTTACTTGAGTGTTTTGTGAATGTATTTTATTATTTTTGATAAGCATTTTGATTAATTGGTAATTTTTGTAGCCACCAAAGGTATACCTCAATAATACAGTAGTTTTTTAATGACTAAGTAAATATACAATGTTATTTATTACATGAGCATTCATTGAGTTTGTTCTGAGAAGCAGAAGTATGTAAGAGTCTTTATACATGAGAAGCTGATAACTTCTTATAATTTAATATATGCTTAATACACAAAATAAAAGGTAGAAGGGAATAGATACTTTAAAAATGGCATAAGTAGATTGCTCGGACAATTTAGAGGGGAATAGTTGCTTTGGGATCAGTGATCAGGGACTGCTTCCTGGAGGAGGTGGTATGTTAAGCTTGGTTAAGATCTGAAATCGAGGTGAGAGAAGGCCCTGGCACCCTGATCCAGCCTTTCTTTGTTTTACTGCATAGAGATTATATATATGTGAATAAGATATGAGGATAACATTATCACAAAGATGTAGCCTGTTGCAAAGTAGCTAAAGATGTTTTCTGTTAGGTATGCCCTACAGAGAGATTCTGGTGAGTTTGGTAAATAATGGAATTGAATGTCTAAAGTCAGCATAATTTATATACAAGTTGCAAAACTCTTGTCATCAATTTCTCAGTAAAATGATCAAGAATGAGCATCAGGAGGCAAGTGGTTTCCCCAGTAACTTTTTAAGAATTACCTTTAATGAGAGCACATCCTCAGAATGTCTTAGAATGTAGGCAAAGCCCTGGCTGAGTAGTAAGGAGGAAGTGTGATTGCTTACATAGATTAGTGTTTTAATCTTGTATCAAAGGTCTGTATTTGTCCTTTAACTGATGAAATTAGACATCAAAATTGTTAATAAACACTTTTTTTTTATAGTACTTTGCTATGGGAACTACAATATTGGTTTTCCTTTGTTTTTGTTTTTGTTTTGTTTTGTTTTTCTTACAAAGTATTGTGTTTACTATAGTCGTCATCAAGATTGGAATATACCTACATAGAGTAATGTACATTTAATTAAGCACATACTTTTTTGGCAGCCAAAATATTAAAGCCTATTTCCCACATTATACTAAAATGTATTCAGACTTACTTTTAGGCACTAAAGGATAAAATACCATTGTTGCCATTAACATGGAAATTCTGTGTTGTAGCAATCTAGTTATTTATAATGTTCCTGTATTCATTCAGAAATGAAGAATTTTAGAAAAAAGTTTATCCTTATCTGAATTAGAATAATACAGACAGCTAAGACTATATACTAATTAAATATTAATTGTAGAAAGTAGAACAGTCCTGCCAGGTTCGGGATGTAGGAACTGAGAGGGTTTCCTGTAGTTGCAGTTCATGTATTAACATTGTAAGCTTAGTTCAAACAGTCGGTAACCTTCAAAATAAACTTTCTCTTTTAAAGTTTTAAGAAAATATATAGGACAAATTGATTGTGGTATTTCTTTTTGAAAACTGAAACTTCTGGTGAGTTATAAAATTGTTTACTTGTCATAAGGTCAATAAAAAATGGAAAGATTGCTCATGGGTTTTATTAAGAGAGGAGTTTACTTTGCTGGCACTTCAAGCCACAGAAAATTATGCATTTGAGACAACTTTATTTCCCTTTATTTATAACCACAGACATCAAGGGGCTGAAATTTCTCGTCAACTGCTACATGAGTGAAATCACTACTACATCAAATGAGGGATTCTTGAAATAGTGATTAGTTACTTTCCCTACCTCCCAAGTCTTTTCATCTTTGTCCACTGTTTTTACTGAATTGAGAAAGCTGCTTAATTTTTTTTTTAACACTTTTAATTTGTGGATAACTGCCAAATTTCGTGCTCCTTTTGGAACATATATGCATTACCATAGTCATCCAAATTAGCAATTCCTTTATTAGATAATTGGAGAAAGTATTTTTTTATTCTTCCTAGGTTTTTACCTTGTGGTTCCATAACATTTTATTGAATGAATGGACATATGCATGAATAATGTGCATCCTTTCAAAAGGTTGATTTTTTTTTTTTTGTCATTATGCTCTAGTATTGTTTATATTTTCCCAAAACTTAGTTCTCCTGTGGGAGCATGCATGTCATTTATCTCACTGTTCTTTGAGGCCATGTGAGATTCATGGAGGCCATGTGAGAATGCTTTCATTTAGCCTAACCAGTGCCTTTAAACTTGAAAACAACATTCTCTTGTAAAACAGAACCATTAATCCATTCATGAGGGCAGTGCCATCTCTTAAAGGTTCTACTTCTTAATTCAGTCACAATGGCAATTAAATTTTAACATGAGTTTTGGAAGGGGCATTCAAACTATAGCACTGTTGTTTTTGAAGACATGATTGTGCTACCTTCTCTGTTCAGGGCCCAAGCCCAGCAGCCAAGAGGCACTGCCTGCCTTGTGGCCCAAGGGGAACAGTAACACAACATGTATCATGGCAATTTGTTAGGAAATTCTGTTTATGGTCAATTTTTATGCAAATGAATATAATATTTTAACAACACAGTTATGCTTTTCCTTTCATAGTCTGTTGACCAAGAGATAGAAATCTGTAGGAAAAGAAAAGTGACATTATTGAATAAATGTGTCTGTCTATGTTCAGCAAAATGAGACCAATACTAAACTGAATCTTCACACTCTGGAATAATAGCTTATAATCTAGAAACTTTAAGCATGAAGCTTGGAAAATATATTACTGCCTGTTAAAAAAAGAAGCACATTAATGTGATTAGACTCTGGGTAGCAGTCATTTTTCTCAGCAAGTCAGGTAGCAGCTCATGAACTACTTATTTAAGTACTTTTTGACATTGAGAAAAGTGATTGATTAAAGTGATGATTTATAAGATTTTAGTGCACGGGTCACCTGAGCAGTGCACACTACCTAATATGTAGTCTTTTATCCCTTACCCCTCTCTCACCCTTCCCCACCACGACCCCAAAGTCCATGATATCATTCTTATGCCTTTGTGTGCTCATAACTTAGCTCCTACTTGTGAGAACATTCGATATTTGGTTTTCCATTTCTGAGTTACTTCACTTAGAATAATGGTTTCTAGCTCCATCCAAGTTGCTGCAAAAGTCATTATTTCATTCCTTTTTATGGCTGAGTAATAGTCTATGGTGTAAATATACCATATTTTCTTTATCCACCTGTTGGTCTGTGTGAACTTAGGTTGGTTCCATATCATTGCAATTGCAAATTGTGCTGCTATAAACAAGCATGTGCATGTGTCTTTTTCATAAATGACTTCTTTTCCTTTGACCAGGTATCTGGCAGTGGATTGCTGGATTGAATGGCAGTTCTGCTTTTAGTTCTTTAAAGAGTCTCCATACTGTTTTCCATAGTGGTTGTTACTAATTTACACTCCCACCAGCAATGTAAAAGTGTTCCCTTTTCACAACATCCACGTCAACATCCGTTGTTTTTAAAGATGTTTAACAACATCTATTGTTTTTAATTATGGTCATTCTTGCATGAGTAAGGTGGTTTCTCACTGTGGTTTTCATTTGCATTTTCCCGATGATTAGTGATATGTTGAGCATTTTTTCATATGTTTGTTGGCTGTTTGTATATGTCTTTTGAGAAATGTGTGCTCATGTCCTTTGCCCACTTTTTGATGGGATTGTTTTCTTCTTGCTGATTTGCTTGAGGTCCTTGTAGATTCTAGATTCTAGTCCATTGTCAGATGCATAGTTTGCAAGTATGTTCTCCCACTGTGTGAGTTGTCTGTTTACTCTCCTGATTATTTCTTTTGCTGTGCAAAAGCTTTTTAGTTTAATTAGATCTCATTTATTTATTTGTATTTTTATGCATTTGCCATGAATTCTCTGCCTAAGCTAATGTCCAGAAGAGTTTCTTTGATGTTTTTTTGTAGGATTTTCATGGTTTCAGGTCTTAGATGTAAGTCTTTGATCCATCTTGAGTTGATTTTTTAATAAGGTGAGAGATGGGGATCCAGTTTCATTCTTCTACATGTGGCTTGCCAGTTTTTCCAGCACAATTTATTGAATAGGGTATCCTTTTCCAAATTTATGTTTTTGTATGCTTTGTCGAAGATCAGTTAGCTGTAAGTATTTGGCTTTACTTCTGGGTTCTCTATTCTGTTCTATTGGTCTATGTGCCTCTCATTATACCAGTACCATGCTGCTTTGGTAACTATAGCCTTGCGTTGTAATTTGAGATCAGATAGTGTGATGCCGCCAGATTTGTTCTTTGCTTAGTATTGCTTTGTTGATATGGTCTCTTTTTGGTTCCATACGAACCTTAAGATTGTTTTTTCTAGTTCTGTGAAGAATGTTGATGGTATTTTGATGGGAATTATAGTGAGTCTGTACATTGCTTTGAGCAGTGTGGTCATTTTATTCTTCCCATCCATGAGCAGGGGATGTGTTTACATTGGTTGTATCATCTATAATTTCTGTGTTTCAGTGTTTTGTAGTTTTCCTTTGAGAGAGCTTTCACCTCCTTCTTTAAATATATTCCTAAGTATTTTATTTTATTTTTTCAGCTATTGTAAAGAGGATTGAGTTCTTGGTTTCTCAGCTTGGTTATGTTGGTGTATAGAGTGCTACTGATTTGTGTACATTGATTTTGTGTCCTGAGACTTTACTGAATTCATTTATAAGATCTGGGAGCTTTTTGGATGAATCTTTAGGCCTTTCTAGGTATATGATCACATAATCAGTGAACAATGACAGTTCGACTTCTTCTTTTACAATTTGTATGCTGCTGCTTTCTTTTTTTTTTAAATCAGATTGCTCTGGCTATGACTTCCAGTACTGTGTTGAGTAGAAGTGGTGAAGGTGGGGATCTTTGGTTCCAATTCTCAGGGGGAATGCTTTCAACTTTTTGCCTTTCAGTGTGATGTTAGCTATAGGTTTGCCATATATGGCTTTTATTACTTTTGGGTAAATCTCTTCTATACGTATTTTGTTGAGGGATTACAAAGGGGTGCTGTATATTATCAAATGCTTTTTCTGGGTCTATTGAGATGATTATATATACTTTTAAAAATTCCATTTATGTGATGTGTCACATTTATTAACTTGCATATGTTAAACTGTCCTTATATCTCTGAAACCCACTTGATTGTGATGTATTACTTTTTTGTTGTGCTGTTGGATTAGTTAGCTAGTGTTTTGTTGAGGATTTTTGCATCTATTTTCATCAGAGATACTGCTCTGTAGTTTGTTGCTGTTGTTATGTCTTTTCCTGGTTTTGATATTAGCATGATAGTGGCTTCATAGAATGATTTAGGGAGGATTCCCTCTTTCTCTGTCTTTTGGAATAGTTTCAGTAGGATTAGTACCAATTCGTCGTTGAATGTCTGGTAGAATTCAGCTGTGAATCTGTCTTGTTCTGGACTTTCTTTGTTTGCATTTTTAAAATTACTGATTCAGTCTCACTGCTTGTTATTGTTAGTGTGTGGCAGTAAACCTTACCCAGCTCTCCTGCAGTTGGCAAGGCTGATCTCACTCCCACAGTGCTCTGCTAACAATGTTTGGTTTAGATCCAGGCAGCCTGTACACAGAACTCAGACCTGCCCCAGGTCATAAGCTTCTCCACATAGAAAGCTGCCGTGGCTTTCAAAAACCCATGCACCTCTTTGTCTGCCTACAAGGCCAGGCACCCAGCTCCTACTCTCCTGTCTGTAGCACACTTCCCGCTTGCTGCAACTCCTCCCGTCCCATTCTGTTCAAGGGAATTTTTTCCACTCGAGATTATATTACAAAATTCAGTTGGGAGGTTTTCTTTTACCCTGTGTCCTTTCCCTGAGGTCATTGGCTGACTTCCAGAGGGTCCCTGTGAAATATAGTCAGGAATAGCTTCCCTGGGTTCCTGCTGGAGACTGGGAATACCTACATGGCTCTTCCTGCTGCGGCTCTTACTTTTTTATTTCCCTAAGTCTGTTCCAGCTGTTAGAGGGGTAAAGGGCTTCTCCAATGGCCTGGATTTTCCGATTCCCCAGTGGGGATGTGCACTCGGAGGCAGGCTCTCTCCCTCTCACACTCTGAGGACTTAGAGTTTTTCACCTGTCTCATGTAGTAGGCTGTAGCCTACCAATTCTTTCACAGGGTCTGTAGATTCTGTTTTCTTTATTTCCTGCGTTGGTTCTTTGAAAATAAATTCACAGTGTGAATCTCTGCACATTATTCTGTCCTTCCAAGTGGAAGAGGAATGCTAATACTGCCTCCAGTCTGCCATCTTGGGGAAAAAAAAAAAAACCAACATTGAGAAGATATAGACATAAATTTCCAAACAAATTATAATTCAATTAGAAACATAGATACTAACTTTTGAATCTTCTTATGTATCCTGTCCTCTTCATACTTAACATTCTCTTCTTCAAATTTAAATTCATACTCTGCATTACCCCAACAACCTTCTGATTGGTCTCCCTATCTCCAATAACAACCTACCCAATTGTTCTTAGGGGACCAGTGAGCTCTCTAAAAAGCAGAGCTAATCATTCCAGTCTTTTGCTTGAAGTGTTTCCATGAATATTAATTCTAGGTTAAAGTCTAAAATTACATTAACATCACAAGCTTTATAAACTTTTTTTTCTGGCTTCTTTTTTTTCTGCTTATGATTTTTGTATACTTAACTCATCTGCAAAGAAACAAACGACTCAATACTATTCGTATTTCCTGATGTGTGTCTCATTTTTTACTCCTCGTTGTCTTTGGTTTCTTATGTTGCATTCACTGCTTGGATAGGCAGTCACCCATGCCCTACCCAGTGTTGCCACTTTAGAAGCTTTACTTTAGTACCCTAATGGATATCCCTACTCTGTGCTGCCAGGTACCTGAGCTCACATCTGTCATAACAGATTACAATGAACTGCTGACGTGCCCCCATTTCTCAGTTGAGAGGTTTCCAATAGACTAGAAAGTTTCTTTGGAGGCAGAGACGGCATCTTACTTATTTTTGTGTTTTTGAGCCTGACACATTTCCTGGAATGTTTAGGCAATAATTTTTTTGCTTTGTTTTGCTTTGTTTTGTTTTGTTTTTGAGGCGGAGTCTCGCTCTTCTTGCCCAGGCTGGAGTGCAATGGCGCCATCTTGGCTCACAGGAACCTCCACCTCCCAGGTTCAAGCAATTCTCCCACCTCAGCCTCCCGAGTAGCTGGGATTACAGGCATGCGCCACCACGCCCAGCAGTTTTTTTTTTTTTGTATTTTTAGTAGAGGCGGGGTTTCTTCATGTTGGCCAGATTGGTCTCGAACTCCCAACCTCAGGTGATCCGCCTGCCTCGGTCTCCCAAAGTTCTGGGATTACAGGCATGAGCCACCGCGCCCAGCATCAATAATAATTGTTAACAGACTACGTGAATAACTGCATGGATGGACAATGTCTATCCTCTACTTTCGATCTGCAATGCCTTCATTATATACAAATTGATCTCTTTTTAAATAATCAGTTCCTACATTTCTATTCCTTAGATGCCTCTCTTCCCTCTTCCTTTTCTTCTGTCCCAGAATTTTGACACCTTTCTTTAAGTTCAGTTCAGAAGTCCACTTTCCTGAGTTTTTCTCATTCATTTACACCCTTCCATGTGATCTATGTTAATTACTGTATATTCTGGTTGCTGTTGTATTTTAGACACATTTATATTTTAAAATATGTTTATTATGTAGGTCTTTCTTGCTTGATTGCAAGAGTCTTCAATGACTTTCTATGCAAAAGTTGGTGAAAACAGACACGTTTATTAGGTTGTTCTATGTCAGATTTTGTATTCAGTGCTTTCACATATGCTAGCCTCATTTTTAATGTAATCTTTAAGCTACTCTCTAAATTGTTGTTGAATGAGTCTTTTATGTACTGTATACATTATAGACATTCAGTAGTTGTTAGTTGAATGTATGAATATAAGATGCAACTTTTCTGCCATTTAAGCTCTCTCTTCCTTTACTTATGTCTGTTCTTCAGTTAAATTGGCTTATTTGGCTCTTTCCTGACACATCAGCAATGATAGGTTTCTATGTCTTTGCTCATATTGCTCCTTCTACTTGAAGATTTTTATAATCTCTGGCATAAAAAATTCTTACTAATCCCTCAAAGATAATCTTGCTCATGATTTTTCCCATTAGTGTTATTACTAGATCTCTTCTTAAACTTCTCTAATCTCTGACTTATCTTCTGCATTTACTATTTTTATGGTTTTATTAAAATTATTTGTCTAGTTGTCATACTTCCCCCTAGACTATATGCTCCATGACATCAAGCTTATTTATTCATCTTTGTATTTCTAAAGTAGCTCAGCACAATGTTTGATATATAGGCTTTCAGGAACCATTGCACATTTAATTCAGATGAGTTGAGAAGTAGAGGAATGTGCATGATCATGTGTTTGTGTGAGGTGGAGCCTACTTGCTTGATTGACTGGGAGACAGCATACTTAGGGTTAGGCATGCACACTCTGGAGCTAGATCATCTGTCCCTGGACAGGTTCTGACTGCAACATTTACTCACTATGTGCCTTTGGGGAATCTAGTTGGTTTTTCTATGCATCTTTTTCCTCATTTATAAAATGTGAATGATACTAATAATAGCTACCGTCTGTGTTTGTTATGAAGACTTAAAGTAGCTAAACCTTACCTCTAAGGCACATAAAACTGTGTCTGGCATATAATAAACATTCTGTTTTGTGGAATAATTAACCAATTTAAACTTTTATTTTATTTATTTATTTATTTATTTTTTTTTTATTTTTATTTTTTTTGAGACGGAGTCTCGCGCTGTGTCACCCAGGCTGGAGTGCAGTGGCGCGATCTCGGCTCACTGCAAGCTCCGCCTCCCAGGTTCAGGCCATTCTCCTGCCTCAGCCTCCGAGTAGCTGGGACTACAGGCGCCCGCCACCACGCCCGGCTAGTTTTTTGTATTTTTAGTAGAGACGGGGTTTCACCATGTTAGCCAGGATGGTCTCGATCTCCTGACCTCGTGATCCGCCCGCCTCGGCCTCCCAAAGTGCTGGGATTACAGGCTTGAGCCACCGCGCCCGGCCACCAATTTAAACTTTTAATAGTGCTCCAGATACTACCAGCATATTAATTAATTAATTCTCTAAATAATATAATTTACATTTGACTTTGTATGATGGCGGTTTCATACTCCCTAGCAATCTAAAAGCAAAAAAAAAAGAAAAATTAAAAAAATTATTTTATATGTATCCCAAGATAAAAGTAGAATTGAAGATAAGAAATTGTCTTGGTTACCATTGGGGGAGAAAATGATCTATTTATAGCTCAATTTATTGCCTCTACGATTGATTTCCTGCAAAAGCGATAAGGACCTTCTTTGGTTTCCTGTATGTTCCTTTCACTTTTACTAAGAAACAAAGGAAAATACTTTCTTTACCTTTCCAGCGAGTGAGATATATATTCTTCTAGCATATTAACTAGATCAGTTTTCCCTCTAGGTAAAGAAAACACAACTTAATTATATTAAATTAAAAGAGGGGGTATACAGGAGAAATTAAGAGTTTTTACAATGAAAACTTCTAGCAGAAAGAGAAAGAAAAAAGAACTAAAGTAGGATTCAAAGAATCACTAGTTAATATTTCTACTAGTTAGCCACCTCCCTTTGTTGCCTGTTAAAAAAAAATTCAGGTATGTTTATGTCAATAAGGAAAATAAAAACTTACATATTTATTGGAGGCCTATTTTGTTCAACTCATTGTAACAAGATACAAAACAACTAAGATGCCAATTATAATTTTCTACCTATAAGCAATATTCAATTTGGGGAAGACAGGATATAAAAAGAAGATAAATACTTAAAATCAGCTCTGTACAATTAGAAAATCACATAAAGAATGTCACAAATAGTAAATTAATTTACTAGTACACGCATACCTCAGAGATATTGTGGGTTTAGTTTGAGACCACTGCAATAAAGTGTACATCACAATGAAGTGCATATTGCAATAAAGCAAGTCACATAGATTATTTTTGGCCTCCTAGTGAATATAGAAGTTGTATTTATACTATACTGCAGTCTGTTAGGTGTGCAGTAGCATTATGTCTAAAAATATGTATGTACCTTAACTAAAAAATATTGCTAACAAATGCTAACAAGCAGCTGAGCCTTCAGTGAGGTGTAATCTTTTACCTGCTGGAGAGTTGTGCCTCGATGTTCATGGCTATTGACTGATCAGGGTGGTGGCTGCTGAAAGTTAAGGTGACTGTGGCAATTTCTTACAATTAGGCAGCAGTGAAGTTTACTACATCAATTGATTCTTCCTTTCATGAAATATTTATCTATAACATGCAATGCTGTTTGATAATATTTTAGTCACAATAGAGTTTCATTCAAAATTGGAGTCAATCCTCTCAAACCCTGCCACTGCTTTATCAACCGTATATGCAATTTTCTAAATCCTTTATTGTAATATCAGCAATGTTCACAGCATCTTCACCTGGAGTAAATTACATTTAACAAAGCACTTGTTTTGCTTCTCTATAAGAAGCAACTTTTTGTCTGTTCAAATTTTATGATTTGCATCAATTTAGCCACATATTTAGGCTCTACTTCTAATTCTAGTTCTCTAGCAAATTCTACATCTACAGTTACCTCTTACACTGAAGTCTTGAAATCCTCAAAGTCATCCATGAGATTTGGAATTCACTGTTTCCAAACTCCTGTTAATGTTGATATTTTGACCTCCCTTGAATCATAAATGTTCTTAATGACATTAAAAAGGTGAATCCTTTCCATGAGGTTTTCAATTTTCTTTGTCCAGATCTATCATAATATATGACAGCTATAGCCATAGGAAATGTATTTCTTTTTTTGGTAAGACTTGAAAGTCAAAATGGCTGCTTGATTCATGGGCTGCAGAATGAGTACTGTGTTAGAAGACATGAAAACAACATTAACCTCCTTGTACATCTCCATCAAATCTTTTGGATGATTAGGGGCATTGCCAATGAACAGTGCTATTTTGAAAGGAATTGTTTCCTCTACACAGCATCTCTCAACAGTAGGCTTAAAATATTCAGTAATCCAGGTTTTTGTTCCATTTGTAGAGCACAGAAAGAGTAGATTTACCATAATTCTTAAAGGACCTAGGATTTTTAGATTGGTAAATGAAACTGTCCTTTGAAGCTTTTTTTTTTTTTTTTTTTTTTTTAAATAACAGAAATTTATTTCTCATAGTTCTGAAGGCTAGGAAGTCCAAGATCAAGGTGCTGACGAAGTGTCTGGTAAGGACCCACTTCCTAATTTATGGATGACCAAACATCTTTTTGCAATATCCGCACATGGTAGAAAGGGTGAGCAACTATCAGAGGCTTTTGTTTTTTTCTTTTTCAACCTTTATTTTGGAGGTTATTTAGGGGGTACATAGGCAAGTTATTGCATTTTGCGTGATGCTGAGGTTTGGGGTATGATTGAACCCATCACGTAGCTTTGAAGCTAGGTATTGACTTCTCTCTAGCTCTAGCATTTTCTAGACAGCATTTTCTTTCTTCTTAAAGGCTGTTTCATCTACATTAATTATCTGTTGTTTTGTGTAGCCACATTCATCAATGGTCTTAGCTAGATCTTCTGTATAACTTGTTGTAGCTTCTACATCAGCACTTGGTGCTTCACCTTGCACTTTTATGTTAGAGGGAGCTTCTTTTCTTAAACTCAATAAACTAATTTCTGCTAGTTTCAAACTTTACTTCTGAAGCTTCCTTAATTCTCTTACCCTTCATATAATTGACGAGAGTTGGGGCCTTGTTTTGGATTAGGCTTTGGCCTAACAGAATGTTGTGGCTAGTTTGATCTAACCAAACCACCAAAACTGTCTCCATATCAGCAGTAAAGTTATTTTGCTTTCTTATCATTCATGTGTTCACTGAAGTAGCATTTTTAATTTCCTTCATGAACTTCTTTCCTTTCACAACTTGGCTGTTTGGTCCAAGAGGCCTCACTTTTGTCCTATGTCAGCTTTAGACATGCCTTTCTCACTAAAATTAATCATGTCCATAATTAGATGTAAACTGAGAGACTTGTGACTATTCCTTTCACTTGAGCACTTGAGGCTATTTTAGGGTTATTATTCGGCCTAATTTCAGTGTTGTTGTGTCTTAGGGAATAGAGAGTCCCCAAGAGAGGGAGAGAGAAAAGAGAACAGTGTTGGTGGAGCAGTGAGAATATACACCATTAAGTTTGTTGTCTTACATGGGCATGGTTCATAGTGCCCAAAAACTACTGGTTTCACACAAAAAAATATTGTTTTGAAACTGAAAAACCGGGAATGATGGCAACAATAGGTATGAATTGGGATATGGCAGCAATTGGCTAGACCTGGGTGCCAGCTGTTTTTTTTTTTACATGATCTCTCTTCCAATTCATCACAGTCCTTTCCTGGGCCTCTTTACTCATTTACATTATCTACCTGGTCCCCAGATAGTTGACTTTTTAATATCTGAAAGCTGTTTGGAACCACTGGACTAATAGTGTGTGCCCCTGGATTTATAGAGGTCCTGGTCTTAATCCTCTAAACATCTGTTCTCTTCTCTGCTGGATGTGTCTACTTGGGTCAATAAAGGGAGAGACAGTCTCCTTCTAGAGCAAGGATCTTAAAGCCTCGTAAAATAGAGGTAGTATTTCTCCCTGGGTCAAAGGACAGGCATTATCCATTATAAAATGTTTGGGTTCCTCAAGTTCTAGATTCTACTCCAGAATCAAACCCACAGTTTATGCAGATGTCACCTGGCCCTCTTTGCATTCTTTTAGGAGAATTTGTGTTTAGGGAACAAGTGCAAGGAAATGCTGGTACTCTAGCCACTGCACTTGCTGGGAGTTACAAAGTCCTTTGACTCTGACCCAGTCCTTTGACAGAAACCCAGTGTCTTCTGCCACTATACATGAAACTGATAGGCCAACTTGTTAGCTTGCAAGAAGAGTAGAATCTCAGATTCTTTGATTTTTTAGAATCATGTTCTGCTGGTAGAGAAAGTGTGACTTAATAGCAAAGTAAATAAAACTTATATTAGTCTTTTCTCATGCTGCTGATAAAGACATACCTGAGACTGAGTAATTTATAAAGAAAAAGAAGTTTAATGCACTCACAGTTTCACGTGACTGGGGAGGCCTCACAATTGTGGTGGAAGGCGAAAGGCACTTCTTACGTGGCAGCAGACGAGAGAAAATGAGAGCCAATGTGAGATTTCTTCACTACCACAAAAATAGTTTGTGGGAAACCACTCCCATGATTCAAATACCTCCCACTAGGTCCTTCCCACAACATGTGGGAATTATGGGAACTACAATTCAAGATGAAATTTGGGTGGGGACACAGCCAAACAATATCATTCTGCTGCTGGCTCCTCCCATATCTCACGTCCTCATATTCCAAAACACAATCATGCCTTTGCAACAGTCCTCCAAAGTCTTAACTCATTCCAGCATTAACTCAAAAGTCCACATTCCAAAGTCTCATATGAGACAACAGGAGTCCCTTGCACTTATGAGTAAAATTTAAAGCAAGCAAGTTTTTGATTTTATGAGTAAAATCAAAAGCAAGTTAGTTACTTCCTAGGTACAGTAGGGATACAGGCATTGGGAAATACAGCCATTCTGAATGAGAGAAATTATCCAAAACAAAGGTTCTACAGGCCCCACACAAGTCCGAAATCCAGAGAGCTGGTCAAATCTTGAAGTTCCAAAATGATTTCCTTTGACTTCATGTCTCACATCCAGGGCACGCTGATGCAAGAGGTGGGTTCTTGTGGTCTTGGGCAGCTCCACCCCTGTGGCTTCGCAGGGATACAGTCTCCCTCCTGGTTGATTTCATGGGCTGATATTGAGCGTCTGTGGCTTTTCCAGGCACACGGTGCAAGCTGTCGGTAGATCTACTATTCTGGGGTCTGAAGGACAGTGGCCCTCTTCTTACAGCTCCACTAGTCAGTGCCCCAGTGGGGACTCTGTGTGGGGTCTTCGGCCCCACATTTCCCTGCCGCACTGCCCTAGCAGAAGTAGGTCTCTGCCTTTACAACAGATGTCTACCTCTACAAGGGCCGTGCCCCTGCAACAAACTTCTATCTGGATATCCAAGCATTTCCATACATCTTCTGAAATCTAGGCAGAGATTCCTAAACCTCAACTTCTTGACTTCTGTGCACCTGCAGACTCAACACCATGTGAAAGCTGCCAGGACTTGAGGCTTGCACCCTCTGAAATAAAAGCTTGAGTTCAACGTTGGCCCCTTATAGCAGTGGCTGCGATGCAGGGCACTAAGTTCTGAGACTGCACAAAGCAGCAGAGCCTTGGGTCCAGCCGATGAAACCATTTTTTCTTCCTAGGCCTCCAGGCCTATGTTGAGAGAGGCTGCCATGAAGACCTCTGACATACCCTGGAGACATTTTCCTCATTGTCTTGGTGATTAACATTTGGCTCCTCCTGACTTACGCAAATTTCTGCAGCTAGCTTGAGGTTCTCCTCAGAGAATGTGTTTTTCTTTTTTATCACATTGTCAGCCTGCAAACTTTCTGAACTTTTATGCTCCGCTTCTTCTTTAAACATAAGTTCCAATTCCATATCATATATTTGTGAATGAATAAAACTTAATGCTTTTAACAGTACCCAAGTCACCTCTTGAATGCTTTGCTGCTCAGAAGTTTCTTCTGCCAGATGCCCTAAATTATCTCTCTCAAGTTAAAAGTTACACAATTTCTAGGGTGGGGCAAAATGCTGCCAGTCTCTTTGCTAAAACATAGCAAGAGTCGCCTTTACTCCAGTTCCCAAGAAGTTCCCCATCTCCATCTCAGTCCATCTCAACCTGCACTTCATTGTCCATATCACTGTCAGCATTCTCGTCAAACCATTCAACAAGTGTGTAGGAAGTTCCAAACTTTCCCACATTTTCCTCTCTTCTTCTGAGCCCTCCAAACTGTTCCAACCTCTCCGTTATCCAGTTCCAAAGTTGGATCCACAGTTTTGGGTATCTTTACAGCAGCACCCCACTCTACTGGCACCAATTTATTGTATTAGTACATTTTCACGTTGCTGAAAAAGACATACTGAAAACTGGGTAATTTATAAAGAAAAAGAGGTTTAATGGGCTCACAGTTCCATGTGGCTGGGGAGACCTCACAATCATGGCAGAAGACAAAAGGCACATCTTACATGGCAGCAGAGAAGAGAAAATATGAGAGCCAAGCAAAAACGGAAACCCCTATAAAACCCTCAGATCTCATGTGACTTATTTACTACCATGAGACTAGTGTGTGGGAAACTGCCCATTAATCAATTATCTCCCTCCCACAACATGTGGGAATTATGGGAGCTATAATTCAAGATGAGATTTGGATGGGGAGACAGCCAAACCACATCATTATTAAAGTCAGTGTGTAGGGGGTAAGTGCAGTGGCTCATGCCTGTAATCCCAGTATTTTGGGAGGCCAAGGCAGGTGGATCACTTGAGTCCAAAAGTTCGAGACCAGCCTGGCAACGTGGCACAACCCTCTCTACAAAAAATACAAAAATTAGCTAGGTATGGTGGCACATGCTTTCATCCCAGCTACTTAGGAGGCCGAGGCACGAGAATCGCTTGAGCCTGGGAGGTCGAGGTTGCAGTGAGTCAGGACCACGCTACTGCACTCCAGCCTGGGTGACAGAATGAGACCCTGCCACAAAACGAAATGAAATGAGAGACAAAAACAACAACAGTAAAGTCAATATGTGGGTATTTACATTTCAGTAATAGACTGCTCATGATTGATCTTTCTGTTCTTCCTTATTTTAAATGTTGGTTATTAATAGGAAATGCTATAGTTGTTTTTCTTGCATAGATTTGTTTTTGTTAGACTTTAATAACAAAGGAGTTATTTAAAATATCAGTAGTTTTATTTGATGGATTTAATTATGCACAGCAATATATGTACAGTTTTTTCTTTCAGAGTTTTAGAAATGTTATCAGAAGCTCTTTATTTTTTGCCTCAGTTTATCTTATACATCTAGGAGACTTCACCCATTGGTTGTTAATTTAATTGGCTCATGTTGAGAGACTTACAAGGAACTTGGTTTTATTATTGTCTTTTTTTTTGTTGTTTGTAATTCTGAGCTCTTATTGCTAAAGGAAAGATCATTCTAAAGCCTTACTTAAACCTCTCTTTGGCAGCACTTTCTGGAGTATGTAATTTTTAAATTTTATTTAATCTGACTTCAGCATATCAAAGGTATCTTGCATAACCTGTGAGCTGCTGTATCTCATAAATTTATCCTGTATTAGTGAACTTTCAGAGAATATATGCTGAAGAACAGTTAAAGAAAAGAACAAGTATTAATTGTTTTAAAACCGGAATCTTTCTATTTTTTACAATCAGTGACTTCTAAGTGGAAAAGTTTTAAATGGAATTTTTACACATTATTATGGATCATACTTGCAGCTCCTCTTCCTGTTCCTTTCCACTAATGAACTTTATTTTCAAAGCCAGAAAAGAAATAGAATTATGTAAAAATAATTTTATGACTACAGCAAATTTATTGTTTATTATGTTCAAAGGTTAGCATGTGAGACCAGAAGCTAGAAAGCGTCAAATCTATCACGTGAACAAAATAATTGAGAAGATTAGAAATAATACTAAAGACGCTATTTCCTGTGTTTCTGCAATCTTATAAAAATATGATTCTAGATTTAGGCTTCAGAATGTGAATATGTGAAAGATACTTGTCCACTATACAGAGAAGTAATGATGGCCGCAGCTGCCCGTCTGAAGCGGCTGCTGTGAAGATGCTGCAATAGGGGAGGCATGGCCAGGACTGTGTGCTCCATGGAGTGGGCGGGATCTGGGAACAGGCAGGAGCCCCACCCTCTTCCGCATTAATGAGGTTGGAGCCCCGTGCTTCCAGGAGCAGCTGCAGCTGTGGACCTGGGCATCCCTACACTCTTGGGGGACTGGGAAGTCCCCCTACCCCAGCAGGCTTGGAAGTGCCTGCTCCTGTTTTCTGGCCTCACCCTGCTCCCAGTGCCTGCTCCGGGATGGAGCAAAGCTGTGGCCAAGCATGGGCACTGTTGTGACCTGGCTGAGTGTGCACACACTCAGGATGGCGCTGACATGCCAGCCCCCTGCCAACTCACCCCTTTCCAAACTTTGGGACCAAGGAGCACTGGAGGGAGGCCAAGGGGGTAGAGTTGAGGGCAGCTCCACGTGGGCCTGCAGGTGACCCTCCACAGAAACACCCAGGGCACCTGTAGATGACATGATTGGTGGCAGCAGGAGGCAGACAGGCTCATGGGTGGAAAGGCGCAGGTCCCCACTGAAGCCCCACCTTCAAGACAGGGACAGCCTACAGCCTCAGGGCTGGGCTGTCAGTTCCTGGTGGAGTTCACAGTGGGAGTGAAAACTTGCAGTGCTTTTTCTGGGCCTTCCTATGGACCAGTCAGCACACACATCCTCCCTTCTGAGCCCATAAAAATCTCCAGACTCAGCCAGACTCACACAGACATCAGACTACCGGCTGCAGGAAGAAGCCACCCAATTTGAGTCTCTTTGACTCCTTGGGATGATCTGCCTGCAGAAAGGGAGCTGCCCACTCTGGGTCTCCTGAGTGCTGTTCTGCTGCTCAGTAAAGCTCCTTTCTGCCTTCCCACCCAGTTGTTTATATACCTCATTCTTCCTGGACACGGGACAAGAACTCAGGGACTGCCAAATGGCAGGACTGAAAAAACAGTAACACAAACAGGGCTGAAATGTACCCACCCTCTACTCCCTCCATTCCCCACATTGTGGGCAATGAGAAGGAGAGAAGAGCTGTGGCCCTTCGGGGAACCCACACCTACAGGCTTCCTGAGCTAGGGCTGTGACACCCCATTTGGGGCTCGGTAGTTTCTGGAGTCTCCAAGCTTTTGGGTGCCACTGTGTTCCCCTCCTCCAGACACAGGTACGCACAGCAGAAGCCACTTGCTGTACGTCAGATCCTGCCACTGGCTTGCCCAGAGCCAGTGCCTGTGCTGGTGCCCGGAGCTGCCCGCCCTGCTACAGCAGCCAATGTGCGTGGCTGTGCGCAGTGGCCGACTCCACGCTCACTTGCTCATGCACCACTTGTTGCTCCACGTCTGACTCACCCTTGGCAGGTGTGGGATCTGTGCTGGTAGTGCAAGGTGAGTGTGGCCTGCCAGGTCGAGTTGGTGGAATGAGCCCAGCAGGCCTGAGGAAAACTCGGGTAATGGTGCCACCAATCACAGAGGTTTCTGGCTGGAAAAGTGACACACAAACAATAAGTGACAGTAGTGCTTATCTACACTATAGACGAAGTGTTATGAGCTTTTTGACAAATAAAAATTATCCAGCATAAATACCCAGCATCTATGTCTTTATTAGTGTCAGGAATTTTCATGTATGAGGAAGAGTGGTTCAATCTAATTATGAATATCCTTGGTAACTATGGTTACCATCCTATCAAAGATGACTTGCTGTGTGGTGACTGTGTGACCAGAGTGTTTTGATACGCTCTTTCTGTAGGTTGTTGGAAAACAGTTGCTTTTCCCTTGTTGATAGAACAGCAAGAGTAATAATGGCCTGATAAGAATCTATCTTCATATTCTTAAAAAATGGAGTCATGAAAAAAGAAGGTTGGATTTAAGGAATAACTATATACAAAATGTCAACGGACTTAGGAATCACAGTGCTAATATTTTGTGTCCATAATGTAATCAAAACATGTCAAATATGTTACAAATATCCTATTATCTTCTGAACAAAGCTTGCCCTCGATTTAAAGATACTGACAGTGAATATATCTTAGTTGATCAAGGTGAATTTTCTCACAAAATTTACATAAAATTAGAAATAGAGTTGGGCTAATGTATATAGAACATATTTCTTTTTGTTTAAAATGAGGATGATAGTATATATTCCTGAGCTACAAGATCCTGAGTTACGGATCTTAAACACCTGCCACCACTAATACCACAGCAACAGAACAAACCAACAATAAACAAACATGTCGATTTCCTTGTTTGTATTAAGGTAGTTACTTTTTGTTTTTTAGTCTTGGATTTTTAGTGTAATATTTTTAAAAAATTAAATATATAATTGAAGTTTAATGTACATGGGGAAAAGTACACAAATCATACATGTAGAGTGAGAAATTTTTTGAAGTAAACATACCCATGTATATGCTACCCAGATAAAGTAGTAATACCTTACTACCTCCATCTTGGAGGACGCCCTCTCTCAGCCTGTCAGAAAGTCTCACATAGTCACCACCTAGTAGTTCTGATACATGGCATCATAAAATTATACATAGTTGAAAACATACTAATTATACTGTTTTGGAAAAAACTGGCTTCTTCCTCTTTTTATGTTTATGGAATTCAACTCTGTACTTGCATGCAGCAGTACTTTATTCATTCTTCTTGCTTCATTGTATAGCTGTACCACAATTAACCTATTCATTTGATTATTTATTTATAAATTACCCAGCCTCAGGTATTTCTTTATAGCACTGCTAAAACAACCTAACACAGAAACTGGATATATAACATCAAGTATAATTTATAAATAAAAGAGGTTTATTGGGCTTACCATTATGCAGGCTGTACAGGCATGGTGCTAGCATCTGCTTGGCTTCCAGGCAGGCCTCAGAGAGCTTTTGCTCATGGCAGAAGGTGAAGCAGAGCCTGCATGTCACATGTGGTGAGAGCAGGAGGAAGAGAGAGCAAGGGAGGTGTCATGCACTTTTAAACAGCCAGATCTTGTAAGAACTCACTGTCGTGAGGACAGCACCAAGGCGATGGTGCTATACCATTCATGAGAAACATGCCCCCATGATCCAATCACCTCCCACTGGGCTCTACCTCCAAAATTGAGGATTACAGTTCAACATGAGGTTTTGGGGGAACAAATATCCAAACTATATCATCCAGTGTTTATATATGGGTACATGTTTCTAAAATTTTAGTTTTGTTCCATCTGTTTGTCTATGCTTGTACCAATGCCACATTGTCTTAATTAATGTAAAGAGTATATACTTGTTAATGTTCTTAGTGAAGATTACCTTTTTTGTTCTTGACTCTTGCATTTCCCATGTAGTTCAGAGCCAGTTTATTAGTATCTACTACAAAAAATACCTCCTGGGATTGTTTATTTCAGTTATATTAAATTTTTAGGCCAATTTGGGAAGAACTCTTTGTAATATGAATCTACCATTAAAGTGTTATATACCTTTATTTATGTTTTTTATATCTCTGTGTATGTGTGTATATTGATATTTTTGCTTTGCTCGTCTATTGTTAGCTTTATTTCTATGTATTTGGGACTTTTAGATAGCATTATAAAAATCAAATGTTTAAAGTTTCATTTTCTAGTTATATGTAGCCAATATAAGAAAGATAACTGATATTTTATATCAATTTTGTATTCAGCAACCATGTTCAATTTTCTTATTTCCTATAGTTTAATCTGTAAAATTTTTGTATTTTCTACACATAAAGCTATGTCATAAGCAGATACTGCTTTGTGTTTTTCATTGATTCTTCTACAATTACATATATTTAAAAGTTTTAGTACATCTTCTATTCTTTTAGTATACCAGAGCATATTAGACATATAAAAAGTTAAAAACCATGTACAAATTCAGAAAATATATTTTAAAAATCACTTATAATCCCTTCCACCACAATCCGGTTATTAAATTTGTGGTATCTCCAGACATTATAGTTTAACATTGGATCATAAAGGACAAAATTTTAAAAATACTGTTTCCATTTAGTAATATCCCAATAACACTTTTTCATGACAATAAATATTTTTCTGCACAAAATTGTTACTAGTGAATATATTTATTTTCAAATATTTTGTCTTATAAACAACACTGCATTTCAAAGATTTGTGGATGGGCTTTGGCTGCTGTATATTTTTTGGACATAATTTCCTTAGGTGAAATCCCTGGAAGTTGATGTTCTTAGTTATAATGCATAGGCTTTTGAAATTTGTTTCCAAATTGCCTTCTAGAAGTGCTGTGTAAATTCTCATTCACACCAGTAGTATACAAAATTCCTGTTTGCAAACACCCTAGCTTCTGTTGATATTCACCCTGTATTGTATGAAATGTTTTTTGTTTTTCCTATCAGTTGAAACTAAAACCTTTAACCTTTTACGAACTAGTGGTTTAATGAAAATGTTTTACCTTTTTTTAAAAAAAAAATCATCCTCCTCACACTTTCTATTTTCCATTCCTCTTACCTTTTTCTTAAAATTGCAGGATTTTCAAATTAGAATATCTAATACACTTCTCCACATTTACACAGGAGAAAACCAGCCTGGAAGATTAAGTGATCTGTCCACTACTGACCAGCTGACACCTTTCCAGATTTATTTCCCTGCATCTGATTAATCCCATTTTCTTTGAAAGGATACTGTTTTTCAAGACTTTTAAAGAAGATTACTATTGTTTTTTTGGTAGACAGGCTAGAACTCATTATCTAATAACAGGATTATAACGTAGTCTTATTTATCATATTCTTATGTCTCATGACATTATATGAACAGAACTATCACTTTAACAAAAAGTCATCAATAGATTTCTGTATAATAGATAAATGGTAGTAAGCCATCAATAAATAGCAGTTCTTATTCTTATTTGAAATAAAAAGATCCTGAAATTATATTATTACTCATATAATTATATGTGTATTCTATTCTTTGTAGATTGACAATTACTTATACTTTTCCACTGTATTTTAAAAGCAATTCAGCCTGCAACTTAAGTAGTTTATAATTGTAAGGGTCAACTAGAACATATTGAAAGATTTTTGGATTAGTGAAAACTTGGAGTTTAGTTGGCTCTTTCATTTCTCTCTCTCTCTCTCTCTCTCTCTCTGTCTGTCTCTGTTTCTGTCTCTTCCCTTTACTTCTTCCCAGGTCTCTGCCAGCACCCTGAAATTTCTACATTTGTAAAACAATTTGCCATTAATATTTTCTCTCATTGATATTTTCTCTCATATTAGAGATAATTGCTTCATCTCTAAAGGAAGAGGTAGTAGAAACCGCTGTCTTTTTGCAAAAGTTTAAATAGAAGTGTGAAAATTCATGCTCTCTGGGTTCCCTTCCTCCCATACACCTCAAAAAAGAATGGTAGCCACTTACTCTTAAGAAAGTTTAGAGCCTTAGTGTAACAGTTGAGAATAATCTAATTTTTGTTTGTTTTTAAAGACTATGTTGTTATACTCTGTATCTATTCTTCATTCTTGAAATCCCCTTCCCCCTACCTCTGTTCCCCACCCCCACCTCCTACACAATAATGGGTGTTTTGCTGAGGTGATCAAAGGAGGGGTATCTGTTGTGCAAACATTCACATATGAAAAGTTAACAAAATAATGCCCTGGCTTCCTAATCCCTATTACTACCACTAATTAAGATTCCAGTGAATGCCTCTTTGGGTTTGAGGTTTATCAGGAGTAATCTGACAAAGTTTTATTTACACAAGTACTGTGGAAATGTAACTTGGCCTTTTGTAAATTGTTATTATGAAGGGGTACATAAGACCAAAATTTTCTTAAGTTCATACATCTCCTATAACTGGCTCTGGGAAATCACTAGGTGCTCAAAAGAATTATGAATTGAATTCACTGTACATACTAGATTAGAATCATTTTTATAGTAACAGATGTGGAAGGTGTCTATTTGGCCTTTTTTAAAAAAGCTTTTTATATGTTATACACAAAATAAATATTTACAGTTTGACCACTTTATGTTGTATACTTTATATATGAAACAAAATGCTTTAACTTCTTCATACAAAAAATAAAATTTATACTGTTCTGAAGTCACGGGTTCTCTGATCATATTTTTTTACTCTGAGTATCATGATCCATGTCCCTTTTGTGTTCTGAGTATTTGAAACTTTAATTTGGAAAAGAAAAATGTACTTCCTAGACATTGGTTTCATGGTAATTATAATGAAGCTGGACATAATTGCATATTTATACTTCATTGTAAATCAACAGCTCCCTAATATTCTTAAAAGTGTTCCTTGTGTTTTTAAAACAGCAGCATTTTGTTAACTTTAATCAGAGCCTGACGTGTGTTTCTTCTAAATGGCATCTGATGTGGTATCTCTCCTCAGTTCTCTGTGGTTTCCTGTTTTTTTCATACATAGAGAAAAACTTTTTGAGGTATGAAGCCTCATATTTTTCTTTTAATGGTACCTCAAACCTAAACTCTCTTATAAATTATACAGCATAGTGTTGTCAATCTGTCTCACCATTAATTTATGCCACTTCCCACAGACTGTTTCTCTGGAATCCCTCCAGCCCTTGCTGTGTATCCATCACCCAGCTTGCATGTCCTTATATACCCTACTCTAGATTCTTTAGCATTACAGGTTTTACTTCTATCCCTAAAGTGTGTTCTTCAAAGACAAAGATGTTATCTTTATTTCTATAATTGTATTTCCCCAACAGTGCCTTGTTTTAGCAATGAGTACATATAGTAGGCTCTCTTAAGTGTTGTCTCTAGAGCAGCAGCAGCAGCTGCAGGGAACATTTTATAGCTGTCAATGTTCAGGCCCCACCCCAGTGCTACTGAAACATAGTATCTTGGGTTGAGGATCAGGCTATGTTAACAAGCCTCAGATAATTTGGATGCATGCTGAAGTTTGACAACCACTGCTGCAGAAAATTACTGAATATCAAGTTGTACCTTTATGGTGATATCTCATTGAGTGGATTGATACAGAATGGGGCCAGGCACAATTTAGTTTATTCTGCCTGATTCTTGTATTTCAGAGATACTGGTAAAGAAAACCTAAGATTTAAATATTTGCTATCTTATAAGAGGATGCTATCTTATAAGAGGGACGGCTTTTATGCTATTCTGTTGTAAAAATTGTAGTTTAAATTTTAAAAACTGAATGATTTCTTTCTTCTGCCAAGTTAGGAATAGGCATTATTCTGAAGCAGGAAGGTTAACTAAGAAATGCATCCTGGGTGTCACTAATTTTCATGGTGGGAAAGAGAGTAGGTCAGTTGGAAACTGGTCAGATGGGGAGAGGTTGAGAGACGTTTCCCTAGTTACCATTCTGCTCTTCTGAGTTTTTTGAATCATGTAACTGTATTACATGTTAAAATTTTGTTGAATGATATTTAGTCAAAATAAAGTAATAAATAAATGTTGAATAAACTCCCATGATATAACCATTGTGGTTGGTTTAAAAAATTAAGTTTTTCTTTTGTATTAATATGAAAAGTTAGATAACATATGCTTTTCATCTCTGCAGAAAACATCAAGGTTGTGGCAGAAATGTCTTGATGGCTTACCATCTTAGTCTTCTTGAATTGGCTAATACATATTACTCATTTGTGCAATGAATAAAGGATTTATATTATATGGATCCATCATCTTACGACTGTTTTTAGAAAATGAGAATTAAATCTTGATTCATTATTAAATAACCTTGTATACACACATGAAGAGGTCATGACACATAAGACTTTGACCTAATACCTTTTTTTAGATGTGTTTCTATAGCTATCTTGATAGCCTAGGACTGTTTGAGAGAAAATTAATTTAAATTTTTGTCTTATTCTTAGCAAATGCAAAATAATTGAGTTAAACAGAACCCACTACATTTGTTCTGAAATATGAACAGTATTCTCAAATATTTGTCTGGTAGTACAAATACAATTATATTAATTTTATTATTGAATTTTGCTGCTTCAAAGGGAGGTATTTCTTAAATGACACTTGATTCAATTATTTCCCTTTTTTTCCACCTTGCACAGAACTATCGTACCATGGAAAGTATTCAGACAGTGCCTTCATGAGGTCCACCAGATTAGCTCTGGCCTGGAAGCAATGGCTCTAAAATCAACAATTGATTTAACTTGCAATGATTACATTTCAGTTTTTGAATTTGATATTTTTACCAGGCTGTTTCAGGTAAGTTTATACTTGCTTAGTCTATCCATTCCCTTCCTCTCTCCCTTTCTTTTCTCTCTGTTTCTCTCTCTCTTACACACATATAAACAAACATATGGAAAATAGTGTCATTACTATTAGTCTGTAATTTTATTGGTATGTTTGGTCATTGCTAAAAGTTTAGAGTGAGCCATTTGGCTTAAGTTTGGAGTATCGGATGCTGTGAGCCTGGTGGCTGCTTGTCAGCTTTGAGAGGATCCATCCAAAAGAGCTTTGTTTTAAACTCTCTACTTAGTTTCTCACTTTATTTTGTTGATCTTTTAGCACAATGATGGATAGAATGCAACAACTGCAGGTGGGCATTTTCCAGCTAGATCTAAAATCTTTCCCTTTGCCTTCTGCGTTTATTAGGTTAAAAGGGAAATAGTAAACTTAGAAATACCAGACTGTTCTGTATAGAACAGAACTTGTGTCCTGTACTTATTTTATAAATTGCTTTGCACATTCAACCATGTGTAACGAACATTTTTCAGTGTCAATAAATATTCTTCATAAGTTCCTATGTCATATTCATTCAAAATAGTATGTCAGTATTAACAAAGCTCTCTTTTGAAAAATTTAGATTTTCACCTGCATTTTCTCTAATGTAAACAACTTTAAGATGAACATTTTTGTTATGCTTATTGTTTTTCCTTTTAAATTATCCTCCATAATTGTTTTCACATAGCAAATTAGAAGAATGTAGCATTATATGGATGCTATCATGTTCTTCTTTTGCATGCCTTAATGGAATTACCTTAAACATGAAAACTTGAAATTTGTGTTTTGAGTTTGCCTCTGCCACTAAAATGTATATCATCTATCGGATTCACTTCAAGTAGTCACAAAATAAAAATTTTCTGCTTAACATTTTTATGATTTAGTAACATAAATTATATAGTAAATGAGGTAAGTTGATCAGACTGGGCTTACTTATATTCTGATACAATTTTTTATCATTTTAATCTGAAGCAAAATTTATTCTCTTTGAAACATGCTTTCAACAAATGTCAGAGTATAATATTGGTTTCATGTTTTTCATGTTACATGAACTTTACTTCTCTGATCTTTAATTCTGCTTGGCACTAGCTAGCAAGGATTGGATGACTAGTTTATGTAACAAAAACCACATTGCACAGGATTAGCTTTTAATTTATGAAGGAACCCATTAATAGAAGAGAGATTAACTCCTGTCAACAATACACATAGGATGTGAAACCATGTCTCTACTAAAAATGCAAAAAATTAGCTGGACGTGGTGGTGGTGGGTGCCTGTAGCCCCAGCTACTTGGGAGGCTGAAGCAGGAGAATGGCGTGAACCCAGGAGGTGGAGCTTGCAGTGAGCTGAGATCACACCACTGCGTTCCAGCCTGGGCGACAGAGCGAGACTTCGTCTCAAAAAAAAAAAAATACAGGATATATTTCATTGTGTTACAATTTCAGAATCATAATTCTACCTTGTATATAGGGTAAGCAATTAGATAAATCACTGATGAAGTGTGCTTTTGATTATTTTAAATTTTTGAATTCATGATTATTCCCTTGGTGTATATATTATAGTTTGACAGTTTACGTTTTTCAAAGATTTTAAGATCTATTTTAGAAAAAAAAGTTATCTGATATTGGTCATTTTATAATGGAACCTCTCCTTTCTTTAAAGGTTTCTGATAATTTTACAGAATATCTTATTTATTTAACATGATACAAAGAGATTCTAAATAGTAGGAGCTTTGCTTCTTCACCTTGTCAAGGAAGAGAGTAAAAGTAATCTTCCTACATTAAACCTAACTGCTATTCTAGGAAGTGAGTATATTTTTGTGGTGAGCCTGGATGACTTTTTACTGTGGGTATTAAATGCTAGAATTCCCTGGCGTTATATATTAAAAGTATGAGGGCAACTTAATGTTGGTTAAACACTTATCTAAACTGCTATTTAACATGTGGACATATTTTCTTATAAGCTGTTTTACTTTAAAATAGCACAAGTCAGCCTTGATACTCTAAGGAATATATATCTTATTTACTTTCACTGGGATGGGAAAAGAAAGGGCTATTTTTAAGTCAAGCTACTGTGAAAAGTTTTAGATCGTAAAATGAAAATCTTACCTGGGCCAGGGAATTCCTAATCATTTTAAAAATGTGATTACAGAAGGAGCTGAAGAACTCTTGTTTAGCCCCTGTGTATTTCTGAGATTCATCATTTGTTTATTTCTATACTCCAATCAAATGCTTTGAATGTAATCGTATGTGTGCCTTAAAATATGATAAAATTGGTTCTGTGTATAGAGAAGTAGATGGTTTAACTTTTGCTGATCTTTTTATACAACTTTAAAAATTAAGTGATTTTCTTAAATGTATTCATTAAATCCTTACATTTATATATTACATATGAACATATGTTTTGCTAATACTGTGTGACTGCAGGAACATACATTCAGTTATAGCCATGATATCAGTAGTTAATTGGCAGTGACTTCTTCTGACTGCAAATTATTGGGAGTGGGATATTTAGCAGAATGGGAACTGAAGTTGAGCAAGGTACACTTTTAGAATATGGGGTCTGAAGTAGAGAAACTAGCAGAAGGTTTTGAAGAAGGAGCCAGCGGGGGGCAGGAGATGAAGTTGAGAATTACAGAGGGAATGAAAGAAGTAAAAAGGTTTGCTTCCTCTTGGCTTTCATTCTTATATGCAGGCAGAACCTGAACAAATACTTGGGAGTCACTGGAGGGATCTTACTGTGGTCACCTTCCTCATTTCTCTTCTTCCTTCTTTCCTTTTCTTTATCCTTCTCTTTTCTCTCAAAGTCACTTAGAGATGCTGGAATCGGCACATGCTACTGTCCTGGAAAGGAATTATAGGGATTTTGCTTCTCTCTTCCTTCTCCCTGGGGCTGTTGTTCTCCTTTTCCTCTATATCTCCACTATTAGAAAAAATGGGGTCACTGAGAAATGGGGCACTAAATTTGGGGGTAGCAGGATAAGGATGGAGTATTTTAGTAGAATATCCTAGTGACCGTGGAATATGTAGCATCAATGGAATAGTGAGGAAAATCAAAGAAGACGAAAGTCCTCAGTTGTAGCAAAGAATTAAAGAGAGTATCTAGGCAGACCAGCCGAGGACCCTCTTCCAACTTAAGCTGTAAGTCAGTAACTGGCTCTGCTTGAAAATAGTAGCATTTGAGAGAATGGAGGGACTTGTCTCCTTTATTCACTTCATTAATTTCTATAGTCATTTAAAAATATCTAGATAATTTTATGTTCTTATATACGAAAAAATTTCTTTAATCTGAAAAGCAAAATAAAAAAATATATTCTCTAAAACACTTTGTTTTGCCTTTTTTAAGCCAGTAGTCATCGAAATACTTTAAAAATAAAAAGCACATAAGTACTGCATGTTTCTGTTTTGAGTGGGCTGCATACAAGAAAAACAATACACAGACTCATTCTATTACATAAATATTTTTGCAATTAGAAGCTGGCCCTCTGGATTATGTACTAAGAAATGGTTGCTAAATACTGTAGCAGTTGGCTCAAAACACCAATTTAATTTTTTTTACTTATATTTTGATCTGTGCATTGGTGCTCTATAAAGTTCAGCATTTTTTTTCAACTACTCTTCCACTAATTTGTGTGGACTTTAATGGAAGTGACCCAAATATTTGTTTGATATTTCTTTCATCCCTGTCCTTTATAGATGGGTAGAACAAAACAAAACAAAAACTAGGGTCTAGAATAACAGTTATTGCTCAGTTTTTAAAAATACATACTGACATTTTCTAAGTAATGTTTAATGCAATTTTTAGTCATGCATTAGGGAGAAAATTAAAAACATGCATTTTTTTTCAGCCTCTCATATTATTATTCTCTAGAGCACCTTTCTTGCCCAATTTGGTATTTTAGTGTGATGGGGAAATACCCCGAAGATTTTTCTTGTTATGTTGAAAAAGGCTAAAAACTTTATTATTACTAAATCATTCTTTGTTATCCTCATCTCAAGGGTTATAATCCTTGAAGAATTCTGACTTGTAAATTTGTAACTTGCTTAACAATAATGAGGAACAAGTCTCAAAACAAACAAAAGCAGGAACTTTTACCAGTAATCATGTCTAGAATAACTGTTTTAACAGCTTAACATGGCCACGTAAAAATACTTTGTTTTTTTTTCTTTTATGTAGAAGATTTAATAATCTGGCACATTAGATAGAGTATGCTGCCAGTTCCTTGGAATAAATGTAGCTTCAGCCTTAAAAAAATTACAGAGATGATTCATCCACACCCTTGAGTAAAGTTGTCTATCACTGCCTGCCTTTTTTCTCTTGCCCTGGTAGCTGTACAGACAACCAATCAGATTAAAGAGAGAATGATGCAATGGTACAAACCAAATACTTATGCGAAAGGTTTTGTTTTTATGTAACTCACTTTTAAACCCTAAACCTTTCCTAAGTTTATAGTAATGTAAAGTTAAGCCAGATGTGACTACAGTAGTGTTAACACTAGCCTTTTACACAAGTCACTAGAGGATTTGTTCAGTGACATTGATTCTTGGCTGATTACTGTTACCTGATGCTGCAGTGGTCCTGGCATCCCATGGGCAAGCAAGACAGGCATGTTCCTTGTCCTTATGTAGCTTATGGTTAATGTGTAACCTTTGCCAAGTCATGTAAGTTCTATGATATGGTTTCTTACTCTGTAAAACGAAGCAGTTGTTAACGAAACACACATACACGGAGGTGAGGAATATGGCAAGAGGTAACAGTTTTAAATATGCTGGTCAGAGAAGGCTTCATTGAGGAAGTGACATTTGGAGACAGGAATGAGATGGATATTTGGGGGAAGAAAATTCAAGTAAAGGCATCGGCAAATACAAAGACTCTAAGAGGAAAGAGGGCATTTGTGTTCAAGACAATAGCAGGCTGGAGAAGATGCAGAAAGTGGGAGAGTTATAGCACATGGAGACAAAAAGGGGAACTGCTGGGGATCAAACCCTGTAAAGTCCTTCTAAGCAATATATGAGGACTTTGGCTTTTATTCAAAGTTAGAAGGCTTTGAACAGAAGAATTATTTCATTTATGTTTTAAAATGGTCACAAGTGCTGTAGTGAGAATAGACTGTGTAGAGAAGAGATTTTGTGGTTTTCTTTTTTCTTCTCCGTATTCTCTTCCTGAAAAATCTGTTTTCTGCCTAATCATATTTCTCTAAAGAACAATAGACTTGAATGTCTGCTGGTAGGTAACAAAAGTTGACCTAAACCACATAAGGTCAGATTAACTTAAAATATCCAAGATAATGTTAAATGTATTAAATGACGGTTCAGTATATAATCAATATTTGATATTCTCTAGATAATCTCTTTTAATTTATTTATTTTTTAGCCTTGGGGCTCTATTTTGCGGAATTGGAATTTCTTAGCTGTGACACATCCAGGTTACATGGCATTTCTCACGTATGATGAAGTTAAAGCACGACTACAGAAATACAGCACCAAACCCGGAAGGTAAGACTTTTTAGCAGTAATATTATGTGATATATCCAAAGATGAAAATTCTCCATGGTTTGTTCCTAAGTTAGTCAGCAACACCCACTGATGGCATGCTTGGGAGGGGGCTAGAAAAGCTAAAAGACCAAAATGGTGCTTCTTAATCTAATCCTTTAAATTGATACATTGTGCTTACTCTGAAACTTGGTATTCATAAAGTGAAAGGGGATGTGGTCTCCTTTCTGTTTTCATGATATCTGTGTTTATGTGCAAAATTGTACGTATATATTTGAATACTTGAATACTGTGCTAAAGAACAAATAAATGGAACAGTCTTATGTTCGTTACTTTGGGGTATTTTTAAGACATTCATTTAAGTTCTCTGATAAATACAAGTACATATACATGCACCTGAACACATAAATATAAATGTAAGTTTATGAACAAATAAATGTATGTACATAGCATATATAGACCTATTGTTATAATCAAAACCAATTTCGTGTCCTTGAAAACTTGTTTCATAATGCCTTATGTTTTATTGTAGCCTCAGAATTTATATTTTATTTTCCAAATGATGAAACTAAACGAACCTTGGAGAGGTCGGTCAGCCCCTGTGGCTTTGGCCAAGAAATTACACCTTATTAATGGCAAATCGGGGTCCAGAAAATCTCTCTCTTCCATGGTTCAGTGCATTTTCCCATGTATTTCATCTAAAAATTCATTAGGCACATAGTAGGCATTTGTGCTATGGCAGGCAGTATGCTGAGTACAGCAATAGGGATATTAGAGACCTGCTTGTCAGAATCCTCACATTTCAGATGCTATTCCAGTATTCATTAGTGCACTGATTTTCATATAGAGAACATTTCATTTTAGGGATGAATTTGGTGGTGGTTTTTAAGTGTACCTTTTTTTTTCTAGTACCATTTTTATTTGATTTGTGCTGTATATAATGTTTGTACTTTAAAACATTTTTGTTTTGTTTTGCTTTGTTTTTGAGATGGAGTCTTGCTCTGTCGCCAGGCTGGAGTGCAATGGCGCGATCTCCGTTCACTGCAACCTTTGACTCCCTGGTTCGAGCGATTCTTCTGCCTCAGCCTCCCAAGTAGCTGGGATTACAGGCATGTGCCACCATGCCTAGCTAATTTTCGTATTTTTAGTAGAGACGGGGTTTCACCATGTTGTCCAGGATGGTCTTGATCTCCTGACCTCGTGATCTGCCCGCCTTAGTTTCTCAAAGTGCTGGGATTACAGGTGTGAGCCACCACGCCCGGCCAAAACATTTTTTTTTTTAGTACAAGCCAATAGTGCTGATTTTTTGTTCTCTGTCATAATGAAACTTTCCATGTTTTTGTCTTTTTAAGAATTTATATAGTATATTTGAAAAAGAAGCTAGTGAGTACAAAAACAGTTTGGCTTCCACTGAAATCTTCCATTTAGACTAAGGAGAGTTAGTTCTCATTGTGACCATGAGAGCAGATCAGTTATTTTGCATGTTGACAATGTTTTAGATGAATGATTTTGTTTCATTCAACAATCTCTTATGACCAGATTTTTCTATAATTTTTACTCTCTTGAATGACGTCATATGAAGTATCTTTCTTGCGCTTGGAGTATGATTTGAAAAATGTGTGGTGGTTGGAATTGTGCAATCATAGAAACTTAACATGTGAGTTATTTGATAAATTATCTTGTCCAATCATAGAAATAATGAGGAAACTGAGGCCTTTATTTTTGGTTTTGTTTACTTGTTCAATATCATGGAGAACATGAATTACAATGTTGAGAAAAACAGCCAAATCTCATTACTATTTGGAAAAGTTCTCTTAATAAAAAACTACTGCCCTCTGCTAAGAATATTTGTCATAAGACCCACCAGTAAACTTATCTTCAAATGCGTACAGTATATACCTTTTATACAGCTTTTTGGTGTATCAATCATACATTAAAAAACTAGAATAGTGTCCTCTGAAAAAAAAATCTTTGTTTCCTTCCTAACTTGCCATGTAATAATTTTTTCTATTAAATTTTAGGTAGCTAATGATGAAATAAATAATATATAATAAATTATAATGTGTAAAGTATGATGTGGGTACTAAAGATGTGTTTAGGAAAACACCCTTAATGAATAAAAAAAAAATTGTAACAAATATTTGCTTTGGAGAATATCTGCGTTTAACTTTTTTTTTTTTTTTTTTTTTTTTAATCTTGGAAAGTATTTCGTGTCTTTGACTTCATAGTATAGAAAACAATTGGATTTACTTCAGGAACATTTTGGCTCCTTAGGTTGTGCTTTATTATTAGGGATCCATCTGACAAAATATGAATTACGGGGTGAAGGTAGTAACATTTGGGAATCTAAGTGAAATATTCATTAAGTGGCTTTTTAGGTGATAAGAGTGGCATTGAACCCTAAACCACCTCGTCAACATGAAAGATACCTCAGGGGTGTGTGTGTGTGTGTGTGTGTGTGTGTGTGTGTGTATTTTTTTTTTTTTTTTTTTTTTAAACAGTCTCACTGTGTTCACCCCAGGCAGGAGTGCAGTGGTACCATCTTGGCTCACTGTAAGCTCCACCTCCTGGGTTCAAATGATTCTCATGCCTCAGCCTCCTGAGTAGCTGGGACTACAGGCATGTACCATCATGTCTTGCCAATTTTTTTTTTTTTTTTTTTTTTTTGTATTTTTAGTGGAGACGGGGTTTTGCCATGTTGGCCACGCTGGTCTCAAACTCTTGGTGTCAAATAATCCACCTGGCTCAGCCTCCCAACGTGCTGGGGTTACAGATGTGAGCCACCACACCTACCCCTAATTTGATTAAATTAAGCATGCTGTTTAAGAGAGCAGGGTGCTAAAAATAAGCCAAAAATTCACTTGAGGTTGGGAAGGGGTAGCCACAAGCCAAAGGGTCAGCAGCAAATTAAATGGGATAGGAAAAAGGTGCACGAGAGGAAGAAATTGTTCTAAAATGCCCTTGGCTCTTACCAGATTGCTGGTATTACTATCTCTTATATACATGAATTGCTTGAACCTTCTGTGTAGTAATGAGTTTTAGAAACACCATCCCAAAACAATGTTTAGAGCAATAGAAAAGGACATGAATTAAAAATCTGAGCAATTTCACAAGTATGTATTTCAGTATCTACTAGATTCTTAGTATATGAATAAATTTGGAATTACATTTAAAATTATTAGCAATGCAGATTTGTAATTATTTTCTTCATGTTAATATACTCTATAAATTTTGCTGAGATTCATAGTACACAGATTTTTAAGATTCTAACTTTTGATTTAATTTGAAGGAATTTTATATTAATTTTTTATGTAACAGTTTAATAATGTCCTTCTGAATTATAATTTATAGTGACTTTCTATTATTTTTGGCACTTCTCATAATATCATAGCCGTAAGTCTCAGTGGCATTATTTTATCTGATTTTGATTAAGAATGCCAATAATCGACAGATTGATATCCTATTTTCAGTTTGTCTAGGGATATATGTTTTTAGACTTTTTTGAAAAGTTCTTTCCAAAGATTCTATCACCAATATAATTTTTTTAATATTTAAAAATCACTTCTTTTTTTAAAATTCTAGTTTGTCAAAAGATGAAATTACACTCTACTACTAAATATGCAAGTTAATTAAATCCAGTGACTACAGCCACTATGTATGTTAAAGTATATTCTTAAAGTTACATTTATAGTACTTGGTCTATCAATAACTAAAGTATATTTTGAGATACTTGTGTCTGCCACATACATACAGCAGCTAGAGTATTAAAATACAGCCAACAGATTTAAATTGGCTTGTTTTTGATCTGCTTAATGGGGTAATAAAATCCAGAAGGGTATCCTGATAGAAAGATTAAATGCAGTACACTCAAAGAGAAATGATCTAAAATGAAATAAGTATATAGATAGCTAGATTGATACATAAATGATAATGATGGATTTAAAGCCAAGTTGCTGTCTCCTTTTGTTGGATATTAGTTTTAAGGGATTTGATTTGATTTATGTTTTTGAACTATCTTAACTTCCCATTGTAAGATACTGAATTTGATATGGTTAGATGGCAGCCGTGAAATTACCTAGTTTGCACTTTTGAACCTTAGGGATGAATGGCTGGAATACCTGAAAGAAAAGTTACTATTTTTTAAAAAGCGGGCCGGGCGCGGTGGCTGACGCCTGTAATGCCAACACTTTGAGATGCTGAGGCGGGTGGGTCACTAGGTCAGGAGATCGAGGCCATCCTAACAGGTGAAACCCTGTCTGTATTAAAAATACAAAAAATTGGCCGGTTGTGGTGGCTCACGCCTGTAATCCCAGCACTTTGGAAGGCCGAGGCGGGCGGATCACGAGGTCAGGAGATCGAGACCATCCTAGCTAACACGGTAAAACCCCGTCTCTACTAAAACTACAAAAAAATTAGCAGGGCGTGGTGGCGGGCACCTGTAGTCCCAGCTTTTTGGGAGGCTGAGGCAGGAGAATGGCGTGAACCCGGGAGGCGGAGCTTGCAGTGAGCCGAGATCGCGCCACTGCACTCCAGCCTGGGCGACAGAGCAAGACTCTGTCTGAAAAACTAAAAAACAACAACAACAAAAATACAAAAAATTAGCTGGGCATCATAGCACGCGCCTGTAGTCCCAGCTACTCGGGAGGCTAAGGCAGGATAATCGCTTGAACCTGGGAGGCGGAGGTTGCAGTGAGCCGAGATCGCGCCTTGGCACTCCAGCCTGGGCGACAGAGACACCGTCTCAAAACACAAACAAACAAAACTAATTTTAATGTCTAAATTACAAAGGAATATATCGAGTTCTACAGTAGAAACTGGCTCAGTTTTTTTCCGAGGTAAGCAAATTGAATTTAAATTTTCACTTATTTTGTTTTTACATTCCAAGAGTGATTTATTTTGTAGCTATTCCATGCCATCAACACTTCGATACACAGCACCCTGATGATGGTAAAAAAAAAAAAAATCCCTAGATAGTTTACAATCTTGTTTATTTTCTTATATATGTATCTGGAAGTATTTAAATAAAAAGTAATGATCAGTGTTTCTCTTCTAAATTGATAAATGGAAAAGTACAATGTTGTTGTTAAAAATAAGTTAGAAGTTAGAATATGAGGAGTATTCAGGAATTCTAAATGATTCTGTTTATTGTCTTGCTTGAAGGAACCCTAACAAATTGTTTAGTATTGATTTACATTCTGAATTAAATTAAACATAATTTTCTTATGTTTTGCAGCTATATTTTCCGGTTAAGTTGCACTCGTTTGGGACAGTGGGCCATTGGCTATGTGACTGGGGATGGGAATATCTTACAGACCATACCTCATAACAAGCCCTTATTTCAAGCCCTGATCGATGGCAGCAGGGAAGGATTGTAAGTATGAGAAATGGGAGTTGGAGTGCTTATGATTCATGAATTTGAAAAATAAAGATTGCTTTGTGATGGAGAAAATGGATAGCGAGGCTGCTTTTTAATCTTAAGACTGAGAAATAATGGATGTTCCTTAGTTTGTTGTTCATCTCTTTATATAGTCATTTTAAGGTAACCTAATTATTTGAAACTATGTTACAACAAATACATTTCAACTTCAAATTACATGAATTTTTATCTTTCATATGATAAAAAGTTGGGACTTAAAGGTAGTTTTAAAATGGATGTAAAACTGTTTATATTTTAAATTATTTAGAATAATTGACTTCTTTTTCCTCATATAATCCTTAGATTACTAGTTTCACTTTTTTTTTCTTTTTTTGAAACGGAGTCTCACTCTGTTGCCAGGCTGGAGTGCAGTGGTACAATCTTGGCACTGCAACCTCGGCCTCCTGGGTTCAAGGGATTCCCCTACCTCAGCCTCCCAAGTAGCTGGGACTACAGGCATGTGCCACCACGCCTGGCTAGTTTTTTGTATTTTAGTAGAGACAGGGTTTCACCATGTTGGCCGGGATGGTCTTGATCTCCTGACCTCATGATCTGCCTGCCTCAGCCTCCCAAAGTGCTGGAATTATAGGCATGAGCCACCGCGCCCGGCCAGTTTCACTTTTTAAAGTTTGATTGTTAGTGCCAGACTTTCTTTTCTCTTTCTTATCTGTTTCTCCCTCCACCCCTTCCTTTTCTTTTCTCTCGTAGATCTTTCCTTCATTCACACTAATAATAACTCCATATTCTAGGACTATGTGTTAATAGCTAAGTTTAGTTTATCTCAGGCTATATTCCTTTTTAAAATTTAAAAATAAATAAGTTCCCCTTTGTTTTTTAAATTAATGAATTCTCCCCACTCCCTCGACACACAAAGTATGGACAATCTATTGGGTCCCTTAATAGTAAATATGTCTGGTTCTTCTTTGCTTTATTCACATGTCACTCCCTTTGTCCTCTCCTTGTATTCTCAGTGCACTTGATCATGCTGCTTTTTCTTCCCCTCTGCCTTGCTGGGTAACTTAGAGATGCTCATGATCAAACTCACTGCAGTATGAATTCTGAAACCTAGCAGAAGAAAGTCCACCAGAGTTAACAAAGAGCAAATGATTTGAGTTTTACCTTTCTCAAAGTAATTGCAAAACAGAAAGAAAGAAAAGAAGAAAAGTGATGAGATTTATGCAAAGAAAAAGTAGGAATTTTTAAAAACCTGTGAGCTTTTGGGTGGGACTGGTAGCTTACTCCTGTAATCCCAGCATTTTGGGAGGCTAAGGCAGGAGGATCACTTGAGCTCAGGAGTTCGAGATCAGGCTGGGCAACATGGCAAAACCCTATCTCTACCAAAAATGCAAAAAAACTAGTTGGGCATGGTGGCGCGTGACTAGTCCCTGCTACTCTGGAGGCTAAGATGGGATAATCACTTGAACCTGGGAAGTTGAGGCTACAGTGACGACATTGTGTCACTGCACTCCAGCCTGGGCATCAGAGTGAGACCCTATCTGGAAAGAAAAAAAAAAAAAAAACCCACACACACGAAACCTTTCAATAAATTAGTTACGTAGTAATTGTATGGCAAGTTATGGTACCAAATGTGTATTTCTCTTTCCTTTTCCTTCTGATTTTCATAAATTTGCTAGTCTTGGTTATTTATACCTTCTAATGCATCAAAGATTTGTGTATAGATTTTGATTTACAATGATTACAGAGTTTTTTTTAAGAAAATATACTTTAAAGTTTGAATTTATAAGTAGATGGTAAATGGACAAATCTGTAGAGGGAAAAATTTTGATATAGCTTGTTTGAGTTATTCCTTCTGTTTTTCAAATGTCATTCAAAGAGTCACAAATTTTAGTATTATAATCAGCGGAGCAAAGCCTTTAAACTCCTGGGCACAGTAACTCTTGAGAGTTACACACACACGCATCTCCAGAGGGATTTAGCTAGTTGATTTTGAACTTTAATAATATATTAGGATAAAATAGGATTTATAAATTAATTAGATAAGGTTTCTCATAAGATCAGAATAGGATATCATTGCATCCAGCTACCATCCGGGTCCACTGTATTTCCTTATATTAATAGTTAATCCAATATTGTATGACATAGTTGAAAGAGATGTTTATTTTGATAACCACCCAACATTCTTTACTCCTTCAATGCCATTGAAAAGCGCTCATCTGCAGTATATCCTGGGTGTACTAAGGACAGAAATAATCAAAAATGATGATTAGCGTACCATAGGAAAGGTTAAAGGTCCTTTTTATACCTTTTTAACCTATCAACAACCTCCTGGTAGGTTAAAAAGAACTTTTAACCTTTCCTATGGTACCCTAATCCTCATTTTTGTAACTTTAATTTCTGAATTCTTGCTAGAATTTCTTCATATCATTGAAATGTGATACCTAAAATTTTATATAATTTTTTTTAAATGGCAAATTTTTAGAGTATATTAAAAAGTTGCTTATCTTCTTTGGATTATCATTCCTCATTTAATATTTGTCAAATTTTGTAGCACACCCATAAGGACATTCTAAATTTGTATCATACTCAGATGTAGTAAATTCCTTTTGCTAAATCATAAAAAAATCATCTCACTGATTTGTCCCTTACTATGTCATAATTATCTGTCCTTTAAGTTCATTTTTCTGGTTTTCCTGGGTAAATTCTAACACTTAACGTGTTTGTAGACACCTCATTCGAGGATAAATATTGTTTATTACTTTAAAGAATAGATTTGTTATAGTTTTACCCTTTTAAATATACATACTATAGTACTATATTCTTACTATTTTATTTAAGAAATTTAGTATAGAAAGATGTTAAACAGAATTAACCATAATTTAATAAACTGATGAAACACAGCAGTGACATTACCACTTTTTAAAATTAAAAATAAGTGTTTACCAACACAGTAAATTTTATTTTTTGATGAATTTTTGAATAACAAGTACAACTTCTGATTTAACACAGCAAGAATGCATTATTACTACAACTTTTAGTTCAGATTTCAGTTTTTCCTGATAATAGAACCTTGTTTCTATCTATAGACCATTTTGTGTTTGTAGTGTTAAGTCAATGAAACATGGAAATGTAGCATTTTCTAATTTTTTAAAATGTGTATGTGCATGTGTATGTGTATTTGCATTTGTGCATATGTGTTTGTGTTAGGGTGAGGGGAAGATGAGAGAAGAGATATGGAAACTGTAGAAACAGGAACACCACAGAAGCGTTTGAATAACTTACAAGAGAACTATGGCCTTTAATTATGTTTTCTTTCCACGTGGTATTAGGCATGGTGTAAAATGATGTGATTAACATTACCTGTGCCTCAGATGAAAGATCTAACAGTTGCAAATAGGTATATCCTCAAAGTGTTTTGGAATAGAACATGATTGATCAGTGAAATATTCTTAGCTTATATAAGAGACATATATTAAAGCTATTTCATTGAAAATGGTTGCTTAGTGGGTTGGGCTATATTCATTATGTATTTCTTATATGAAAATAATTTCTACATTCTAAGTGTCCTAAAAACAACATAATATTTTGGAAATAATGAAGTAATATGTTATCGATATGTTACATAAAAAGGAAACATCCAAATGTATGTTTGAATATAGAAAAAGTTGATTAAATATCCTTAAATGCAATTAAAACTTGTATATTTAAGATAATAAAGTTTCTGTTTAAATTCAGTTATCTTTATCCTGACGGGAGGAGTTATAATCCTGATTTAACTGGATTATGTGAACCTACACCTCATGACCATATAAAAGTTACACAGGTAAGGATAATTTCTAGAAAAGTATAATTAAATAAGTATCCATAATGCCTTCTAAATAAATAAGACTCTCATACAGTAGTTAAAATCATGCACAAGTATTTCATACAAAATATACTTAAGGAATTATAAGAGTGTTTAAAGAGAAATTATATTACTTTCTTAGATTTTTTGATACAAATTTATGCTGTTAGAATTCTTGCTTTCCATATAGTATTGGCATTTATATGGGGGAAATAAATAAATCCATGAGCAGGTAGGTGGATGTAAGGAGAGAGCCATAGTTTAGAAAGCTCCCCAAAAAAGATTACAATAATCATATGCCTTAGATTTTAGAGTCAAATAGATAATTGAAGCCTGTTGAAGATAACAGTTATGTTTTTCTAAATCCATTGCTAGCAACCTCATAGATTTTGAATGGGAATGTAAGTTGGTAAAACCTTTCTTGAGAGTGATATTCAGTAATTATAAAAATCTAAGTGAAAATATCTTTTCACTTTAGAATCTATATATGTAATAGATCCCATATATATCACTTACACACACACACAAAAACCTGTACAACAGATATTTACTGTAATTTTTTTTCTAAAAGTAAAAAGTTACAAAATACTAAGAAGTTTAGTAATAGATTAAATAGGCTACTATTCTCATGCTGTATTGTGTGAAGTCATCAACAGGAGGGAGGTAGCTCTACATACTCACATGGGAACTTCTGCATCTTGTACTATAAAATAATTCCATTTATGTAAAGTACAAGTAGGTAACATTTCATTTGGTAAAGTTACATTATGTAGGTTCAACTTCTGTAAGGAAATACATAATTAATTGCTGTATGTGAACATGTGAGTATACTTTTTAAAAGATCAAAAAAAACCACCAAACTGGTAAAAGGATTTAACTGAGGAGGTAACAGGGATTGAGCAATCAGGGAGGGGATGAAGGGAGAATTTGAGTATTTTTTTATTTTACATTCACTCTGGTTTTAAAATATTTTATATTTGAGACATGTTCACGCCTTGTCTAATAAATAATAAAAAGCTGAAGGAAAAAAACAAGAGAATTACAGCTTTTTAAAAGATAGTAGATAATGATTTACCTTATAATTATCCAAGTTACAGTTTGTGTGGTCTTTACATTATTATGTGAGACATACACGTTGACATTTATATGTACATATTGTACATGTACATTTAATAAGCGATTGCCTTTTTCTTTTCTTTTTTTGAGATGGAGTCTTGCTCTGTCACCCAGGCTGGAGTGCAGTGGCGCCATCTCGCCTCACTGAAAGCTCTGCCTCCTGGGTTTGCACCGTTCTCCTGACTCAGCCTGAGTAGCTGGGACTACAGGCGCCCGCCACCATGCCCGGCTAATTTTCTGTATTTTTTAGTAGAGACGGAGTTTTACCGTGTTTGCCAGGATGGCCTCGATCTCCCAACCTCGTGATCCTCCTGCTTCAGCCTCCCAAAGTGCTGGGATTACAGGCATCAGCCATTTTCTTTCATTTTTTTTTTCTGAGACAGAGTTTTGCTTTTGTTGCCCAGGCTGGAGTGCAGTGGCGCAGTCTCGGCTCACCACAACCTCCGCCCTCTGGGTTCAAGCAGTTCTCTTGCCTCAGCCTCCCAAGTAGCTGGCATTACAGGCACCCGCCACCACATCGGCTAATTTTTGAATTTTTAGTAGAGACGGGGTTTCTCCATGTCGGTCAGGCTTGTCTCGAACCCCTGACCTCAGGTGATCCACCTGCCTCACTCTCCCAAAGTGCTGGGATTACAGGCGTGAGCCACCGTGCCCGGTTATGATTGCCATTTTAAATTTAATATGTGATTGCCGTTTTAAAAGTTATGTAGTGATCCCGTATTTTCAAATATGTGTGAAAGGATACGTAGGAAAGACAGTGCCTCTTTATAAAGCCATTAAAAAAAAAAAAACCTTTGGAAGTAATAACATTCCCTTAAATTACTCATACATATTCTTATTGTTTAGGTTGCACTGAGGTCTGTATCTGTGATTTTAGCCTAATGTAATTTTTTTTATAATTGCGTATTTGTCCTTTAGACAGTCATAACCAGTATCAATACTTACCTATTATTTCAGGGACATCAGCAATTTATAACTTACTTTGAATTACTTTAGTTTTATTTCTTTTCCATTTTTATGCATTCTCTCTTGTCTCTTTCCTTAAGTTCCCCATAAAATTTTTGTATATTCACGCATCATAGTAGACACAGTTTATATGTGTGTACCTGCATGTACATGCATATGTATCCACGTGTGTTTATGTGTATATATATTTTTTTTCTCACCAGGATTATAGTATATTTTAGTAGGCTGTGGACTAAATATTGTTATTTATTTATCCTACTCAGTGCCAGGCACATTGTAGTCACTTACCGAACTAAAAGTTGCTTTATTTACCCAAATATTGGTTTCATAATTCCTTTTCTTTGTATTCCTAACATTTTTTTTTATATTTTTTTCAAATTTACCAATTTATTTGTATCTTTGTCACAAAGATCTTTTCAGTATTTGAATTTTGAAAATTTTACTGTGTCAAATGTTTTGAATTTTGAAAATTTTACTGTGTCAAATGTTTTAAGCTAAAAGCCTAATCAATCAAGAACATGGCAGTTTTAATAAAATGGTTTTTGGTTGCTGATGTGATTTGTTTTCTTGACAGTGTTAGGGAAAGAGTATGCACTTTTTAGTCAGAGACTTCATTTAGAGTTTGAAGCAAACAATTTAAACTTATTAAGCCCCAGGCCTAACTTTTGTTAAGTTCAATATATCTTCTTATGCTTTGGTGATTAAGTGAAATAATAAGTGTGGACCACAGTGCCTGGCATACAGGAAATGCTTGGTAAATATTTGTCACTTTTCTCTTCCCTTCTGGGATTTCTAAAGATATTGAAACAAAAAATAATGTTTAGCCAAGTATCCTTTTTTTTTTTTTTTTTTCAATTTGACAGTTAAATTATATGAACATGTGGCATTTATAAAAAAGATAAAATCATTTTATATTCCTATTTTAAAACCATAGATTTTGTCTTTTGAGTCACCATGACTATTGAAGTAAGTCCTTTCCTAAAGGAACCTTAAATAATATGAATAATTAAGAAGCATATAAGATAGATGATAAAAGTTCAAACCTTTTTAGAATGGATTTTGTAGACCAAATTGTGATTATCAATTCAAAACATGTCTCAGATGGTAACAAAATTCTGACAAGATCAATTGTGAGATATTTACTGTGTGTCATTTTATTTGGGAAAATTTGATACTAACAATTCATGCTGGAAATACATTAATGCTACTTTCCTTCCCCCTCCCCCAAATTCCAGGAACAATATGAATTATATTGTGAAATGGGCTCCACTTTTCAGCTCTGTAAGATTTGTGCAGAGAATGACAAAGATGTCAAGATTGAGCCTTGTGGGCATTTGATGTGCACCTCTTGCCTTACGGCATGGCAGGTATAATCATTAACAACCTGGATGTCTGTCTTATGTGTCCTACTAGTATTTTTCTTTTCAGTTTTCTTCTTAATGGCTTAGGAAGTAATGCTGATAAGTGCTTTATTTTAAATGATTGTGTAGACATTTTGTATGTTTGAGTTGCTTTATATAATTTGATTTTAACTATCTTATATTTTGTTTCTTTTAAATGTGTAACTTAATTTTATTAGTCATCAGTAGTTGTACTTCTATAGTACCATGGATTTCAGGATGTTCACTTGTAGATATTACCAACTAAATATATTTATGCCATTTATTCATAGATTCTGTTTGTAGTAGGTCAGTTTCCAAAGGCAAGTAAATCTTAGTAGATCAATCTTATTTTGATATTTTCAAGCAAACTTCCTTTTCTCCTGAGGAGTCATGGTTCCTGTCTCACATACGCTCCGTAGTGCTGAAATTGGAGAATCAAGACAGGAAGTATCTCCAAATACTTACAGTTCCCACAGAAACAGGCATTAAAGTTTCCTATTTACTGAAGCATAATCTCAGGAAAATTGCCTTCCCATTTGTAGCAGGCATTCAATAAATATAAATTGATTTGATGTTTTATAGGAAGGTCTGGAGAATAACTGGTTTTCCCAAGGACATTCTTTTATTTCTTCATCTGTAACGAAGATTGGGGATTTTAAAAATGGATCTTTGGACAGATTTCCAGTTTTGAGTATTTGGAGAAGTCATGGAATATTTTGATCAAGCCATTTTGAAACTGCTGTTTGACATAATTACGTTGAAGCTAGAAGCATATTTATAGGGTTTAGAAAGCAAATAATTAAATTTTCTAGCCTTTAAAAAAATTTTCAGTGAAGCGTGTAGTTGACATTCCTACCCTATTTCTGAGCCCTTTCAGTCCTTGATTTTCTTTGTCCAACCCTGTACCTCTGCATGACTTGAGGAAGGATGGACATTGAGGTTCATGGAAGGGGGCTGACAGACTCGCCTGCCAAGCTCCTTACTTAGTAATAAAATATAATGATTTTCCCATTTTCATAGTCATAAAAGGGCCTGCTGCTTCTTTTGTGAAAAACTTTTTTTTAATGGATGAAGAAAAGAGGAAGAATTAGGAAATGAATTACAGTTGATTTATATTTTCGAAGTCCTTTCTGAATGCCCAGAGATCTTTGCTACCTCAGGAACATTGTTCAAAATCCCTATACTTCTCTCCTTCGATATGAATTTGGCTTCTGTTTTGTTTTAGGTTTTTCTTTATTTCCTCTCCCTTATTTCCTTTTATCCCTTCATGATGTTGATGAATTTTGCATATTACAGGGAGATGTTGGAGGAGATCATTCTCAACATAGATACTTGATTTCTATTTAAATTTTGTTAACAGTAATAATTCTGCAAACTTAGCAGTGCCTTTTAAAAACTACATTCAATAAATTTAGATATGTTGGTAGAAGACAAAATTGCAAGTTTATTTCAAATGTGTCAGTAGGAGGTATTATAGAGATAGTGACTTAGTGATAGATTGTCTGTAATTGGACTACTTAGGACTAGTGTACCTGATAATGATTCAGTGTTTCAGGATACATATTAAACTAACAAAGAAAACAAATGGTATTTGTCACCGTTCTTTGCCTTCAGTATGGTAGTGTGGTTTTTACAGGTACATAGAAACTAAAAGCCTTGCATTTCTCCATGAAGAAAATCAGAATAATAGCCTGATACAAATTCCTAACACTGCCTCCGTGCAAGGCTTCTGTATTTCACCCATTTTTCTCCAGGCTCCAGTCTTAGAACATACACATGCATACATGTTGCAAGACTTCCCATCTGTAACTCAATACTGTGCTTAGTATTTGGGGGTTAAGTTGGTTAAAAGTCAGAAGCTAGGGCTGGCACGGTGGCTCGCGCCTGTAATCCCAGCACTTTGGGAGGCCGAGGCGGGCAGATCACAAGGTCAGGAGATCGAGACCATCCTGGCTAACATGGTGAAACCCCGTCTCTACTAAAAATACAAAAAAATTAGTCGGGCGCGGTGGCAGGCGCCTGTAGTCACAGCTACTTGGGAGGCGGAGGCAGGAGAATGGCGTGAACCTGGGAGGCGGAGCTTGCAGTGAGCAGAGATCGCGCCACTGCACTCCAGCCTGGGTGACAGAGTGAGACTCCGTCTCAAAAAAAAAAGTCAGAAGCTGCTATTAGTTTGACAGAAACATTTGTTTAGTAAAATGCTTTGTTTAAAGCATCATACAAAATAATTGTTTACCGGCAGGGCATGGCATGGCAGCTCACACCTTTAAATCCCAGTACTTTGGGAGGCGGAGGCAGGAAGATCCCTTGAGCCCAGGAGTTCAAGAACAGCCTGGACAACATAGGGAGACCCCATTTCTATAAAAAAATAAAAATAAAAATAAAAGAACAACAAACAGTTGTTTATCTTGCAGCCCAGGGTGAGTAGAAAAGTATGGCTGAATATAAAGCAACAAATATTTTATTTATTTTACTTTCTATATACTTCTTAAAAGAAAGTTTATTTATTCTTAGTAAATAAATACTGCCTTCAGTAAGTCCTATCTTAACATTGTCAGTAGATTCTTGGAAACTGCAACTTTGAGCAAAGTGACATACTGTAAGCTGTAGGAACCTTAACTCTTGTTTCTATCAATTAGCCTATGGTAAAATGGATTTCATCATACAATAAGTTGTTTCACTTAAAGTCTCAATTTCCAGTAACTGATTAACAATATTAATTGAGGACTTAACTGTATTTATTTGTTAGGTTTGTGAACTATTTGCAATAGGTCCATTATGTGCAAAAGGGATAGGAATATTTCCCAGTTATCATTCTGTATTATTAATGCTGTGTCCTTTACATCGCCACAACATTTCTGTGTGTTACTGTGCATTCTCCAGATTGGTGTAGTTCCTCTTGCTTGTTGCTTATCAATTCCTTGAATTATTTCATGACTTTTTATATTGACCTAATGACCTTATATGAAGATACATTCAGTAATGTTGGTAAGTTAACATTTACTATTTCTCTTTTTCACTCTGAGCTGCCTCTCAGTTTTGCCTTAGAAATTGAGGAAGTACATAAATGTCAAGCTCTGAAAATTGTGTTTAGCTAAAATGTTTAAAGTTATGTGAGACAGTAATAATAAAGTAGTTTACTAAGTAAAGTAGTAACAAAAATGACAAATTCAAAACTATTCAGAAGGCTGAAATAATAACATTTATGTTACTAGACACTAATGTTATTATCTTAATCTGATCATTGAATTTTGTACCTAAATTAATGAAAAATATGCAAACCTTTATTTTCAGTACTATTTTTGAATTCTCCTCACACAAAGCAGCTCATCATTAATAAGCATCCTCCGGATACATTTTGTATATGTCTCTGTAAGCTCTTATCTCATTATGTTCATGTTGTAAATATTTCCATATTTATGTATTTCCTTTCTAGAATGTAGGTTACTTTACCTACTTTAGAATCTCTCTCTGCTAGCATGTTATCTGCACATTGATCATTACTCAGTAAATACTTACAGATTGCATGCTAGGTAATGTAAAAGAAAAGGAAATCTAAAAGTACATTAAATAAAAAGACAGTATTGTAGATTGATTGTGACAAGCTTTTATAATACTTTTCTGAGAAGTATTTATGATCTTTTCAAAGACCTTTTATCATGTTCAGTATCTGAGAGCGAATCCTAGAAATTCTAAGGCTTAGTTCCCTTTGTTCCATTCACTAGCTATTGTGTGATTTCCTTAACTTTTTACCTTGTGATTTTTTCCAACCATTTTTGAACCATGTTATTTTACTTTTATTGTTTGCAGTACTACCAGCACTAACACAGAAGCAATAAGACTGCATTTGTACTGCTTTTTTGCACCAAAAAAATATATATATGCACAGTAATCCCCGGTTCATGTTTTCTCTACCCCTAAAGAAGATTGTTCTTAGGTCAATAATTCTAAGTTGATATTTCACAGTGTCTGTATCTCAGTGGGATCTTACTGGTCAAAGGAAGTTTCAACTTTTGAACATTTCTACTTTTGGATAATCTAAATATTTTTACATTTAGATATAGGCTTCACATAGTAGTGCTTCCTGCCAACTGGCATATCTGTTTTGGCAGCTTTTGTATTATTGCATGAACAGCAACGTTTGTTGATCATTTAAACGTGTTATTGCAAAATGCCTCTGGTATTTAATAAAAATAAAAGTCTTATAAAGTTAATCTAGTGAAAGCACAGTTGTAAAACAGATATGCTGAAGGTCTCGTATCTGTAATCTCACCTAGCTGCTCTCTTGACTTAACCTAATTGATAGTAAATGTATCAGTAAGAAGAACAAAATTATAGCACACTTCATAGTTGCGCAAAATATTACCAAAAGTGGTGTCTAAGCTTGTAGATACATAGAGAAATGTTCTCAAGGTATGAGGTCTCTGGACTTAAGAGTAAAATAACTTATGTCTCTCTTTTTCTATTTTTTCCTCATTCAAAAATGGTACTTTAAAGACACTGTTTTTGTTTTATATGATTAAATTTCCAAGCTTAACTGTGCGCAGGAAGAATTTGTTATTTTGCTTCTTCCTCTTACTGGTTTGGTAGAAGCAAACCAAGATTGTTTCAACTATCATTTTCCATTTATTTATTTATTTAGGAAACATTCTTTGAGCAGCTGCAACATCCCATGTTCTGTCCTATGCCCTGAACTAAGAAGAACTCTGAGACACAATCCTTAGCCTCAAGAAGTTAAAGTTAAAATTAAACCTGGAATTTCTATTGAGGGGCAAGATATTAATAATTACTTGAAATGAGTATCCTGTTGTCGTTCAAATTTAATTATGGCTGCTAGACATTTTTTGTTACTTTCTACTACGTTGGTTGGGCATGCTGATATGAAAATGATTTTAAAGGCTGCATGTCTGCCAGGAAGCTATGATAAATCAGTTAGAATCCAATAGGAAATATTAAACCCTGACCATTAATCATACTATGCTCAGCAGTGCGCATTTTTAGCAAGTCATTCTTCACCAACTTTTCCTTCCATCTGAGGCCCTACTTTGGTTTAATTGAAATTCGTTAGAGACTTAAATTTTATGTAATTAACAGAAAACTTAAGAAATGCACAGTAGCTGTGTCAGTTGTTACAGGCTGCAAGTGGTTACTCTTTAATTGCTGTCAAAATGGCCCATTAGTCATGCCTCTGAAGAGGTGTCAGATGCTTTTTTCTCTTTCTGAAACATCTGTGTTATTTAATAAATTGAATAAGCAAACAGAGTTTGCACAGAATACTAAATAAGTTGAATAATCACCTTTCTAGAGACATTCTTTGAAGTAATGTTACTCTGTGTGCAACACTTCCGTGCTACCCTTGGTAATAAAACTTGGAGAGTTGTCTTTCATGTCCACGAGCTAATGGGATATTAACAAAACGTTAATCTTCTCAACCTTGACCATCTTCCTTTGTGAGGCAGCATATTATGCAGCAGGGATTCTGCAGCATTACCATGTAAGGTTAAAAGTTAAGGAATTGTTTTCATTCTGTGCTTATTTCAGGAATCTAGAAAATGGCTTTTGATTTGTAGTTCTTGAAGAGGTCCTTCACATCCCTTGTAAGTTGTATTCCTAGGTATTTTATTCTCTTTGTAGCAGTTGTGAATGGGAGTTCACTCGTGATTTGGCTCTCTGTTTGTCTATTATTGGTGCATAGGAATGCTTGTTATTTTTGCACATAGATTTTATATCCTGAGACTTTGCTGAAGCTGCTTATCAGCTTAAAGAGATTTTGGGCTGAGACAATGGGGTTTTCTAAATATACAGAGAAGACATAAAGAAATGGACAAACATTACATGCTCATGGATAGGAAGAATCAGTATCATGAAAATGGCCATAATGCCCAAAGTAATTTATAGATTCAATGCTATCCTCATCAAACTACCATTGACTCTTCACACACTTAGAAAAACTACTTTAAATTGCATATGGAGCCAAAAAAAAAAACTCATATAGCCAAGACAATCCTAAGAAAAAAGAAAAAAGCTGGAGGCATCATACTACGTGACTTCAAACTATACTACAAGCCTACAGTAATCAAAACAGCATGGTACTGGTACAAGAACAGATATATAGACCAATGGAGCAGAACAGATGCCTCAGAAATAACGCCACACATCTACAACCATGTGATCTTTGATAAACCTGACAACAACAAGCAATGTGGAAAGGATTCCCTATTTAATAAATGGTGTTGGAAAAACTGGCTAACCATATGCAGAAAACTGAAACTGGACCTCTTCCTTACACCTTATACAAAAATTAACTCAAGATGGATTAAAGACTTGAATGTAAGACCTAAAACCATAAAAACCCTAGAAGAAAACATAGGCAATACCATTCAGGTCATAGGCATGGGCAAAGACTTCATGACTAAAACACCAAAAGCAATGGCAACAAAAGCCAAAATAGACAAATGGGATCTAATTAAACTAAAGAGCTTCTGTGCAGCAAAAGAAACTATCATCAGAGTGAACAGACAACCTACAGAATGGGAGAAAATTTTTGCAATCTAGCCACCTGACAAAGGGCTAATATCCAGAATCTACAAGGAACTTAAACACATTTATAAGAAAAAAAAAAAAAAACCATCAAAAAATGGGCAAAGGATGTGAACAGACACTTCTCAAAAGAAGACATAAAATTTATGCAGCCAACAAACATATGAAAAAAAAAGCTCATCATCACTTGTCATTAGAGAAATGCAAATCAAAACCACAATGAGATACCATCTCACACCAGTTAGAATGGCGATCATTAAAAAGTCAGGAAACAGCAGATGCTGGAGAGCATGTGGAGAAATAGGAATGCTTTTACACTGTTGGTGGGAGTGTAAATTAGTTCAACCATTTGTGGAAGATGGTATGGCGATTCCTCAAGGATATAGAGTCAGAAATACCATTTGATTCAGCACTCCCATTACTGGGTATGTACTCAAAGGATTATAAATCATTGTACTATAAAGACACATGCACATGTGTGTTTATTGCAGCACTGTTCACAATATCAAAGACTTGGAACCAACCCAAATGTCCATCAGTGATAGACTGGATAAAGAAAATGTGGCACATATACACCATGGAATACTATGCAGCCATAAAAAAGGATGAGTTCATGTCCTTTGCAGGGACATGGATGAAGCTGGAAACCATCATTCTCAGCAAACTAACACAAGAACAGAAAAACAAACACCACATGTTCTCACTCATAAGTGGGAGTTGAACAGTGAGAACACATGGAGCCAGGGAGGGGAACATCACACACCAGGATCTGTCAGGGGCTGCGGGGCAAGGGGAGGGATAGCATTAGGAGAAATACCTAATGTATGATGGGTTGATGGGTGCAGCTAACCACCATGGCATGTGTATACCTGTGTAACAAACCTGCATGTTCTGCACATGTATCCCAGAACTTTTAAAGTATAATAAAAAAAAAAAAAAAAAAAAAAAGGAAAGTGACTTTTGAGCTCCTGAATGGAAAAAACTCCAAACTGTGTTCTTCATATCTTCCTTCAAAAATAAAAAATGGATATCTTTGTCAGTTGGATATGCAGCTATGTTTTGAATTACTGCCAAGGACTTTAATTCAATTAAACGTAAAATTAGTTTTCCTGTGGTTATTCTTCCTGTATATTGTTTGATATAATTTAAAAGAAAGATATCAGAGTATTCAAAATAGTAATTCACCAAAAAATCAATAAACTCTGATTTTAATGTGGAATATGATTAAGGAGATTTCTAGATGTTCCATATGTAGAGAGTGTTGTTGGGAAAAAGTATATAGTTTTCTGAGAGAGGTGAGAAACAAGCTCAAATGATCACTTTTAAAGCAATAAGAAATAATCTTTGGCTAGGCATGCTTGCTCACACCTGTAATCTCAGCACTTTGGGAAGCCTAGATGGATGGATCACGTGAGGTCAGCAGTTTAAGACCAGCCTAGCCAACATGGCAAACCCTGTTTCTACTAAAAATACCAAATAACTGGGCGTGGTGGCAGGAGCCTGTAATCCCAGCAGCTTGGGAGGCTGAGGCACAGGTGAATGGCTTGAACCTTAGAGGCGGAGGTTTCAGTGAGCTGAGATCACGGCACTGCACCCCAGCCTAGGTAACAGAGCAAGATTCTGTCTCAAAAGATTAAAAAAACGATAAAATAAATCTTTTACTCTATCTTCCTTCAAAGGCAACCGGTCTTCAACGATCTTCAAATTTCTAGCCTCAGTGAAATTTTGTAACTTAGGTGCTACAAATAGAAAATAATACTTGCCTTTACGAGTGTTTTAAATTGGCACTTTTGTCTCTAACCACCTGTTGTGTCTTTCGTGTAAATGTAATTAAATGTTAGAGCTTCCCTTTCACATTGGGAGTAATAAAGAAGCTGCGAGAGTTGTCCAAATACATTATAGTAACATTATGAACTAGAGTGATACACTAGAAAAGGAAAGGAAATGATGGATATGATAAAATCTAGCAGAATAAGTACTTGATTCTTAAGTCTAATGATGAAATTAGATGGATGCTCACTCTGTTGTAAAGTGTGTGGACAGTAACAGATACTGGCACTTTGGAAACATTTTCAGTTGACTCCAGCATGGATCTTTTATAGAGGTTGTTAAAGTTGACACCATTTTTAAAAAGTGTTTAGAATGTGGACTCATTCTAAATGACCAGCTCATTCTAGACCAACTTCATGCATTAAAATTTTAAATTGGATTCAAGCAACAAATGTTTAAAACAAAAAGCTTTTACTATGTAAAAACGTATCCTCAGAAATGGTATAATTATTCAGATGCATTTTACGTCTTCCTGTTAAAGAGCTGAAACTTTTCAATTAGAGCCAACAGAATATTCATTGATTTTAGTAGTTTTTTTAATTTTGAAATTTGCAATTTAAGCAAAATAGTTTTAAATTTTTTACATTTGTGAATAATCAGTAGTAGCAACTAGCTGTTTTTCACCTTTATTTTAACCTTGGCTATGAATCTGAGATTGAAAAACCACTACATGCTGATCCTATAGTGTAGTGTTGAAATGATTAGACTCTTGAAATAGACCCCCTTGTTGTGATTTCCTACTTAGTATTGCTTGCTATGTGACCTTCATCAAACCAGTAAACCCATTTTTCTTGTTGATAAAAGGGGGAACAACAATTGTACCTACCTTATAGGATTAAATGAATTAATATTTAGAGAGTGCTTACAACAGTACCTAGAATTTTAGTTATTACTGTTTCTAATAAAGTACTTAGGAGATATCTCATATTTCCAATTATGATTAATCTATGCACACTGATAATTCTGCAGGTTTTAAGTTGTATTCATTTCATTACAAAATGGAATTCGTATAGAGATATGAGTTTTTTCAAATGTTAAGATATGTTTCCTTAGTTTTCTTATTGTATTTATTCTTGAGACTATTTTTATACTAATTATGCCAACTGGAATTTTTATAGCACTTTATAAAGCTTTAAAATAATTTATCTCACTTTATGGTGTCTCTAAATGTGCATTATCTCATTGTACCCTGTATATAAGATGCAATGAATTGCCCGGGGTCACACAGCTGTAATTGGGGAAGGTAGAAGTCCAGTCCAAGTATCCTAATTCAGAGTATCTGTGCTCCTTTTCTGATTCACTATGCAGGCTTTTATGGGCCTCCCAAATCAGAACTAGAAGAGTCTAGATTCACCAATGTCTTTTTCCCTTGTTCATCATAAAATAAACCAGAACCAAAGATCTCTCCCACTCTGGGGCATTTTGTCTAAGATTACTATTAACTATCCTTCTTTATTCTTTCATTCGTTCTTTCAGCCAGGAGTTACTGAGTTTCTGTGGGAGATACTGTGCTTTGAAAATTCTTGGTATGGATCCAACCTATTCTCAGTGCATTTATATACATATAATTTTTCCAGTTATAATTGCTATGTTTTAAAAAAGATTTGTGGCAGCCTCATAGCTACATGAAATACAGCAAGGTAATATAAATTAGAAGTTATTGATAAAGGAAAAAATACACACATGCATATGCATACACATACAGTAAAAATATAAAATGCACTCCAAAATGAAACTTAGGAGGCCCTATGTATATACCCTACAGCCCTTTGTGTATGTTATATATGTGGGAAGGCATAAAATGATTGACCTTAAGTCAAAGTATGCCTCTAATGATCAGGCTGAAAGCAAATAAGTTACACTATATATAATGCTATCTTGAAAAACATTTAAAAGAAGGTATTTAAGATATAGTATGTCTATCTTAGCAATACTTAAGCAGAGTATGGAAGGTGATTGATACATGATGGTGATGAGATGGTACTAACAATATTCATTTGGGTTTTTACATGGAGTATTTGTGGAGAATGGGGTATTATGAAGGTTTAAATTTTTTTTATATTTGTTTGTCATTGTTTTTTATCTGAGTTTACCTAAAGTTATATTTTTAAGTAATGTCACTGACTTACAGTATTAATGGTTGAGATGTGAGTCTGAATTATTTTACTATACTACGAGAAATGACAGAATTGAGTTTCAGCTGTGTATTGTATTCACTGATAACTTATGTATCCTTTGGCTTAGAAGTATTTCTTATTTGAGGAAGTGAAACCTACTGAGTCATTTAAATAGACGGAGTCCTCAGTACTTCCTCTTAACATTCACGGAATGGTGGGAACTAGAAAATGAGTTATTTATTGGTCTTTCTTTTCCATTAACACATATTATTTGATATTGCATTAAGTATACATTGACAGAAACATTATTTTAATTATTGTATTAAAGACATTTTTCATGTGTATTTAATCAACCATCTGACAGAAACTAGGGCAGAGTAACCAAAGTATCATTTGAGACTTTGTCGTTAGACATAATTTGCATGTGACAGTAGTCTATTTATAAAGTGTGATGAAGTCATATTAGAGTAAGTACCATTAGAGACACATTCAGTGTGATCTGTGTTTGCAAATCAAAATTAGTGTTCATTGGAGCTGTTTGTTGATCTGATGAGTAATGTACACTCTCAACAACAAAACTGAAGAGAAGATGTATTTTGTGATATCTGCTCTTATAATAGGTACTCTTAACACACATCGGTAATTTGTATAACATTAAACTTTCAAGTAGCATAGAGAAAAATCTAAATTCACTTTTAGATGAATAGTTCTGTTTTTTCTTGTGCTATAAAGACACAATTATTGCCTTTCACCTCCTCCAGCTTCAAAACTCAGTATTTTTAGTTGCCTCTTATAAGGAAATAGATCACATAAACTAGAAGTCATCCTTAACCAGAGCGATATGTGAGTTAACCCTGGAGGTTCAAAGAGAAACTTATGTAGCCTAATAGTGTGGCTTGCACATTCTATGCACTATACTAAAAAATAACGTGACTTTCATGATTTTGATTGGGTGGAATAATTTTTAGTTATGATAATTGTACTGGAATTAGATCTTTAAAAAGTTCTTGGTTTTTAGTTATGATACTAAAATATTTACCAATGAATTTATATGATGTGTAGGAGGTACTTCAAAATGATCTAAGAGTGGAAGGAACAAGAGAACATATAGATAAAACTGGATTGAGGATGAATTGATAATTGTTGAAGTCAGGTGATAGGTACTTAGAAATTTATTATAGTTTTCCCTCAAATTTTATGTGTATCTGAGATTTTCTATAATAATTTTTTTAAACATATGAGTAAATTAAGCGACTACGTAGGTCTCAAAGTACTGCTTTCCGTTCTTCATGTGTTAAAGACAGAGGGACCATCAGATCTTCAGATCTTGCTTTCTTTTTTTTTTCTTTTTTTTTGTTTTGGCACAGGGTCTTACCCTGACACCCAGTCTGAGGGCAGTCACGCTATCGTAGCTCACTGCAGCCTCAAACTCCTGGTCTCAAGCGAAGCCCCCAGCTCAGCCTCCCAACCAGCTGGGACTTCAGGTGTGTACCACAACACCTGGCTAATTTTTTAAACATTTATTTTTTGTGGAGACAAGGTCTTGCTATGTTGCCCAGGCTGGCACAGCTTGCTGTTAAATAAAACTGTCTTTTTGAAATTGTCTTCTGTAAATCTGTAAAAGTATTCCACTATAGGTACCTAATATGGATCCCTTTTGACTTTTATAACAAGGGGAGTTTTGCCTGGATGATAACATATATTGAATATGACTTCAAATTTAATATTCTTTTTATAAGAGAAAGATTTTGTTTTTCTTATTTACTCCTGTGTTAGAAAATATCATTGCAAGGAGGTTATCAAAAATAGAAGAACTAAATGTTGGTTTTATTATCTATAAAATGATGGAGCAAATAATATTTAATATGTTTTGAAGCCCGCTGGACATGAACATGTTTGGTGGGAAACCTTGAAGGATTCTGTATTTATATATCTGTATTTCTTTATACCACCTTAGTTCAACTATTTTACCATTCCAAGTTTATTTTCCAAATTATATACAAGCAGATGAATAAGGGAATGTTGCGATTTATTTTTCTTAAGCAAGCTCAGTGTTTTTTGTTTTTTGACACTTTGTTTGGCAAAGGAGGTGTTCAATTTGTTGAGCTGAATGAAGCTTAGAAAGAATAAACTATCACAAGATCTGCCACAAAGTAGATGCGAGGTAGTTGTTCAGTGAGAAGAGAGGGAGAGAGTTATTCCATCCTTGATCCAAACATCACTGTTGGGCGGGTAGATCACTGATTTCCTATTAAACTAAGTGGACAGGACAGTCCTGAATTAATTATGGAACAGTTTCTTTAAAGACATCAGCTCTCTGCATCCCTTGTCTTGCCACTAAAATGGTGCTATTTCATCCTGTTTCTCCCTTAAAGTAATTTTGTGATTTTTACTACGTTTAAATAACACATTGCTAAAGTCAGGGTATAAAGCAAAACCAAAAATAGGGTGGAGAATATCATATACCATCTTATCTCTAGAAAGCAATGTTGTCTGTAGGGCAAGAAAGCAGTCTTTTTATTTCCCTGCAAATTGTGAATTTTTAATATAGTTAGTTTTGAGAAATGAATGTAGGAAACTTTGAGCAAAATGTCCAATAATGACCAGTAAATACATTTCCAGCCCAAAAGTATTTGCACAAATCTTTTCGTATCATATTGTTTAAAAGCAAGATAAGGGGCAAAACTTACTATCTCACAGAGAACTTTATATTCCAAATGAGTTGTATGTCAGGATGAGAGGCTTTCAGGACAGATGATGGCTTTTGAATATAAATGCACACATTTTAATTTTTCCTAATTGTGTATAAAGATTTTAAAATACACAGGCAGTTAAAACAAATATTCAGCCACAGTTAGATGCACAGGTATTGTATTTTTCCCATCGATACTACTGCTGTATTATGAATTTTTAGCAAAATGTACTTTTTAATGGAATGTTTAGTTAGTACTGCTGTCTTTTCATAAGGAGAGACGTGATTCAATGTCCAGTTTTCTTCAGTACTCTATTGCCTTTATACATTAGAATAGTAAGTGAACATTCAGGAGAATAAAGAGGTTTCTTTTCTTGGGAAAATCGAACTTAAATTTTTTTTTTTTCCTTAGGAAACTGAAGATACTGACCATTTATTACATATTTTGTTGACTCCCTGTTGTACACACACTACCTCTTCAAGACAAATCTTCCCCCACCTCCTACCCCATAAACTTTTTTTAGGGGGGTGACTTTTATAGTTGTAGAACATTAGCATTTCTCAGTACTGTTTGTTTTGAAACCATGCATTTTCTGTTTAGGAGTCGGATGGTCAGGGCTGCCCTTTCTGTCGTTGTGAAATAAAAGGAACTGAGCCCATAATCGTGGACCCCTTTGATCCAAGAGATGAAGGCTCCAGGTGTTGCAGCATCATTGACCCCTTTGGCATGCCAATGCTCGACTTGGACGACGATGATGATCGAGAGGAGTCCTTGATGATGAATCGGTTGGCGAACGTCCGAAAGGTAAAACTAGAAACATGGGTTTAGTTAGGGTGGTGTGACCATATGAAAAAGAAATGGTGCTGTCATAAATGGAGTATGACTGAGTGTATTTGAGTTTACAAAAGAAGCACACACACATACTAGGCTAGGCCTGTACAGGGTCATGATCATCAGTATCACTGTCTGCTACGTCCACATCTTGTCCTGCTGGAAGGTCTTCAGAAGCAGTAACACACGTGGAGCTGTCATCTCCTACGATAACAATGCCTTCTTCTAGAATACTTCCTGAAGAACCTGAGACCATGTTACGGTTAACGTTTTTTCATTAGTAGGAGTATACTCTAAAATAATGATAAAAAGTATAATATAGTAAGTACATAAACCAGTAACATGGTCATTTATTATCATTGTCACATATTATGTGCTGTGCATAAGTATATGTGCTATACTTATATGCAACTGGCTGCAGAATAGGTTTGTTTACACCAGCATCACACAAATGCGTGAGTAATGCTTTGTGCTATGACACTAAGATGGCTATGATATCACCCACCAGGCAACAGGAATTTTTCAGCTTCATTTTAATCTTATAATATCTTACGGGATCACCATGGTATATATGGTCCATTACCAAAATATCATTGTGCAGGGCACAACTATAATGTTGACAGGCTGATATAATCAGAGATTGAGAGAGAACGCGATTCTACTCAAGGTACTCTCATTGGTTTTAAACATCATAATCAGAGGTGATGAGAGTGTTTGTATAGAATTAAACATCATCTAACACTGGCAGTAGCAAATCTGTGAAGAAAAAATTTAAGAAGGGAAATTACTAAATTTAGAAATTGTGAAACTGAATTTGATTAAAAATATTCTTTGTTCAATTCTAGAAGAAGTGTCTGATAGAGTTTTTTCTTAATGGGAAGGCTGTCTCACTGTTTGACTTCTAAGAGGTCACATAAGATTTACTTTTGTGAATTTACCAGAGTCTGAGTTTGCTCATCAGTGTTGTTGACTCAGAAAAATTGACCTTGTCAGTTCACTGAGAATGGATGTTACTGCCCAGTTTAAGTTTATATAACCAGGTACACAACAGACTAGTCAAATGAACCAGAATGCCAACTGATTAATTTGCAGACCGGAAATACAGTGGTCAAGGGAGGTAGACTCTTGGATATCAGGCTATTCCCTGTACAGGAAGATACATGAAATCCCAATTACTTTCACAAATTTTTTGCTCTCAAAATCAGAGAAATGGGATTGAGTGGTGTGAAAGGTCTGCATATATGGTGCCACCCTTCCTCCTGACTTGGGCAGACATGGCTAATCAGTCATGATACTTATCATCACTGAGTTCAGACTTGGCCTACAGAGCCTTTTCAACGCAGCCCTGAAGATCTTCCACTATAGTTCATTAGGTTTTGGCAGGTAGCATGAAACTTATTTGCCGTTGTCACTAGATGCAGTGATGATAATGTGTAATGGCATCAGATTGTATTCACTGTATTCATCTATCTCTGTAGTAAGGAAATGCTTGGTACTGGAATTTCGACAAGGCATTTCTTTGGGTTACTTCATTTTTAGGACTGTGTCCGAGTTTTCCTCTTGGGAAACTCCTGCATTTTCTCCCTCCCAGTGTTCCCTGCTGACCAAATACATTCCCTTAGGATATTTTTACATACAAATTTTTACATAGGGAGATATGTTAACATCACCAACATGGCTACTCTCAAATTTTGCTTTTTTCTGGAATGATTTTTATTATTTATCTTACTGGTTTTTCATAAATTTTGTAATTTAACCCTCAGAGAAACTACACATGAGTTCACGCTTTACTCCTGAAACATATAGTTTTTATTAATAGTTTGAATTATGGGATTTTTTTTTTTTGACCTAAGCAATGGAAGAAAGAAAGTAGTTATTCCTCAGAAATCCTAAAGGATGAACAAGAAAAATAATCTCAAATTGAAACAGACTTGAGACTTGAATCTCAAAAAAAGTTAACTTAAGGAAGACATGAAATAAAGCACCAGTTCTGCTACAGAGTAGTAATGGGATGCCAGGCAAGTTATATAACCTCTTTCTTCCTCAGTTTACCCCTTTGTAAAACAGAAAAATAATAGTCGCTTCTCTATTGGGTGTTGTGATGATCAGTTGAGATCAAGGACCTAAGAACCTAGAAGAACGTCAGGTCACCAAAGTCATAAATGCTTACTATATTATTACCAATGTTAATTAATAATACTATGTAATACATATTCTAGGACATACTCCGTAATCTGTGTTAGTAGAAATCATTTCATCACTATGCATTTGAGAGAGCTACATATGGGGAGTTGGTGATACTAATGTACTGTTCCCCAGAAGACATAAGTGTGAATACTGGCTTTACAATGTACAAATACAAACAAATCACATGACTAGTCTGAGCCTGATTTCCTCTGAAAAATGAGAAGAATAATACCTCCCTAAATTGTTGAGAGAATGACATATGTTATTAATGCTGGTTTTATTGATTTGTGACCCTTTTTACTGAAAGCTAAAAATAATTTTACATTTTAAGTGGTATATATTTAAATTACTATATTAAGTACCTACAGATGTCCTTGATTTTACATCTTGTCCTAAAATATTCACTACCTGGCCCTTTAAGAAAAAGTTTGCATTCCCAGGTCTAGGACATAGTAAGCATTTAAAGGATGCTTATTGAATGGATGGATAATGGAGAATGACAGAAAAGTATTTGAGATACAACAGCTCAAGTAGTTCAAGTGCTCCAGGTAGCAGTGCTTTTTTTTTCAGCTGTGAAGACATTTCAATTTCTTTACTAAATGGGTTTTCATCTTCGATGATCCAAGTCAGAGGGTGGGTCTAGGCTTTAAGAGAAATTTTTAGAAGAATTTTGTATACCTTACTCCTTGGGAGAAAACAGTGTTTGCCCTATGTGAATTTGGGAAAAGTTGCAGTCTCAACCTGCTTTCCATTGAATTAAGTTGAAGCTTGAGCCTCTTTTCAGTAGTGGCACTAACAATAGAAAGGAAATACTGGGAACATAACATGAGAAGCAGAATGTTCCAAGGTGGCTCTAGTGTTTCTCCTTGATCTTATCACCCACTCCCAAGACCATTCATATTTCATTGTCTCTGGCACACTGGTGAGCTTTCTGCAAGGGAACTGAGAGATTTTTACATTGATGCTTTCTGTTTTTTACCCCACAAATAGTAGAATGATGATCTGAATCCTTACTGCCCTAGAAGTGACACTTCAGTAACTTATTTGGCAGTCAGCAGTGTCATTTAATAAAGCTTTACTTCACTACAATCTTGTTATACTTTCCTGTGGCCGTTATATAGTTTAGAAATGTATATCACTTGTAATTATTTGTTTTTAAGTTAAAGAGTTATATTTCAATTAAATGTCTTTATGTCTACTCATCTGCCTCTAGTCAATTAAACTGATTGTGACTTTTATAACATTTCATAAATGTATACCACTTAATTTTCAATAAAACCTAAATTTTTATGTAGATACAAGCATAATTCTTTCTGAATAATTTGGAAAATATTGTGATGATGTTATGTTTTCATAGTATTTTATATATACTTCTATATCAGGAGCTACAGTAAATTGTTATTTAAAGGACTATCTTTTCTATTAGATTATTAACACTTAAGGCCAGGGACAGTGCCTTGTGTTTGTGTTCCCAGGCACCTAAATGCACTCAATTACTATTTACTAAGTGAACTAATAAATGCACACACCGGCACACGTGTTCCTTTAGGGCAATGACCTAATCTTACGCATGTTTTAAACTTTGTTCCAACCTGAATACTAATACATATATATACACCGAACATCAAACCAATAGATTTTGTCTAGTTTTTTCTTACAGGAGTGGTTATAAACAAATGTTACACGGTCATCTTGACACAGTAGTTCTACCTGTATGTTCTCCCTCTATTTTTTAAATCATTCTTCGTTCATTCATGCATTTTCATTCATTCACTCATTCATTTTTTAATTAACTAGTTAATTAATTTAGAGCTGGAGTCTCACTTTATTGCCCAGGCTGGAGTGCAGTGGCACTATCTTGGTTCACTGCTACCTCTGCCTCCCTGGTTCAAGTATTCTGTCTCAGCCTCCCGAGTAGCTGGGATTGCAGATGCCTGCCACCACGCCTGGCTAATTTTTGTATTTTTAGTAGAGACGGGGTTTCACCGTGTTGGCCAGCCTGGTCTCGAGCTCCTAACCTCAAGTGATCCAGCTGCCTCAGCCTCCCAAAGTGCTGGGATTACAGACATGGGCCACCATGCCTGGCCTTACTCATTTATTTTTACAACATTTTATTCTGTCAGTTAAAAGAGTGACTGCCAATGATTGTCCAACAGAATGGTTCCATTGTTTCTATCTGCCATTTTGAATACTCATCTTTTTCTTTTATGAGTGGGCCGATGACAATATTGTGAAATTGTTTCTGCCTGTCTTAAGCATGTTACATTCTTTAAATGAGTAATGCTTCCATCATAGCATGGAAACATACTTTGATTGTATATTCCTGTTACCAAGGTGATACCCCACAGCTGGAGTTTATAAATAGTAGCATACTAAACATATAGTGTATTTCTATTACTTCTTTTATAGTTAAATGTGTTTAATAATGCTAATGCTTACAGAAGCAGTAGAACCTAGAAGTCTATAGTACATACCTTTTGATTCCCTCTTTGATAGAAGGTATTTTATGATTCTAACTAGAATATGTTTTTGATTTTGCCTGAGTCTATGTCGTTGCCTGAGTTTTCAAGCTGTCAGAGTCCTGGATAATGAGATCAGATGTGAGCGCTCAGAGAAAGTTCAGGATGTGATGGGTAAGATCACAGCCTTCTCTCTGACTTCAATCAGATCACAGCTAAAAAAGAGGATCTGTTGCTACCCAGAGATTTGCTTCATTTTGCCAGAGGATTAGAAGGAATCTTAGCAGTTTTTCACAGTATTAATCACCAAATACATAACATTTACATTTGAAATAAATAAAAATTCACATATAAAATTAAAATGTTGACAGACTGAACTAGTGAATGAGCCCAGATTAGTTCTTATGGTTTTAAACATTGTATTTTCTTAAAATAATATTTAAAATCTTAATGAATGGCCATATTAGAATAAAAATGGGTATAACCTTAAGTCAAGGGAGTTATTCTTTTTTATGCATTCTCCTTTGTTGCCTTCTTCAATTAAAATACATCTTGCTAGTTAAAAACTTAACATGTCATCTAAATACTGCTTTTCCTAATGAGTGTGAAGAAAGCCTCTATAAGCAGGGGTCCCCAAACCCCAGGCCGTGGACCAGTACCAGTCTCTGGCTTGTTAGGAACCAGGCTATGCAGCAGGAGGTGAGCAACAGGCTAGTGAGCAAAGCTTCATCTGTATTCACAGCCACTCCCCATAGCTCACACTACTGCCTGAGCTCTGCCCCCTCTCACATCAGCAGTGGCATTAGATTCTCATAGTAGTATGAACCCTATTTTGAACTGCACATGGGAGGGATCTAGGTTGTGCGCTCCTTAGGAGAATCTGATGCCTGATGATCTGCCACTGTCTCCCATCATTCCTAGGTGGGACTGTCTAGTTGAAGGAAAATAAGCTCAGGGCTCCCACTGATTCTAAATTATGGTGAGGTGTATAATTATTTCATTATATATTACAACGTAATAATAATAGAAATAATGTGCACAATAAATGTAACACTTTTGAATCATCCCCAACCATCCCCTTCCCCTCCCTTCCACCATTCGTGGAAAAATTGTCTTCTGTGAAACCAGTCCCTGGTGCCAAAAAGGTTGGAGACTGCTGCTGCATAGTATTCCTGATCCTAAGGAAAGAGGGGTGGGTACATATCACAGTGTTGTTGCAGCTATTTTTAGGAGGGTGTTGCCTTTTTATGTTGTCTATTTAAATCTGACTCACAGGATTAGTGTCCGTGTTGGAGCTGTAAGGACAAAAATTACAACAGAAGTGAAATACAAAAATGAAAATAGACATTGGAAATGTAGAACATGGTTCTCAACTATAGGCAATTTTACCTCTTGAGGGTATTCAGTAATATATGGGGACATTTTTGGTTTTCGCAGTGACTAAAGGGTGGCAAATACTGCTGGCATTGAGAACAGGCCAGAGATACTAACCATCCTGCAACGTGGGTGATCCTACCCAAGAAGAATGACTCTGACTATAGTACTGATAGTCTAGTCCTCACCACTCCCTTCTCATAACATTTAGGTGGAGTCATGAGTGACAGTAAGCAATCCAAAGTCACAGGTTTGTTGTTTCTCATTTATTTGCATTCTGTTTACTGATTTTCTAAAAGCTCTTCATATGAAATAGTGGTATTTTCTTTATTAGCATGTGATTAACAAAAGAAAGAACTGCCTCATCCAAGTGGTGTATGATGTCCTAGGATACTTTGAAGACATTTTTACGTATTTCTCAAAAATAACTTGAATACATAGTATATTAGAAGAAGCAACACTTGAACTCTTTTACTCAGTTTTGAGTCCACTGCCTCTGGTAGATTGTCAGCTCCTTGAGGACACAGACTATGCTTTATTCTTCTTTTCGTTCTCAGAGCTTTGCATGATGCTTGATACACAGTAGGCCCTTGAGAAGGTTTTGTTTTGTTTTGTTTGTTTTGTTTTGTTTAAATGATCAGTGGTGACACTGTTCTTACTTGTTATATTCTTAAGTAGAGCTACCCTCTTGGAGTCAAACTGCCTGGGCTCATCTTCTAGTTTTCCTACTTGGTATCTATGTACCTTGCTTTATTTAACACCCCTTCCACTCCCCTTCCCTCAAGTACTTGGTCCATAAAACTCTGCCTCTTCAAGATTAAATGAGTTCATATATATAAAAAGGCATTAGAACAGTGCTGGCACATGGAAAATGCTAAGTATTAGTTGTTACTAATATTATTTTTAAAATAGATTAATAGAGATGGGATCTCATTCTAATGCCCAGTGTGGTCTTGAACTCCTGGCCTCTAGTGATCTTTCCACCTCAACCTCCCAAAGTGCCAGGATTACAGGTGTGAGCCATCACACCTGGCCGCATTTTTTATACTAGTGTTATTTAAGACTCCTGAAATATTGCTGTGCTTCTAAGAGTTCAGTTATCTGTATTTTTGAGTTGTCTATGGAAGTTTTTCTTTTAGATACGGTATCATTCCGTTAGGAAGAATTAGATGCCAAAATTATGTTGGTTACCAAGCAATTATTTGTATTTCTTTAACATATTAACATCTATATAGTTATAATTTCATTGCATGACCACATTAAAATAATTTACTGTTAAACCATATTTCAAATTTGAAACTCAGAAAATACAAACTTGTCAACATGTCAGCTGAAACACTGTTTTAAGGATTAAATAATCTAGATAAGGTTACATTGTTCTTATTTTCTGTGTAATTAAGTTGAAATGATTAAGTATTATCTAAAGTAGAGTGAAGAACTACAGTAACCAAATAGCAATTGCTTGTTCGAACCAGCTTTAGCTGGCATTTGGAGAGCAATAAGGGTTTCACATGAAACCATTATTTTCAGTGACTGAAACTTATTCCTTTAATTCTCAGAATGTTCTTGTTTCTCAGCCGTTTTTATGGAAATATTTCTGAATTATATGTCACCCTTCCCTGCCTTCTCAAAATTGGTTATGCAACTGAGTGAACCAAAGGGCATAAGAAGCCACTACAGTCAACACGACACATTTCTAGAAGCTTACATTTTGCTACAAAATTTAAGGGTAGGTTGCATAAAGAGAAGAGAACCATAAATTTAAATTAAAATCACACATATATTTGGATCAGGATGTAAAATTTGTATAAATATTTAAAGTAAAATATAAAACTTTAAAGAAATTTCAAGGTTATGGAGGCTGATCATAGGCCAGGAGATCAAGTCCCTCTTATAAGAAGGTGTTTCAAGGAGAAGCAGTATCATCACTTGTGTTAACAGTGGTCAGTATTTCAGTAGAACAGTGCCCTTGAGGTTATCCCAAGTGTGAGACTGCACTACTTTAAAGGAGACCTGTCGGCAGCTTTGTTGACCACTTCCCTGCCAGACCTCAGAAAAATCGGCTCTTATTCCAATTGGCATTTCTTACTTAGTATATAGGTTTCTGTTTTCCTCCACTTCTTTACTGCTTCTAATTTGAAAATTTCCAGAACTTACTAGTAGAACACAGACAGTAATTCGGCCTTTGAGTTAGCTTCATTTTACACACAAATCAAACGTCCATATTCTTAGGAAGGTAGCAGGGTACCTACATTCTGTTTCTGTAGGAAGAAGTAGGAAAAAAAAATGTTCCTCCTACTTCAGAGGACTTTCCTGTTTCATTCTGGGTTTCTCCCCAAATTCTTATAGGTTGAGACTTCTAGAAGTATGACTGTGGGTAAGCAGGAAATGATTGTGTTGCTCTAGCACAATATTCTTCATATAGGCTTTTGTTTATTATCTGTGGAGGTACTCCAAAATAGATAACAAAAGTCATTTACTTAAGCTATAATTACATATGAATATGTGAGTGTGTGTGTGTGAGCATTTTTGTAGCATATACCCTCTCTGAATAATATTCTGTGTAGGCTACTATTTTAAATACTCTTGATTTTTGTTTTGTTCACAAAATAAAGCGAAAAAAGAGAACAGTAGCAAGTAAAATATACTTAGAATATTTTATCATATGATAAATGTTTTATCAATGTCCTTCATTAATTTTCACTCATTTATAGAAAAACACTGACTCTCTGAGTCCTTCTCATCATCCTTATTATAATACATGTATATACCTTGTTCAGATATGGAAATGCATTAAGTAAAAATCTTGTTAAAAGTATTATAAAATTGACTTTGATTATCTCTGGGACTGTCAGAACTCTCATCCTATTAGTAATTGGAGAGGTTTTTTCTTGTCCTGTTTTTATAATAAGCCTGACTGTGCTTGAAGTTTTTTACCAAATGTTTTGCCGTTTCCATAATAATGGATCTTATTAACGTTTTTATAAAATGGCTCTTTAAAGATGTGGATAAAATGAACAGTGACTAAAATAGAATGAGTCCCCGATTATTATTGGTAATTACTGAACATAATGAGATGGGCTTTTGACTACTTTACTTCTTGAGTTTTTTTCTGTCAGGATTTTCTGTTAAAGATTGAAAATGTGGATTTCTCTGTTCCTCGTGGATCCTAAAAAAGGATTCTGTGCGTTTTGTCAGAAAAATAAATAATAGTATTTATTAATTTCCAAAGGCAAAGGGTGAGTATGTAGACATAAAAGAATCCAATGTGGTCTTTAAATTTCTAGAACACCAGTATTCTAGTTTGTAAAAGATATTCTCAATGTTACCAGGACTAGAGAACTTAAGAGAAATTGTTAATTAGACAAATACACTGGTGTGATGATAATACAGGAAGGAATCAAGGCTGGCTCAGCCTTTCTATTTGGTAAGAAGCTGAAACAGATAATTTATCATAAAGTTTTAGAAACAAGTTAATACTAGAAAAATGTGGGAATGACCTAAAATCAAGATAAAGGAATGAAATGATACTACTCAGTGTCTTGTAACTTGAAAGGATGTTTCTGTCTTTCCCAACTTTTGCAGTTACTGCTACATAAAGATTTTTGATATTGTGAATAAATTCTGTACCGTTAATTCTGTGTTCACATTCTACTTTCTATGCTTTATGACTTAATTTTTCCATACTTATATTTATTTGGCTTAAGAGTAGAGAGATGAACATGAAGGAGTGACAAAGAAGGAACTCATTTAAGCAGTGCCCAAAAGGACATGATACTTTAGTCATTCATTAACACATGAAAACCAGAAGAGCACAGGTGAAATCTCTACCATGAAAAAGTCAGAAAAATTAAACTGCAGAAAAAATAGTGACAGCAATTATAAAAGAAAGAAGTTCATTATCCTAATATATAAAGAGCACATTCAAATCAACAAAGAGGAAATTAGTGGATATGGGGACAAAAAAAAAAAAGCAGCAGCAGCTAGTGACCCAAAGAAGAAATACACATGTCCAACAAACATTGCATTTCTTTCAAATTATTTGTCAAGGAAGAAAGGGCAAATTTAAACATTGGTATGACCCATTAAAATGACAATCAAGCATCAGAGCAAACAAAAATATTCTTTGTTTTTGAGTTTTGTGTAATGGTAATTATCACACATGGCTGGTGAGAGAATAAATTGGTTTTACCATCTGGACAGCAAAAATGTCTTAAGAATGTTCATAAATTTGACACAGTTACATGTCTAGAATCTTGTGCTCAAAAAAATTCTATGATTCTTTCCTTAAAAACTAGCACATATATGGTTAAAGATTTCTTTATGATACTACTTTAAAGAAAACTTGAAAACAGTGTAAGTGTTCATTGCACAGGAATGGTTTTGTAAATGCTGGTACATCCATATATGCATACTTTAAAATTATATTCATGAAGAATATATGTATATAATATATAAATATAGTATATTATATATAATATATAAAATTATATTCATGAAGAAATTAATGTCAGTTAATTTTTTTCTGTATAATGCTAACAAACATTAAGTAGATTTAACATTATGTATGTGATTAGGAACCATCACCAATGGCTATATGTAGGTATTCTTTAAAATATCTTTATATTTCCTTATAATTTCCTGCAGTGAAATTATGTTCTTTATAATGAAGAGAGAAAAAGTGAAATAAACAGAAAATTGAAAAGATACAAGGACAGGACTGCCAAAACCAGTAAAACGTGTTTTTTATGGCAAACAGTTTGACAACATGCATACCCCTAAACTTATAAGCCTAATCCGATTCTTAAACTACTTTTCTTGTTATCATTTGTTGTTTTTTTGTTTAAGACCCTTTGTAGGTTAAGAAGAAAGAACCTCATCATGTTAAATTAAATTCTAAGTTTGTTTTTTTAAAGGTCAGTGCTAATAATAGCAAATAGTCCAAGAGGCATTTCTATTTGACTTTTGAATGCATATTTACTTAATTTAATTATTTGGTTAGATATTTGATTTTGTTACTATTGCATTGTTTAGAGTTGATAGTGGGAGGAATTGTCTGGGACAAAATAAGAAATAACACGGATTGGCATTTTGTTTAAAAATAACTTTAATGGAATTACCTTTTGGCAGTGTAGATGGGCAAGCTTTGACTAGAAATTTAGAGATAATAGTTTACATTCTGTCCCTTTTACATCAAAATAATCCATTTTCCTAATCATTTCATCTAAATAAAAATTAAATATTTTACATCAGCATTTATTTTACGTGTTTATAAATGTTTTACATCAGCATTTATTTTATAATGCATTAATTTTATTAACCCATAATGTTCCTGTCAAATGGATTAATTTTATTCTTTAATCTACAGATAACAATACCAATAGGTGGTGACATTTTCAAGACTGCATAGCATCTTTATGGTATAACTGAAATTTAAATATAAGAAATTTGAATATAGGAAATTTAAATATAGGAGATCTGTGGTTTGAAATCAGGTTATACATTTATTTATATGATTACTCAAATGAAAAAAAAAATGTTCTTTATAACCAGTTGGCATTAGAGCTTAGTTAGATAGCCATACTTGAAATTTACATTTTCTAATCAAGAGTATCCATGTGAACAAAATATTAACTGTTATTATTCAGAATTTAAATGAATCCTTTCCTACTTTTCTACCCAAGATGTTTTATACTTATGTGTTTGGTCTGCATTTTTATACACAATGGAAGTAGTAGTGATTAAGAGGAATACTGGACAAATCAGTAAGTGATAATTAGCACAGTTCACAGTCTTAGGATTTAAACCTGAGCCAGGGGATTGGTTCTGTGTTTGTTTGTTGTTATTGTTTTACTCCAACAGCTCTCTTTATCACCTATCATATGCAGAGAAAGATAAATAGCCTGGGTAAATTGAACTGGGGATTAGAACTGTGGAAGAAGGCCCAGAAAAGGGTGGAGGAAATGGCTGATAAGGAGTCAGTTTAGGGGATGATATGAACTGGTAGACTAAAGATGAAGTCCCACATTCAGGTCCCAGCTATAGAGGCATTTGAATTACCTGGTGATTACCTGTACAGGGGAAAAGCCTGTTACTCTAGAATTTAGTCTTTTAAAATGCAAAAATAAAAATTAAAAATGCAGATATTACATAAAGACAGCATTGTCTTTTAAAGGAGAAATAATTTCAGTCTACATTGAATTGGTCTATTTTTTTTTTTATTTTCAGAAGGATAAAAAAGAGCAGACTTTTTATTCTTTAAAGCAAGCTGATAAATTTTGATGTCCTGAGTTTTTAATATCTCATCCAAAAAATTAAATTATGGACTGGATTGTGCAACGTTGTGCTAGATTTCCTTTTTTCCTTAGACTTTCAAATAGGAAGGAAAGAAAAATACAATTTGTGATGACTCAAATAAATTAAAAATGACCTTCTATATGAACAATATCTACTAAAAATGTTTACAAATCTTCATAGTGTTTGAATTTTACCAGCAAAGAAAGTTAATGCAAAGCTTCAGCACGCTAATTGCATAATTGTTTTTAAAAATAGTAAAAGGTTCAGCAAAGAATAATGCATTACTATCAAAAGAGCATTGTTAAATTATGTACTCTTAGGTGAGAATTTTACTCTAATTTAGGAGAACTCAGGAAAATGAGGTTTGGTGAGTTTAGTGGATATAATCAATAAAGGTGAAAGATATTTTGGTCCTTTACATACTCTCCATAAAATCCTTCTAACTAAGCCAACTTACAGATACTGTATTGCTTCAGAATGAATTAATTCTTCAAAAGGACAGTACATAATCACCTTCAGAACACAGTATGAATTGCGCTAAGCAAGGTATGCTTCCAGTTACATTCACAAAGCTTCAGATAGTCTGCCCATCTGGAAGTATCTAAAATTTCAAGGTTATTACTTTGCCACACACATTGGTTTGGATGTCTGTTCTGAGGATTTTCATTATACTCTTTCAGTATCTAACAGGCTCTTCAACACATTTCAAATCAAGTTTACCCCATTATTTAAACATGCTAGAAGTTTAGTAACTGCTTAAATATTAGTAATTAATCCACTCTAGGGTGAAAGTCAAGTTCTAATACTGATGATGGGCTGTTAACTCTATCACAATTCTGTGTCCTGTTACAGTAAATGAGAGAAGTGGGAAAATATTTGCAGAAGAAAAGTGCTTGGAAGAGCACAGGTCTCATTCAGCAGTCTTTGCAGTGTCTGCATCTAGCACTGAAAAGTGTCTTTGCAAGTAACTAAAGAACTATGCATTCTTTCTATATATATATAAAAATATATTATTTGGGCTAGAAACAGTGTTGATAGGTTTGCTTCTTGATTCTTCTTTGTAAAGGATAGTAGCCATATCAACAAAGCATTTTTCTCAGGCAACAGCTTTTCTAGTTCTCAGAGAATATAATTTATTCTAATAGGAATGTTGGAGAATTAGTTGTCCTGTGACAATTGCTGATCTACAGTGTCAAGATTCTGTGATGCAAATAGCTTTACATGAGGAATTTTTTCTGATCTATGATGACTTTGGGATTAGTTTTGCTCCAGAAGGTTCAAATTTATGGAACATGTGAGGCCTGTGACTTTCTGGGTAGAACTGTTCTTTAGTTAAGAATCACTGACTATACTAAAGTCAGTTTGTGACTATAGAGATTCTTTATTTTCTCCTTCAGTGACAATTGAATTTTTTCGACTTACCATAACCAAGCTAAAAGGTATGAAAAAGAATCACTAATTTTTTAAAAAGAAATGTTTCTTAAAATTGTAATGTAAAATTATGTTGAATTTTATTGAATGATTATGTTATTCGGCACCAACAGAGACAAAGACTTTGCAGTTTAGTAATGTCATGACAATATTCAGGCATATCGGAGGTATGGTCTTCTGTTTAGCTACCCAGATTTATTTATTTTATTGTTTTTTTAGAGACAGGGTCTTGCTCTGTTGCCCAGGCTGGAGTGCAGCGGTACGATATAGCTTACTGTAAAGTCAAACTCCTGGGCTCAAAGAATCCTCCTGCCTCAACCTCTTGAGTAGGGGGACTGGAGGCGTGTACCACCAGACCCTTCTAATTAAAAAAAATAAAAGATTAGTAAAGAGGAGGTCTTACTGTGTTGCCCAGGCTATTGCCTTGGCCTCCCAAAGTGCTGGTATTACAGGCATCAGCCACCAGGGCTGGCCTCAGATTTATTTTTAAAAAGTCTTTACAAAGGATGCATAAATTTCCAACTATATAAATGTGGGCTGTGCAGTGACTTCCTTGCAAATCGTATACTATGGGAAGGAGGAGAAAAAAGAAAGAAACTTAACAGTGAAGAAGTCTGATAAACAATACCAAGTCAGGTAATTAAGGTCAACAACAGCAGTGATGAATCATGTTGATAGCATGGATCCTTGATATGATGTGGTCAGAATGACACTTTACTTCCGTGGTCCTACTCCTCAAAACTTTTAACCCCAGGCTAATTATTTTTAAAAATTAGACAAATCCCAGTAAAGGAACATTCTGTATAATCTCTAACCAGTACTCTACAAAACTGGCAAAGTCATCCAAAACAATGGATGTCTGAGAAACTGTCAGAGCCAAAAGGAGAGTAGGGAGACGTAATAATAAAAACTAAGATAGTGTCCTGCATGAGATCCTGGAGAAGAAAAAGGACATTGGGTATAAACTAAGAAAATCTGAATAAAGTATGGATTTTAGTTAATTAACAAAAGCCTTATACAGAGTAACAGTGTGAATGTGAACACAAATCTATTATCTCAGTTAAAGACAGACTAAATGATAAAGCTGCTGAGTTCATATTAAATTGTCAAGTGATGACATCAGCAATTCGTACAAAGGTAAGTAACGTTAGTAGGAAAAGGCTTACAAATAAGTTTAAAACTCTATAAATACTAACATTCAGAAACAGAACAATATCAAAGCATGATAGATAGTGTTGTAAAAAGTAAGCCTAAATCTTGAAAGAGCTAGTAACTTAGACTTGAAAAGGAAACTGCCCAGTATTTTAGAACAGAATATTGTTTATCCTGTTAAGGCTACTTGATTAACTATATGGCTTTTAGAACAAATAGAAATCAGGTTATGCTGCATTAAAACACATAGACACACACACACACACAAACACACAACCTTATGCAATAGGAAGCGTTACATACAAATTGAAATACTTACTGGCTTTTTGATGCTACTTTATCTACCAGACAATATGGAAAACTTGTAGTAACAGAAACTTAATCAGTTTTTGCCAGAAGTACAGACAGACTTTCCTAGATATAGTTCATTGTGTTTCAAGAAAAATGTTTAACTTGAGAATCTTTTCTATGTGTAGTATTAAGGAAAAAAAAAATGGGCTTAAACCTGTTTATTTTAAACATACAATTTTTTTTAAAACCCCACCTGATTTCATTGGTTTGCAGGAAAATAGACTATGTACAAGATGCATGTTTGGAACAAAGCAATAGCTAACTATTAGAATGTACAAAGGACGAGCAAAAAAATTTATAATATAGAGATCCAAGAGCAATGTGCATTATTGTATTATGTGTTTCTGGCTTCCTCAGAAAATATAGATGGGTTTCTTGAAGAATATCTGCATTTGATTGTCTTTATATTATACTTTTGCTGTTCTTTTTTCTTAGCCCCTTTCTGCAATATGTAAGAAAAACTTATCAATCTGTTCTTTTTGTAATACTACCCTTGAGGGACAATGTGAACTATTTGCTTCTGTTAATCAGGGTAAACTAAGGGAATTCATTTTAACAAATGTATGGTGCCAGAAACCTTCTTCCAACCAAATGTGTTCTTTAAGAACAGAGAACACTCTGCACAGCTAATAAACAGCGGCATCTTTCTCTTTTTCTGTTCTAGTGCACTGACAGGCAGAACTCACCAGTCACATCACCAGGATCCTCTCCCCTTGCCCAGAGAAGAAAGCCACAGCCTGACCCACTCCAGATCCCACATCTAAGCCTGCCACCAGTGCCTCCTCGCCTGGATCTAATTCAGAAAGGCATAGTTAGATCTCCCTGTGGCAGCCCAACGGGTTCACCAAAGGTAGATCAATTTTATTAGAAACACAGATAAAATTTTGTAAGACAATTATTGATTGTTCAGATTCTTCTAAATTCCATTACTCATATTTTTTGTGCTCTTAATTGTGAACAAGTTTGATGAGTTTCTCATTAAGTTTATGGTGAGCACATGTTCGTGTTTCTTGTTTTATTACTATAAAAGTTACACGTAATTTTTGCAGAGAGAGCATATGTCTGTAGCCCCATGATTTACCAAAATAAGTAGCAGAGTAAGTATGGTTATTTTGTAAAATAGATTTAAAAAGTCATTATATGCATTGAAATAATTTGCATGCTGTTATCAAATGATATTCTGCACTCATTTTTATAGTGCCATGACAAGAAAAATGTGATGGGAGTATATTTGCATAAGGGCTTAAGGTGTGACAAATTATCACCCTTGTTTCAAGGTGACTCAGAAGAGAGAATTATATGTAGTTTTTAAACCTCGGGAAATTAATTACACTGAATTGCAATATTTGCAAAGTAATTATATTACTGTTTAATATTAAAGACATAATTCTTACTCTACAGTTAAGCCTACAATTTATTTTATTGTGTGGATTTTTTCTTCAAATTTGATAAGTATAAAATTTTTAAAATTAATTTTATTTGGTAACATGCTCTGTTCTCTAAAATTTGTTGGAAGCACAATATATTTAGTAGTGTTTGATTTTCCTGTATTACCAGTTAACTTGGTTTTAAGATCACACATTATTAGAATATCATTTAGAATTATGTAAACACAACAGATTCCTTTTTTCTCTGCTACTTTCTAACATTAAAATTACAAATCAATCATCAGATTAACCATGTGAATAAAAGTCAAAAGCTATGAAAAGCATACACATTCAATTCATTGATCTATACCTTTATATTTCTATGTAAGAATCAGCCTGATCTTTTAAAATACTGTAAGAATTCATAAAATTGAAGTAATTTGATATGTAGTGCTGCTCTGTTGTTTGTGATCTTTTACTATTCTGGTAATAACTGATAAAGAAGCAGAGCACATTTGCCCCCATATCAGTTATGCTGTATCACACTGATGAAAACAAAAATAAAGAAAAAGCTTTTAATCTTCTAAAAATATTACAAATACTACAAATCAAGTTGCTCTTTAAAAAAACTAGAACAGTGACAGCTTCTCTCGTCTCACCTAAATCATAGAAATGTGCAAATAAATTATTGACATTTTATGTCAAAGTCATCATATGATTTTGATCTACTTGTTTCTGTATCATTTCTATAACTTAACATTTGGATTTATGTACTCATTTCTGTTTTTTTTTAAATCCTAATGAAATGTATTTATGAGTTTTTTATTCTCATTTAAATTTCATTAACTGGTAATATAAGAAACTTATTAAAAGATGGCACAGGAATCTAGTAAAACTCCTTGTTTGCTTAGAAAATTAAAGTAATAATACATGTTTGAAAGTTATTTCAATGCATGGTACAACTTTTAGTTTGTTTTCTCTCTCTTCTGTTTCTTTAGTCTTCTCCTTGCATGGTGAGAAAACAAGATAAACCACTCCCAGCACCACCTCCTCCCTTAAGAGATCCTCCTCCACCACCACCTGAAAGACCTCCCCCAATCCCACCAGACAATAGACTGAGTAGACACATCCATCATGTGGAAAGCGTGCCTTCCAGAGACCCACCAATGCCTCTTGAAGCATGGTGCCCTCGGGATGTGTTTGGGACTAATCAGCTTGTGGGATGTCGACTCCTAGGAGAGGGCTCTCCAAAACCTGGAATCACAGCGAGTTCAAATGTGAATGGAAGGCACAGTAGAGTGGGCTCTGACCCAGTGCTTATGAGGAAACACAGACGCCATGATTTGCCTTTAGAAGGAGCTAAGGTAAGAAATACGCAAAGCAGAAGCTAGAGAATCTGCTTATAAATGCTTCTGATGGTCAGTAGCATAAAAGGTTGGGAAGTTTTTTTTTTTTTTTTTGCCTAGCATGGCACCTCCCTGCAAGTCTTTAATTATCCCCAAGTTATAAATAATCAGAAGCTCATTAAAATTTGAACTTAAGAGAAGTCAGGAGGTTCTAAGTAATGATTTAATTTTAATGTGAAGACACTAGACAATTTGCCAGAGATTTATTTCACCTTCCCTTATTTCATTTGCCAAAAATTTCTTCTATTAACAACTTAGTGGTGGTATAATCAGCACTGCATTTTTTTTTTTTTTTGAGACGAAGCCTCGCTCTTGTCCCCCAGACTCGAGTGCAATGGCGTGATCTTGGCTCACTGCAACCTCTGTCTCCCTGGTTCAAGCGATTCTCCTGCCTCAGCCTCCCGAGTAGCTGGGATTGCAGGCATCTGCCACCACACCTGGCTAATTTTTGTATTTTTAGTAGAGATGGGGTTTCACCATGTTGGCCAGACTGGTCTTGAACTCTTGAGCTCAGGTGATCCTCCCGCCTCAGCCTCCCAAAAGTGCTGGGATTACAGTTGTGAGCCACTGCGCCTGGTCAGCACTGTATTTTTTACAAACTGTTTTAGTTCCATCCAATTTTTACAAGTCGTGTTACTGTACATGTCATAAATCCGTTGCTGGAGTTAGTTATTGTTGCCTGGGACAGTACACATTAGGCAGCCAGGTAAAATGAACTTCCCATATACTCAAAAACACTAAACCAAGTTCACTCTTAAAAATCAAGTTCTTTTCCCCTAAAACTGAGAGATTCTCACCCTTGTTGACTTCTCACTTGAAGGATGTTACCACTATCATTTATATGTCCAGGAAGGAGTTTATGTGTGCAGGAAACTGAAGAGACAGCAGCAGAAATCATTTACTTTAGAATTCTTGGTATTCTTGGTAGTTCCTTGGCAGAGGTATACTGTAACAATTTCTGGTATTTGGTTCCAGAATGCTTTTGACTCTGAGATTAGATCCTTGCCATCTTCCCTTTACTGATGGAGGCCTTGGCTCTTCTGAAGACTGTAATATTAAAGTGATCTCATCTCTGTAGACCTTAAATTGATATTTTACAGAAGTAGTCTAGTCCTTCAAAATAATGGTTAAAGTTGGTGAGTTCATCTTATAACATTCAGGATACAAGGAAGAAGCGTGACTTGCACTCAGCTCCTCTGCGTGTGGAGGTACAGTGATAATGAACACTTTGTATGACAATATTTAACCTCAGTGATGTGAGGTAGCCAGGAAAGGAAGAATCACAACTCAGTAGCACTGCATTCAAAACAAAGGCAAGGAGTGGTGGCAGTTTGCTGTGACTCTTTGCTGGTGACTCAACTTGGTACCTTCAGTCTCATTTATTATAAATATGAGGATCTCTAAAAGTTTCCTTAGGGTCATCTAAATATAATGTAAATGTAAGAGAACATACTAATAAAATCAATTTTATAGTGATCTCTGTCAGTGGGAAGCTCATCCTCAAAAGAGTTTTTCCACAACCTAGAATGCTGATTGGAAGGACCTGCCATTCATTTCCAAAAATTTTCAGTGTTGTTTTTTTTTTTCCCCCTTTAGCCTTAACTTTTTATTCATATGTGATCACACTTATCTTGGGAAGAGTGTTAGAAGAAGTTGTAATTACCTAGTTATATCTCAGAAGCGTGTTATAATTTATTTTCTAAATGGACTTCAAAAGTACTTGAAATATAATAGTTGTCATAGCCATTTCATTGAAGATATCTTGTTTCAGGGTTCTTTTAGATAACGTGTTCTAGTTTTAATGCTGTTATAAATTTACCCTCCTAAGCTCTAGAAAGCTGGCTGATAATATTTTTAAGAAATGTTACAGTTGCAAAAATTGGGGTGACAGTTTCTTAGGTTATTAGTATGAGATACTGTATTTTATTAACTTTAGTTATGAAATATTAATTGTGAGTTCAGTTATAAGAACATTTCTTTAAAAATTTCTCTGTGAACTTCCATGTTGTGGTCATTGATGCAGATTAGTATAACAGAGAAGACTGACTGAAAATTTTGTCTCTTATTGAAAACTAAACTTTACTGCTTAGTTCTCTCTAAATAATTTTCATTAAGATTCCCTAAGGTCTAATCTCATATATTGTGTGTCTTTATATTGCAATGGTAATATCCTCAAGTTAATCTCATGTTACTCTTAGATTTGGTGTTTCAACCAAAATTAGACTTCTCAGATTTCTAATTTCAACCTAGTTTAACTTCTGGAGTGAACTGTAAAGAAGAACTTGATTCATTGAATGCCACAAAACTATAAAACAGACCATGTCTCCTCTTTTATTACCATTATAAAGGAAAAAATGGTTTCACTTCATTAGATCATAGGGCTTACCAGAACTTACATGAAGTAGAAAAGGCCTAATTCCTCTCTCATTTCATTGTTGGGAGACTTAAGAGGTTGGCTTCAACTAACAACTGACATAATCACTTAGGATCCTATAATTCTCAGTTTCTGTGATCCTGGGTTGGAGTTTGTTACCAGGCTCTGAAATCAGGCCTGGATTTCACTTTCTGCTCTAGAATGTACTGGCTTTGTGTATATGGCAACTTACTTCATCTTTGTCTCCAACCTCACTTATTTTCCTTATAAATAAAGTGGAACTTTATTTTATTCCTTTATATAAAATGGAATAATAATAATACCTGGTATCTAGGATAATAGTTAGCTTCCAACTATCTGAATTTCTATACCGCTTGGTTCAGGAATAAAAACAAAAATAACAGCTGGACATAGAGTGTCAGAATAAGTTGTAACACTTGGCATTTTTATTCAAAATAGTTGTCTGTTTTATAAACCAAAACATCTTTGTTTCACTCCTTTTTTCTTTTATTTAGCATAGTTCCTAATGAATGTTTGGTAGGCACTCAATAACCAAGTTATAACTTGGTTAAGCTTATAATATAATACTTACTTGGTGCTAGTAATCTAACGCTAAAGCCAGTGGTAGAGAAAAAGGAGTATATGTGCTTGGGTTTGAGTGTAGGCAGCTGTAGGCCAGGAGAGAAAAGGTGGAGGAAGAATATGGCCATGATATGCAAGGGGTTACAAATGGACAGGTTTTTGTGTATCTTGCATAGTTTTCATGTTTAAAGTAGATTTTTTTCCTCTGCAGAAGAGTAGTCATTTTAAATATGTAGATCATATACAATAGGAAAAAGAGAGCGAGTGAAGAGAAAGGGGAGATATTTTTATTTTATAAAAGGACTAAGATTTTTAATGAAAATAGTAGATATTAACAACATATTTTCACCCTTCATACCTAATAGTACCATTTTGTTTTGTCTTACTTTATCATTGGGATAAAAAGTGTGGAGATTTAGATATTTGGAGGCTGTTTTATTGTTCACATAATTCATCAGGCCCCCTAATGTAAGCAAATACATTTTTTTTTTTTTTTGGTCAAATCAAAAACTGCCGCTTAGGTTTAGTAGTTTTCATTAGAGGCAAAGCTTCAAATTTAATAGCATCTTCCCATTTTAGAGATAAGAAAATGTAGATAAGTACTAAAAATTGAAGTGAAAACTAATTATTACATGTGGAACACACAGGAATTTATAAAAGTCAATACCCTGTCGATGGGCGAGGACTCGCTTCCCTTCATTACTCGTCCTGTCAGTATGTCAGTTCTCATCATCCAATAGAACCATTTGCCTTTTCTGTTTGCGTTGTAACTAGAACAGTGAATGGTAGGGGAAATGGGAATAAATTAAGCTCTAATTACTCCATTTGGTAATTGTAGAGAGCTCTGAGGAAAAAATTCTTCTAGCTCATAGTTAAAATGAGGTATAAGAATTTTTTGTGACATTCATTTACTCCCTTTACTCTTCCCCTCGTACCTGGCATAATCAAAAGCTAGTCAAGGTAGTACTTTTTAAATATGGATCTACAGGCTAAGAGTCATTAAGTTTATTTATCTGACTTTATTGGCAAGAGATTTCTGTCCTATAGCATTGTTTCCATTCTCTGAAAGTCTTAGATTTTAGTCACCTTATAAAGCTGTTCCTTAATAGACATCTTGTTGGCTAGATATTTACTGTTGGTGGTTTGTTTTAATTATCTGAGGAAAATAGTTCTACCAAAGTATATTAAAATATGACTAGAAACTTGAAATGTATCTACTTATTTCCAGATATCAACATTGTACCCAACTGTCATTATTTGTTCTCTTGAGCCAGTAAGAATACTGCTGTTTCTTTTGTGATAAAACTATCTTTAACTGGTCATGTTACTTACAGTGACATTGTTCTAAAGATGACCTTTGTATGATAATTTTTTGAAGACGTTGTAAGATAAATACATCAAATGATTTCCCTTTTTGCAGTTGTGGCTTGTTGTACTTTTGGTGGAGAGGCAAATGTTTATATTAATGACCTTAAAGTTATCTATAAATTTCGAGGGCTGTCTTTCAGAAAATCAGTCCTCTGTGTGTACTGGTTTCATGTCCAGTCTGATGCTGAAGGACAAAATACAGGGGTACTTTTGAGGTAGCATGTGTAGGGATTGACATGCATGGGGGTTGACATGTGTAGGATCGGGAAAAGGCTTGTGTTTAGTAAGATTTTTTAAAAATGTTTTTCTTAATTGTGCGAAGATTTTCACAAAATTGTTTTCTGTGTGTCTCAAGGGTCCCAAATGTTTTAATCTTCAGTTTTTAAACAATATCTGAATCACAAGAAAACATTTTATACTTTAGGATTAGATGATACCTTGAGGCATTTAGAGAAATATTAATCTAAGGTAACCTAGATTTCTAATAAATTATACAAGCCAGTTTATACTTCTTTCACAAGTCTACACTTCCGCTATTGTTTTCTTATTTCTTCAACCTCATTACCTAATTCAGCTATATGAGTACCTAGCATGTTCAAGACACTCTGGGGATTACAAAGAGGAATAAAGCACAGAAAAGCTAGTCAGGATGAGACAGGCATGTGATTAAGAGGTAAGGCATATAAGAAGCATCCAGAAAATGTGTGGGATCCCCAAGAAGAACAAAAATTCCAAGATGCAGGACTGAAAAAGTAATAAAGAAAGCTTCATGCAAGAGGGTCACTGGCTATAGACATTAAAAGACTGGCAGCTGTTGTTTTTGTGGTTATTACAGAAAGGAATAGCATGGAGGTGGGAGAATATGTTTAGTGATAATATAGTCAGTTTTGGATGGCCTATAGCATAAAAAGAGTGGGCAGGTGAGGTAAGACCATGGCAAGGTAAGTTGAAACCAATTATGAAGTATCTTGAATTCTACATTAAGTAATCATAATTTGGTAGGCAGGAAAGAACATTTAAAGTTTTCTTTTCTGGCAGAGGAATACTAGGATTAGAATTGTGAATTTAGAAGATTTAAATTGGTAGCATTTCCAATGCAATTGTGATAGATTTGGGACAGTGAGCTAAGAATGCAGAGGATGAAAAGATGTTTCTTAGTTGAGGATTCAGTGAGGTTTCAGTGTGAACTGCTTCAGTTGATACTATCAGTCTGTACACTTGAAGAACTACAGTTTTTTTTTACCATTTGCAAACAGGTTTTTTAGATATCTTGAAAATATATAAAGTATTTATTTTTAGCCCCCAAAGTTGTGATTTATTGTACTCACTCAGGTAGTGGCAGCTAAAATGATTTTCTGGTGTAATGAAATGGTTGCAGGTGAGAACATGAAATTCAGAATTACATAATGTTAAATCTTGTCCTTTAGCCACTATCCATAAATATAAACAGCCATTTTAGATGAACAGAAACATGATCATCACTTTATAAAGTACCTGCACATTTAAGTCCTTTGCTGTCTCAATCTAATAATTAGGAAAGAACTATACAGAATTCCAAGTTTCGTATTAGGCATATTGTCAACTCTCAGTACATATTTATGAACAGTTTGCAGGAATAACAGCCATTAAACAAATTATATATGTGTGTGTGTGTGTATGTATGTATGTATATATATTTATGTGTGTGTATATATACACATATTTGCTGAGAGTATTTCAGTAATAATGAGTTTCTTTCAGCTAAACCTAAGGAAAGTCATTTCACTAGTTAATACCTCCGTTAATAAGTACATCTAAGCCAATCAGCAGTCAATATTCATTTCAGCCCTACTGTGTATAAAGCACCATAAGGCATATGCTGTAAAATGGTAAAGGAGTAATAAGAGTTTTTGTCCTGAAAGAGGCCCAGCGTGGCCTAAATTCTCCTTGACGCAATGTAAGTACACAGAGCACGAGCAAAATATTATCAGATGCCAAACATCAAATGAATGGTTCAGAAAAGACACTACAGCCTTTCAGTGGCTCTAGAAATCCTTTAGTTACTATACGTCAGTAACAAATGGTATTTCTGAAACAGTTAGAAAAAGTGCCATTTGCATTTTAAAGCAGATTAATGGATTGTTTCAAAAAATTAGGAACAAGTCATTTAATTTTCTTAGATATTGCCCTCCAAGAGTAAGTTACCTCATTAATTGTACTTTGTGGTCTTACTAGTGATAGCCATCATTGCCTGTATGACTTCTCTTCATGAAATTGAATAGTAGTACATAAAAATATGCAAGCTCTGTTATTAGTATTTTATTCTCATTTACCTAGTGTGCAAGATGAAAGCAATTTCAATACCAGTAAATGTTTGAGTGTATTGGTATTTTTGAAAGATATATTCACAGTGTTCTGATTATAAAATTATGGTTGGTTTATTGTTAAATTAGAACCAATACAACTGAAACTATTATTCCCATATCTGTCTTTTATTTTATTGTTGCTGAAATTTTATTAAGCATCTATCTATGTTGGATGATTTGTCCTCAAATAACAAACTATTGCATATAAAATTCACATTACATTTTCCCAAATGAGTTTTATATGTATTTGTGACATGAATTAAGGAAATTTGACTGCAGATATCTTACATTGTATCTATTCCTGCAGCATGCAAAGAATTCCAATGAAGAATGACTTCCAAAGCTCAATATTACAATGAGCATTTGTGTATTTGTCAGTTAAAAGACCTTTTTTTATGTTAAAGGATTTTATTAAACTTCAAAATGATTAATGTCTGTTAGGAAATTTCTTCTTTCTGGCACACTTCAGAACACTTTGCCTTATTCTGTTATTTGGCCACAGTCAAAAGCCCAGGATAAAATCATTTTATTTAAAGGTAATATTTTGTCATGGTGTGGCTACAGTATATTGAGTCTAATGAGGGGAAACATGAAAAAAGAGAAATTGGTACTAAAGCTTAGGATCAGCTTTGTAGCTCTGAAATACACACGCTGATGAATTTCAAATGTGTTCTTTAAACTTGTTTCTTTTCTTATTTTAAGTTGATAGGTAAGAGTATGACCTTTTCAATTTTATATTCTAAAGCTTCAACATCATTTTAGAAATGTGATGGAGAAAAGTAATTGTTAAGTCCTCAATTGAATTATCCATCGCTGTTCAAATTACTTCACTTGCATTTAGCCCCACCATCAGTCTACCTAATAAATATGAATTAATAAGAGTTTACAAAGGAACTCCATGATAAAAATCTAATGATTGCTTACAGGTCTTAAAATGTGTTCAGTCTTTTCTTGTGAATATGTTTCTGCAAAATGATCCTCTCATAACCCCCCACTTTTAAGTTGCTGTAATTTCAAATTGTAGTAGAAACAAATAACAGTTTTTCAGACATTTCCTATAGTGTAACAGAAATCTAAACACCAGAATTCCCTAATTCAGAGTAATTGAACGCTGGCTTTGGATGGTCCCATATGAGCAAGTTAGAAATTGTGGTTTGTATGTTCACTAACTGAAAATTTTGTTTAAATTTGCCTGCACTTGGAAAGCCAGAACAGGTCTCTAGTTATCTTTAGCGCAGAAGCTTCAACCATGAAAGAACAAAGGCACTTCTGATTATATTAATGTACTGTTTTATCAGAAAGTTTAAGAATGTTCCGTTCACCATGGAGAAATATAATTTAGAGCAATTTAATTTGGAAGGAATTAAAAAAAGAATAACATCAGTGCTGCTTTTTTCTTTACCCCTTATAGAGAATGCTAACTTTTCAATAAAACCTGATCATAGTTGGTGAATTTTATTATTTACCTATTTAGCCAATAATATCTGTATGTGATTTATATAAATTATAGTATTACCTCTCAGTGTTTAAGAATCATGGTGTAACATTTTTATTTTTTGTATAACCTTGAGTCACTTTAGGCGGTGGTGACTCATCAGTGTGGTGCTACTGACTCCTGAATAAATTGTATGACATTTCGCTTGTTTAAATATACTGAACTTACACATTGTCTTCAAAATGGTAGGTTACCTAAGAGCAGCTATTGCTGTAAGGTCCTTCAGAAGTTAAATTCTTGGAAACTAACCATTTGATTTACTTTCAGGTCTTTTCCAATGGTCATCTTGGAAGTGAAGAATATGACGTTCCTCCCCGGCTTTCTCCTCCTCCTCCAGTTACCACCCTCCTCCCTAGCATAAAGTGAGTTTTGTTGAATTTGGAGATCACTTGTCTGTGCATCAAGATATGGTAAAGAGTGGTTTTGAGAGGTTCTCAATACAGACACTACACGACGAATAGAAAGTCATTGATAGTGAACAGCCAGCTGTATTTACAAACTAACTTACCATAAATTAAGATCCTTCCCGATACTTTGCTGGTAACCACAACATCTATGAGACTTACCTAACTCTTGAGGTTACACATAGAGCAACAGGGAGAGAAAGCTAAGTATTCCTTGCATCAAAGAGGATAGAGTAGCACAATGAGGTATCCCTTCAAATTTACCTCTCCTCCTCAGAGGTAACCCATTTTATCTCAGCTTTCCAGTTTGATATCATAAAAGAATCTTTGGTTCTACCAGTTTTTTCATTTCTCACATCCATTCAGCTACCAAGTCCTTTTGATTACTCTGTTGGAGTTTTTCATATTCCTCTCCTCTTCTCCATTGCTCTAGCTTTGCCTCAGAGCTGGACAACTGAAAGAGAAACTGATCATCTCATATGATCGGAGATTTAGTATCAGTGGGTTTAGGGCTAGTAAAATGAGATAAGTGGGTATCTCATTTGAAAAATGGGGCCGCAGAGGCACACTAGATATCTCCCATTGGTATCTTCCCAAGTTAAACCAGGATAAACTGGATAGCCCAATTCTAATTTTCCTGCTCTTTATATGAAGTCAGGATGTCTGCCTTTTCTTCAGTGTATTTTGTTCACTGCAACTGAGTTCATTTAATTTAAATTCTGCCTTCCCCCGGTCACTTTCCCACTCAAAAACCAGCATTGTTTCCCTTTTTCTATTAAATTAATTCTATACTCTTCTGCTAACAGTAAGATCCTACAGAATTTTACCCAACTAAAATATTGTTCAGTGATTCCTAATACTTGCCCTGTAATTTTATCTGGATTGTTTTTTCTGGCTTTCTGAGATTTTTATGCTGTTCCTCCTGTACTTTACCTTTTCCTAATCTTTATCCTAAAGGTCCGTATCTCAGACTGTATTTCTTTGTGAAATGATCTGTGACTTCTTCAATTGTAGTGGTTAAGACTGATTCACATTCCTCTTCCTGCAGTTTATTTTCTACTCATTTAATTATATACTCTGCCATACTGTTTTCTGATTTTAATGTGGCTCTCCAATTGAAAAGATTACAAGACTTTGAGGGCAAAAACTGTGTTCTGTATCTCCCATGACATCTTACTGTATTTGATGTATACTAAGTAAATGATTTGCATATAGTAAGTAAGTACACAGAGGATACGTGGATGCTTGGTCAGTTGATTTAAATTTTATCTGCTGAGGTCCTTATTTCCAATTGAAAGTCTTAGAGCTTCTTCATTCCTTCATCTGCAGTTCACTGAACTCCCACTATACATATCAATGCAAACGAAAAATAAGGTAGATCCCAGCCCCCAAGAAATTTACAGTCTGCTTTGGAAAATAACATTAACATATATGAAATCACTAGAGAATGGTATGCACTAACATTTATAATGCTAACTTAGTAGTTTCAAATGAGTTTGGAGGAGAGGCTGTTACAGCCTTTGTGAATGAAGGATGTTTCATGGAGGGATGGCCATTTCCTGACTCATGAAGTACACGCACAATTGGGAAAGGCAGCATATGAGAAAAAACAAGGGTGTGAAATTTGACATCGTTCAGGGGATGGTGGGAAACTCAGCGAATTAGATCATTCTCCAGTGGGAACTTCTCTTGGAACTGCCAGGTATTTAGCAGACATAGGAGTTGGAAGCAATTACACATACTCTGCGTAGTAGGCTCTAAATCAGTGACAACATGTGATGATATTCTAGCCCTAAATGAACTCTGGATATATGTGCATGTAATAAAACATCTAAGCTCAATTACCTCTCATAACTCAGAAAACATTAGAAAATGAAATCTTGCTAATTAGAGATTAAATTTTCACATTCTGTTTATTAAATTCATATTGGCAAGCAAGCTGGAAGTTGCAGTTTGCTTCATTTGTATTTAACATTAAATACCTGCTTCTCCTGTAAATGAAGCAAGAATAACAAATTCATAGTAAAATGTATTTTTTCTAATACTTCAATTTGTAAGTGCATCTAAAATTAGTCATACTTTCTCCCTATTTACTCTTGATTTTTCACTCAGAAACAGTGCAGTTGTTTCACTTAGAGTAATATTTTAACAGTGCACGCTTACCAGCAAATTAGTTTTCAATTTGGCATGCTGCATGTCAGCCATAGTTAGCAATACAAATGTTAGCTTTTAATGGCACATTTATCTCTCCAGTTTATTTTTGTTTCTGATTCTGTGGGTAGCAGTTGTTCATTGTAGACAATATGCAAAGTATATAAAAAAGAAAAAAGTGAGATACATAAGTATAAGCATACGCAGATGCTAAATATCAATGTCTAGAGTTTTAACATTTTGACTTTTTTGTTTAAACTTGTTTATACCTTGTTTAGATTATATTGTAGAGATAATTTTATGCCCTCCTTTCTTAACATTATCATAAGCATTTTTCTTAGTTGTTTAGTTATACACTGTGTTTATTATAAAACCAGCATGGAATGCTGATGTGAACAGTAGAATAAAATCAGACTGTGTACCACACCTGACTCCGCCATTAAGTATTTGTCTTTTTTGTTGTTTTGTTTTTTTTTTTTTGAGATAGAGTCTCACTCTGTCACCCAGGCTGGAGTGCGGTGGCGCGATCTCGGCTCACTGCAACCTCTGTCTCCTGGGTTCGAGCCATTCTTCCGCCTCAGCCTTCTAAGTAGCTGGGACTACAGTCACCCGCCACCATGCCCGGCTAATTTTTTTATTTTTAGTAGAGATGGGGTTTCACCATATTGGCCAGGCTGGTCTCGAACTCCTGACTTTGTGATCCGCCTGCCTCGGCCTCCCAGAGTGCTGGAATTACAGGCATGAACCACCACAGCTTTTGTCTTATTTTTAACGGGGTAACTTCTCTGGCCTTTCCCCATCTGATAGAAGAGAGGATCTGTTTAACTTAAATTATCTTCAAAATCCTTTTGAGATTCAACTTTTTAGGTTTTATACAGTGTGTTTTTTTAAAGAATACTGATGGCAAACCTGGCAACCTAACAGTGAGTCGAGAGTCCTGGTTCTGGATCGTCTTAGAACAGAGGTCTTAGCAAAATGCCACTCACAGAAATAAGAACGTCGGATGTTTGAGAATTCATTTCCATCTTAGACTCTTGGTGCATGTTTCAAAATCAGGCCAAAGCAAAAATTACACGTTGCTACCAAACATACACTTCTCTAGTTCTCACAAATGTTGAAAACTCCAAAGTTAAATCCAAGAACATCAAAGCTAGCATTTACCTTTATATTTATACTATGTTGTTATACATATTTACAGAAATAGTATTGTTAAATATTTGATACTGTTTACTGATTTCCATTTACGTGATGTCAGAGAGTGCTCTGTGATAGTGTTTCCTTTCCTGTTAAACTGTATCTTTGCAGTTATTTGACTTTTATTGTGTAATTTGTCTTGAGACCTAGAAGAGTATGAAATTTACTTCTAAAAAATATACTGTTGTAAAAGCAATCTGAAATTACTTGTATCTATATACTTAATTTTTCTAAAATGATGCTTTTTTCTAAAGTAATGTTTTTTTCTAAATGGTTTCTGCTTAACATCTTTGACACTTAGCTATAAATACAAAATTTTAAGTAAATCCTAGAAACATGGGTAATTACTGTTTTGGAGGGAGAACAAAGTAATCCTATGTGGATTCTTTTTACTTTATAGTTTACATTATTTATTTACTAAATTATATTTATTTTGAAATAATTTGATTTTTCAAAATTAAAACTAAATGATACTCTGAATAGTTAAGGAAATATTTATTTTACTTGACACACAATAGTTTGGCAAATGAACAGAGGCATTATTACAAGTAATAATGGAGTAATTACTTCCAGGTAAGATAATGTTCTGAAATGCTGAGGAATATCTTTTTTTTTTTTTTTTTTTTTTTTAAAGAATTTTTGTGTGTGTGTGTGCCTTGTCTTTTAGAGATGGACCTTTTGTACTTTTGGCATATTAAACTTAGGCTTTCAAATACCCATGAACCAATATTACTTGGTTTGCATTTTTGTAAGAAAGGTTTTTTTGTTGTTAGAAGTGGTATTATCTATTTTTATGAATATATATTCTTATAATATATATTTTCCTAAGGAGATAAGTGCTTACATTTTTGGTTCCGTAAACAGAGAATACAAATTTCACCTAACTGTCATATTTTCATTCAGTTGCTTTACTGACTAGAGGTTCAGTGTGTACAAGATAAAATCCTTTATCCTCTTTGGAATTTAAGTTCTAGTTAGAGAGAAGAGAAAGTAAACAAGTAACTATATTGTATATTGTCAGCTAGTGGTAAGTGCTAGGAGGAAAAATAAGCAGGGAAGAGGATAAATAATGATAGAGAGGTTTATACTTAGATGAGGTCATTAGGAAAGACCTCTCTGAAAGGCTAATATTTGAACAGAATCTTGAAGGAAGTAAGGGAGCAAACCAAGAGGTTATCTGTGTGAAGAGCACAGAAGCTGGATAGAACACAAGTACAAAGCAACTTCAAATCTGTTGCTCCGATTTACAAACAAGTTAGTGAAAATGCTTATAAGTAAAGCTTATCTTAAAGCTTGACAGTATACCACACAGATGTTTTTGATGTCATGAAAGACCCTTCAAAATTAGCATGTATATGATAAAATTTAGTGTTTTGAGGAAATGATTTATATGTGGCACATGTGCAAAAATCATTTCAAATACAGCTATATTTTGTTTTGTCTCTTCTCTGGACTATTTATTTGAATTAGACATTTTCCCTGTTAGGATTGGGATAATGTAATTAAGAAATATGGAATAATGTATAGGGCAAGCTCTAAAGATTATAACAGAAGATATTTTTCATTACTTGCCTTCAGATACTATTAAAGGAAGATAGATCCTTATGTGTAGAAAACAAGCTTACTAATTAAGCATAGCATTGGATACTATCTCCTGTGCTGGCCTGAAAATTCACCTGTTTCCTGGTTTGTTTCAAATGTGCATATGTAGAAGATGAAAGTATTTATCACTGAAGGCTCAAATAGCTAACACTATGAATTTAATAAAATGTCCAGGTTCTGGGGAGGGTGACTGTGCATCTTTGAGAGTGTGTGTCTCTATGTATTACCAGAGTATTAACTCAGTAATAACAGCAACAGTGCAGAACATTCTGTGAATGTAGGATGAGAATATAAAGGGATTGCAGTAATAAGTGTAATGGTAGGCTTTAATGTGGAGTCAGCCAATACCATTTGTTCAGCTTTATTCCTCTGGTATCCTAAAAATTTCCCGTAAGTTTAGTCAGTGACTGAAAATTGTCCCATGCCCCGCAAGATAGAATTTTTTTCTACTGCCAAATGTTGTATATATTAATAGATAATGACTAATTATAAATCTAATTATTTTGCCAGTTATTTAGTAACAAGTAAAATTAAACCTGTTTTTTGAATGAGTTTGTAGAGGAAAATAAAACCCCACGTGTCATTCCAGATGGTGTAATTAGTTACATGACTTTAGTTCTTTATTTTGTTATTTTATATACATCTTCTTTACCTCATTTGTACCATCCTCTTATGTTATTTTTTGTGATAGAAACCATTTTTTTTCCAGAACTGGATAAGATTACTTTTTAATAAAAACCATGTAATCTTAAATAAAACACACTGGAATGTTATTCTTATAAATTGGCTTATTTCTAATCTAAATAGACTATCATACTGATATTAACAATTTTTATTAAAAACCATAAGCAGAAAAATAAAATCTGAATCTTTAGAACTTTGTTAAAAAGGTGATAAATGGGACACCTAAGTATTTTTTTCATATTTATATACAAACACCACTTGAAGACTATTTTTTCACTTCTAGATATAATTCTCTAAAATCCATTTAAGCTAACAATTTATACTAGTAAGTTTTAGCAATAAGCCTTATCTCCATGAAGTATTAGATGAGCTTTGCTTTTCACTTCATTCGGAAATACTCTACTGATTTGTGGCAAAGCCACAAATGGGGGAAATTACTCGAGAAATTGTCTATCAATGAAAGTAAAATATCAAATTAGCCGCAACATATGTGATTTTAAAAAGTGTCCATTGTTGGCCGGGCGCGGTGGCTCAAGCCTGTAATCCCAGCACTTTGGGAGGCTGAGACGGGCGGATCACGAGGTCAGGAGATCGAGACCATCCTGGCTGACACGGTGAAACCCTGTCTCTACTAAAAAATACGAAAACTTAGCCGGGCGAGGTGGCGGGCGCCTGTAGTCCCAGCTACTCGGGAGGCTGAGACAGGAGAATGGCGGGAACCCGGGAGGCGGAGCTTGCAGTGAGCTGAGATCCGGCCACAGCACTCCAGCCTGGGCTGTGAGCGAGACTCCGTCTCAAAAAAAAAAAAAAAAAAAAAAAAAGTGTCCATTGTTGACTCATAATGAACTGCTTCTTTGGAAACTTAAATCTTTGGAGGGAACCTGCAACAGGCAGATGTTAGAACATTTCTGATATTGAATAGTTGTTGAATGTTTAGTGAGAAATACTGTTTTCTTTTTACATAGTGTATGCTTGAATTGCATAGAAAGGGATTCATTATAAATGAAAATATCTTAGGCATAGAAAGGATGTACAGTATTTATTTCTCATTTCATTTGATAATAGAACCCATTCTGGTCCTTGACTTAGCTAAATTGATGTCTGTGTTTACAGGAATTTATGGAGAAGTAATATTATAAGTCCCTCCCAGCTCCAGTGCCATCAGATCACCACTTTGCAGCCCATATACTTAACTTCCTTTAATTGGAAAGTAAATCCTCCAAAATTAAACCATAATAGGTGTAATAATAGATTATTATTAAGGCCCTTAGGTTATGCTGTAGGTAGTGACATTGGACCTTTTGTCACTATATCACTGTGCTTTTGTCTTCCTGTAAAGCTCATGTGAATTCTAAGGTTGCTGAAACAACAAGAATTTAAAGATCAGTATTGAAATTTTTTTCAAAGATAGGTATTGTATTTGAAAAATCTTAGTTTTTCTTTGATCTTTGAATGTCTTAGAGACTTAGATAATATCTTTGAAACTTGAATCTTTTGATTTTTCAAAATGCCTTCTTGTAATGTTCGCAAAGAAAAGCCCCTAAAATTGTTTCCGTTCTAACTAATAAAAAGGAATAAAAATGAATGTTAATTCAAGTATGTTTGTTTAATATACCGAAGGCCTCTTGCTCCCTCTACAGAAGGTGCTTCAAAATTGCAGTCACTTAGTTTTTTGTTTTTTGGGTTTTTTTTTTCCTTTTTAAATTGAACAGATTTCTCATGAGGTTCATGATGATTAGTGTATTTGCAATGCCTTGCAAACTAGTTCGTCTTCCTAAAGTGAATCAGGTTGAGTTTGTGCATTTCTGCTTTGGCATTTTTCATTGGCTTCAGCCAGGGTTAAACTCCAGTAGCAACAGCTATGAAAAACATTATGTTTATGTTTGCCTATTTGTTTGGGTTTGTTTTATTTGGTTTATTTACTCTTATGGATAAGTGAAATCCTTAATATTTTTGATATGAGATGATGGTTTTACTCGTTTTAATTCTCTTTTATTTAGCCAGGGAATCTAAGCCATAAAAATAATGTACTCTACTTCAAAGACTTAAAAACAAGTTATCTCATTATCTACATCTAATCATTCCATTCATTTTTAGCTCTCAGTTGTTTGTAGGAAGAAAAACCTAACAACTTCAACTATAATTTCACAGGATAGTTAAGTTTTATAGAATTAAACTGGATATTTTTCCAACTATAAATAATACTCACAGGAGACAAAAAGTTTGACCATTCTGTAAAGACTTCTTTAATATATAAAACTACCATGCTTATTATTTTAACATCATACTTTACCCATTTAATTTAAATTGAGATAAAATATTAATATTTTAATAGCTTTGGTTTGAATAAATTTATACATTTTATCTTACGAATCCAACATCTTTTTATTTTATTCAACAGGTTACTAGTTTTTCCTATTGTGCCATTTAAAATTGTAAGGATGAAAATTCTTTTATCCCATCAAGAGTCTTAACAAAAGATTGAAAATCCTTTTCATTTGTATTTAATATAAGAACAGCTTCTCAGATGATACCCTGTAATTGAATAATGAACATAAGTGATAAAGTAGCTTCTTTGACTTGAATATGTCACATCAGACTTGCCTGTTTTGAATATTATGCTTAAACTAGATTGGATTTTTTTTCCCCTGGTAGGTGTACTGGTCCGTTAGCAAATTCTCTTTCAGAGAAAACAAGAGACCCAGTAGAGGAAGATGATGATGAATACAAGATTCCTTCATCCCACCCTGTTTCCCTGAATTCACAACCATCTCATTGTCATAATGTAAAACCTCCTGTTCGGTAAGAATACGGGCAGCTTTTTGCCACTTAGATCTGCATAAGCATTATCATTTGCAACGTTTGTTTTTAAACAATTGATTTACGTCTAGTTAAAAATCCTTGATTTCAAGCTCAAAGCCTTCTCTTCCTGTATACCATTCCCTGCATTACTTCTAAAGAAAACTAAAAGATGCAGATTTCTCATTAATCAGGAAGTCACTTTATTTGATCAGTTCTAAGCATGTATCTCATGAAGAAAAAATTAGTGCTCAGAAACTAATGTATTATTCTGACCTTCCTTAGAATTTTTCTTCATAATGTAAAGACTAGTATAATTTATTTTCATTTTCCTTCTTGATGTACTTGCTACCTACTTCTATTCAGATTTTGAAGAATGGGAACAAATACCAAGTTGTTTCCCTTAACTTTTTGTTTTTCTATCAAGTGCTGTTTTACCTTCCTTCAGATCAAATAAGAATGTGAGGAATAGGCTAGGTGCGGTGGCTCACGCTTGTAATCCTAGCACTTTGGGAGGCTGAGGTGGGAGGATCATGAGGTCAGAAGTTCGAGACCAGCCTGACCAACATGGTGAAACTCTGTCTCTACTAAAAATACAAAAATTAACCGGGCGTGGTGGCGGGCGCCTGTAGTCCCAGCTACTCAGGAGGCTGAAGCATGAGAATTGCTTGAACCCGGGAGGCGGAGGTTGCAGTGATCCGAGACCGCACCACTGTACTCCAGCCTGGGCGAGAGAGCTAGACACTGTTTCAAAAAAAAAAAAAATGTGAGGAATAATGGGGGTTTTTTGTTACTTTTGTTTGCTTATTCTCACTTACATGGGGATAGCCTTGGTCTTTGACTTGGAAGCCCCATTAAGGTAAATAAGAGTTATTAATAATGTGTTGTTTGTATTGAAATATTAATTTATCTTTAAGTAAAAGCATGAGTCTGCATTTATATTATTGAATTTATAAACTGAAGTCTCATATTTCTGCGTTTGTTTGTTTTACCTAACTGACATGTATGAGGTACTCTGTACTCTCAGCTTCAAAATTTAGTTTCTGAGTTCTGCTTTCCTTTGTATAACATTCCTGGGGCCATACTTGGCACCTAGAATAGGACTCCAGTACTGCTGTTGGCCCTGCATTCCAGCATCTCTCCAGGACTGACTGAAGGATAGGGGAGATGGCAATTACTTCAGTCCTCTGTGCCATCTTTACTTAGTGTGCCTTTTCCTTTTGAGGTCAAGTCAATCAACTGAAAACATTTTATAAGTACGGTGTTCCCTTCTTTTCCAATGAAAAACTAAAAAATGTTTTAATGTGTTTCTTCAGGCATCTCACTGAGGTAGAAAATGCAGCACTTGGAAAGAGAAGCACATTTTCATTTTAAGCAGATGTCTGTCTTAATAAGTGACCTTGGTTAGAATTATCAACATTCTGCTGAATTATTACCCAGAATTAACAGTCTACACCGCAGGACTTTATTTTTTTTAAAGCAAGAACCTAAACACTCCTTGCTATTGCTGGTGTTTAAATAAGAAATTTGTTGATAAAATAGTATCATTGAGAAGACAAAGAAATAACGAGGAGGTAATTTTATGTATCAGAAGAACCAAGTAGCTAGTGATGTATTTGAGAACAAAAGATATTCCTTCTCATCAAATATAAGTTGTTACAATTTTCAGTTCTTTGGCTCTTACAAATGTGCAGTAATTTTTAAAAACTAAAGTAGGATGAGCTTTTTTGGTCTCTTTGGGAGTCTTTTTTTTTTTTCATTGCTGAATAAGTGAGGAGTATATTTTAATGCGTTAAATTTTAATTGTTACATCATATTGGATGAGTTTTTTTGTGGCAGAGCGCCCAAATCTTGAAAATAAATTTGAATTATAACCATCATTACCATTTTTCTATTGTTACAGAAGAGTAATAAATGTTGATAATCCCTAAATGTAATTGGAGTGAATTCTTTATCTAATTTGTTCTTGAAAGCTGATGGATGAAGTATCTTCTTTCGTCCTCTCCAAAGAGCTCTTTAAGCTTAACTCTTTCTTTCCCTGTGTGTATTTTTCCCCCTTTAGAACATCAGGAGAAGTGAATTGTCAATATGTAGAAAAAGTGACACAGTAAATGAATAATTCAATTTAATTTCAGTAAAAATCCATTATTGTTATGAAGGTTCAATACGTGATAACTATTTTTAAATGAACTATATCTGGCCCCTTAAAGAGAAGTGGCCACCAGAGAGAATAGAAATGAATTTCAGATGAAGCATTCTTGCATTATCTATTCAAATATCCACCATCTCCTCCATTACATATGCACTTTTACTTTGCTCTAAAAATTCAGAGTAAATCAGAGGAAAGTAAAATGTAAACTCTGATTTCTATAGCTCTTTGTCAGTTGATTGTTATAGAGCTATATACTGAAGCAAAATATGCTCCCTATCTTCTCTTCTTGCTGCTATCTTCCCATGGCCCAATTTTAGCCATTGTGTTCACAGTATGATTCCAAAGAATTAATACCAACAATTCGGCTGGGTGAAGTGGCTCACACCTGTAATCCCAGCCTCCTTTGGGAGGCTGAGGTGGGGAGATCATTTGCGGCCAGGAGTTTGAGACCGCCTGGGCAACATGGCAAAACCCTGTCTCTACTAAAAAATAAAAATAAATTGGCTGGGCGTGATGATGCATACTTGCAATCCCAGCTACTTGGGAGGCTAAGGCATGGGAATTGCTTGAACCTGATAGGCGGAGGTTGCAGTAAGCCAAGATCGTGCCACTGCACTCCAGCCTTTGCAACACACAGACACACATGCACAACAAAACAAAAAAAGCCCCAACAACTGAAGCATACTTTTCTAGTGAGTAGTACCCTTTACAAACACATTAAAATACTGTGCTTGTCATGTACCCGAGGCCTTTGCTAAAGTCATTTTTTGCAGTGTCAGAGGACCAGAATTTTGTTCTTGGCAGTGGTGAAATAGTACCACAGGCTCTAGTTCTTTGAATGTTCCTGTCAGAATTATAATGGAATTACTGAAAGTTTAATAGTTTTTCTTCTTTTATGGGCTGTAGCTTATTTTTAAATAAGGAAATTTTCCGTTATAGAAGCAAAAATGTGATATTAAATACTATCAACAAATAATGAAGTCATTGAGACTGCTATATGTTTTGCCTTGGCACATACTTCTTTTTTTACTTCAAAAACTTGACCAGGTTCTATTGAATTCTTCCACAGAGATAAGTTAATTTTACATATGTGTTTAGGATATCAACAATTTTTGTGGCCCTTGTAATTCTTGGTTATAGTTTACAAAAAGAGACTGTGTTCCTTCAGATATTTACTTCTACATTTTAAAATAAGGAGTATCTTGATGTTATTACTGATAATTTTTCCAGAAAAGAAAATATATGTTCAAACTTTATTAAATGAGCAGGAATTCTAGTTCCCTCTACCTCTTGAATTACTTTTCATTGGAAAATATTCTCCTTATATGATTTTATTGTGAACTGTCCTTTAGGTCTTGTGATAATGGTCACTGTATACTGAATGGAACACATGGTCCATCTTCAGAGAAGAAATCAAACATCCCTGACTTAGGCATATATTTAAAGGGTACGTATAGAATATAATTTCCTTTGTGATGTACATCTTAATGGTCAGAATTTAAAGGCAAAATTTCATGCCATTGTACTGAAAATACATTAAGGTTTTGTGTTATCCTCTAGGAGATGTTTTTGATTCAGCCTCTGATCCAGTGCCATTACCACCTGCCAGGCCTCCAACTCGGGACAATCCAAAGCATGGTTCTTCACTCAACAGGACGCCCTCTGATTATGATCTTCTCATCCCTCCATTAGGTTGAAACCTTTAAAAACATTTTAAACAACCCACCTCTCCTTCTTCTCTTAATTTCAGAATTTTCAGAATTCAGAGTTCACTATAACACAGACTCACTGGGTTGTGAATGTGCCTGAAATTAGAATGGTTTCTCCAGGGATGGTGACTCCCAAGTTCACGAGAACATTACTCCATGTAGATGGTTTTAAGCAAGTTGTTTTGTCCATACTAAATGTAGTCTAAAAACACATGAGAGCTTTGTGCTCTAGTAGTTTTGAAGTGATGACTTGAAGTGTTCAGATTTTCTTTAAGTATAATAATTCTTAATGAATATGAACTTGCTTTTCTTGTAGCATGAGCAGTTCCACTTATGCTAATTAAATTATACAAAATTAAATAGTTATAAGTAGAGAACTGATAATAAATTCTGTTTTATTCTAATCATTACAACTATGACACATTCAAAAAACTCTCAGTTTCCTTGTTTCAAATTATAATATGAAGAAACATCCTATGTGTATTTGTGTGTATCCACAGGTGAAGGTACACGTAGGTATGTATGTATGTTGAAGTTGACTGGTGCCAGTGTCACTGTTAATTTCATTAATTAAGAAGCATCTCATCCTGTTTTTAGAAGACAGTTAGAATGTCTGCACACCTTACATAAGGCTTCACAATAACAAGTCATTGTAACATAAAATAATATCTGAAGAAAATCAATTTACAAGCTTTTCTGAATTGGCTGTTAGGCCACCAGAAATACGAAATGAACCCTTCCATTTTCTCACAAGTACCACTGACTAGTATTTTGAATGACACAATAGCAGTATCTTTTGCTCCTGTTCACTCTGTAGTTCAGGACTGTATTCCCATCTACATCGATTATAAAAGCCTCCTAACTTTCTTACCTACAGTCTTTCTCTCCCTTCCACTTCTTTCTGCGCACTGGTTTTAGACATATTACCCAGATCTTCATCACCTGGATAAGCATTGTTCAATAAAGCTTTCTGTGGTGATGTAAGGGATCTGTATATTTGCATATGGGTTAAATGTGGTTATGGAACTGACTTTTCACTAAATTTAAATAGCTATATGTGGATGGGTGACTACTTTATAAGACAAAGAAGATAGATTCTCCAACCTGTCTTTTTATGTTGGCCTTTTTTTAGGTCTTCTTGTGCATGTCATTTTTTCTTCATACTATTTACTCTACTTAGACGATCCTGCCCTTGCATTTGACAAATAAATTTTTGAGCCTTCTGATATCCCAGTACTTTCTGTTCTTCAATACTTCACTGAATACTGCTTGTCTACATTTCTCTTTCTTCATCCAATGCATATGTCTCTTTTATGGGACCAATCGAACACTTTCACCTGTAACTCATACCTATTTGTGAGCTTTTTCTTAAGCTCCTTTCATGGAATCTCAGCTCCTTGAGTCAGAGCCTTATAATTTTGATTTTCATATCATGCATGACCCTGGCATGGTGCCTGATGTTTAAGGGCTGAAAAAAGATTTGAATAAATATGATAATGTGGGAAATAGCTAAAAGTTAAAATGATAGCAAAACTCTCTCCTGCATCTTCAGATATGTTAATAAGAAAAATATGATGATTGAAGAAATTATTCTGCAAATTTTTTCTAAAGCAAGTTCAGTCAACAATAATATCTTTTTTTTTTTTTTTTTTTTTTTTTGAGACGTAGTCTTGCTCTGTCGCCAGGCTGGAGTGCAGTGGCACAATCGCAGCTCACTGCAAGCTGCGCCTCCCGGGATCATGCCATTCTCCTGCCTCAGCCTCCAGAGTAGCTGGGATTACAGGTGTGCCCCACCACCAAGCCCAGCTAATATTTTATATTTTATACAAATAAAAGACAGGGTTTCACCATGTTGGCCAGGATGGTCTAGATCTCCTGACCTCATGATCCACGCACCTCGGCCTCCCAAAATGTTAAGATTACAGGCGTGAGCCACGACATCCAGCCTCATTTTTCTTTAAATATGCTATTATGTTTAAATCATTCAACTTAAAAACATGAATTTTTATTATTAGAATATGTGTTTGTGTATACCCTGTCTCATAAAGTATTTTGAGATAGCTTACAAAATTACATATGCTTTTTTTTTTTTTTTAAAGACTCAAGGTAATGAAAACTGTGAGTAGAATAGTAAGGTGTGTCAGGGGACAAATAAGTAGATATAAAAATATGCTGCAACATTCTAGTTATTAAAGCTGGGAAATATGCAAATGTAAGTAGTGTTTGGAACCAGAGAAGTTTCTATATTTAGCTGTTCTTCTGTAGCTAAATCTGATAAATTGAAAAATATATTCCTCTGCTCTAGGTACATTTTATATATATTTTGACAGCATATCAAATATATGAAACATTAGGTTAAATAAATTAAAATCCAGTGGAATAAACTATATGGGATAATCTAAACTATTCTGTGACATTAAATTGTATGTATTTGATGTGATTTTCCAATTAAAGGCTGCGAACTCTTTTTGTTACACAGAAAATCCTGTTTTCATGGTGTGACTGATAATAATTTTTAGTTCAAATTCTGAGTCTTAATATTATAAAGGTTACAAGTGAACTATGAGCTGTTTCATAAGTTACAATGCTGGTTTTTACAAAAAGGCCTGATAGAAAAAGTTTGCATTGGTGTGTTTATATGTATGTGTATGTGTATGTATGTATGTTTGTATGTATATGCGTGTGTGTGTTTCTCTCCAGAATCTCCCACAAAATAATGAGATCCCGTTATCAAAGTTGGTGAACTGCTGGATAAACCCTGCGAGTGAAATTCTTTATAAGCAGCAAGAGAAAATCAGTTATTACTTTTGTTTGATGCTGTGTATTTTGATTAATGAAGTTCTGCTGCTGATATCGACCTTTCTTTAAATGCAGGTGAAGATGCTTTTGATGCCCTCCCTCCATCTCTCCCACCTCCCCCACCTCCTGCAAGGCATAGTCTCATTGAACATTCAAAACCTCCTGGCTCCAGTAGCCGGCCATCCTCAGGACAGGATCTTTTTCTTCTTCCTTCAGGTAGGAGGGAAAAGCCAAAGAAAACTATTCACTTAAAGCAAAAATATTTCCAAAACCGTACTATCAAATAAATGCTAGTGATTCATTAGTCTCTACCTTCCTAACAGAACAGAAAAATTCCTGGGTTATAAAAGTAGCAATTGTGGGTACATTTGTTTGTCAGTTGATTGGTCTAATGCCAACAGAATTAGAGAGATGGAAAGAGCAATAAAGAACTGCAGAATGTAGAAATGATGCTATAGAGATTGTCCAGTCCAGAAACCTCCTTATGTTACAAAATGCAACCCTGAGAACCAGAACTGCTAAGGGGTTAAGCTGATAGTAATGGGAACATATTTAAACTTTGTCTCCTGATTCCCAATGCAATGTTTTTTAATAGATTTTTAAAATTTTACTAGATATGCCTTAGTGTCATAATTTTGTTCAAAACATAAGATTTTGGTAAATTACATTGTTATAACATGAATAGAGAAGTTTTTCTGAAATAGCTGCATTTTATTTTTTTGTGATATTTTTAATGCCTCGGTGTGTATCTACTCACTAATTATTGGTATTCAAAGGAAAACTAATTTTTTCTTAGTAACTATTTAATGCTATTTAATATTTATTTATATATTATATATTATATAATTATTATTTATTAGTTTAATATTAGTAAACTAATTTTTTATATTAGTATATTTTAAAATTTCAAAAGAGGATCTGAAATAAAAATGAAGACTTAATAAACCATCTGCTGCATTAGTTAGAATTATCAGGAAAAAGAAAATAAATTGTTATGTGGAATCTGCTGATACTAATTAACAGTTCCAGTCTGTCCTGTTAGTGATACTGTGCCCTGAAACCTTTGCCTCCTGGACTTGGTTTGGGAAAATATAGGGTAAAGATATTCTTGTTTTCATGAGTTCCTTACATTTCTACATGAGATAAATCATGAAAATCTTTAAAAAGTGCTCAGTTTGTCCTTTAGCTACGTATATGCCTCATGGAAACCTGAGAATCTTTATTCCCAACTGATTCCCTTATCAGTTTCCTCAATTGATTATTAGTCATGTCTACCATTAGTTTTTCTTAGTGTTTTTTTCTTTACTTGGTTTGATAGTTTAGAAAGTTTGAAGAGTTTTGATAAGACACACAAGTTACGGACATACAACTTGAATACACAGCTTCACTTTCTTAAAGTGGTTTATTTTTCAAGAATAATCTTCTGCTTAATTTTTCATCAGTAAATATTGATTGAGCCATCCACTTGTGATAGATGCCTCCTGACCTCTGGGACCTCATGAGTTCACTGGATGCTGCCAATTAAAGCACTAGTGTCATAACCCATTCCAGTCCAAGCAGGAAGTATAGTGTATTAGTCCGTTTTCACAGTGCCATAAAGATACTACCCAAGACTGGGTAATTTATAAAGAAAAGAGGTTCCATTGACTCATAGTTCTGCGTGGCTGGGGAGACCTCAGAAAACATGCAATCACAGCAGAGGTGAAGGGGAAGCAAGGCACGTCTTACATGGCAGCAGGTGCAAGAGTGAGCAAGTAGGGGAAATGCCAGACATTCATGAAAAACCAGATCTCATGAGCACTCACTATCATGAGAACAGCATGGGGGAACCACCCCCATGATTCAGTCACCTCCCACCAGTTCCTTTCCTAACACGTGGGGATTACAACCCAAAATGAAATTTGAGTGGGGACACAGAGCCAAACCATATCATAACTGCTTAGGCTTTTATTCATATAGCTACATGTCAACAGTGCTATATTTTGCTTTTTTTTTTTCCACTTATTCAAAACTTTGTCTTATACATAGACTTTAACATAATTTTTAGAACAATGAGTCATTCTAAATCTTAGTTACTTAAACTTCCTGATGCTAAGTTCAGGATAGTTTCTGGCTGTCCTGTCACCTTTTATATATGTAACTTAAGCCCCAGTAGATGAAACTTTGATGTTGTGGCATTTTTGAAAAATAAAGTCAAGCTCTCAAAGAGCTATAATAGAAGAGATATTTTACACAATTATACACTTTTACCTGTTTTTGTCAAGAGAATTAATTGTAACAGTTTTTATTTATTTTATCTTAATTGTTCATTTCCTTTTATGTAAAAATCTTCATGAAGATACACCTCAGGATTAACTGCCAAAAAATTACTAGTTTAAAATGAAAATGTCCCCTCTTATTAGCTAAAATGCAAGTTTTATAAACTGTTTTACTTATTTTATAGATTTGCCTGTTTTGTGTTTGCATGGCTGCCAGAGAGCTCAACAACAGTTATCCTTAACTTAGAGTGTCAGGCTAGCATGGGGGTCAGGGCAATGTTCTTCAAGCCTGTTAACTCTCTCTTGACCCTCTTAATACATGGACATATTCTAATTCTGTTCCAAATAATGTTGACATCTCTTACAATAAGTATTTCTAAAAAAAAAAAAACAGGCAACTTTTTTTCTTCCTTTTCCAGTCTTTCATGTCATTTACATGACAAATTTCTAGTCTGGTACCAGATCCTTTATGACTTTTTTTTTTTTGGGGAGGGGGACAGGGTCTCACTCTGTTGCCCAGGCTGGTGTGCAGTGGTGCGATCTCAGTTCACTGCAACCTCTGCCTCCAAGATTCAAGTGATTCTCCTGCCTCCGCCCCCTAAGTAGCTGGGATTATAGGTGTGCAACACTACACTCTGCTAATTTTTTATATTTTTAGTAGAGATGGGGTTTCACCCTGTTTGCCAGGCTAGTCTCAAACTCCTGGCCTTATGTGATCCCCCCGCCTCAGCCTCCCAAAATGCTAGGATTACAGACGTCAGCCACCCAGCGCCTTTATGTCTTTCATTGTGACAATTATTTTGATTCAAATTTAAAGCCATGTATATTAACTTTCCTCCTTTTCAAAAGAAATATTTTAATATTTTAATGCTGTTACATAGTATCATAGAGCATAAAGGTTTTTTTGGCCGATAAATGAGCATTTGAGTATTGTTTTGCAAAGTATTTAATACATTATACTGTCTAAAAAAATGTAAAAGATTCTCGATAGCAGTTCTTCTCCCTAAGAATTGACTTTATTAAGAATATGCTACAAATGCTAAAGTTTAACTCAGTAGTTTTAGAACTATAAAAGGTAAATAAAAGGGACTGCTAAATTTAACCAACTCTGTGAGCATTTTGCTGTTGTTTTCATTGTTCAGTCTGTGAAATCTTAGTCTGGTGTAATGATACATGTTTTCTAAACATTATTGAGATTTGTTCCTGAGGAAATAATTATTTCTAATTAAAGACAAATGATAGGTGTCTTAGGAAAAGAGGTTGAATTTTCTTATGATATTATACTAAGTACCTAATCAAGCCTACACTTTTATTCCAACATTCAGTGCCCTGCACAGTTGGGCCAGGTTCAGCTTTTCAGCCTTATAGCTCATTGACTTCTATATAGTAGTGATTGTCAAACTGCAGTGTCCTATGTCTCTGCAAAAGAGCCTCAGGACTCTTGTAGGATCAAGGGGGCAGGGCAAGCAGAGCCAGGGCTCTCGTTCTTCTTTTATCTCTTTTCCTATTTTAGGCTTTCATACAAGATTTCTTTTGGCAGAATAGTAATGCCTACAGCTGTACATGAGCCATCAATTTTGGACAGGCCAATCATTTCTTAACAAAACCTGAAGTCCTCAACCAAAGCTTTACACTTTTTTGTCTCCAATCCCAAGGCTACCACTAGTGTATATGTGCTTTTTTCCATATTACAAAAAAGTACTTCCTTTTTGCTGGTGAGTTGAAGTAGACACCCCTCTGTCTACTTTGTGCCAGGCCAGGATTCAAGAAACAAAACAAAGGTTGTATTTAAGTCCTTCTCATAACCATAACTAGGTGTGTTTGTGCAGTGCACAAAATACAGTGTTTTGTCAGTCCTTATGCTACCTTTCTTTTGCTGTTTCTCTAACCTGTAATCTCATTTGAAGATCTTATCTGAAGTCACAGTTAAACTCTGAAAGCTAGCCAAATTGACTTTATTAAAGATAAATGAAAGTTTTATTCTTGGATCCAGAAATGCATGAGTAAAATACGAAGAAAATCCAGATCACTAGCAACAATTGTTGAAAAGGTTTTAGGGGTTTTGTTGACTACAGTCTTTATAAAGCATCATCATGATAAGGAAGCTCATGCCATTTGGGACTTGAACTCGCAGAATTCAAATCTGAGGAGTGAAGTCCTCCACAGCGCTCAGCGTTTGTGGAGACCAGGCAGATGTTGAAGCGTTAATGGACTAGAGAAGCGGTTCTCAAATGGTGTTCTCCAGATTCACAACATTAGCATCTCCTGGGGATTTGCTTTAAAATGAAAATTCAAGACTTAATACATCAGAAACCCTGGGAATGGGACCCAGTGGTCACAAGCCTTCCTGGTGATTCTGATGCATATTCAAGTTTGAAATATGCTGGGCTAGGGTATTCTCAAAAGAGTGCAACCAGGATGATAAAGTAAACTAGAGTGGATTAAAAGAACTGAGAATTGGCTCAGAGAAGAGAAGACCTTGGATGTAGATGAGAGTTGTCTTTGGTTATAATATTTGGGAAAGAAGGATTATATTTTTTCCATGTCACTTCAGAAGGTAGGAGTAAGATCAATGGGAAATGTTAAGAATGAAAATTGCGTTCATCCTACAAAGAAGTTTCCTAAATCATTACGAATTGTTCTACCTGAGTGTAGTGAGTTATCTGACACTGGAGGATTTAAACCAATAGTAGATCATTACATACTAAGATAAGAACGTGAGCTAAAGCATGAGGGCAGCAAAGAGGGGAGAACTTTGTTTCACCTAAATGGCTCTTCAAACCTTTTCTAGCAATTAGTTTCTGCTTTGATATACGCTATTAAAATTTGGGGGATAACTGATAAATTTTCCAGGTGGTTTATGGACAGCCAGGGAGGAAATTTGCCATTGTTTTAAATGTTTAATTTTATTTGCCTCTGTTTTTACACTTAGTAAAAATTTGGAAAATATTTCAGATAGTGAAGAAAAAAAAAAAAAATTAAGAAAAACATTCCGGGCCGTGTATGGTGGCTCATGCCTGTAATCCCAGCACTTTGGGAGGCTGAGGCAGGCAGATTGCTTGAGCTCAGGAATTTGAGACCAGCCTGGCCAACATGGCGAACCTCCGACTCTACAAAAATATAAAAATTAGCTGGGTTGGTGGCTCGTGCCTGTAGTCTCAACTACTTGGGAGGACAAGGCAAGAGAACAGCTTGTGCCCAGGAGGCGGAGGTTGCAGTGAGTCAAGATTGCACCAATCCACTCCAGTCTGGGTGACAGAGCAAGACTCTCTCAAAAAAACGAACAAACAAAAAAACCCATACTTCCTCCTACTAAAGATAATCATTGTTATGTATCCTTCTTTATTTTTTTGTTTTTGTTTTTGCCTATGAGTATGTAAGTTCACATTTATGTAAAATTTATTTCTCATAGTACATGCTGTTTATAACCATTTTCCAGTTAATATGTTATGAGCATTATATATAATTATTAAATATTTGTATGCAATATAATTTTTATTGATGTATATTTCATTTCTTTTTTAAGTAGCAAACCATTTCCTCCCAGGGTTCCCTTAGTTTTTTATAATCTCCCAAATAAGTATTAAATTTTCAGTTTTGCAGTGCTATACTATAAATCACAGGCAGTACTACTTTGCTTTTTAGAACACATTAATATCTTTGTATGTATCCATTTATTTCTCAAACACTTATTACTATATAAATGATAAATTGGCTGTGATAATTTCAGTTTGTTTTAATCCTGTGGATATAATATTTTTCTGTAGTTTTGGAAGTTTTGAAGAATTTATTTTAGAAAAGCATTATTACTTTACAAAATTTTCTTTTCGGGGACAACTGGTAATTACTGTACTCTGTGTAGCAATTGTGTTATATCTAATGTCTTTCCCTTTAAAGCCTGAATGCTTCCAACTTTATAATTTGCTTTAGAGAGCCCAGTTTACCCTATGGCTGACAAATAGCAAACTTAGGATATGATGCAAGATAGAAATGATAATGATTCAAAATAGAACCGTAAGCAGGTATTTTTGCTATTTATAATAATATTTTGAGTGTATCTAGTACTTTTAAAATAATATAGTTTAATGGAAGAATATAGTAGAGTGGTATATTTTGTAGTCTATCTATTTATGGCTCTGAAATGTCTCCAGAGTGTACTTTTTAACCTTAAATAGATGATTAGAAATAGCATTAAGTGTATTTGACAAGCCTATAAATTTCCCGTAAAGAAATAAGCAAGTGTATGTATTGTAAATACATTTAATAACATTTAATGTTATATCAGGGGCATTTAGAGTCTACAAGAACCTGAAGTAAATTTTATGAAATATCTAGTTTTTGAAATTTGGGAGATTTCAAAATTTATGCTGAAATCACTGTATTTGTTTCCTTTGGTTTCTCTAACAAACCGAAAGATCAACATTTGTCTCATGTGATTTATCTTCTCATTCCTTCCTAAAAATATTTCTGGGAAAATAATGGAGCTGGCCGGGCGCGGTGGCTCAAGCCTGTAATCCCAGCACTTTGGGAGGCCGAGACAGGCGGATCACGAGGTCAGGAGATCGAGACCATCCTGGCTAGCACAGTGAAACCCCGTCTCTACTAAAAAATACAAAAAATTAGCCGGGCGAGGTGGCGGGCGCCTGTAGTCCCAGCTACTCGGGAGGCTGAGCAGGAGAATGGCGGGAACCCGGGAGGCGGAGCTTGCAGTGAGCTGAGATCCGGCCACTGCACTCCAGCCCGGGGGACAGAGCGAGACCCCGTCTCAAAAAAAAAAAAAAAAAAAAAAAAAAAAAAAAAAAAAAAAAAAAAAAAGAAAATAATGGAGCTGGACCATCAATTCTTCAAATAGTGAAAACTCAAAATCTAAGAGTTATTTTAATCTTGAAATTAATGAAAACAAATTAAAGAACCTTGTCTAAGTCAGAAAGTCCTCAGCAAAGCTGGTGATAATTATTATACTGCAAAAAAAGGTGAAAAGATAATGGCTTCAAATCCTGCCTTACATTATCCAGTCAAAACCTAATATAAAAATAGGCAATATTTAAGCATATGTTTTCATCTTAAATAATCAAATACTTACATATTATTAATGTCTAATGGGAGTGGAAGTTAAAACAGTGAAATTCAATCAGGTCTTCTTTAATATTTACAATTTTTGCTTTACATTAGCAATTCAGGTTTCACTGATTTTGAATTTGTGAACAATCTGAATTTGTGTGGATTTATTTGTGGTAGTTAAAAGTAAATATTAAGTGCAAGCTATTTGCCAAGAGTGTTCTAGGTGCTATGTTTGAATTAGGAGGTAGAATTCAAACATGAGGAGTAAGACAAGATCCCGGAGATCCCTGTTCTCAGAAGAATTGATGGTGCTTTCAGAGATACCGACAACATAAAAGTACTATGAGAGGAAAGCAGCAGAGCCTCAGGTGGCAATGATAGTTAGATAAATTATTAGTGAACCGAGGTTTTCAGATATAATGTTCTTCTACTCAAAAAGGGAATCAATTCTCTAAGAATTTAAACCCATGTAATACTTTGAATGTTAAACCAGTTGGATTTATGGTGTTAATGATTTAATACAGCAACATTGACAAAATCTCTTTTTCTCCCTTTAGTTCCAGTTAGTAAATATCATATTTTTTACTATTTCAGATGCCCTGTCTCTGACTGCCAAGGTGGTAAATTATCACATTTTACTGTATATTCAAATGTTAATTACTAAATGGCATAATTTTAACAATTAAATTGACTATTTTGTGAGCCAACTAACAACAATGATGTTAAGCATAGAATGCCCAATGTAAAATAAGCACCTTGTATGTACAGAAGATTTTACACAACTTCATTTAATCCACACACATCCAGAGTTTCAGGTCTGTTTTACAAATCTTGTGTGCCCAGTGCCTAGAGAGATCAAGTAATTTGATAATACTCTTACAGGGAGGATCCAAACCCATGGTTTTATGTTTGTTTTGTTTGTTTTTTGCTTTTACTTTAGAACTTCTATATTGTACAGGTTGGATTGGGACAGAAAATGAAATTTAGAAACTCTTTTTACTGTCAACAATCTTATAATTAAACAAGATATCTGCAAAATATAAATATAAAACAAGTAGTCTGTATTTTCTGGAAATAAATGTGAAGAGCATATTTTAAGCAAGTGATGAAGAAATTTGAAAATATGCAGGCAGTAAAAAATGGTTAATATCAGTCATGAACTTAATTTTCTAATTTATTTTTGAAAGCCATAATCTTCATGAAATAATTCTAGAATTTTTTTCTTCAGCCAGTCAACAGAGATCATCCTTTTAATTTGAAATTTGTTTTTATTTTTAAGATCCCTTTGTTGATCTAGCAAGTGGCCAAGTTCCTTTGCCTCCCGCTAGAAGGTTACCAGGTGAAAATATCAAAACTAACAGAACATCACAGGACTATGATCAGCTTCCTTCGTGTTCAGGTGAGTTGGCTAATAACAGTAACAATAATCCCTTATTGTTACATAGTGCTTTTATGCTTTTCAGAGCACCTTCTTATTCATTATATAATTTAATGAATGTTGTCCACCTAAGAAAGTATTTTGATCATCTTTGCATTCTGCTTATGAAGCTTGCATTGTGAGAGGAATGGCTACAAAACTGCCTCATGGAAAAGAAAAATATCAAGCTTAATATTATCTTTGATCACTCAGTGGAGCCACTTCGTTGATTCAGAATGTATTCATTATCTAACTTTCATTTTGTCTTAGATTTGGGAAATGGGGAAAATCTCTTTGTACATTGAAATGCTGTTTTATGGAAATCTCTGTGGAATTAATACTGGCACCAAACTCTTCATTTTCTTAGCTTATTTAGGCCTCCAACCAGTGTTCCACTGACAGCCATCAAATAGAAGGATGTACCATTTTCATAAATACAAGTCATACTCATAACTATTAATAACAGAATGCTGCTTCTTTGCTTTTCGAGGAGGCTTTCCCTGAACATATCTAAGTAGACCCTATCTTCTCCCGTCATTTTCTTTCCTTTTTTGCTTTTTCTTCATAGCACCCATCACTACCTAAAATTTTGTTATTCAAAATTCATTTGCTTGACTGTTGGTTATCTTTCTCGTCTGCTCAAGTATTAACACTTTGAAGATAAGAATGTTGTTTGGTTCACTGCTTGTCCTAGTCAGTTCAGGCTATTATAACAGAATACCATAGATTGGATCGCCTAAACGGCAAACATATATGTCTCACAGTTCTGGAAGCTGGGAAGTCCAAGATCCAAGAAGTACCAACATTCAGTGTCTAGTGAGGACCCTCTTCCGGGTTCATAGATAACTGCCTTCATACTGTGTCCTCACAAGGGCAAGGGAGTACTCTGGGATCTGTTTTGTAAGGAAACCAATCCCTTTCATGAGGGCTTCACCTGCATAATCTAATCATCTCCCAAAGGCCTACTGAGGTGTCCAACAGAGTGCCGAGCATGTGTTTCTTAGATGGATAGTTGGGGATGATGGATGGATGGATGGATGGATGGATGGATGGATGGATGGATGGATGGATGGATGGATGGATGGATGGATGGATGGATTTGAGTGGACAACTAGGCAAAAGGAGGGAAGAATAGCCGATGTCTGTATTAAACTCAACACACATATCTGATAAGCACTATTTTTGTCTCATATTTGTGAATATCAGAAGTTTTCCTATATGAACTTTTGTCTTATTTCAAAATTTTTTTAAGCTAAAACCTCAGTTGATAGCAGATTTGCTAATAGTAATAGCAATACATTCTGAAACTTCTGAATCAAGATAATTAATGAGCTGTTTTAAGAATTGTCAGTATGGTAGTTCTTATATGCTCGATGCCATGCTTGGGAGATGCAGAAATCCCTGTGTAGTTTTATATGTTTAAATGCTTGCATATAACTCAGGAAAGCATAGAAAATCTTTTTAATCTTTTCAAATTTTGTCCGGTGTTCTCTTACCAGTTTGTTTCTAGTCATTCTAGGGTTTCATATATATCCATGATTAGCCTGAAATTCCAGTCAAAATAATTTGATGACAAAACATGAAAATCAAGAAAGAAAGACAGTATCTGACAGCTTCTGTATAACATAAGGAAGCATTTTTTTTTTTTAAGAAAATAGCATTAAAATATAACTTCAAGCAAAGTGCTATGACTGATTTAAAATAACATATTCAGTACCACCAGCTCCGGATTAAAAGAAACGTACACTTTAGTTATGGGAAAAGTTGTGGCCAAAACACAGTGTTTTCACAGCTTCTTTACAGTTTGCTGCATAATAAGTGGGTGTTGTAGAGCCCAGAGGAACATCATTCACATATATTATTTCAAGCAGTGTGAATCCCGATTAGCATTACACTAGAAATGTCTGGAAGAACTTCAAATCACAAACCTTGTTGAAATATCCCCGAATAGCCATTTGCCAGAAGCCTGAACTGGTTTTTACCTAAGTAATAAAAGGATCCTGACTATTACTCTGAGGGCCCCAGCTAGCTGTGACATCAAATATTTCAGTCTACTCCCTAAATTCTCTTTACAAACACAGTCAACCACAGAAAATAAGATACTTTTTTCCAACAGATGTTTGTTTACATGAAGCTCACAGGCCTACCAGGCTGTTGACTAGTTTATTTCACATCAGCAGAGAGACTGAGCTTGCCTTCTAGATGAGGTCTTTCCATTCGGCCCTTGAGACTGAATGCATATATGCCTTTAGGATTCTAATAGCTCTTATTTTGCAGTAATTAATCTGTTTTTATTAAGGCCTCTTTAAGATGACCAAATGGGGGTTCTGGTATGACTGCTATACCTTATGAATTCAACTTCTGTTATCACTTATGGCTGTGTAAATAATTGATAGTGACTTATTTATGGATAGGCTTCTATGGAAAGCATATTTCTAAAGAATTTTAAAATGTAGGTTCATTGATTTTAAAATATCTCCCTTGTTTTATCAAAAAAGTATGTCTGCATGTATACGTATGTCTACATATATAAAGAGCCTTTTAAATGTTTATTACACCCAAAGGAAAATATTTTATAGTTTTCAGTGTATAATTGAAATTTAAATATATGAACATATCATAGGTAGCCCAGATATAAGAAGAGCTTACCAGCACATGTTAAATTCACATAGACCTGTATATAGGACAAATATTTTTGCTAATAATATGCTTGTTTCTCTACATGGTTGTATTATTCACATGGGGCTCATGTCTCTTCTATGTGTGAGGTTTTACAAATTTCCCAGTTTGCTTTCCCTTGTTGTAAGACATACTGTACTACAGTTTGAATACCATTCTTTGAAAACTCTAAAAGGCTTGTGTTAATGAAGTGCACCATTCACCCTTGAGGTGATTTTTCATATTGTTAGTATGTAGAAGGAAGTTCAAGGTAACACTTGAAAACAATGCTAGATTTTAGCACAACTCACATGTGTTTGAAACCATTAAAAGACCTTATTGCCAAATAAGCCCATCTCATTATAAAATAAAGGAGATCTCATTACAAAAGGAATTAATTTCAATACTACTATTAGTTTACTAGCTTAAAGGAGAATTGATGGAATAGTGAATAAATTTTATATTAGGACCAAATATTCAATAGTTTATCTCTGTTATGATCTCAGTTGAAAATCATGGCTTCACTTGACACAAGGGTTGTAATTTTAAGGTAGATTATATGTCTTTAAGATTTTCTGTTTCAACCAAGGAAATGGCAATGTTGCGTTCTCCCACAGTTCAGCTACATGAAATACTGGGGCATACAGACAGCTTCAGTTTGAAAGCCAGAGAACCTAGAGTTGTTTTCCTTACAAATCTAATACTAAATAACCATTTTCTGGATATAGTTAAAACAGTATATGTGATTTTTTTATTTGTTTCTAATTTAGTTTATTAAATCATGTCCTTCTATAAGTATTTCTTTTTTTTTTTTTTTTTTTTTTTTTTTGAGATGGAGTCTCACTCTGTTGCACAGGCTGGAGTGCAGTGGCTCAATCTTGGCTCACTGCAACCTCCACCTCCCGGGTTCAAGCTATTCTCGTGCCTCAGCTTCCTGAGTAGCTGGGATTACAGGCACCCACCATCATGCCCAGCTAATTTTTGTATTTTTAGTAGAGACGGAATTTCACCATGTTGGCCAGGCTGGTCTCGAACTCCTCACCTTGTGATCTGCCCACCTCAGCCTCCTAAAGTGCTGGGATTACAGACTTGAGCCACTGCACGCGACCGGCAGTAATTCAACCTTATGGCATAAAAACGAGTCCCAGAATTAACTGATCCAACTTCTGGTAGAATAACAAAGTTATTATAATGTGTTTGAGATTTCTTTTATTCGTTGATCAATTAAATTTATTTATATTTTTTTCTAATTCTGTTATTGTTATAGTTGAGAAGGTCAGTAGTCTAAGAGTTTTGATGTCTGTTCCAAGAATTGTGGCTGTTTTACTAAGTAGATTTAGAAAGTATGTTTCAGATAATATGTACAATATTATTTTATCTAATTAAAATTTGTTAAGTTTGTTAAGCATATACTATAGTCCTGATGCTTTGCTAAGTATCTTAGATACAGATATATAAATTTTATATAAGTTAATATATATAATTGTATTTATATAGTTATACACTAAAATATAAATATTCATCTTATTTTATTTAATAATGTATGTTATCTATTTATAATTATACATTTATATATTTAATATTTTATACAAATATATGGTTACATAATATGGTATATTATACATATAAATATAAACATATTTTTACTGTGTAATATAGAAATAGATATAATTTTATTTCTCATAACCACTCTGAAATAAATATATATATATACACACACACATTTTATTTATATATATATATATTTTTTTTTTTTCGGAGACAGAGTCTCGCTCTGTCACCCAGGCTGGAGCACAGTGGTGCAATCTTGTCTTACTGCAACCTCCACATCCCAGGTTCAAACAATTCTCCTGTCTCAGCCTCCCAAGTAGCTGGGACTACAGGCAATTATTGTATTTTTAGTAGAGATGGAGTTTCACCATTTTAGTCAGGCTGGTCTTGAACTCCTGACCTCAGGTAATCCACTTGCCTCAGCCTCCTAAAGTGCTGGGATTATAGGCATGAGCCAATGAGCACAGCCTGAAATAGATATTGTTAATGTCAATTTATAGAAGAAAGAAAGACACAACAAAGGTTAGTAACTAACTCAAGCTACTGCAGAAAGTATAAGCGTGACAGAATTTAAATCAGTTTCAATTTTTTAAAAATTTGTTAATAAATAAAGTTTATGTTGTGGTCCTATCAGCATGCCAAAATTAAGTTAGAAAAAAATGTACACATGCATGTTACAAGAATTGCTAAACTGAGTTTGGAGACGTTCAGTGGTAAAATCCTGATAATAGTGATGGAATAGTTGTGATGACAAAGAAATGGAGGGTTTTAGAAATAGTAAAACTGTACTAGATATTTCAAAATCAAGATTCTGATTATCTTTCACATGATCTTAGAAAAGCCACCCACTATGTACTTCCTATATTTTTCACATGAGCAAAATCAATCTCTGGTTCTCAGTCTTAGATACTTGTACAGCTGAGGCCTTTAAGAGTATCAGAGGAGATCTGAGACTATTTTGTTGGTGGTGGTAGTTTTTCTATTTATCACATACTATATATACATTGGAAAATAAAAAGAAATTACAGAGAAAATAATCAATAAGAAAAAGCAATCACTTATAACCCTATCAATAAGGAACATTATTGCCATTTTCAAGTGCAACCTTGTAATGTTTTGTCTATGCACATTTCACTTATGATCTCAAGATCAAACTCAATATGTCAATTCTGTCTCAATTCCATTTAAGAGTATTATAAATATTTTACTGCATCATTTTAAAAAATGTCATTTTAAATTATTGTTTGACAGTCCATTATTTTTATGTGCTATCAAATACATTTTTAACATTTTGAAACCATAACAGAAACCCTAACTTTATATACAAGAAAACTTTCACGTTAAATCCCTTTGCTATTGTCTAGATATATAGAAGCTCAGTGTTATACTTATTGTTGAACATGATCCAGTATAATAGAAAATGGGAAAATGTATTCATCAATACAATAGCATTTGCTTATTAGACACATCTTTCAAAATATAGACAAAAAGAAAACTCAACCCAATCTTTATAGATGAGAGGAGTAATAAAGGCTTTTTGTGGCAAAATAATTGACAGCCACTGAAATGAACTATTCTCAATTCTTTAAATAGAGGTTTTGTAGATATACAGCAGTGTGTCTCACTTAAAAAATTATGGTCTGCCTATGGGTCTTTTGGACACTGCTTTGTTTCGTTTTTTTTTTTTCCTAATAAGCTTTCTGTCCCCAGGAAAAATGACAGTTTAATACCACAGATGTGCTTAGTAGACATAGAGATAGAGATATATCTGTATGTACTATGGCTCTTGGGAAGGCCACAAACCATATTAGCATCTAAAATTGTTTTTTTTTTTTTTTTCATCCCACAAGTTTCAATGATTGCCCCTGCCTAGAATGTATGACCTCGAGTAATCGTTCTAGGTATTATTCCAACCATGTTATGCTAATTCCCATGCCATCCAGTATTGTTCTGTATGTCACTCTGTTGGAGGCTGAAAGAATGAGGGTGGTGGTCAACTCAGTATACCACTGGAGGCTATACGAGTAAACAGCAAACTGTTCTCCTAAAAGAATGTTGGGAAACTGACAAACTGCGTCTGCTGCCCGGAAGGGATGCTGAGGGCAGTCAGACCCAGGCACAAGTGTTGCTTGTGATTAGGCACATCTGAAGCCTGTTAACAATAATGTGAACCTGTGATCAGTCAAGCAGCTGACCAATCATTACCTCCTCCCCCTCCCTGCTTTTTCTACCCAATAAATACAAAGGGCTGTAGAAGCTCAGGGTGCTGCCTTTGCTCACTAGAAGCAGGGAGCTCTCTTCTTCTTCCCCAACCCTTTCCTTAAAACAGTTTCTTTTGGTTTTTTTTTTGTTGTTGTTGTTGTTGTTATCATTTCTGTGTTTATCCCTTTGTTCAGTCTTGTAGTGAGGGACTCAGGCAGTAACAGTAGTAACTGTCCTAATGACAGTCTCACGCAGTAACAGTAGTAACTGTTGTAATGAAGGTCTCCAAGTAGTAACAGCAGTTAACTGTGTAGTGAAGGTCTCAAGTAGTAACAGTAGTAACTCTCCTAATGATGGTCTCAAGTAGTAACAGTAGTAACTGTTGCAGTGATGGTCTCAAGTCGTAACAGTGGTATAGTAACTGTCTTATTGATGATCTGCCACATCACTCTGTTCTTTTACATGCTCAGAAAAGGAAAGCTGAATCAAAATTTACTCCGAAACCAGGGCTTCTCAAATCTTTCTTTCTCAAAGAAGAGTTTACAGTGAACAACAAAGGACTGGGGCATTAGGTAGAAGAGGTCAATATTTAGTTTTTTAGTGCAAGACATTGTTTCAAAGTCTGTTTTATCTCAAAAATTTGTGCAAACTTTGTATTTTACTCCTTAGTGTATCTGTATTCATTTCAGTGCTTTAAAATATTAATGACCTTATATCCTTTAATAAAATTGGTACCCCAGAAGATGTACTACTTATATCCTGTGGCTCACATTCTTGTACTTATTTTGATACTGCTGTAATTAGTCGTAAGAGTTCAAAAATACCATGAACATGGATGTTAGCACTAGAACAAACATGCTCTTCCAAAATAACTATTTTTAAGGATGATGTGTATTCAGGTACAGAAATTCCATAGGGTTGATAAAATTTATAGTTATTTCAATGTGCTCCCAAACTGCAATATAATAACTTTTAGGGGAACAGAAGATAGTTTCGTCTTCATTTCATTGCTTCCTTCCACTATCCTACACATTTGAAAGTGCTAAAGTAAATGAGGACCTGGTGTAATCCACTTTTAGATACTGTGAAAAAGAAAAGTGGAGAAAGTGAAGGCTGTGTCTGAGCTTTGGGAAGAGACAGAGTGATTGGTTCTAAGCAATTTGCTTTTATGGTCAATGAGGAAATGATCCCCTTTTTAACAACTAGTAGTTCAGGTTGCACCAGATCTTGCTTTTTAATATTCTTCTAGAAGGCTTTCTCTAGAATCAGACACTCACAACAAAACTTCTTTCATACTTCTCTGGCATTCCTGTTAATTTATAGTAATTGCTGGTCTATAGCATTTGAGTATAGCACTTGTCATTATAAACATTAATTCATTGTTCTTTATTTTTAATGGTCTCCTCAGTCCATATACTGTATATTACATTAATTCTCATACTACCTGATTGAAAAGGGATAAATAATACCTCTAAACACAGATATATAAAAGTAGATTTGGACAATGAGAATTGTGAAAGTAAATTGCTTAGCCCAAGATCTTAGGGGCCAAACTGAGATTTAAGATTTAATTGCCATTATACTATTTATTAGAGGCATTGCTGGCTGTCATGAATACTATTATTCATCCCACTTGTATACACAGCTGTTCTTTTCAAACATGCCTGGCATTCGTGTGCACATCTCAGTATCCTGGACAGACAAAATAACTATTAAAAATCTCTTAGAAAATTACCTGTAGAAAACAAGTTAATTGTTTTCTAAGTCTAGGTACTTTTGTATCAAAGTCTAGGTACTTTTCTCATCTAAAAGTGTCTCAGGAGACATGATTTAAATGTATGAATTTTTTGGTAATTGATTAAAGGAAAGCTTTCAATAATTTCTTTTTTTTTTTTTTTTTTTTTTTTTTTTTTGAGGCGGAGTCTCGCTCTGTTGCCCAGGCTGGAGTGCAGTGGCGCGATCTCGGCTCACTGCAAGCTCCGCCTCCCGGGTTTACACCATTCTCCTGCCTCAGCCTCCCGAGTAGCTGGGACTACAGGCGCCGCCACTACGCCCGGCTAATTTTTTGTATTTTTAGTAGAGACGGGGTTTCACTGTGTTAGCCAGGATGGTCTCGATCTCCTGACCTCGTGATCCGCCCGTCTCGGCCTCCCAAAGTGCTGGGATTACAGGCTTGAGCCACCGCGCCCGGCGCTTTCAATAATTTCTAATAGTTTTTGAAAATGGTTAAAAGCAAAACACAATTTATTGTCCATTCCTTTATGATATAATGAAAATACTTAACAGGAAAATAAATGGAACTACAAAACATACTAAGAGATGCAATTTAGCAGACGATAATAGTTTGAGATGTTTAATTACAGATCCAAGAAACAGTATAGATATTAGCAAGGACCAGAAATTATATGTTCTTACATATGGGCATACTTTAATATACATTGTCTACAGCTATAATGTTTTTTAAAATTGGACATTTTGTTACAAAAAAGGAATAATTTAAAATAAGACTGTCATCATGGCCAGGCATGGTGGCTCACGCCTATAATTTTAGCACTTTGGGAGGCCAAGATGGAAGGATTGCTTGAGGACAGGAGTTCGAGACCAGCCTGGTCAACATAATGAGACTTCATCTCATTAAAAAAAAAAAGACATACTATTTTTGGAAACAGTGCTTTTATCCTAGAGGCTTTGTTTTATATATGTTATATTGATATTGCTAGAATTGTATATAGGGTGATATTTTTACAAGTTACCTTCTCATGGAAAAATACACGTCTTTTGATTTAGAAAGGAAAAATATTAAATAATACATTAGATTAGCTTTTATTATTTAAATTTATTATTATTGAAAATATCCGCTTACAGTATCTCCTGAAGCCATTGGGAAAGTTGCTGAGGCAGCAGAAGTGGGGAGACAAGATGGGAACATTAAGTACGAGACATTTGGCTTTTAACCTCAGATCACCATTCACTTAACTGTGTCCTTGAATTTGTTGTTTGGCATTTGTCAGTGGTCTAGGAGAAAGATATTAAATATTGTTGTCTAGATAGTCTTCAATCCATAAGTGTATTTCATGACATAAAGCTGACATTTTAAAATGTATATCTGGACCAGGCACAGTGGTTCATTCCTTTAATCCCAGCACTTTGGAAGGCCAAGGTAGGTGGATCACTTGAGGTCAAGAGTTCAAGACCAGTCTGATCAATATGGTGAAACCCTGTCTCTACTAAAAAAATACAAAATTAACCAGGCCTTGTGGCGCACGCCTGTAATCCCAGCTACCTGGCAGTCTGAGGCAGAAGAATTGCTTGAACTCGGGAGGTAGAGGTTGCAGTGAGCCGAGACTGCGCCATTGCACCCCAGCCTGGGCAACAAGAGCAAAACTCCATCTCAAAAAAAAAACAAAAAACAAAAAACAAAATGTATACATGCATATGTATAGTGTGTGTGTATATTTTTTGTCTAGGCTTTTGAGATAAAGTGCTATACATAACTAGGAAATACATGATGAAAGCGCCCTGTCAAGTTAGCTAGCCCATGACCTGGGACCTTTTTTTTTTCCTTAAGGTTACTGTCCATTCATGGGTACCAGTGTCATTGGTTTAAACTGGAGGCTGTATTATCACCAAGGGACTGATCTAGAACCCAATTCTCTACTCCTAATATTTGTTCTAGGTTTGCTCGTTCTTGAGCAAAACTTCTTACATTGCAATCTGTATAAAGTGTTGGAGCAAAGCACTGAGTTTCCTTCTGTTCGACCTATTGACTACAGTAGAGTCAAAGCATCTACTATTTTGTTGTTGTTTTTTTTTCCTCCTAGCATCAGTAAGGCACAGATTATTAACTTGAAAAATCAGCCAGGAAGATGCTACAGAGCATCTGTTTTAGAGCAGTTCTGCTGTGACATGGATGGGACTCAGGACCTGTGGGAATGGTCTGCCATGGATATCTGTGAGCTTGTAAACATAGTTTCCTCTCATAGAAACCTCGCAAGATTGTTCCTCTGGAGAACCATCAACCAAAGCCTGTGCTGTAGTAGAACGTGAACTATATTGCTAAACAAAGTGAAAGCCTTCCTTTTTTAGATAGTTATTTTGATTATTTTTTTCTTTCTCTCTCTCTGACTACATATGGCCTGAAGAATAAAATGTGGAATAGAGAAGGAAATGTGTAAATTTCTCAGTGGAACTACCAACACACTGTACCTTAATTTTCTCTTGTTCAAAATGAGGATAATACTACCTATCCCACAATAGTATGGAAAAATTGAAAAAGAAAGTTTTATTTGTAAAGAAAACAAGAAATAATATTTCCATAGGAAATGAGATAATGCTGTTATGTTGTCTTGCCTTCATTTTTATCTCTGTCTAAATGGTATGTCTCTTTAAAAATCTACACAGATGGTTCACAAGCACCAGCCAGACCCCCTAAACCACGACCCCGCAGGACTGCACCAGAAATTCACCACAGAAAACCCCATGGGCCTGAGGCGGCATTGGAAAATGTCGATGCAAAAATTGCAAAACTCATGGGAGAGGGTTATGCCTTTGAAGAGGTGAAGAGAGCCTTAGAGATAGCCCAGAATAATGTCGAAGTTGCCCGGAGCATCCTGCGAGAATTTGCCTTCCCTCCTCCAGTATCCCCACGTCTAAATCTATAGCAACCAGAACTGTAGACACCAAAATGGAAAGCAATCGACATATTCCAGGAGTGTGGAAATGAGAGAACTGAGATGGAATTCAAGAGAGAAGTGTCTCCTCCTCATGTAGCAGCTTGAGAAGAGGCTTGGGAGTGCAGCTTCTCAAAGGAGACCGATGCTTGCTCAGGATGTCAACTGCTGTGGCTTCCTTGTTTTTGCTAGCCATATTTTTAAATCAGGGTTGAACTGACAAAAATAATTTAAAGACGTTTACTTCCCTTGAACTTTGAACCTGTGAAATGCTTTTCCTTGTTTACAATTTGGCAAAGTTGCAGTTTGTTCTTGTTTTTAGTTTAGTTTTGTTTTGGGTTTTTGATACCTGTACTGTGTTCTTCACAGACCCTTTGTAGCGTGGTCAGGTCTGCTGTAACATTTCCCACCAGCTCTCTTGCTGTCCACATCAACAGTTAAATCATTTATTCATTTGGCTCTCTACCATCCCCAGGCCCTTCCCAGGTCCAGTTCCATTTCTCCCATTCACAAGATGCTTTAAAGGTTCTGATTTTCAACTGATCAAACTAATGCAAAAAAAAAAAAATTATGTGTTCTTCACTACTGAGTTTCTTCTTTGGAAACCATCACTATTGAGAGATTGGGAAAACCTGAATGTATAGAGCATTTATTTGTCAATAAACTGCCTTTTGTAAGGGGTTTTCACATAACATCAAGGAGCTTCCCTTTTTAGTTTAAGCTTTGTGACCTTTAATCCTCCATATTCTCATGTCTGTCATCCCGGGGTATCACAACTGTAAAAATCTGCAATATTGGAAAGCAGCTACTACAGATGTGGAAGATGTAACACTTGTATAAGACAGTGCTGTACTGAAGTTATATAACAAGGTCCTCTGATACTTATGCCTACATTACTTTGAGGGATGCTGAATGAGAGGGCACTCTCCCTGAAATATATTAATAATTCTCAGATAAAATTATGGGCATACCTTTTCTGAAATGGAATTAGAGTTCATTTCCCATTTGAGTGATTACATTCTAGCTCCTGAGAGCTGTGGGAACCAGTTCATACTGCAGTGGAAACGTTAACTCTTTGATGCACTGTTAAGTGTCAAGGCTACTGTGGCGATGTTTTTTGCAAAGTTCTCAGTAATTTCCTCTCTGCAATCAAATTAGAGGTCATATTTAATTTGCAGATTCTCTCGTTCATTGCTCCACACTGCTCTATCAAATCAGGTGAAAAAAATTGATACAGTTTTGCCTTTTTTACAAAATGGTGGTTGGTTCTTCAGACACCATGTTATTACTCTTAATAAATCTACAGCTATTTATTGAGCATCTGTGATGTGCTTGGTGCTGTTAGGCACTGTGTTTTTAAAGCACAAACTCTCAAAAGCTGATTCCAGCGTAATGTTTTATTTTTGTTTTTCTGTATTTTTAATGACAAAGTCTGTCTGATAAGACAAAGCCTGGAAAGTTTCCCCCAAAGCTTTAGAATTTAGAATTAGCTGTTACTCATTGCTAATGAGAAATTAATGGAGAAATGAGATAAAATCATCTCTGTGTAAATGCTTGAAGCCACAGAAAGTTTTCCAAATACGGACTAATTATGGGTTTGTGCATATTTCTGTGTCTCCTCTTTTCACTTCACACCCACTGCGATATACAAAGATGCATCAGATAGTGAGCCTGCCTTCAGGACTTGGAAGGACATGACTGAACATCTAGTAGATCTGGTGGAAATTAATGTTATACAAAAGACATGTAGACTAAGTTGACCCTGGGAGAGGAGGTAATGCATTCCTTTGCAAAGTGACATGTGCCTTTTTTTTTTTTTTTTTTTTTTTTGACCGTCTTGCTTTCATGGTATGAGATGAGAACTCACAGGCCTTGGGTAATTTCTGCTTTTGTATGAATTTTTTCAGATGGTTCTGAGCTGGTTATGTCCCTGGAGGGGAATTTTTCATCTGCCTTAGATGTTCTTCCCATAAGTAGGTATATGAGCGAAGTTTCTTACACTTTTAAAATTGTATTGGCACGTTTTCTTTTGCTTTATGAACCCCTGTTTTTTGTCATTGTGATTTTTCACTTGTTTTAACAGTTTCAGATGTCACCTTGGAGTAGCACAGTTTATTTTGGCCTTTTTATGATTGCTGCTGATAGGTACAGTCTAAAAGCCAAAAGTTGCCACTTCATTGTGATAACATTGTTATAACATTCCTAATAGATTAGAGAATGATGTAAAATAAGAATGTTAGAAAACAGCACATTCACATTCCGTTTATAAATAATATTTGAAAATTTCCAGTGAGAATTAAAAAAGAAGGACTGGTGATGATATAGCAAACTTGGACCTGAAATTTGTGGGAGAGATATCTATTTTGCAGAGAAAATTTACCAGCCTCCACCAAAATCTCTGCATCTTGTACTCAATAGCAACCATTAGTATTGTCATTTGAAAAGAATGAATCAAAAATTCATACAGAATGGAATAAAAAGAGGAAAACTTTCTATTAAACACTGTCAACAAAGACCCATTGCTATCTATCACCTATGAAATTAAACCTAAAAAAAATTTTTTTGAGAAAATAATTAAATGTTTTTTTATTGTAAAAGCGACTGATAGTTGATGTTTGGAAGTGATCCAGACTTTGTTTCACTGTGATTCAAAAAGTTAGACATTCCTTCCATTTCTCAAGATTTGGTAACGCAAATTTTTTTTAAGTCAGCATTTCATATAATTCATAAAATTAAGACAAATTAATTTATTGATATCTGGCCAATGTGAACCCTTCTCCCCCAACCCAAAAATGTTCTGGAGGTAGAAGGACTTATCCTCAATTATATTCCAGTAAATTTATCTCCATAATCTGTTTTTTCCCCTAATGTATGATATACCCTCACCAAATTTTTCTAGAATTGAATAAAAGCAGTTTTTGCTTAACTTGAATTTCCTTCCACAAATACGACCTTCAGCTCTTCCTTCTCCGTTTCCCTTCTGCCCACATTGCAAATAGTCTTCATAATAGAGCCCTCATTGCAACTTAAAAGGGTCCCATTTGTTAACTCAGCATTTCATATACCAAGAACACTTGCAAAGATTTGTTCGTAATGTGAATTTTTTATTTTTCAGTTCCAGAAGCATTTCCTACAGTTTGAACGTTATTTTTTCTCTCGAATTTTCAACTTGAAGCTTTGATTTGCACTGAATTAACTTGGTTAAAATGTTAGTTTCTCTTCAGCTAACAGATTTGAAAGCAAATTACAGTATATTTGAATAATTCAGGTACTGCCTGTTGACCTGGAATTTTAGTGATTCTGGGAAAGTTTTCCAGACAAAGACACCGATAGAGTGAAGGGTTTTTTCCCCAATTACTATTTTATTGTTTTTTAAATGCCTTTTTAAAACTTGTGTAATGTGGCAAAATAGTCACATGTTCCATTAATTTATATTTTCTTCATTCCTTTTCAATTCTGGTTATTATGTAACCTCAACTATTTTATCTGTTCTTTTAAGGTATTTTATAAAATGAACATTAACCAAATGCAGAGTTGGTACTTTATTTTTCAAATGAACACAAAATTTTTAGAGCATTTCTATGTTGTAAGTTTTCTTCTTCATGTCTGATTGAACAGAGTGGTGCAAGGTATACCCATCCTGGGTAATTTAGTTATTAAATACCAAAATCATAATTTTAAGATAGCATAATAGATAAAATTGTCCCTATGTCATAGATTTGAAAGTCAAAGGTGTATCAAGGTTCCAAGTAAGAAATATCATATCTAGGAAATGCTGAAAGTCTTCAGGATGATGTACTATAATATATAATTAATTGATAATTGAGGGTACTGATCAACCGTACCATCTGGTCTTTAAATTCCTCATTTCTTAAATCATTTTTTCACTGATCAGTATATCCTGGGGAGAGAACAACAGAGATAACAATGTTAATAACTGCTTTTATATCAAGAATCATGGCAGAATGTTGTGAAACTAATTGTTACATGCAAAATTCCGTGCATAGTAATAACTGTTACTTCCTGGAGGCACATACCGTGAAATGGGAGATACACATAAGCAAGTAATTCCAATACAAAAATGTTGTGTACAACGTACCACACTGTACTAGAATTAGGTCTGTATGGTAAGTGCTTAAGAACTAATTATTGAGCCCTTACTATGTGTAAGGAGTTTAGTGTCAAAGCATGTAATGCTTTCGACAACCCTGCCTGTTTTAGGACTGTGGAAGAGAAATTGGGAATGATGTTTCTCATAGAAAGTTTGAGAACCCATAAGACTAAGTAGTCTTTTGTAAGCCTAAAAGGATCAAGGTTTTGTTGTTGATATTAAGAAAGAAATTCAGAGTTAAAGCTTTTCAAATAGGAAGAACACACATAATAAAATACTGTTTTTTAAGCAAAGGTGAGATGCCGCTCATCATTAGTTCAGTGCTTTGAGAAGACTGTTCTCCTAGCCCCCCCGAGAAACCTCTGTCGGACTCATTAAGAGGCTGGTGGCAGAACTTCCACTCCTGTGTCATAGGAGTCATCATAAGCAGAAGAGGATGGACTGGAGGGGTACCTGGGAATAGTGAGTGATGACTGAGAATGTTCTGAGTTTGGTCCACCTCTCCCAATTCAACTAATGATAGCTTCCAGAGAGCACCAATTGTAGATATTAGGGAACTGGCATTTTATTCTATTAGAGTCCATACAATGGACTTACTGATGTGCCATCTGTGGTTATTAGAGCAGGGTAGAACAAAACTAGAGAGGAGTCAGCAGTCAATCAGGTGATAAGCATCCCCACCATTGGGAGGACAAGGATACATCATACTCCCCTGGGACAGGCACAGCCCTGTCAAGGCAGCGGAGCTGGAGTTGTCTTGGCAGGACCTAAGGAGGCCTCCCGCCAGCCACAGTAACCCAAGCAGCAAGAGACTTTGGGGTATGCACTGCTGGACCAGGCACAAGGAAGTCAAGCCAGTGGATATCTGATGTATCTGATGTGTCAGACACTAACCGAGTGGCCTCCCACTTGAGCTTGACAACAAAGTCCACATTTGAGAACTTACCGCATGGGGCAAAATACAAAATCGAACATGCCCTATAATAGCACTTGTAAAAATAATTTTACTTCTTCCCTTAAGTCTTCTTCCCCTACCCCAATCCCAAAGAAGCAGAAATGTCAGAATGAAGAGGAGTGGTAAAAAAGGGTATATCTTGCCCTTTCTCTGCTCCCAGTCCCTGCGGTTAAGGGCTGCCCAACACTGGGAGAGAGTGGACAGGCTAGACTGAATTAGAATGCAGGCAATTAAACAAGGAAAGATAATTAATAGTCAAAATAAGTGATTACAGAAAAAATCTCAACATACCATGTTGGCAGCCCACAAGATTCAAGATGTTTAGTAAATTACTAAAAAAAACACAGACATTTCATTTCAAATGAACTTCAGTGGTTTCCTTAGCTTAACAAAAAGTATTTATAGTCAGATAGCCATTATTAGAGGGTCCTCTGGTGAGATGGTGTGGATTGGACAGATGCATTTTGTTTCTCTGGAAATACTTTCTGCCGGGCAGGCTCAGAGGGCTCACCCCTCGAGATGCAAATTCTACCTAAAGCCTCCCACAGTCTCTTGAGCAGAGACCCTCTCCTCTATCCCTTAGCAGTGCAGGGCCCAATCTCACCCAGTTCTCCCTTCGCTACAAGCATTGCTTGTAGTAAACTATTCAACCCTCATTTGTTAGCTTGCTTACGAAGTAAATATCAAGGACATGAAACAAAACGTCTGGCAGCAACTTCCCTAGGACATCAGTGACTGTCCTCAAACTACTCTCAAAAGGAGCTTACGTTTCCCTAAAGAACCATTCCAATGTAAGATACAAAGTATCCTTGCAGAAAATGAAACTTAACCATAAGTGCCTAGGCCCTAGGCTATTTAGACATGAATCAAAAACAGCAGTACCAAGGCACTTACTTGTATAAATGTTTAATCAAGAGTGATGCTTAATGTCTATCTGGAATTTCTTGCAAAAAAAAAAAAAAAAAAAGATGGTCTAAAACAAGATTAATATATCTCTACTGGGCATTTTAATCAGTGCTAACATAATTAAATATTTATATAGCACTTTGAGTTTGGGAACATTTTCTGTTTGATTTTCAAAGTTGCATTTCTCAAAATTCTTGTAAAGTAGGTCCATTACACTTGATACCTTCTCTTTGCACAGAGAATTTATACATCAGAGAACATAACTTTCCCTGAGTCACTCAACAATTGACGAGAGCTAGAATTATGATCATATCAATTAGTCCCACCTCATGCATTAGATATTAAAAATAGACCTAAAAACAATCAGGCAAGATCTAAGCAATCCTTCTGTGTGCAAGAAAGAGAATTAAAAATGAGTAAGTGACTTTCACCTCCTACTATTATCACATATTGCAGGAGGTATCACTCAGAAAGATAAGTACATGCTGACATGATTTGACTGTTCCCCACCCAAATCTCATCTTGAAATGTAGTTCATGTAATCCCCACATGTTGTGAGAGGGACCCAGTGGGAGGTAATTGAATCACAGGGGCGGTTACCCTCATGCTGTTCACGTGATAGTGAGTAAGTCTCACGAGATCTGATGGTTTTATAAGGGGCTTTTCCCCCTTTTTCTGGGCGCTTCTGTTTGTTGCTGCCATGTATGAGAGGACGTGTTTGCTTCCCCTTATGCCATGATTGTGAGTTTCCTGAGGCCTCTCCAGCCATGCTGGACTGTGTGTCAATTAAAACTCTTTCCTTTATGAATACCCAGTCTCAGGTATGTCTTTATTAGTGTGAGCACTGACTAATACATGTTAAACATAACTAACACATGTAAACATGTTACTTATTGACTAGTTGGGGTGTTTTTTAAAAAGTGATTTGCTTATTGGTCAGCACGATCCTGTAAAGTAAACAAAATCATGTAGTTGAAGCTGAACTACGTATGCACTGCAAATTTTGCGAAGAGATCAGCAACTTGAAAGTGTGGATGACTTAAGCAATCTGCATTCTAAAGTGGCTTAGCACTATGTGTCTTTCTAGTGCCATTTTTAATGTGTGGAAGTACCTTTTTTTAAAATCAATTTACTGTTTACTACGAAAGGGAAAGGAAAAATTACCTTACCACTTGCCATTTTTCAGCAAAAGAAAAGTGTTCTAATTACTCAATTCAGTAAAAAAGCTAATAAATAGGGAAGGGGAATAAATAAATATTCTCAGAGGTTAAATTAAAAAAACCTGTTTCATTTGTGAACCTTTAATGTGTAGGCACCAAGGCAATTTTGGCAGCCATGCTATTAATCTGTAAGAGGCTATAAACTTGTCATGGTAAGGACACTGCAAATTCAACTTGAACATACTTTGCTTTTCACATTAATGACATATAAGGACACTTAAGCCTCTCATCATCACTTTAGCACCTTGAGAAGACCAATGTTCTTGTTCTCCTCTCAAAGGACCATTACCACTTCAGTGTGTGACTTGTCAATCCTTTGTGATACTAACCCCTAAAATTAAACTCTCTTGAAGTTGAAGATGACAACGAGAGCCCTTAGTTCCATTTAAAGATCACACACTTTCATTCCACCTGGAAAATTTAGAAGTATTCAAACCCTTCACTGTTGATTAAAATCAGATTCAAGCTCCATTTTCCTCAGGAAGATGGCCAGGGTATTTGATAAAACATTAAAGAGAAAATGCTAACTCACAGACTAGATCTAGCAGTGCTATGGTTAATTGTGTGTGTGTTAGCTCAGTTAAACCCTAGTGTCCTCAGATTTTACTTTATGCTCAAATCTCTTCACCTAGAAAGTTAATATATGCCTCAGCATGTTGTGAAAATCCACAGGTGAGTTTAGAAGACCTCAGATGACTTCACTGATGCTCTCCACATTTTAAAGTATGCATTCTTAAATTCATTACACTTTTTACGAAGATTAGGAACCAGAACTCCCTTTCAATGGTTGTTTCCCAGCATCATTTAATATACTGCTTCTACATATAATTACAACTCATCCAGGTTTCTTAGAGGGAAGTTCTAGAAACTTGGTTGTCTCTATGGGAAAAGTCTTCAGAACGAGTTTCTGGCCTCAACATTGTTTACCCGTAACTTCAGAGGTAATTAGTCCATGATTTCATTCTACTATTATCTTCCTTGTCACATGGCAAGACTATACAACATTCTGGTCCTGTTCATATTTTTATGTATAGTTAGAAACAATGAAGTTTATGTTAAAATATATAATCTGGCTGGGTGCATTGGTTGCCTCTGTAATCCCAGCTACTTGGGAGGCTGAGGCACGAGGATTGCAGAAGGCCAGGAGTTTGAGACCATCCTGGGCACCATAACAAGACACTGTCTCAAAAACAGAATTTTTATTTTAAATTAGTCTCGTATGGAGGTACATGCCTGTATTCTCAGATACTTGGTAGCCTGAGGTGGAAGAGTGGCTTAAGCCGAGGAGTTTGAGGCTGCAGTGAGCTATGATCACATCACTGCACTCCAGCCTAGGCAATAGAGCAAGACTCTCTATCTCTCTCTCTCTCTCTGTCTTTACACACACATGTGAGAAATACATATATAAATAGTTTGCCTACCAATAATTCAAATTATATCAAAGAATGTTCAAACTTTAGCTCAAACTATAAGTAAAACACGATGCCAGTTCCAATCCCATGTTTCATTTTTACAAGTGAGGCATCCACTGTTGAGTGCTGCAAAGGCAATTGCTTCACTCAAAAATATCTCTCTGAGGGACTCACTGTCTAATGGAATGGAATGTATGCATTAGCCCAGCAAAACTTCACACTAAAAATCTTTATTGACAAATTTTATTGATACATTATTGCTATCTCTTTGTTTTTAGATTAACTCTGTGTTTGCATGTGTTTGGGGTGGGGCTGTATAATCTGAAAATTAGTTTAAAGGAAAAATAGCCTGCAATTCTACTTCTGTCATCACTGACGACTCCTCACAGTGAGGACAGGAAAGATAATTGAAGTCTTTGTGACCTAGTTTCCTTATCTGTAAGGAAAAATAGAAGTACTGCCTTGCAATTATTTAAAAGAACTTGGGGAAAGCTAAATGAGCATTATCTTGAAAATTCCTGAAAACCAATTAATAATATATTGAAAGATATATTGCTTTGACCACTGCGGATGAGGGCTCTAGTGTATGGTTAGTGAGTCTGTCTTTACATGAAGAAAAGAGGCATTTGGGGAGAGAGAGTTACTTCCTCATTTGAGGCACCCCGCCAATTAATCAGCAGGCAGCAAATCTGCTCTTTAGTCAGTGGTAAAATTGTGGCAGCCTACTGCGCCTGCCGTCTTGACACAGCAATTACAGTGTGAGAACAAGACATGATTATCAATCACTAGATGCTGAGCCAGTGACAGCCCCCTCAAAAGGGAGTAAATCAGAGAAAATGGAAGAAAAAGACAGGAAGACAACCGCACAGGGCCAAAGGGAGCAGGAAAATGCGAGACACAGGAGACAAAACGCTCTGGAGGAGAATAAAGCTATTAAAGGGATAGAGAAAATATGGTACCAAAAATCCACTGCTGGATTACATTTTATGTGCAACAGGCACATTTGGCATATTTAGCATATTTGATTAGCATTAATAAATAAAACTTACAGAGAGCTTCGGAATTCGTATGTGAGACTGCAATTTATTTTCCGCCATTAGAGGTGTAAGATGAGAGCGGGACTAGTTTTAAGGAAAACAATGTAAAGTAGGACAAGGTCATTTTGAAAGATCTGTCAGTCCTTTCCATTTAACTCAACACACATTCATGGTCTCTTCAATGTCCCATACCATACAGGATAATGAAAATGAGACGTCGTCCTTGCTGCAGGACTTTAGGATCTGGCGCTGTAGTGGGAAACATTCATAACTAGTTAGAGTGTGAAGCACAAACAACATCTTCCCTATTGCTGACACTTTACCCAGAGGATAAGTGCTCTACAGGTACCTACCCTCACCCACACCCTTCATGCTAGAGGTCCTTTTAGTCTTACTCTTTTGACAATGCCCCATGCTCTGGAGTTTTCTTTTTCTTAGTGTTCATATCCAAAAACTTTCCTGGCCTTGTCTGCAGAACCATTGCCCTCTGCTAGCCAACTACTTGCTAAAAGAAACTGTAAAGAATGTAACCTAGGAATTAACGTAGGGACTTCAGAGTCGAACAATATAGTTACATTACTGGACTGCATCTGAATACCTTTATGATCTTTGACAAATAACTTCTCTGTAAAACAGGGATGATTATTGTGTTTACTACATAAGGTGGTAGAAAGGATTAAATGAGTATGTTAAGCACTTAAAATATTAGTTCCTGTTTTCTATTTTGGGAGTTCTGTTGGTTTACCAGGGTTACCATAAGACAATATCACAGACTGGGAGGCTTAAACATCAGAAATTTATTTTCTCCTAGTTCTGGAGCACGGACGTCCAAGGTCAAGTCACTGGCAGCCTTCGTTTCTCCTGAGGCCTCTCTCCTTGGCTTGCTAATGGCCGCTTTCTTGCTGCCTCATCAGAAGGTCCTCTTCCTGTTAAAGCATGCTCCTGTGTCTCTCTGTGTGTCCAGATTCCCCTTGTCATAAGGTCTTGCTCTGTTTCCTGGGCTGGAATGCAGTGTCCCAGTCATAGCTCACTGCAGTTTCGACCTCCTGGGCTCAAGTGATCCTCTGGCCTCAGCCTCCCAAGTAGCTGGGACTCCAGGCGTGTGCCACTATGCCCACCTAGTTTTACAGATTGGATTAGGACCTACCCATATGTCCTCATTTAACCTTAATTTCTCTTTCAAGGCCCTATTTCCAAATGCCATCGCATTCTGGGGTACTGGGGATTAGGTCTTCAGCATATGAATTTTGAAGGGACACAGTTCAGCTCATAACAGAGTATAACTTGCTTACAGTAAATTGTACACATACACTCACAGAAACACACACTCATACTTGCATGACTATGTCCTACAAGATGATTTTGCAGTTTTTTTCTACACCCCAAATACTCCATCATGTACCTTCCCAATCAATACCATCTTGTCTTCCAGAAGTAGTTTTTGACTTCTGTCATGAGAGAGAAATTTTACCCATCTTTGAACCTTAAATAATGAAATCATACAGTATATATATTTTGGTGTCTGGATTCTTTCAGTCAATAACGTTTCTGTAGAATCTATCCAAATGGTTCCATGTAGTAGCAGTTTGCTCTTTTTAATTGCTATGTGTGTATGAATATACCATAATTTGTTTATTCATTCACCCAATAAAGGGCATTTGGGCTATTTCAAGAGTATTAAATGCTACAAATGCTCTCATATATGTCTTTTATGGAACATATGCATTCATTTCTCTTGAATGGTAGTGCTCATCTGGAGATATATTGGTTAATTTGCCAACAAATGAAATTTTCTAAGTTTCTTTTACTTTTTCTAGCTTAATTTTTTTTTCTTTTTCTTTTTTTTTTTTTTTTTTTTTTTTTTGGAGATGGAGTCTCGCTCTGTGGCCCAGGCTGGAGTGCAGTGGTGCAATCTCGGCTCACTGCAAGCTCCACCTCCCAGGTTCACACCATTCTCCTGCCTCAGCCTCCCGAGTAGCTGGGACTACAGGCGCCCGTCACCACGCCTGGTTAATTTTTTGTATTTTTAGTAGAGACAGAGTTTCACCATGTTAGCTAGGATGGTCTCGATTTCCTGACCTCGTGATTCACCCACCTTGGCCTCCCAAAGTGCTGGGATTACAGGCGGAGCCACCGCGCCTGGCCAGCTTAATTTTAATGTAGTCAACAACAACAACAAAAAAAATGCTCTGAATTATTTCGGTCCTTTAAAATTTTTTGAGATTTGCTTTGTGACAATGTATAGTCTATTTTGGTAAATATTGCATGTGCACTGGGAAAAAGTCTGTTTTGCGACTATACAGCACAATGTTCAATAAATGTAATTGGTGCCAATTAAGTCAAGTTAGTTCATTTATTTTTTCACTTTTGAGACAGGATCTTGCTCTGTCTGCCAGGCTGGAGTGCAGTGGTGCAAAGACTCACTACAGCCTCGTCTGCCTGAGCTCAAGCAATCCTCCTGCTTCAGCCTCCCAAAGTGCTGGGAGTACAGGCATGAGCCACTGCACTAGACCTCTTTTTTTTTTTTTTTTTTTTTTTCATGTCTTACATGTCTTTACCCTGTGATGGACTGTTAAAATCTCTAGTTAATTATGCTTTTCTCTATTCCCTTTTTTGTTTTCACCTGACTTATATATTTTGAAACTATGATATATGATGTATACACATTTGGGCTATTTCATTTCCTATTGAGTTGACTATAATTATTATGAAACATTACTATCTCTAGAAATATTTTTTCTTAAAGTTTGCTTTTTCTATATTATAAAACCATATTTACTTTTTATTAATGTATTCATGTACAGCTGTTCAATATTTTAACTTTCTTTTTTTTTTTTTTCCTTCTGAGGTGGAGTCTTGCTTTGTCTCCCAGGCTGGAGTGCTGTGGCGCCATCTCGGCTCACTGCAAGCTCCACCTCCCGGGTTCACGCCATTCTCTTGCCTCAGCCTCCTGAGTAGCTGGGATTACAGGTGCCCGCCACCTCGCCCGGCTAATTTTTTGTGTTTTTAGTAGAGATGGGCTTTCACCGTGTTAGCCCGGATGGTCTCAGTCTCCTGACCTCATGATCCGCCCGCCTCAGCCTCCCAAAGTGCTGGGATTACAGGCGTGAGCCACAGCGCCCGGCCTTAACTTTCAATTATTTTCTCCACATATTTAAAGTGTATTTCGTCTCTGTGTATACATATAAAATATATATAAAACATATATATAATATACATATATAATTACCTTATCAGCCAGCATGATGATCTTTGCCTTTTAATTAGAATATTTAGTTCAGATACATGCCAATTAATTAACTAATACTTGGGTTTAATTCTATTGTCTTTCTATTTATTTTCATTCGTGTGTTTCTTTTTTCCTTGACTTCTTTTTTATAAATCAGGCCTTTTTTATTATTCCATTTTTTCCTCCATTATCAGTTTTATTTTGTTTTGTTTTGTTTTGTTTTTTAAAAATTGAATTTCACTCGTGTCACCCAGGCTGGAGTGCAATGGCACGATCTCGGCTCACTGCAACCTCTGCCTCCTGGGTTCAAGTGATTCTTCTGCCTCAGCCTTCCGAGTAGCTGGGATTACAGGCGCCCCCCACCATCCCCAGCTAATTTTTGTATTTTTAGTAGAGATGGGGTTTCACCATGTTGACCAGGCTGGTCTCAAACTCCTGACCTCAGGTGATCTGTCCTCCTTGGCCTCCCAAAGTGCTGGGATTATAAGAGTGAGCCACCATTCTCAGTTTTTTAATGATACAGTCTTTCATAATTCTCTCAATAGTTATTCTCATAATTTAGAGATTACACATTCTTTACAGTTATCAAATAATTAAAACATGTTTTTCCATTTTAAAATTGAATTTTTCTTTGAATTGCTTTTATGGATTCCAGGTATCTTTTGAAACTACAGATACAATCCTATATTTTCTTGAACAAATTAATTGTATTCATTTTAAAATTCTTTTCTGAAAATTCAAATATCTGAATCATCCATACGTCTCTTGCTACACTCAGTTATTTAACTTGGCCCTTTTTTTAATAAAAAATTGTGGAGGCTCTTGATATTTTCTTTCTCCAAAAACCATTAAAATGTTTTTGAGAGTGTATTAGGTTCACATGGATTCCTTATAATTTTACAGGATGGCTTTTGTCTTTGGCCGATTTGGGTTTTGCTCTTAATCCTAGGACATGGTCTTTCAGGGCTTCAAGAGAATTCCTAATGCTTACTGGGCCCCTTTAATTGGACAGAATTTGAACATTATCTACATGACCCAGCATAATGCTAAAATTTCTCCTTAGCTCTTTAAACTCCAACTGCTGCCATCTTCCTGATTTTGTAAATTTCTGTTTGTGACATTTAAGAATCAATACCATGAGGGGAAATTATATTTGAAATTTTATCCTCCCTTCTTTATGGCTGCTTTCTGTGTGGGATTTGACACTTCTGGCTGCCATGATGTCTACATCCTCAGTCCAGCTGAATTGATGTGTTTTGTTGTTGTTTGAGCTCTAGTCCCCTGCCTAGTTGCTCTGCAGTCTCATTACACACACACACACTGTCTCTCTCCTAACCCTACCGCTTCTCTTAGTTGTTTTCTATTGGCCAGTGGGTTGATGAAATACCAGTTACTCTGTCATGAACAGAGCAAGTACTCTGGGTTAATGTTTTTTAATATGTTAATGTGTTTCCCCCAAGATTAGATTTGAAGTACAATAGTAGGTAGTAAAATACTAGGTTTTACTGCCCAGGTCAAATAGTGTTCATGAGTGTAGATTTCTGGTATTATGGCAGTCCTCAGGGAAATTCTTAGTGCTTCTAGGAATATTATAGATAGACATGACCACAATTGTAGTATTCAGGTGATACATTCATGAAATAACCTCTTGATTATCATATATCTATGGTTTCTGGAGAGTGTACAGTGAGAGAAAGGATGAATAAATAAACTGGGAAAAGAGTAGAGAGTGGGTAATTATGTGGAAAATGCATGTCAAATAAAGGCCATGAGATCAATTAGACATTTATTGACTATCTTTGTATTAAGTGCCTATACTAGACACAGTGGTAAAATGATAAGGGTACTTATTTGGGGATCGTTGACCCCAAGAAATGTATAATATTATTGAGAAAAAAAGATTAATGGAAAATTGAGAATAAAATTTCAGGTGCTATATAGAAGTTTAGAGTGGCAATAACAATATTTCTGAAAGAGATACAAAGTAAAGCTCAGCAAGTATATATTGAGCTTAATCCTACCTACATTTAAAACAAAGCGAAGTTAATAAAACAAATAAGCAGGATGTTTAATTCTAATTATCAGAATGATAGAAATTTAAAATTTCTGCACATTCCAAAAACGAAATGGGGTCAACTGGCACTTTACCACATAGGGTACCAGGAAAGTAAACACTGATTTGCACACCCTAAATAAAGGTGTACTGTTCAAATGAGAGTTTTCTGTTTTTCTCTCTTTTTTTTTTTATTTTCAAATTCTCTGGCTAGCGGGATATTGGTTAGCAGTATTTTAGACTTGGTGGGGCACACGATTTTTAGGACATAAAGGCTTCAGGACATGTTATTTGAAGTAGGATTAAGGCTTAATTCCATTTATACATGGCTGCACCCAAGATTTACTCAATCACAAGCTCAAATTATGTTTACCAAGCTCTAAAAATGTTTCTGATATAGAGCCAGGTTTACAATCCACTGTTTTATACAGGAATTAAATTATAACTCCTTAATTTGCACAGTGACATTCAAGGACTGAATACAAAACACGTTTCCCTGATTGACACCATCAGTAAGATATTTTATTAATCAAAATACATAGTAAATATATTCTGCCAAAAATTAAATTAAATAGATAACTCTAAAGATAGGAAAGAGTTAGGAAACCGTGACCATTTTGAATCTCATGTCTATATTATGTTCATATGAGAAGCAATTTTCATTTTTTATTCTTTTAAAAATAATATACAATTTCTGGTCAGATTATTGTCTATGAAACTGAAACATTTCCTCTTAAAAGTAAGTAGAGATGCTGAATACAATAAAACAAAAGTAATTCAAGAAAGAAAAGGAAATCTCGAGATGCAGGAAACAAATAGTGAACTAAAAACTAGAATAAAAAACATGAGAATATATGTTGTGGCTGCCCAAGTTTCCATTATTGTCCTGAATCATGGAAGAGCTTGTTTCATAAAGCTCATGCCCTGCATGGACAGGAGGTAGGCCGTGGGCTCTTGCCAAGTAAAAGCTAAAACTGAGATTCCTACATAAAACTAGAATCTCAAAGGGCTAAAATGTCAGCAAAAGGCAGATTAGGGAAAAGCCTGTGCGTAAACACAGGGAGTTGAAGGGACAGCATACCTGTCTCTACCTAGACTCTAGGGAGACAATAAATGTCTGTTGAAAATCTAAGTTATGAAAATTTTGCCTATTTAGATATTGAAATTATAACACCCTAGAGTTCCAAGACCTTTAAGTCGATCAATTAATCAAAAATGGTTCACGACCAGTAATAACCCTAAAATTCCTGAGAGAAACATTGAATTCCACAATCCAGATCATCTACCCCTCGTGCAGAAAACAAAGACCCACTTTGTATAAAAATGGTACAAAACACACGATATGGTTTGGCTGTGTGCCCACCCAAATTTCTCATCTTGAATTCTCACGTGTTATGGGAGGGACCTGATGGGAGATTATTGAATCATGTGGGCATGTATTTCCCCTGTTGTTCTCATGATAGTGAATAATTCTCATGAGATTTGATGGTTTTAAAAAGATGCATTCCCCTGCACAAATTCTCTCTCTCTTTACCTGCTGCCATCTCTGTAAGATGTAACTTACTCCTCCTTGCCTTCCACCATGATTGTGAGGCCTCCCCCACCATGCGGACCTGTAAGTCCAATAAACCTCTTTTTTTGAAAATTTCCCAATCTCAGGTATGTCTTTATCAGCAGCATATGAATGGACTAATACAGTACATGGGTACTAGTAGTGGAGTGCTGCTGAAAAGATACCCAAAAATGTGGAAGCAACTTTGGAACTGGGAAACAGGCAGAGGCTGGAACAGTTTGGAGGGCTCAGAAGAAGACAAGAAAAGGTCAGAAAGTTTGGACCTCCCTAGAGGCTTGTTGAATGGCTTTGACAAAAATGTTGATAGTGACATGGATGATGAAATCCAGGCTGAAATGGCTTGAGATGGAGATAAGACACTTCTTGGGAAGTGGAGCAAGGTGACTCTTGTTATGTTTTAGCAAAGAGACTGGTGGCATTTTACCCCTGCTCTAGAGATTTGTGAAACTTTGAACTTGAGAGAGATAATTTAGGGCATCTGGTGGAAGAAATTTCTAAGCAGCAAAGCCTTTGAGAAGTGACTTGGGTGCTGCTAAAGGAATTCAGTTTTGTAAGGGAAGCAGAGCATAAAAGTTTGGAAAATTTGAAACCTGACAATTCCAGAAAATTCCATTTTCTGAGGAGAAATTAAATCTGGCTGCAGAATTTTGCATAAGTAATAAGAAGCAGAGTGTTAATCCCCAAGACAATGGGGAAAATGTCTCCAGGGCATACCAGAGATCTTCACAGCAGCCCCTCCCATCACAGGCCAGAGGCCCAGGAAGAAAAGATGATTTCATGGGCTGGGCCTAGGGCCTCCCTGCTGTGTGCAGCCTAACGACTTGGTGCCCTGCATCCCAGCCACTCCAGTCATGGCTAAAAGGAGTCAAGGTACACCTCGGACTGTGGCTGTAGAGGGTGCAAGCCCCCAAGCTTCAGCAGCTTCCACGTGGTGTTGAGCCTGCGAGTGCACAGAAGTCAAGAATTGGGGTTTGGGAACCTCAACCTAGATTTCAGAGGATGTACAGAAACACCTGGTTGTCCAGGCAGAAGTTTGCTGCATAGGTGGGGCTCTCATGGAGAACCTCTGCTAGGGCATTGCAGAAAGGAAATGTAGGGTTGGAGTCCCCACATAGAGTCCCTACTGGGGCACTGCCTAGTGGAGCTGTGAGAAGAGGGCCACTGTCCTCCAGACCGCCGAATGATAGATCCACTGACAGCTTGCACTGTGTGCCTGGAAAAGCTGCAGACACTCAATTCCAGCCCATGAAAGCAGCCAGGAAGGAGGCTGTATTCTGCAAAGCCACAGGAGCAGAGCTGCCCAAGACCATGTGAGCCCACCTCTTGCATCAGCATGACCTGGATGTGAAACATGGAGTTAAAGGAGATAATTTTTGAGCTTTAAGATTTGACTGCCCCACTGTATTTTGGACTTGCATGGGACCTGTAGCCCCTTCATTTTGACCAATTTCTCCCATTTAGAATGGCTGTATTTACCTAATGCCTGTACCCTCATTGTGTCTAGGAAGTAGCTAACTTGCTTTTGATTTTACAGGCTCATGGGTGGAAGGGACTTGGCTTGTCTAGGATGAGACTTTGGACTGTGGACTTGTGAGTTAATGCTGAAATGAGTTAAGACTTTGGGAGACTGTTGAGAAGGCATGATTGGTTTTGAAATGTGAGGGCATGAGATTTGTGAGGCACTAGGGACAGAATGATATGGCTTGGCTGTGTCCCCACCCAAATCTCGTCTTGAATTCCCATGTGTTGTGGGAAGGACCTGGTGGGAGGTAATTGAATCATGGGGACAAGTCTTTCCCATGCTGTTCTCATGACAGTGAAAAATCTCATGAAATTTGATGGTTTTAAAAAGAGGCGTTCCCCTGCACAAGTTCTCTCTCTCTTTGCCTGCTGCCATCTACGTAAGATGTGACTTGCTCCTCCTTGCCTTCCTCTATGATTGTGATGCCTCCCCAGCCATGTGGAACTGTTAGTCCAATAAACCTCTTTTTTTGGACATTGCCCAGTCTCAGGTATGTCTTTATCAGCAGTGTGAAAATGGACTAATACAACACACAATGAGAAAACACCAAGAGGAGGAGTCAGAGTCCCAGCAACCATGAGGGTTATGTAAGCAAGAATTTAATTGATAGAATATAGTCTGAAAATAATACAGAATAAATATGGATATGTAATGACTGAGGCAAAGTAAAATGAAATCTGTCAATGTGAAAAGGAACAATAAAAAAGATTTGAATAAGGATAAAATAGAATATCTAGAAATAGAGACTTAATGATGGGAAGACAGATTATAGGAAAGTAATCAGAATACAACAAAACTGATAGAATAAGAGACCTGGAAGACATAATTAAAAGGCCCAACATAAGTTGAAAAGAATTCCAGATGGAGAAAATGGAGAGATGTGTGAAAAGCCACTGCTGAAAACACTAAGTGTGTGAGAATGTGATAGAAATTGTAAACTAAATGAAATCTTATGTTTGAGAAGCACAAAAATGACAAATCAGGATAAATAAAAGTAAGCTCATATCTGGATACATTATAGTAAAATTCACAAAGAAAAAAATGAAAAAGAGGTTGAAATAATATGTAGCAAAAAGATACATCACATACAAACAGGTAAGTAGACTGATAGAAAATTTCTGAAGATTTGACTTCTGCTTCCAGTGATGAAGACAACAAAAGCAAGACTTAGCCTCCTGATATAAATAACCAGAAAACTAGGCCTGAGTGTTGCAAAAATATTGAAAAATGTTTGAAAAATAACCGTGTTCAGATATTAGGCAACAGTTTCCAGACTATAGGCAAAAAAGGTGAAAACTAAAGAGAGTGTGTGGCAGTTTTACGAAGTTAAGTGGGCAATCAGTGCTAAGGGAGACCAATGCAGGCGAAATCTGCGGGCAGAGTTCCAGAAAAGGAAAGAGATATGCAGAAAATATATCCCTAATACCTGCATTGGCTTCTCCTTGAGTGTTTGCTAAGGACTATGCCACACATGCATAGAGTAAAACTCCACGAAGCAGAATGAAGGATGACCAGGGAATTGTGTAAAGAACAATTTCCAGACCTCACCATGGGTACAGGGTTACTGAGCTCCAGTCAGGCACAGTGGAATGTCCGCAGTGGTCATCAGGTCATTCCGTGGAACCCAGAGGCATCATGCCTTAGTAGTAGGCCTGCACTATCTAGGCCCACCAGCACAAAGTTAAAGCAGGATTCAAAGTGATCAAACTCATCTGTAAGTGGCTTGATTTCCTGATAAAAGAAAGCTCAGCACTCTTTAAAATTAGACAATAAAATCCAGACCTTCAACCAAGTAATCATCATTGCATCCAGCATCCTGTCATAATTACTAGATATGCCAGAAGCAAAAAAGGCAACTCGTAGCCAGGGGAAAATTCAATTAATGGAAACAGATACAGAAATGCCAGCAATAATGGAACAAGCATATAAGTATATTATAATAGCTATCATAACTGTATAGAAAGAAAAATATGAAGAAAATTAGATAAATGCTAGACATTTTTAAAAAAATCAAATGAAAGTAAAAATTTCACTGGATTAGTTTAAGAGCAAATTAAACACAGTATTTGAAGATATATCAATAGCATATATCCAAATGAAGCAGAAAGTTAAACTGAAAAAGAAATATTAGTGACCTTAGTCTAATATTGTGTTTTAACATATATATTTATTATACATTTATACATACACATAATTACATATGTACAATATTGCATACAATTATATATATAATTAAGCTATTTATGTGTATATCCTAGGATATATGTTATGTATAATATATACACATAATCATCTACATATATATGATTAAATATATATTATATTAGGTATATACATTATATATAATTATATATACTATATATGTATATAGCCTAGGATAAGGGCAAAGCCTAGCCTGAGGATAAAGTTATATATGTATATATAATATGCATATATATATGCACATAATTAGAGACATAAGGAGAGAGGAAGGAATATAAAAAATATTGCAGAAATAGGCCGGGCGCAGTGGTTCACGCCTATAATCCTGTCACTTTGGGAGGCCGAGGCGGGTGGATTGCCTGAGCTCAGCAGCTTGAGACCAGCGTGAGTAACACATTGAAACCCCGTTTCTACTGAAATACAAAAATATATATATATATATTAGCTGAGCCTGGCGGTGTGCACCTCTAGTAGTCCCAGCTACTCGGAAGGCTGAGGCAGAATTGCTAGAAGCCAGGAGGTGGAGGTTGCAGTGAGCTGAGATTGTGCCACTGCACTCCAGCCTGGGTGACAAAGCAAGACTCTGTCTCAAAACAAAACAAAACAAAACAAAACAAAACATTGCAGAAATAGTCTTTGCAAAAATTTGAAATTTGATAACTATAGACCCTGATCTAAGGGGCTCAACAAATTTATGTAAGATAAACGCTAGGAAAAACACACAAAAGCATGCAATTTTTAGTACTGAAAAACAAATATTAAGAGAATATCTTATAGGCAGCTTCCTGCTGCCACACCAAGAAAAAGAAACATCACATACAGGACATTTTTAAAGTGATGAAATAAGCAAAACTTCAATCTAGAAAATGTATACCTCAAAAAAAAAAAAAAAAAGAGAGAGAGAGAGAGATGACTAAACAAAGTCTTTCAGACAAACAAAGGTTGAGGTAATTCAACTTAAGCCTGAGATGACACTTCCACAAGAATATCCAGAGAGTGTAAGAAATTGTAGATTTATGGTTTGAGACCATTTCATCTGATGCACATAAGACAAGATGAAGCTATCTGATATCTAGGCTATACACATTATCATTTCAAATCAGTGGGGGAAATCTAGGCTGTTTAATAAATGGTTTATTTATTATTATTTATTATTATTATTTATTATTTAGAACAAGTAACAATATTTTGATGAAATAAAATTAAACCACTATTTCAAACAATGCAAATCTCAGCTAGAGTAGAAACTTAAATATGAAAGATGATACCATAAATGTGCTAGAATACAATATGAGAAAAATACATTATCTTGTTCTGGCCAAGACCTTTTGAAACAGGACATTAAAAAGTCAGAAAACATAAAGGATAAAGTGTGTGTGTATATATATATATATGGGTGGGATAGATGGACAAATACATAACTCCCCTATTTTCTCTCCCTACTTTCAGAACAATTTTAGAAATAAGGCTCATGAGCTGTGGATCAAAAGATCAGTTTCGTTACTGATCAAGTTCACTGGAGAAAGTGACTTTGTTCCTCTGCCAGTTTGCTTTCACAATGTAGAATACTTGCCTGGATGTACCTGGGGGGAAAACTTGGGCCAAGAAGAGTAGGAGATCTCCCCAACAGATAAAGTTCACACATCTAATTACCTAGAATAAAGATAAACAATCACAGACAGGGAAAAATACCTTCAATGACTATGACTGGTGATACTACTCCTAAATTCCCACTACACGTGGGCTGTAGGTGACTTTGGATTTTATATTTCTCGTGCCTGGAGTAAGCATGTGACTGAGTTTTCTGGTTGTTCCTTGCTTGACTGACTCCTTGAGTGAGACAGTAATCTATGCTTTCTTCCCAATTTCTCTTTCATCATCCAGTGAAAATAGTTTTTCTCGATCACTGGTAGGAGCTTTGATTTCTCCAGGGAGGTAAAGAGAGCAGCTGACTTACAGATCTCTATTATTACTGACTACATACTTTCTATTTGGCATGGATAAGTACCTAAAACTCTGCAAGAATGCATTCCAAAATACTATCATGGTATAGTGGTAGGATAATGGTTTATTCTTAATTTCCCCCTAAATCTCTTTATTTCTATTATCACAGGTTGCAAAGACCCTCGGGTCCCACTGGCTCTGAATCTCATGGAATTAGATTAAATTATTAACTACCTTGTATTGTTGCAAACCTTAACCAACTCCTGGGGCATTTGACTTTACCCTTACTATGCTAAAACCTGGATGAATAAAGGTCTCTCTCACACTATTGCTGTTATAAAAATTAGTGATTTTAGTATATAAGTAGATGATTCTTCCAACACTGTGGCCTCCTAGTTCTTTGACCCTCTTTACTCTAATTGTCTTGTCTTCTATTCTACCTTGGTTACTCACACCTAGGGTCACACTCTAGACCTTGTCAATGCTAGTAACAACCACCCTCTATAGTCTCAATTTCATGCAGCAAGTTATCTGACCACTAGCTCCTATCTTTCTAATTCACCCCCTCTAATATACTGGGTCCTGATTCCTCAGTCTTCTCAGTGACTCCAATTTATTAATTCTACCACCTTGTCACTCTCCCTCACATCCTTGATGTTCTCTTTCTCTCCTTTCACAGCTTAAATTCTGGGCCAACCATTATAATCCCTTCATTGCAAACGCTCTCCATTCTCTTGCCCCTCTCTTGTCATTAGATTTTCTTGGCACAACTAAGTCCTCATTAAATCAAACTTAAACACTGGTTAAATCAAATTCTCCACCTATTCCGTGTTTACAGCCATGCAGCTACACATGGCAAAAGAAAGATTCCAACACGCTGACTAGTCTCACTTTAAAAACATGATCCCAGACTTCAAGAAGGCCATTTATGCTGGCCAGAAATCCTGCCTGACTACCCAGGCTATTTATTCTCACTGGTTCTTAAATGAGTATTTTATATCCTTTCTCTTTCCTTATATCTCCCTAGTCTCCTGCCCCACCTTCACTCTAGGGGATTGTTTTACTTCCACGGCACTGAGGATACGAGAACATTGAAGCAATCAGTAAAACCTTCCTAAGACTGGCACTACCACGTCTGCCCACCTACAACCCTCTGCTCTCGTAGACTCAGCCTCCCCACCTGACACCACAAAAGAGCTCTTTTTGCTCCTGTGTAAGTTACTCCCTCTATATGTGTGCCAGATTTCATTCTCTTTCCAGGCAAATTCCTAACAATTGTGGGGTGTAGGAAAAGGGTGCAAATGTAATATCCCCCCAACCAAGTATATATGTGTACATCATATGATACATATGTATTCACATATAGTAAAATAGTAGTATTGATATGTGTCATATATTATATATTATATGTGCGTGTGTATATATATATATATGTGCCTATATAATAGTGGTGAAGAAGACACAAACATGAATAAGAAAGCAAATTTAAATTGGTTTTTAGTAATGTTTAAAAAGAAGGGATAATTTCTGTACTCCATAGCAAAAGAATAAAACAAACATTTACTGAATGTTTGCTATTTCCCAAGCAGAGGGCTAAGGTCTTATATCACCTCATTTACTATAGCAACAAGCGCACATAAGGAAACTAAGAATTTGAGCGTTCAATAACTTGCCCATGATCACACAACTAATAAATGGCCAAACTGATTTTTCTCCCAGGATTGTCTGATTTCAAAGCCCATGTCCTATTCACTGTGCTACGAGAGAGAAACACTGTAATTTCCTGGATGATTGGTCCTAATGAAATTTCTTAAAAATTTTCATTTCAGGATCATGCTTTGTAATGCACCGCTCGGTGGCATTGAATCAGGAGCTGACACGTGGGTCGGTTAAGATCTGGCTCTCTTTGCCCGTGTTGGAGTGCAGCATGGCTATCTTTTGCTAACAAGCTGCCAGGACAGGCCCCGGAGGCAGAAGTTTTTCTGTTGTGGGTGAGCTGATTCCTAGATGCATGCTTTCTAATCCATTTATAAAGTGCTCTGGGATTCCTCTGGATGAAATGTGTCCTATAAATGTAATTTGTAGTTTTATTTGTCCTACAGTTTACAGCTGCCTGGTGATTTAATTCTCAGTGCAATGTGTTTTTAAAAGTATATTTAAAAGCATCTTTTACCAGTGAAAGACTTTCTAAACTGCTCTTTCAGAAGTTTCCAAAACAAAAGGTAACTTCTCACAGAAAATTTCACAAATAACTATTTCTTATCTTTGGCCTTATTTGTGCTCGGTACTTTATACTTCTTAGCCATCCGTCTTTCCTCCCAATTGCTTTGCTGTGAAACAACCTTTCAGCTCAATGTAAGGTAGAGGGACTATGTCTTTGCCTCATTCTAAATGTTTAATTCCACAATTTAAAAACACTAATGTTTTCTTCAGTGAGAAGAGTGTAAAAATATATATGTGAATGTATTTATTTTCTGAAAGCATAGAAAGAAATAAAGCTGGTCTCTTTCCTGTAGGAGACCGCAAGTTAAGATGCAAGGCAGGGTAGTAGAAAAATTGCACCTATCATGTTAGCATCAGGAGATCTGGTCTATAGCTCTACTCCTGTAACTGCATACAGTTTTATAGCTCTGAGCAAATCACGTCAGCATTCTGAGACACCATCAATATGGTGAAATAAGGCAGGAGCAAGCACAGTTTTCTCATGTACAATGAGAGCGTTGGACATTTCATGACTTTATGAAGCTTGTAAACTGACATTAAGATTTGTAGACAATCAGGTAATGTTACAATGCACTTAGTTGGATACTATTATACAGTTCATTGACTGAAACATTCATCATTTATGTGTGTGTATGTGCATATGCATGCACAGATTTTAGGGTTAAAGAGGGCTTTATATGTCTTTCAACCCTTCATCTAATGCTGAAACATTCTCCCCAGTAACCCCAGCCGATGGAGATCCAACCTAGTTTAGCTTGGCCTTCCATTTTAGGCCAGCCCTTTCTTAAATTTTCCTGTTTTTGACACAGGTTTTCCATAATCTGAAAGTTTCTCAATCAATCATTATTGTCCTTGGTAGGGGACATCAGCACAAGAGAGAGATTGTGGAGCCACAAACTGAGTTCCTTGGATTTTATTTTAATGACTAATTTCTTTTTCTAAAAGTGCTTTAAATTTTACCTAGAATCTTTAAATTGTAATGAACTGATGAAATTGAAAATCGAAAAGGTATTGCCACCAGCTATTCCTGTGTTTTCTATTACTTTTGGCTCTTTGCACTAAATATTTTTGAAATTAATATTCAGGTATCATTTATTAGATTTCTTTTCGATCTCCCTTGAAGAAATTAACAGCCCCTCTACACATAACAGCAATTTAAAAGTGGGCAAAGAGGACATCAGAGAATATAGTTATATAATACATTTTTGAATGAATGAATGATCTCAGTTGTAGACGTGAAATTGGCAGGTTAATTTAGAAATGGGAGCAGAAAATCATTGAGGGAGAAGATTTCATCTTCCCAAGTGCAGTGTCTCACTGGGAGGCATCCCTGATCTTTCCAAAACTGAAGAATTATCCAAAATACTTCTCATTTATCTTAATAATAAACCCAGTATAATTCATCTGCCCCATTCTTTGGGGGTTTCACTGTGTTCTTAGATGTGAATAATATGAAGGCCTTTATCATAAATAAAAGCTAGAAACATCACTTTATTGAGAGCCAGGATGGATTTCTTTGTATTTAGTATTTGACTACACAATATCTAAAGTAGAGTGAAATAAAGGCACCTGACTTATAAGGAAAGTTTAAAAGGCACATATAGGTCTATTTAGCAAAGTAAATGAAAAGTACATCTATATTTGAATATTGCTCACAAAGAAGAAAGAAGGATAAATTAGTTATTTCATTATAATATAACCCAGGAAGATCTGGGGGCCATTCATGGGCGTATAGGTGAGTCAAGGAGTTGGTATGCAGTTTCCTTTGTTCATTCACTAACTCAAAAAATATTTATTTTACAATTCCCACTATGTGTCAGTCTAGGTACAATTACTAGGTATTGGAAATACAGTATTGAGCAAAAGCATATAGGGTTCAAACTTCCATAGATTTGACACGGAAAGACACTATTCAGACAATCATGCTAATCAATATAACAAACTGATGCACGTCCCAAGAAAGAAAGAATAAATCATAGTCCTGGGTTCAGGATAATCAGATGTGCACACAGCAGCTTTCCAAATGTGACCCAATCAGGCAGTCTGGGAATTCCAGGTTGACACATTCTTATTCTTCCCTTTTCAGACAAAGGCCACAGAAATTGGATCAAGCATGTTGAAACAAGCACCACTGTTTAGCTTTCCAATGTCATCCCTCCAGAACTACAGGGAGAGGGTATACTAACATGCCTCAGTTGGCCTCCAGGGTGAGGCAAAGTTGTGGCTAAGTGAACACTTTCTCCACTCTACTAGGAACCCAGAGGTCCAGTGAGGTGCTGGAGCCCACTCCTGAAGGTTCCCAAGAGCTGATTATGCACATCATGTCCCATGTTCAATGGTATCATGTTGGTACCCTGAAATCAGACATGCAGGGAGAATGTAAACTCCAAAAACAGTAAGTGCTACAAATCAAACAATAAACACTGCATCTGGGATTGTCTGACCTGGTTTGGATTAAAGGAAGTAACTGATGTTATACCATTGAAAAATGGTTTTGTCCCCCAGAGAGCTGTTTTATCACCAGCTCTGCAGGGGTCCCAAAATCTTATGAGTGTCTTAGGGTTCTACAAGAAGGAATATCATCTATGAGGTGTACACAGATTGATTAATACAACAGGTCTATAGGTAGCATTTCTACTTATGGAATAGGGAAGCCTGCCCTGGCCAACCAATTTTGAGTGCTAGATATACCAACACAGTCTCTGAAAATGAACTCAGTGCCCTTCAAAGTAGTCCTTTCCCAGTATTCTGACCTCATACTTCCTGCGATAAGACTGAATTAGGAACACTATGAGAATGAGGGCAAGGGATTCTGTCATCTATAATGGAAATTATAGGACACTAGAAACACAAAAGTCCCACATATGTGTCAAAACAAGCAGGATAAGTCCTTAGCAAAACAACTTTATAAGGGCAGGTCTCCATCTCACAGATTGTTTTAATTTCTTTTTTGCAGATGATGTCTCACTATGTTGCCCAGGCTGGAGTGCAGTAGCCAGTCACAGGCATGATCATACTGCACTTCAAACTCAAACTCTTGAGCTTAAACTATCCTCCTGCCTCAGCTTTTCAAGCAGCTGGGACCATAGGTGCATATCACCACGCCCAGCTCAATTTCTACTTCTGATAAAAACTGTGGAAGGGCTTGCTCAACCATCAATCCACCCCCCTATTTGTGAGATTGGAAAACCGAAATCTCCATTTCCCAGACTTCCTTGCAACTTAGATTATTTATGTTAATTACATTCTGCCCATGAAATGAACTAGGTTAAGTTTTGGAAGTTTTAAGAGAGGCAGAGTTTGTGGAAAAGTGAGATTTTCCTGAAGCAATGTTCCAATGTCCAATCTCCTTTCTTTTTCTTTTCTTTTCTTTTTTTTTTTTTTTTTTTTTGGTGTTAAAATTCAAAGCTTGAATCAAAACCTCAGGGTTGTTCTTAAGCTCAGCTCTAGTAATGGCCTCCAGTGAAACAGACTCTTGTGGGTCAGTCCTATACATATCTGGAAATCATTCCTACAGGCTAAGCCTTGAGCATTCTGGCTAAGCCCTTCTGATGATTTCTTTTCTTTTTTTTTTTTTTTAATCGTTTAATTATCTGTGTCAAGAATTTTTCTTCTGAATATAACTAGAGTTGTTTCCGTTTTCAACACTGATAAGGTATTTGGAGCAAGAAGTTAACACTTAAGAGTAAGTATCTGGGATTTTCTCACCTGGTTTGGATTAAAGGAAGTAAGGATGTAGTACCATTAAAAACGGGATACACAAAATAGATGGGGTACACATGACCAAATAAAGTTACTTAAATTATTGTCCACTGCCACCTGGAATAAAGGTTAGGCTTTGTTAGACCAACAGGTTTCTAAAGTAGGCTTGTTTGGCGACAAAGAGGAATACAAAGTGTAAATTGGTCTGAAAACTTGTGATTGCAATCTATACAGGAGGAGGAGAAGAAGGAAAGAAGGAAGGAATGGAAAAGGAAGTAAGGAAGAAAGAAAAGGCCAGGTGCAGTGGCTCACGCCTGTAATCCCAGCACTTTGGGAGGCTGAGGCGGGCGGATCACGAGGTCAGGAGATCGAGACCATCCTGGCTAACATGGTGAAACCCCGTCTCTACTAAAAATACAAAAAATCAGCCGGGTGTAGTGGCGGGCGCCTGTAGTCCCAGCTACTTGGGAGACTGAGGCAGGAGAATGGCGTGAATCCAGGAAGCGAAGCTTGCAGTGAGCCGAGATCGTGCCACTGCACTCCAGCCTGGGCAACAGAGTGAGACTCTGTCTCAAAAAAAAAAAAAAAAAAAAAGGAAGAAAGAAAAGAAGAAGGAAGGAAAGGAGGGAAGGAGTGAGAGATAGGAAGAAGGGAAGAGAGGGAATGAAGAACGGAGGGAAAGATGGAGGGAGAAAAAGAGGAAGAAAATAATTAAATCAAGGTTTTAAATTCTTAGCTTCAGGAATTGATAAGGACCAGGAGACTTTGTGACTACCCTAAAATGATGTCTTATCAGGATGATTTAGCTAAAACTCAAAGGCAAAGTCTGATCATGTAGGCTGCTGAAGCAGCTCTCCTGTGTATTTTAGGGCATTTTTTAGATATAGGTGGGAATCCACAGATGGATTCTAAAGAATCTGAGTTCTCTGGCTTCCAGATCTATGGTCCTCCCATGTTAGCAGAAGCAGCTCCTCTTCCTTGTCTCATGACGCTGATTCTATTCTGTTTATAGATCCTGTAAGTCCTCACTTGGGGTCATTTCCTTAAAAAAACAACTTTTCTTGTGACTCCACCCTCAATGTTATTGCTTTTTGTGTTACAATCAGACCTCAGCTTGCCCAGGGGGCCCCAGAGAAAGACTTCAATGGTATGGGATAGCCTTACAGCAAAAATTTTCAAGATTTTGCTAATTTCCTTGCAACAACATGAGGAATAGGTGTCAGAATGGATCCCTGAGGTTCTAAATTAGGGAAAAAGAACCAAAATTAGATTAGGTGAAATTTATAATGTACGTGCATTTTCCAGAGATTTGTAAATCAGTGTGTGAGCTCAAGCATTTGAGAGTGCTTCTGACTAGAGATTGTCTTATGTGGAATGATGTAAACATTCAAGGAAGGTTTTAGTATATTGTAGTGAGAGGAATACAAAGATTTAGGAAGGTAGGAATGATGGAATCGATTTATTTTCTATGTTACCCATTCAGCCTGTAATTATGTCTGTGATGGGACCCAGAGAACACACTCTTCACCAAAGCACTCAGAAATGCAAAGTGAGAGATACTCTATAGATTATCATAAAACTCTGTAAACACTGTTCCCTGTAGGCCAGCATTAAGGTGGGAAATGCTACCATATAAATGGTCTGACTTATTTCATTGAGTTAATGTATCTTAGAAATAGGACTGTAATAGTTCCATGTGTCAAGTTGGCTAGGGTTTGGTACCCTGTTATTTAATTGAACACTGATCTTGCTGTTGCTGTGAAAGTATTTTGTAGGTGGGTTAACATCCAATGTTAGTAGACTGTAAAAGAGATTATTCTTCAAAATCTGGATGAGCTTCTTTCAAAGAGATTATTCTTTGAAATCTGGATGAGCTTCATCCAAAGCCTTAAAAACATAATTAAGATGTCATGGAGGAAGAAGAAATTCCACCTGTGGAGGGCACAGTTGGCTCCTGCCTGAGAGTTTCCAGCCGGCAGTCCTGCCCTACAGATTTTCAGACTGGCCAGCAACCACAATCACGTAAGTCAATTCTTTGAAATCTTTCCCTCCCGCGCCTCTTCCTGCTGTAGTAGAAATCAAGTCCAGAGTGATAATCAAAATGCTTTTATAATTAGAAATCACTGGCAATGGATTGAAATAATTGGGCAGAAGATTGTTGCCCTACAGATTTAAGTAAAATTAAGACAGAAACAAAAACAAAAAAACTATAGGTTTGGCTTGTATACACCTCACTTGAATTGCTATCGCTATGATGATTAGCACTTCTTCCCACTTTCCGGACCTGTAGCAATTCCAGACCACTTTTTCTACAGACATTTGAATGAAGAGAGAATGTGTCCCCTTGACATTGCCACACGTATGTAATGTGAAGTTTCTTTGTGGTCTTTCCCAAATTGTCCTGCAGCTGTTTACCAAAGTTGCTGTCAACTAGGAAAGGGCAATACTCAGGCCCTGGGAAGCCAGAACACCAGCGCTAGACAAGTCATTCCAGGGGCTTAGGGCATAGGGTCAGGAGGTAAATGGAGCAGCCTGAGTCCATGTCAGAATAGGCCTCATGAGTTTGTAAATACACGCTGAGATTATTTTCCTTGTTTCTGAATGCATAGTTGGTATACACATAAACTGTAATTAGCAGAATCCTGATAAATGGTCCCTGACCAATGAAGTAAAGGTTATTGAAAGAAAAGGGGCATATTTGAAGCCCCTAAAGCAATTGTTCTTCTCAGATCCAACATTGAATCTTTGAGGAAATTGCAGAAATGAGTACCAACATCAAAGTTTTGAAAAGATGCAGGGGTGATGTTATGGTTTAAATTGTGTCTTCCAAAAGACATATATGCTGATGTCCTAAACCCCAGTATGGGACTTTATTTGCAAATAGGGTCCTTGCCGATGTAACCAGTTAAACTATGATGAGATCATACTAGTGTAGAGTAGGCTCTTAGTTCAATATGACTAGTGGTCCTATAAGAAGAGGAGAGAGACTGGCCGGGCGCGGTGGCTCAAGCCTGTAACCCCAGCACTTTGGGAGGCTGAGACAGGCGGATCACGAGGTCAGGAGATCGAGACCATCCTGGCTAACATGGTGAAACCCCGTCTCTATTAAGAAATACAAAAAACTAGCCGGGCGAGGTGGCGGGCGCCTGTAGTCCCAGCTACTCGGGAAGCTGAGGCCGGAGAATGGCGTGAACCCGGGAGGCGGAGCTTGCAGTGAGCTGAGATCCGGCCACTGCACTCCAGCCTGGGTGACAGAGTGAGACTCCGTCTCAAAAAAAAAAAAAAAAAAAAAAAAAAAGAAGAGGAGAGAGACAAAGAGAGAAGAAAGCTATGTTAAGACACAGAGGTGTGCACAGAGGAAGAATACCACGTGATGTGCCAAGCAGAGATGGGGGTGGTGCACCTGCAACTAAGGAAAGCCATTCATGGCCACCACCAGAAGTTAGGAAGAGGCAAGGAATCCTCTCTCCTACAGGTTTCAGAGAAAGCATGGCCCTGCCAACACATTTATTTTGGACTTCTAGCCTCGAAATCTCTAAGACAATACATTTCCAGTTTCAGACAAGTTTGGGGATATTTTGTTACCGCAGCCCTAGGAAACTAAGACAGGTGCTATTCTTTCACATCTTCATTTAACTTTTCTTTTTTACCACTGAAAAAAATAGATAGTTCTTGGAGAATGATGTTGGAATATCTTAACAGGTCAGGTAGTCACTTGAATTGGAACTGCTTTGCCAAACATGGACACTTGACTGGAGTAAATCAGCAAACATTTTAGCAAACTGACATGAAACTATTGAGATGAAAAATGATTTTTAAGTACCAACAAGCCAGGATTATCAGAATCAATTTTCTTTTACATGAAAGAGTCAACAGTATATTTTCACAATCTTATTAATCTCTGTTAGCTTTCTGATTCTCTATTATTAATTAGTCAACAGAGATGTTGATCATGTTATATTTCCACAGCATATTACATTTGCCTATGACATTGAAACATCAGACTTATTATACTTGGTGAGTATAATACACAAAATATCTTGGGAAGAAAAACACATGCATGTTAATGAAGGATAAACCCCAAGAAAATTCTAAAGCCTGCCAGTTCATTGAAATCTCCAGATCCCCAGTTTTCTGGGGCATGTCAAGTTGTACTCTCCAAGGAATGACCATTCCTGCATTTTGTACTACCAACCGCAGAGAATGGCTAAACATTTAGTGCGCATCATTGATTTGGGATGTAACATAAATCATATTTGTGTATGCTGCTCTGACCAGTTACCAAGTAACCTGTACAACTTTAGGTATGGCCTGGAGAAGGCTCCTTAACTTTCCCAGGCTGCATTCCAAATACCCTATCACTTTAACCTTAACACCAGCTTATTCAATGGTGCTTCAGTTGTGTCTGTGTGTGTGTGTGTATGTGTGTGTGAGATATTAGAATGTGGGGTGAGGCCTGTCAAAAATCTTCACATGAGTATTTCAGAGTTTTTGAGCAATAAAATGTGCTCTTCAGTAGTTACTTTCCATTTGAGATACAGCTCTGGATTGTTCCTGGTCCTGGTGGAGACCAAATACGTGTTCAACCTAGGACAAGTGACCAGGAACTGAAAATACTCATCTTATTTGGAGTGTTCTCTATTCCACTAAACCATATCTGGGCATGTGCAGTAGCAGCTCATTATGCAATGTAAGTGGTATATAGGAGATAAGGCTTGAGCAGCTCCTACAGACACATGAAATTTGCATAACCAAGTGATTGACACACACACTTAAACCTGATGCACTGCTCTTCTTGCTCTCATCCCACACTTTTGGTTTTGTAAGAAAGTTTCCTATGACAAGTTGACTGAAGAACAAAACTTGGGAGCCTGATTTACCAATGCCTTCCTAGGCTATTTGGAAGATTTGTCCGTTTCTAGAAATAAATCAGTATTTCTCCTGGCAGAGTTGTCTTAAAAATAGAAATTGTTTATATTTGAAACATGGCAGAATCCCTTCTTGTAACTCTATTTTGGATCATAAAACACACATATAAATTATCTCGTAATTAATTTCTGCTTTGAAGATGTTATTTTGGTTTGATTTGTTTCTATAATTAAAGATGGGTAGCTGAAGTCTTCGTGCTTGACTTTGACAAATTCACCAATCACTCACAAGGCTGAAGGAGTCAGAGACACATGGGAGAATACAAAGCTTGGAATAAGGCCGGGTGCGGTGGCTCACGCCTGTAATCCTAGGACTTTGGGTGGCTGAGGCTGGGGATCACCTGAGGCCAGGAGTTCGAGGCCAGCCTGGCCAACATGGTGAAATCCCGTCTCTACTAAAAATACAAAATTAGCCAGGCATAGTGGCACATGCCTGTAATCCCAGCTACTCGAGAGGCTGAGGCGGGAGAATTACTTGTACCCAGGAGGCGGCAGGCAGTGAGTGGAGATCGCACCACTACACTCCAGCCTGAGAGACAGAGTGAGACATATCTAATATATTAGATATGTATATCTGTATATTAGATATCTATCTCTATATCAATCTATATATATATCAAAAATATATATATATATAATTTCCAATTAGATATTTCAATTTTACCCCCAAAGTTCTAATCGATCTATAGTCACATCATTTCCCTTCCACTCTTTCAGCATCTAACTCTTCCAGCTCTCTTGGCTTTGTTATTTTTCATTATTCGACCATCAGCTTTTGCTATATCTCTCCCTTTCCACTTCTCTCTAGGTCCAGAGCAATTTAGCACTCATTCCCAGCCTCACCTTATGCTCAGCCAACAATACAGCTTCTGTATTTGCCATTCCTGTGAGAAATCAGTAAATAACTGATTATATTTCCCTAGTGTAATTTTTTCTATCATATTTTTAACTTGCTTAGCTTCACATGACTAGTGGAGCAAATCTCCATAGACATCCAGCTATTTTTTTTAAATGTCTTCATTATAAGTATATAGTTTATAGCCTTACCTCTAGGTATGGCCTCTTCATGACAGAATACGGCAAACTTTCTAATATTGTATAGACTAGTTGGGAAAGGCTAGATTATGTTGCAGTAATAAAGAAATCAAAGATCTCAGTGACAAAAAAAAATCCAAATGTATTTCTTGCTCCTTCTATGTGTCTATAATTGGTCAGCTGGAATTTTGTGCTTTTTAATCACACTTTAGGACCCAGTCTGATGAAGTAACCACCATTTCAAACAGTGCTGGTCACAATGGCAGAGGAAAAAGCTCTAGGGATCTGGCAGTAATAACTGAATGCTTAGGCTCAAAAATGACATATATAAGCCAAGCATGATGGCACACACCTGTAGTGTCAGCTACTCAGGAGGCTGAGGCAGGAGGATGGCTTGAGCCTTGGAAGTCAAGACTGCAGTGAGCTAGGATCACATCACTGCACTCCCCAACCTGGACAACAAAAGGAGACCCGTCTGTTTATTTTTAATTAAAAAAAAGAAAAAAAGTGACATATATATTCTGTTCGTACCTTATCACCCATCCATAAAGGGACCCCAAAGTGCTCAGAAGTAGGAAGCCAGAAACTTTTATAAACATTACTAGCAATTACTACACTATGTTAATAACCTTTAACCTACTTCTTATCTCTTTTCCCCGCTAAATGCAGAAGTGGCGGTCTAAGGTTTCGGCATTATTTGTCCCTCGTTTACTAATTTTATTTTTTGCCAGCATACGTTGCACAAACAGCTCTTTTTACTCTGCCATCTATATTAATTCCCTTTAATCTCCAGTTTCCTTTTGCTAAAAATTATCCCCAAAATATTTTAGCTATGCCATAGAGGAGCCCAAAGTTGAAATGTGAAACTTTTCCAAATTCATTCTAAAATGTGGTTTAAAACCTTTTCTGCATAGAAATTGTCAGAAAATAATCAGCAGACTCTCAGTCTGTTCCACTCAATTATTCTAAGAAATGCTATGGTCTAGCCAGATATTGATTTGTGGTGGAGAGAATCCAAAATTAATTTTTGTTGCTTGCAGTATTTAGTTTATCTGTAAGGGGAGTAGAAGTAATTTACAACTGGATTATAGTTGATTACAAAACAAAAAAATGTTTCCCTTCTATTTAGTTTAGAGGTGATTGATAGCTAGTATCATCATTTATTTATTTATTTGTACCAGAGCACCCCATGCAGATCGGCACATAGTAGCTGGTCTCTAATTATCAGTTAAATTGTATGATGAGACACAGGTTGATTTCTTTTTCAGAATGTCTAGGTAGACCAGCGGAAACAAGGATTAAACTATTTTTTGCAAAGGCCCCACACACCCCCAAATGTATAATTATTAGTACTTTAAAGTATACAACATACTTTTCATATGTAGCTTTACATTTCCTTCTCAGAACAACATTACACATACACATTATTTTCTCAAATTTTAAAATGGAGGAAACAGATTTCCAGAAAGATTAAAATCACTTTTCCCATTGTCAGTGATAACAGTTTTCAGGGAAACTGGCAACAGGAACTCATATGTTCTGAACATAAATCCAGTATTTTTAAAATTAATAACCTATTGTTGTAATTCTGGTAACCAGATCTATTAGTTAGAATCAGGTTCGACTGCATGTAACAACAACAGCAACAGGATAGAAGTTGCCTTTTACTGATGTCCGTATTCTGAGCTGAGCAGCATTGAGTGGCTCTGGTGACACTAAGGCACTATCAGGGACCAAGCTCCTACGTTTACGCCTCACCATCTTAGTGCATGGCTGCCCTTCTCAGTATCATTTTATGTCCCAAGAGAGCTGCTGCAATTCCAGGGTCTCCCACCATCATCTCTGAGTTGAGGGTTATGTGAAGAATTGCAGAACACTGGTAAAAATGAGTCCTCCCAAACTGAGTCCACTGTTGTTAAGCAACCGTCTCTGAAGATGCCCACGGCACTTGCATCTGCGTCTCACTGGGTCACAACTTAGTCACATGACCGCACCTCCACACCTCACTATAAGGGCTGCTGGAAAATCTGGGAAACAATAGTAATTAATTCTGAGAGGATGTGTACTCAAGGTAAAACTCAGGGGTTTGTCATTAAGAAGGAAGAGAAAATGGATATTACATAGGAAAATGGCAACCTGAGCCACAGTTGAGTACCTGACTTTAATCTGAATTATTTTTCTTCATCTTCAGCTTCAGGTCAATAATAATTAAATGAGAGAATTGTTATGAAATTGATAATACTACATTTCATCAGTTCTCAGGTATACCTCTTCACACACACCACTTAATGTGATGTCTTACTATCAACAGAATCTTAACAAAATCAGTGGATAGAAATTTTATTATCACCATCTGTCAATTGCCTTACCAGCCCCTAATTCTCTGTGCCTTAGATTTTATAGATAAGTCTATAGGTGCTGCCTATATGTGGGTTTACAAGAACCCCAGGACCTGAGCCGCTCCAGACTGAGGTAGGACAGAATCCTACACCTTGTCCTGCTCTGACATTTATTCATTAACTTACCATTCTTCAGTTTGCTTGATACTTCTAAAATATTTGCTAAGGGCCTGAGGCCAGGGCCTTTACTGGACCCTGACATGCACCAGAGAATCATGCTGCTGTTGTCATGGATCTTGCATTCTTGTGGGGACAACATACCAGAGAAAATAAACAAATTATATAAAAAATATACCAGAAGCAGTAAGTGTAAGGAAAAGTAGAGCAGGTTATGAGACAAGAATCATGTCCATAAGAGGTGGGGGGCCTTTTAGAATCTGGAGTCAAAGAAGGTCTTTGTGATAGGTGACATTTGAGTAGCTACTTAATTGAGAGTGACCCCTGTACCTACATGGAGGAAGGACATTCCTGATAGCATGGAAATTAGTATTAAGCTACTCTCTTATTTCCAGGATCTGATCCAGTGACCAGTGAGTGAGTTTTCTTTAATTAGGTCACATTATTACCAACATGATTTTATTTATCTGCCTCTTAAATGTCTACAAGTTTCTTTGTAGCCAGCCTCAGTCCACTTGCCAAAATACGACTGCTCTTAGTGGGCATTCAAAAGCCACATTTCTAGAACATGAACTCGTCAACTGCTGTATTTCACTATGCCCTCCTGCTACACGTTCCACTTGCCTGATTAGTCTCCCTCTTCCTGGGACTGATTGTGCTCCCAAGGGTCTGTCCCTGCCTAAAGTGTCTGCTGAGTTTCTAATTATAAATCTCTTTTTACAGCTGGGCATGGTGGCTCACGCCTGCTATCCCAGCACTTAGGGAGGCCAAGGTGGGAGGATCTCTTGAGGCAAGAATTTCAGAATCAGCCTCAGAAAATCAGCCTCGTCTCTACAAAAAAAATGCAAGCATTAGCTGGGTATGGTGGTGCGTGCCTATATCCCCAGTTACTTGGAAGTCTGAGACAGAAAGATCACTTGAGCCCAAGAGTTCAAGGCTACAGTGAGCTATGATGGTTGCCACTGCATTCCAGCCTGGGCAACACAGCGAGGCCCTGTCAAAAAAAAAAAAAAAATTGAGAAACAAACCTCTTTATACTACTTTTCCAACTCTGATCTTCTGAGTCCAGTCCAAGGTTGGCATCTAGAATAAAAGATAGTAGGCATTTCAAGTTTTTTTGTCTGCACTTTCATAGATTATAGCTTGTGCTTGCCTTGAAGCATTTATTTCCAGAGGCAGAAATCTTTTATTGCAGGGAGTCCACAGGATTCCAAAACTTGGTCAGTATGATTACAGAAATACCGTGGAAACGTTCTTATCATAGGTCTATGTTTATTCTTGAATAAAAGGAGATTGATATTTATATAGTTCATTGATATTTGTTGATTTTTAAATTTAAGAATGATGTATTATTTTAAATTCCATGAAGAAATGGATATTCTTTTTTCCAGTTTTCTCTGCTACAATATATGTAAGACCCAATTTATCTAATAATCATCTGAAAGTTTTTAACCTCATGATCTTTTCTGTAGATTAATGACAATAGCCTTCTAAACTTCTTGTTGCCAGTGTCTTAACGTCTCATCATAAAATACAGACCACTTCATATTTAGTACAACATTGTTATGTTAGCTTTCACCGGATAACAAACTACCCCAAAACTAGTGATTTAAAATAACAATCATTTGTTTAGACGAGAGAATCTTGGGTCAACTGGGTGGTTCTTCTGGTCTGAGCCTGCTTTGCTGATTTCTATCAGTCTTTCATGCATTTGAAGCCAACTTGCAGGTCAGTCTGTGACTGAATAGCTTAGGGTGGTCTCATTGGCTGTCAGCCAGGACTACCAGGAATAGTTGGGTCTTGTGTCTCATCAACCAGCATACTAGCCCAGGCTTCGCATAATTGTGGCAGGGTTCCAAGAGCAGCAAGCAGGCAAAGTCCCCCTGTTCATTCTTCACGCTTCCTAGTGAGCCACAGACTCAAACTAATCAAATGGTGAAGCCTGACTTCAAGGGGTAGAGAAACAGATATCGTATGTTGCTGAGGAGAGCTGCAAAGTCACATTAAAAAGAGGTGTGCATGAATACTGATAGCAGTTTTATTCATAATTACCGAAAATTTGAAGCAACCAAGATATTCCTCAATAGATGGATATATAAACAACTGTGATAAATCCAGGCAATGGAATATTACTTAACAATAAAAAGAAATGAGCTATCACACACCATGAAAAGACATGGAGGACTCTTTTTTTTTTTTTTTTGGAGACGAAGTCTCGCTGTATCACCCAGGCTAGAATGTGGTGGCCAATCTCGGCTCACTACAATCTCCTTGTCTTGGGTTCAAGCAATTCTTGTGCCTCAGCCTCCCGAGTAGCTGGGACCACAGGTGCGTGCCACCACACCTGGCTAATTTTGTATTTTTAGTAGAGACAGGGTTTTATCATTTTGGCAAGACTGATCTCGAATACCTGGCCTCAAGTGATCCGACTGCCTCAGCGTCCCAAAGTGCTGGGATTTTAGGTGTGAGCCACTGCGTCCGGCCAACATGGAAGGCTCTTAAATGCTTCAGTGCATTTCACTAAGTAAAAGGAGCCAATCTGAAAAGGCTTCATATGTTGTGTGATTTCGATTAGATCACATTTTTTTTTTTTGAGACGAAGTCTCACTCTGTTGCCAGACTGGAGTGCAGTGACATAATCTAGGCTCACTGCACGCTCCACCTCCCAGGTTCAAACCATTCTCCTGCCTCGGCCTCCCAAATAGCTGGGCTTACAGGTGCACCACCACACCTAGCTAATTTTTTTGTATTTTTAGTAGAGATGGGGATCTCCTGACTTCGTGATCTGCCTGCTTCGGCCTCCCAAAATGCTGGGATTACAGGTGTGAGCCACCGTACCCAGCCGATTATATAGCATTCTTGAAAAGACAAAACTATAAGACAGTAAAAGATGAATGAAGGCCAGAGGTTTGAGGGAAGAAGGGAGGGATGAATAGGTGAAACACAGGGAATTTTTAGGGCAGTGAAACTATTCCTTCTGATACTTTAATGGTGGACACATGACATACATTTATCAACACCCATAGGATATGTGACGCAGCATGAGCCTTAATGCCAACTATGGACTTTAGGTAGTAATAATGTGCCAATATTGGTTCATGAGTTGTGACAAATGTATGACACTAATATAAAATCATAATAGGAGAAACCACGTGTGTCAGAGTGTAGGGGGAGGAGAGGGAGCACCTGAGAAATCTTTGTACTTTCTGCACAACTTTTTATAAATCTAAAATGCTTTTAGAAAAAAAAAAGTCTATTTGAAAGGGGGGTGGGCAAGTTGTGTGCATAAAGGGGTGAGAATAATTTCTGACTACTTTTGCATTCTATCACAGTACCTAAAAACATTCAAAATTTTCCAAACCTAATTCTCCAGATTCATCTCCTAGTCACCTCCCCTTGCCACTTGGTCCAGAGACCTAGAAATCCCAACCCATTCCCTGAATACAGTTGAATTTCTGTGCCCTGTTGTGTTTTCTTCCCTTAGCTGGGAGACTTCAACATCTTCTTTTTCGTATATTGAAGTTCTTTTCATTTCTTCTCCAGACTCCATTACTTTTTCCATGAATCCTGTCGGCACCCTATAGTCTAAAATAATTCCTTCTTCCTCTGCATTCTGACAACGTCCTACCAGTGCTGTATTATTTATCCTGGCTGGCCTTTTATTATACTCAGTTTTCACATCTGTTTCTATCTATTCTCCTTGAGGGCCAGTCCCTTGTCTTAATTTTCTTTGATTCAACTATAATGCTGAGCGCAGTGCAAGACACATAATTGGAACTGACTGAATGTTGATTGGAATTAGCAATTAAATTTAGAAACGACGTGGTAACAGCCATGGAAGTCTTGAATTTTGCTTTAGACAAAAAGTCTAAGTAGTTTGGATTTTCTGATCTTTCTTCACTGCTAATGACCCAAATGGCATTTTATTTGCAAACTATAAAGAACAATGTGGAAGAAGTTATTAACTTATACAAATGATAACAACAGTATATGGTTTTATGTAAAGTATGTGGTAGAAAAGGGAATCAGATCTATTGCCTATAAAGACTATCATATTTCACTTATGGCTTGTGGTAAAGGAAAATACATATAAATTATTAGCTATTAGAACCAGCAGATTTCCACTGCAATTGACATTGCTGATATTATAAACATTGCACTAGGCATAGTTTCATATGAATGAATTAAGTGATCAATACAGTACCACTTGGGGGTACATTTTTCTTTATTACCATGACAGTTGAAAACAGTGGGGATTTCAGTTTTTAATTTTAATTGATAACTCAATGGCCTTCCACCTAGTATTGAGCTATAATGGCCCAAGGTCTGCTCACTTTTTCAACATCATTTCTGTGCAATTGAAATAAAATGATCAATTAGTCTTGTAAGCACAGCATCTGTGTTTTGAGGGCAACTTGAGAATGAAAGTAAAAATCAATCTCCTGGATGATTCTCAGAGAGGCACTGGCTTTTTCCCTTCAGGAACGTTCCCATCTCTCAGCACAAGGCAACTGCCAGAGTTAGGACAAAAATGACAGATATGTGTAAGTTCAGTATAGATCTGTGGTAGCGTGTTCAACTGGTAACAATGGATATAATTGAATGCAAATCTAATGCTCAATTAGTTGAGAAATACACAGGAGATACCTAAGGAGAGTGGTATCTAATTCACATTACACACCTGAAAGAGAAAGAAAGCCAGGACCCTAACTGTTTAATAAATACAAGATGTAACACTGTCACTATGGGGGATGAGCTGAGCTGAGTTGTGATAGGAACGGAGGAGAGAGAATCTCTATTGATGGGACTCTCTTTCCTCTTCAAAACTAGGTAATAGCTTCACATATTTCCCTGGGTTTTGTAATATATACTTGTCCATACCAATACTTGTAGGGATATCCTTCGTGAGTACTGTTTATTTGCAAAATGACCCTCAAGAATATATGTATTTTAAAGTACATACATAAGACTAATATAACTAAATAATAATCTATAGTAATAAACAAGAAATAGTCTGTAGTAATAAATAATATTCTTAGATTAATGGATGTAGCTCATTATGTAGGAGAAAATGATCAGGATCATGATGCATGTATATTCAACTGGCTATCACTGTCCCATATGACAGCTCTACCCAATGGAGTGGAAAAATGCTCAAGCAAGATATGTTAAGTTGAATAAGATCCATGGATTCACTGTCACCCCAAATTTTGGTTAAAAACATGCCCTCCTGTTGTTTAGTTTCAAAGATGTAGACCAGAGCTCATAAGATTTATTTCATCACTATCAACACCAGACGACCGTCCAAGCAGTCATCAGTATTCCTCCCACCTGAAACACACTCTCTCTCTCTCTCTTTCTCTCTCTCTCTCTCTCCCCCCCTCCCTCTAGTCCCAAGGAAAAGAAGGACAAAGTTTTTCACATCTTGCATCAGAGTGCAAATATTTACCTCATTTAGATATATTGATTATTAAATGAGCCAATCTTTATGAAGTGCCTCGCACATGGAAATCTCACAAAAATGCCTGCTGATGCTGTTCCTCCTCATCCTAGTCCCTATCATCTTCTTCATCCTTCTTGTCCTTCTCTTTTTACTACTAATGCTACTGTGTCTGGCTCCAAAGTATTCTATAATTAGGTATTAACAATTATGCATAATGAGTCAGCTATAGTATACTGAAAGAAGCTGATCTTGGACTTAGACCAGCATGGGTGTGAAAACCACTTGCTGACCACCACAAGAGTTTGGCTAACTGACTTTAACCTCCCTGAATGTCCATTTCTTTATCCGTAAAATGGGACAGTAATGTTTACCTCATAGGATTGCTGTAAGTAATTAATGCAATGTGTCTAGGAAGTAATAGGTGATTAACAAATGTCAATGCTTTTGCCATTTCCTTCTAAACCTCCACTATGAGAGTCTCCACTCTAGACAAGAGGATGCCACACTTGAATAAGTGGGCTGTAGCCCCAGACATCATTTCTTACTCTGAGTGATTGATGGAAACATGTTATCTCTTTCCAAGCAGCAGTTGCTGTTGACTGCCACACAAGTGTTCCCTGGAATGTGCTGTTAGCAGATAGTGATGCTTTATTGCCCACAGTCAGCTGACCATTTCTCTGGAGGAAGGAGGAAACTCAAATAAAGTGGGTGAACCAATGCTGTCAGCCAATTCAGAATATGGTTCTAGATGGATACAAATGTAATCACATTCCTGACTACACCATTTCCAGCAATTTTATATGCTTACACAGCCCTGTAAAGCCCAGTCATTATCACTGCACACCCAAAATGCCCTAATTTTTATCTTTATCTTTAAAGCCAATTATATTCTTAAATTTGTTTTGCAGAATTTCTTCCAGGATATTTCCAGTCATTCTGGATTTAAGCTATTGCATGTCTTTTAATCTATTCCCACAATTCCTTCATATTCTATCTCCCACCTGGGTGTTTCATGAGATTGTAAGTGAATACTAATATGAGTCCTTTACTAGTCCTTCGAAGAGGCAGAATAATCTTGGGAGCATGGGCATGGGTTTTACAGTACATTGTGGTGCTTATCTTCTATCTGCATGGGACCTACATCAGTTTAGCCTCAATTGTCTCAACTCTGAAAAGGAGATAGTAAAGCACACTGGTAGAAAGAATTATTGAAGCTTAATTGAATACATAATAGAAAATGGCTAGCACATGTTTGATGCTCAATACTTTGTGATACTCAGAATACTTTTACACATACAGACTTGCTTCATCTATCTTCTGGATACACCTTCTGTAAAAACTCTTACTCTGAACTTTTTGCACATTTTCCTTTTTTAAAAATTGCTGCTTTTATTTTTTTTAATTGCTAGATTCTATCCTCAACTAGCTCTGTCAGAAATAGAGAAAGGCAAATGGTGAGCAAGTGACAGTGGACGCTTCTCCAGTTGTGTCTCTGTGCGTGGTAGTGGGACACGGGAAGAATGGAGCCTTCCTGGGGAGGAAGGGACCACACTATGTCCCCACCTTCTGTAAGACCATAGGGGGCTTGACAAACAAGAATATTTCCTGGGCACCCACTGGGCTCGAAGCACCTGATTAGACCCAGTGAGAGATTACAAAGGAAGGAGAAGATGGGCCTCCTGCCTGGCTGCTCAGCCAACCAGCTGCTTAGAAGCCTGAGAGAAGCAGAGGAGTCAGGGCTGGCTGGAAATTGTCACATCACAATGCATTATACTCAAGAGGAGCTAATTTTAAGCTGGCAAGTTGTTCTATCTGTTAGCACAGAAAATATTCATTCCTGGAGTAAAGGAATTGGGAGTTAACCAGATCCAGGGCACCCAGGGGGCCTTGTAAATCACAGAGCTGCTGAACAACCTGGAAACTCCGTTGAGAACAGTGAGAGCATGTATTCCAACCACAAAGGAGCACAGAAGCCTTTTGTAAGCCAAGTGAAGGTAGATGCTGTGCAATTGGTCCACAGAGAGGACAAAAGCTAGGATGGCAGTTACTATAAAGCCACAGCTAAAGTTCTCCTGTTGTCTTTATTTACTCAACTCTTCCTTTAAAATTTCCTGATTTGTCACTGTCATTTGTGAATATTGCCTGATTAAAAGGAAAATCTGTTTCTCCAGAGATGGGGCTGGGAATAGACAGGGGAAGCATGTAGCCTGTAGAGGCTGAGCATACTCTTGGGTAGCTCTGTTGTTTAATCATTCCTCTGCCTGGCCAGAGAAGAACTCGAAGAGCAGGCTGTTCCACTTGGAGATAATGTGGAGCATGATTTCCCCTGCTGTCTCAATTATTTCTGAAATGCAGACGTGCAAAGACCAATTCACGTGCTTGTGTTTAGGAAAACCTGAGCCCTCCCAAACAGTCATGGGGCTTTGTTCTCCTGGTTTTCTTCTGTGAGTTTCACTCTCCAAAGGATAAATAGATTCTTGTAGAAACTAAACTGAAGCTGGAAGATTAATCCAGGTGGCTTACATGTCAATCACTTTATAGAAGCCTTTGAAAGTGGATGTGTGACAAGCATATCTAATTATTTATAATGACACTTTTATTACTATGGCTCTTTTCTCCTAAGGATTTTCTGATTTCAGAGTACTTTAGAAGTTTATTGCTATTCATCACAGTTTATTTACTTAAAAATTGGAGTGAGATGATATGCAAATAAGCAAGCTGAAACTTCTTTTAAAATTATATTTTATATATGTTTCTATTATTACATTTTTATTTGCCAATAGCGAATCTTTTCCTTTTACAGTTGAATCATATTTATTCTTTCAAAGGCAAATTTCAAAGTTGTAACTTAAAATAATAATTAAAGACAACCAACAGATTCAATAATGCTTAGAAGCAACTTTAGTTGAAATTGTCTTTGCAAAAATTGTAACAGTGAGGCAAATCCAAACTGATTTAGATTCTTGCTTCTAACCTCACAAGCGAACGGCATTTGTTAACTTTAAAACAAAAAGGATAACAGTCCCTTCCCAAAACTAACCCCCTCCTTGCTTGGAGACCAAAACCAACTTTGTAAGACTTATAAAAGGCCATGAGGTTAGAGTTATGGGAGTGGCCTGAATTCTGCTAGGATGTATGCACAGTTCAATGATAACTAGCCATTGTTCCCTAGTTTGCCTTTCTATAATTGTTTGCTACACCAGAGGTCATTTGATTTGTAACTTCCCCTATTGCTCAGTTAGGTAACACCACTATTGTCACCACCTAAGATTGGTCTTTGAGATATTTTTCAAACTTTTGCATTCTGGCAACCGACTGACTCTACTCAGACCAATAACTCATACCAAGGAACTGGCTCAACCAGTCCTGTAATGCTTATCTAGAAATCGACTCAGCATTGCAAAATAATATGAACCTTCCTGTGATTTCATCCCCAGCCAATTAACAGCACCTTTTCCCTAGCCTTCTGCCAACCAAATTATCCTTAAAAATTCTAGCCTCTGAGCTTTCAGAGAGGTGGATTTGAGAAATGGATCCTGTCCTACTGCTTGGCTGGTCCTGCAGTTATTAAACTCTTTCTCTGTCCAACACCACTGTCTTAGTGAATTGACATTATCTGTGCAGCAGGCAAGAAGAAGAACTTCAGATTTTATACAAAAATACCAGGTTTAGTTTAGATGTGCTGCTTAATAAAATATTACTTAACTTTCATAGCCTTGTGTCTTTAAATATAAAACAAGGATGATATATACTTGACTTAATTATGGTTATAAGGATTGAAATGATCAAGTACATGAAAACTACCAAGTGAAAGAGTTTTTAATAACTATTTTTCCCTGGATAAAGAACATATGGAAATTAATGTTCACAGGATAGCTTCAAACAGAGGTTCATATTGGAGATCTATGGATAAGAATTCAAACATGCACTTCTTCAGGAAGTCCATGAGTTCCCTAAAATGATGTGTGAAACTGTGCACATGTGTATGTTGACTCTCTGTATTGCAAGTGACAGAAACTGAAATCTTAGTAACTTATCCAAGAGAGCTTAGGCCAGGCACAATGGTTCACACCTGTAATTCCAGCACATTGGGAAGCTGAGGTGGGTGGATTACTTGAGGTCAGAAGTTCGAGACCAGCCTGGCCAACATGGTGAAACCCGTTTCTACTAAAAATACAAAAATTAACTGGATGTAGTGCCGGGTGCCCATAATTTCTGCTACTCAGGAGACTGAGGCACGAGAATCACTGGAACCTGGAAGATGGAAGTTGTGGTGATTCGAGATTGTGTCAATGCCCTCCAGCCTGGGTGACAGAGCAAGACTCTGTCTCAAACAAAACAAAACTAAAAGGAGCTTAAATAAAGTACATTGGGAAGCCTGGGTATCAAGAACAGGTGGAACCAGGTCCAGGAATACAGCCAGGTTGCCACTTCAGCCTAGTGGCTTGCTTTCCTCCTTCAGTAGGCATTATTCACAGCTGACCAACTAATAGATGCTAGGAAACATAGATGATCACGTCACTCATACGAGCGAGAGACTGAAGCTGATTTTCTGTCTTCCCAAGTTAAAAGTTTCAGGATAGGACAGCAATGGTCGTGTCTTGATCAGAACCAATCACTATGGCCAAGAGGCAAGGTATTTAAGATGATAGTGGTGACCAGTTGCAAGATATAATTAAATAAGATTAAAAAAAAGTTTCCCAGAAAGAAAAAGGTGCCTGGGTCTGGTCCTGAGGTGAAATATTATTTTGTGGGAATTCTTTCGTCGATTTTCAAAGGTTTTCACTTATCACAGAAGGACCACATATTTATTGATCTGAGAATTAAAAGAATGTTCCCTGTTCCATTGTGGCAGATATCTATTAAATTAAAGAAATACAATGTTTCTGTGATCATGTAAAAAGTATTCATTTACCTCAGTCCTAGGATTATAAAATTCATGCAAAGTATTGTTTATTAATAACCTTCACATAATCATTAAACAAATTATTAATATTTAACAAAAATACTGTAATTGAATTGTACAAAACTCTAATAAAGTTTTAATAGCTCTCAGTGGGCATCCTAGGCTCTGTAAAGAAGGTTAATATCTGTAAATAGATGTCAATATTAAATAGCAATAAATGTTTACATTCTTACTGTATACACATTTATTTATTATTTATTTATTTATTTTTGAGACAGGGTCTCCCTCTGTCACCCAGTCTGGAGTGCAGTGGCGTGATCTTGGCTCACTGCAACCTCTGCCTCCCAGGTTCAAGCGATTCTCCTGCCTCAGCCTCCTGAGTAGCTGGGATTACAGACATGTGCCAACATGCCTGGATAATTTTTGTATTTTTAGTAGAGACGGGGCTTCTCATGTTGGCCAGGCTGATCTCCAGTTCCTCAGGTAATCCACCTGCCTGGGCCTCCCAAAGTGCTGGGATGACAAGCGTGAGCCACAGCTCCTGACCACCATATACAAATTTGAGCTAGACACTGTCAGAAAAACAGTTGACAGCTTGCTGAAAACATGCTTGTAATTCGTGATGGTTAATTTTATGTGTCAATTTGTCTAGGCTATGGCGCCCCATTGTTTGGTCATGTATCAGTCTCTACATTTCCTTGAAGGAAATGTTTAGATGTGATTAACTTTGTAAAAATCAGTAGACTGAGTAAAGCAACAGATTAGCTTCCATAAAGTGACTGGGGCCCATCTAATTGTTTCAAAGTCCTAAGAGTAAAGACTGAGATTTCCTGAACAAGAAGCAATTCTGCCTCAAGACTGCAGCATAGAAACACTGACTGACTTTCCAACCTGTGAATTTTAGACTAGAGACTGTAACATCAATTCCTTCCTGAATCTCCATGATGCTAGCCTGCTCTACAAACTTTAGACCTGTAACTTACAAGTTACCATAATTGTAAATGTTTACTCATTTTCCCTGAGTATCTTTCATGTACACATGAGATATGTATACACACACACAGCATTATATATAATGCCTTCTACACACACACAAACACACACACACACACACACACACATGCTTTTCTGATGGACATGATACAGGGTTATTCCCTTGACCTTGACCCACTTCATGGGCAGCAACCGGAGTGGCTCATTTTACTCAGCCTGCCACTGGCCACTCCTCGTGAGAAGGAGCGTGGGAGCAAGTGAGTGCGGGAACCACAGCGATTGAACGCTGGAACCAGTTGGTCGCTCCTCTCTAGCAAGAGCAGGCTCTGTGCAGACCCCGCAGCAATGTCCAAGTCCCTGCTCTCTCAACACCCAGATTCTTGTCTGGCATCCAGGAAGAATCAGGCCACAGGAACGGATTGAAGGGAGTGTATGCGGAGGATTTTATTGGGTGATAGTTCTCTGCGGAATGGGAGTAGGAAAGGGGATGGTGCGGGGAAAAAGCTGCTTTTCTCTGAAGTCGCACCCTCTGAAGTTACCTCTATCCCTAGTCTCCTAGGCTCAGCCGCTTGTATTCCCAACATTCAGCAACTTGTATTCCCGCTGTTCAGCAGCTTGTGTTGCTCTGCCAGCTGGAATCTTTTAGGGCACAGGTTAGGGGTGTGGCAGGCCAAAAAGGTAACATTTGGGTAGAAAAATGGGGTCAGCTGTTTTCACTTAGGGCTGTGATTCCAGGTGTAAGGGTGGGGGTTAAACTGGGAACCCAGCTGTTCTGTATCAGACATACACATATATAATATATAGGAGAACATACTCCTATATACTCTTTATATTTTATGTGTTTTGCATTAGGGTTCTCCAGAGAAACAGAAACAGAACCAATAGGACATATATATGTATAAATATACATATATATATCCATCAGAAAAGCGCGTGTGTGTGTGGTGTGTGTGTGTAGGCATTATACATAATGCTGTGTGTTTGTGTGTGTGTAAAAGGCATTATACATAATGCTGTGTGTGTGTGTGTGTGTGTAGAAGGCATTATATATAATGCTGTGTGTGTGTGTGTGTGTATACATATCTCTTGTGTACATGAAAGATACTCAGGGAAAATGAGTAAACATTTACAATTATGGTAACTTGTAAGTTATATATATATACACACACACACATATACATATATATATGTATACATATATATGTCCTATTGGTTCTGTTTCTGTTTCTCTGGAGAACCCTAATGCAAAATACATAAAATATAAAGAGTATATAAAATTAAGAAAAAAAACCAGTAACTCAAGAAGAAATGAGCAAAAGTTATTAAATTGTTTAACATAAAAAGAAATGCTAAATATATTTAATTTTGCTTAAAATAAGAGAAATCACATTAAAACTAAATTAAAATGTGTTTCTTATACATCAGAATGGCAAAAAAAAAAAAAAAAAGAAAGAAAAGAAAAGAAAAGAAAGAAAGAAATGCCCAGTTATACTCATTGGTTGTGGGAAAACAGGACTCTCATACATTGCTGGTGTAGGAGACCAGAATATGCCACTCCAAAATATGCCTTTTAGGCATAAGGATTATTTTGAACAGATTATGTAAAGACACCGAAGACAGAAATGCCCTGAAAAGTGAGGTTACCCTTTTGTAAGGGAAATTTAGATTTATAAGAGAAATCTTCATTTGGAAGGGTGTCTCCTCGTCTGTATCAGTAAGAGAAGGATGATTTAAAATTCACTAGAGATTCTTATCAATAAAGAAGGCACAGAATTAAATCTGCATAACAAACTTATCCTTGCTTACTGTACTCTTCCTTGTCACCTCCCCATAAACAGCCTCCCCCTTCCTCTTTAATTAGTTTAAGGGGATGACTATATTTTAGTCTGAACTCAAAAATTGTCTCCTTGAGATTTACTCATTTTCCCCAGTGTGATGGTTAATACTGAGAGTCAGCTTGAATGGACTGAAGGATGCAAAGTACTGACCCTGGGTGTGTCTGTGAGGGTGTTGCCAAAGGAGATTAACATTTTTAACATTTGAGTCAGTGGACTGGAAAAGGCAGACCCACCCTTAATCTAGGTGGGCATCATCTCATCAGCAGCCAGCATGGCTAGAATATAAAGAAGGCAGAAAAATGTGAAAAGACTAGACTGGCCTAGCCTCCCAGCCTACATCTTTCTCCCGTGCTGGACCCTTCCTGTCCTTGAAAATGGAACTCCAAATTCTTCAGTTTTGGGACTTGGACTGTCTTTCTTTCCTCCTTAGCTTGCAGATGGCCTATCGTGGGACCTTGTGATAGTATGAGTTAATACTTAATAAACTCCCCTGTGTGTGTGTGTGTGTGTGTGTGTGTATATATATACATGTGTATATGTATACATATATATATGACCAAACAACAGGGCACCATAGCCTAAACAAATTGACACACAAAATTAAGCACCACAAATTACAAGGATGTTTTCAGCAAGCTGTCAACTATTTTTCTGACAGTGTCTAGCTCAAATTTGTATATGGTGGTCAGTTGCAGGGGCTCACACTTGTAATCCCAGCACTTTGGGAGGCCCAGGCAAGTGGATTACCTGAGGAATTGGAGATCAGCCTGGCCAACATGAAAAGCCCCGTCTCTACTAAAAATATAAAAATTATCCGGGCATGTTGGCACATGTCTGTAATCCCAGCTACTCAGGAGGCTGAGGCAGGAGAATCACTTGAATCTGGGAGGCAGAGGTTGCAGTGAGCCGAGATCACATCACTGCACTCCAGACTGGGCAACAGAGTGAGACCCTGTCTCAAAAAGCAAACAAACAGAAAAAACAAATTTGGATACAGTTAGTATTTAAATATTTATTGCTATTTAATATTGACATCTATTTACAGACATTAACCTTCTTTACAGAGTATATATATATATGTGTGTGTGTGTGTATATATACATATATATGTGTGTGTGTATATACAGATATACAGATTTTGGTACCAGGAGTGCTTCCAGACGAACACAGTGTTAAGGATGGAGTTCTTTTGTTGGTTTTGAGGTTTCTGGAGTCGGCTGCTTAATGTGATTAGACTAAAAAATGTTAAAGACTCTACTTCTAATAGTATGGAGAACACTGATAGTCCTTGGTGTTAGCTGTTTAAAGAGTTATGCAAAATAAATGCATTTGACACTCCTGACTCACCACTCTTGAGAGGCAAGGAGTTTAGTGACTCTATCCATAATACTTTTGTCCATATGTAGAGAACCAAGGAACATAATTAAGCTGATTGGTTGCTCTTAAGTTCAGTGGAAAAAGTAATGGAAGAAAATGGCGAGATTAGGGATTCTAACTCTTGGCTTCAGAAGCAGATACTGAGCCTCAAATCTGCTAAGATCGCCCTGAGTGAGAGTCTTATCTCCTATAGAGAAAGAGTTGAAACTGGAAAAACAAACACAAACTCTTATCATGAAAGTGGCTGACTTGCAACAAAAGTTGCATGCACAGCCTTGCCACGTGTCTACTGTTGAAGCGAGGGCATCAGTTGGAAAAGAACGGAACCCTGCAACATGGAATGGGGATGTATGGGAGGACACTGATGAAGTTGGGGACACTGAGTTTGTGAATTCTGGTGAAACTTTTTTTGCCAGAAGAAACAGCTTCCCTGTCCCCAGTAGTGGCAACATCCCCTCTGCAACCTGACTCAAGCTGCCATCAGCCTTTCCACCTTCGTCTGAGGAGATAAAACCTGCGCTGCCTGAGCCAGCAGTGATTGCCTCCCCTGAGGCAGTTGCCAGGCAAGATAATGTTGACTCTCCTCGGGAGCCACCCCCAACACCCCTGTTTGCTTCTAGACCTATAACTAGACTAAAGTCCCCACAGGCCCCTAGATGTGAGGCTAAGAGTGTAATCCATGAGGAGGTGTACTACACTCAAAAAGAACTGCTTGAGTTTTCTAATTTATATAAACAGAAATATGGAGAACAGACATGGGAATGGATATTAAGGGTGTGGGATAATGGTGGAAGGAATGTAGAGTTGAATCAGGATGAATTTATTGATTTGGGCCCACTAAGTAGGGACTCTGCATTTAATGTTGCAGCTTGGGCAGTTAAAAAAGGTTCTAACAGTTTATTTGCTTGGTTAACTGAAATATGGATTAAAAGATGGCCCACTGTGAACAAGCTGGAAATGCCTGATTTCCCTTGATTTAATGTATAGGAAGGGATCCAAAGGCTTAGGGAGATTGGGATGGTGAACTGGATTAGTCACTTTAGACCTACTCATCCCAGTTGGGAGGGTCCAGAAGCTATACCCTTGACCAATGCCTTCCAAAATAGATTTGTGAAGGCAGCACCTGCATCTTTGAAGAGCCCTGTAATTGCTCTTCTCTGAATGTAAGATCTAACAGTGAGAATCATAGTCGCTCAACTAAAAAATTTAAATACAATGGGAATAATTGGATCCTGAGGTGGCAGGGGCCAAGTGGCGGTGCTCAACCATCAAAGGCAAGGTGAGCATAGCTACCGTAATGGACAGCAGAGGCAAAGCAGCAACCAGAGTAGTCTGACTCATGTAGACCTCTGGCATTGGCTAATTAATCAAGGTGTTCCTAAGAAGCCTACTGCATTCCTACTTAATTTATAAAAGCAGAAAACTTCTAAGGCAAATGGACAGAATAATAATTTGAAACAGAATAAATAAATGAAAACAGAATCACAGCCCCTCAATCAATTTCCAGACTTGATCCAGTTTACAAACCCGGAACCCCTTGAATGAAGGGGAGACCAGGTCCCCTTGGGGAAGGACCCACTACACTACTGACAATTGAGGCTGTTAATCTTTCTCCCATCCTTCCCCAAGGAGATCCTGGCCTTTTACTAGTGTAACTGCACTGAGGAAAGGGAAATGATCAGCTGTCTTGGCGACTACTGGACACTGGCTCTGAGCTGATGTTGATTTCAGAGGACCCAAAACGTCATTATGGTCCTCCAGTTAAAGTAGGGGCTTATGGAGGTCAGGTAATTAATGTAGTTTTCACTCAGGTCTGACTTACAGTGGGTCCAGTTAGTCCCTGGATGCATCCTGTGGTCATTTCCCCAATGCCAGAATGCATAATTGGCACAAACATATTTAGCATCTGGCAGAACCCGCACACTGGCTCCCTGACTTGTAGGATGACAGCTAGTATGGTGGGAAAGGCCAAATGGAAGCCATTAGAGCTGCCTCTACCTAGAAAAATAGTAAATCATAAACAATATTGCATCCCTGGAGGGATTGCAGAGATTAGTGCCACCATCAAGGACTTTAAAGACACAGGGGTGGTGATTTCCACCACATCCCTGTTCAGCTCTCCCATTTGGGCAGTGCAGAAGACAGATGGATCTTGGAGAATGATAGTGGATTATTGTAAGCTTAGCCAAGTGGTGACTTTAACTGCAGCTGCTGTACCAGATGTGGTTTCATTGCTTGAGCAAATTAACACATTCTCTTGGTACCTGGTGTGCAGCCACCGCCTTGGAAAATGCCTTTTTTTCCATTCCTGTCCATAAGGCCTACCAGAAGCAATTTTCCTTCAGCTGGCAAGGCCAGCAATACACCTTTATTGTCCTGCCTCCGGGTATATCAACTCTCTGGCTTTGTGTCATAATCTTACTCAAAGAGACCTTGATCACTTTTCACTTCCACAATGTATCACACTGGTCCATTACATTGATGACATTATGCTGATTGGATCCAGTGAGCAAGAAGCAGCAAACACACTGGACTTATTGGTGAGACATTTGCATGCCAGAGGATGGGAAATAAATCTGACTAGAATTCAGGGAACTTCTACCTCAGTAAAATTTCTAGAGGTCCAGTGGTGTGGGACCCATTGAGATATTTCTTCTAAGGTGAAGGATAAGTTGCTGTATTTGGCTCCTCCTATAACTAAGAAAAAGGCACAATGCCTAGTGGACCTATTTGGATTTTGCAGGCAACACATTCCTCATTTAGGTGTGTTACTCTGGCCCATTTATCAAGTGACCCAAAAGGCTGCCAGTTTTGAGTATGTTCCAGAACTGGAGAATAGGTTCTGCAATAGCTCCAGGCTGCTGTGCAAGCTGCTCTGCCACTTGGGCCATATGACCCAGCAGATCCAATGTTGCTTGAGGTGTCAGTGGCAGAGAGGGATGCTGTTTGCAACCTCTGGTAGGCCCCCATAGGTGAATCACAGTGAAGGTCTCTAGGATTTTGGAGCAAGGCCCTGCCATCTTGCACAGATACCTACTCTTCTTCTGAAAGACAGCTCTTGGCCTGTTACTGGGCTTTGGTGGAAACCGAACGTTTGACTATGGGTCATCAAGACATAATGTGACCCGAACTGCTTGTCACGAACTGGGTGCTTTCTGACCCATCTAACCATAAAATGGGTTGTGCACAGCAGCATTCCATCATCAAACGAAAGTGGTATATATGTGATTGGGCTTGAGCAGACCCTGAAGGCACAAGTGAGTTACATGAGGAAGTGTCTCAAAAGCCCATGGTCTCCACTCCTGCCACCCTGCCTTCTCTCCCCTGGCCTGTACCAGTAGCCTCATGGGGAGTTCCCTATGCTCAATTGACAGAGGGAGAGAAGACTAGGGCCTGGTTCACAGATGGTTCTGCATGATATGCAGGCACCACCCGAAAGTGGACAGCTGCAGCACTACAGTCCCTTTCTAGGACATCCCTGAAGGACTAGCAGTGAAGGAAAATCTTCCCAGTGGGCAGATCTTCAAGAAGTGCACCAGACTGTGCACATTGCATGGAAGGAGAAATGGCCAGATGTGCGATTATGTACTGATTCATGGGCTGTAGCCAATGGTTTGGCTGGATGGTCAGAGATTTGGAAGAAACACGATTGGAAAATTGGTGACAAAGAAATTTGGGGAAGAGATATGTGGATAGATCTCTCTGAGGGCTCAAAAACTGTGAAGATATTTGTATCCCATGTGAGTGCTCACCAATGGGTGACCTTAGCAGAGGAGGATTTTATTAGTCAAGTGGATAGGGATGACCTGTTCTGTGGACACCACTCAGCCTCTATCCCCAGCCACCCTGTCATCACCCAATGGGCCCATGAACAAAGTGGCCATGGTGGCAGGGATGGAGGTTACACATGGGCTCAGCAACATGGACTTCCCCTCACCAAGGCTGGCCTGGCTACAGCCACTGCTGAGGGTTCAATTCGCCAGCAGCAGAAACCAACACTGAGCCCTCGATATGACACCATTCCTGGGGGTGATCAGCCAGCTACGTGGTGGCAGGTTGATTCCACTGTACCTCTTCCATCATGGAAAAGGCAGAAGTTTGTCCTCACTGGACTAGACACTTACTCTGGATATGGGTTTGCCTATCCTGCATGCAATGCTTCTGCCAAGACTACCATCCGTGGGCTCACGGGAATGCCTTATCCACCATCATGGTATTCCATACAACCTTGCCTCTGACCGAGGCACTCACTTTACAGCTAAAGAAGTGCAACAGTGGGCTCGTGCTCATGGAATTCACTGGTCTTACCATGTTCCTTATTATCCAGAAGCAGCTGGATTCATAGAATCATGGAATGGCCTTTTGAAGTCACAATTATGATGACAATGAGGTGACAAGTACTTTTCAGGAATGGGGCAAAGTTCTCCAGAAGGCTGTGTATGCTCTGAATCAGCATCCAACATATGGTACTGTTTCTCCCATAGCCAGGATTTATGGGTCCACGAATCAAGAGGTGGAAGTGGGAGTGACCCCACTCACCATCACCCATAGTGATCCACTTGCAGAACTTTTGCTTCCTGTTCTCACGACATTACGTTCTGCTGGCCTGGAGGTCTCAGTTCCAGAGGGTGGAACGCTGCCACCAGGAGACACATTAGGGCATCTCTCAGTATTATCATGCCCTATGATTAAGGTCAATGGGAATCTACAACAGCCCAGTCCAGGCAGGACTACAAATGGCCCAGACCCTTCAGGAATGAAGGTTTGGGTCACTCCACCAGGAAAAGAAAAAAAACAAAAACAAAACAAAAAAAACACAACCTGCTGAGGTGGTTGCCGAAGGCAAAGGGAATACAGAATGGGTGGTAGAAGAAAGTAGTCATCAATACCAGCTACGACCACACGACCAGCTGCAGAAATGAGAACTGTAATTGTCATAAGTATTTCCTCCTTCTTTTGTTAAAAACATGTTTGTTCATGTATACACTTGTACTAAGAAAAAATCTTCATTTTATTTCCTTTTTCCTTTATCATATGACATGATTTATTGACTTCATATCAGCATTTAAGTGTTGGTAACTTTACATAATAGCATTTCGGTTGGGGATTGGTGGATTTCTAGTTGTATGAAGGATAGTTGTATTATGGTCATAATTATGACCTTATTATTGTCTTTATTTGAAGATTATGCATGATCTCAGGAGATGTGTATGGGTTGAAGCTGACAAGGGGTGGACTTGTGATGGTTAATACTGAGTGTCAGCTGGAATGGATAGAGGAGGCAAAGTACTGATCCTGGGTGTGTCTGTGAGGGTGTTGCCAAAGGAGATTAACATTTTTAACATTTGAGTCAGTGGGCTGGGAAAGGCAGACCCACCCTTAATCTGGGTGGGCACTATCTCATCAGCAGCCAGCATAGCTAGAATATAAAGAAGGCAGAAAAATGTGAAAGACTAGACTGGCCTAGACTCCCAGCCTACATGTTTCTCCTGTGCTGGACCCTTCCTGCCCTCAAACATCAGGCTCCAAGTTCTTCAGTTTTGGGACTTGGATGGTCTTTCTTTGCTCCTTAGCTTGCAGATGGCCTATTGTGGGGCCTTGTGATAGTGCGAGTTAATACTTAATAAACCCCCCTTTATATATGTGTGTGTGTGTATATATATCCTGTAGTTCTGTCCCTCTAGAGAACCCTAACGGATACACTTGGGTATCTTTCATGCACACATGAGGTATGCATGTTAATGAATTTCTGTTTGTTTTTCTCTTGGTAATCTGACTTTTGCTACAGGGATTTCTTCCAAACAAGATTGCAGAAAAGGCAGAGAAAAATTAATTTTTCTTCCCCTACACTGTTGAGAATAAAAAGTGATACAACTCTGTGATGTAGTACTTAGTAATATCCAGCCAAATTGCTTACACATTTACCCTTTTTTCTTTTTCTGTCTTTCTTTTTTTTGAGACAGAGTCTCACACTGTTAACCGGGGCTGGAGTGCAGTGGCCTGATCTCCACTCACTGCAACCTCCACCTCGCAGGCTCAAGCAGTTCTCCTGCCTCAGCCTCCCAAGTAGCTGGGATTACAGGCGCCCGCCACAAGACCCAGCTAATTTTTTCTTTTTCTTTTTTTTTTTTTTTGAGACGGAGTCTTGCTCTGTCACCCAGGCTGGAGTGCAGTGGCTGGATCTTAGCTCACTGCAAGCTCCGCCTGCCGGGTTTACGCCATTCTCCTGCCTCAGCCTCTCCAGTAGCTGGGACTACAGGCGCCCGCCACCTCGCCTGGCTAGTTTTTTGGTTTTTTTTTTTTTTTAGTAGAGACAGGGTTTCACCGTGTTAACCAGGATGGTCTCGATCTCCTTATCTCGTGATCTGCCCGTCTCGGCCTCCCAAAGTGCTGGGATTACAGGCTTGAGCCACCGCACCCGGCCGCGACCCAGCTAATTTTTTGTATTTTTAGTAGAGACAGGGTTTCACTATGTTGACCAGGCTGGTTTCGAACTCCTGACCTTGTAATCTGCCTGCCTTGGTCTCCCAAAGTGCTGGGATTACAGGCGTGAGCCACTGCACCTGGCCACATTTACCCTTTGACACAACAATTTCACTTTAGGTATATATCTTAAACATACACTGCTTAAAAAAAAATACTTAAAGTGTGCACAAGACTATTCACTGAAGCTCTATTTGTAATATCAAAAAAATGGTCATGTCAGTGTTGGGGCTCAGAAAGCAATACTCCATAATATGGTGTTTTTTTTTTTTGTTTTTTTTTTTGTTTGTTTGTTTGTTTTTTTTTTTCCAGGTAGACAGGCATGAGCAGGGCAGGAGAGGCATCTCCCCAGCTCACTAGCAATGTCAGGTGATGGTTTAGCAATGATCACATTGCCTTTCTAAAAGTGATAAATTGGCAGCCAGCACCAGGGAGAGGCCATTTCCTGATAGTCCACACCTGCTGCACTAAAATGTGAATCAATTGCAGATGCCAGGGAGAAGCAACTTCCTGAGCATGTGTGTTAAGAGACAAAATGGTGGCGTATGACCTTCTGGGGTCACCCCACCGGAAGAGGGAAGAAAGTCTTGGATGGGCATGTGTACCACTTCCTAGACAAGCTGCACGTGCTCACTTCCCAGGCGTAAGAGGGCACTGTGCATGCGGGCAGCCCACCCTAACGGAAGAATCATGGGAAAGGGGCCGGCCTATAAAGTGCTAGGATCAAGGTTACACATTGGACTTGTTCTTCAAGTTGTCCACTTGGATCTCTTCCAAGAGTACGTTCTTTTCCTTTCTTTCCTGTTCTAAAGTCTTTTAAAATACATCTTCGCTCCTCATCTGAAACTTGCTGTGGTCTCTTTTTCTTTAGTGGAATTCTTCCTTCTCGGGAGGCAAGAACTGAGGTTGCTGCAGACACGTGCAGATCCACAGCTGGTAACTTGGATACCTGTCACCAGTAACATTTTGACATGCTGAACTGAAGAAACCCCAAAGTCTCTATAACCTCCCCCCAGCTCCCCACCATTTCTCTGAAAGAAGCTGAAGTTCCTTTATCTGTGTAAGATCCAGACTCACCAAGGAGAACAACTGTTTTTTCTTCCCCTCCCTATTATCTCACTATCTATTGCAGAAAAAAGCAAGATGTGACCACGCCTGAGTAGATTCTTTTATGAGCATCTGACTGTCTCTGAGGTTATTTAAATTCTGAAGAAAACTACTTACAAGTCCATGTCTGTTCCTGGATCCAATCTTTCTCCTTAGCAATTTATTACCTTTCCATAGAATTCCTCTTCTTCCCGTACCACAACCTACTTTACCAAGATCCAAGTCCCCATTCTTTCTGTAAACTCAAGATTGTATAGAAGCTTCTGTACCTCACTGGGAAGTTGGGTCTTCAGAATAAAGGTTCCCATGTATGAACATTAAATAAACATGTATGGCTTTTTTCCTATTAATCAATCTGCCTTACTTCAGTGATTTTTCAGGAAATCTTTAGGAGACCCAGAGCCTACGGGCCACACGTTGACCTAAAAGAAAAAGGCTGAGGCACAAAATGTAATTCAAAGAATTTACTTAAGTCAAAGCAAAGACAGCTGCCCAGAAAACTCAGAGCCAATAACCTTGGATATTAACTTTATTTCTCCTTTGTTACAAGCAAACTTTTAAAGGTTAAGAAAAGAGAGAGAGAAAGTGGGTTGATACAAAGTTGTTTGTTAGGAATTCTTATTGGTTTACAGAAATAACATGGCTTAGTGATTGACTACATACATTATTAGGTTATAGGGTGTGTGGTATAGTCTCTGGTATGTCATTATTAAGTTGTGGCAATATCAAGCTGTTTCAAGAGATGGAAACACGGTTCAATAAGGTAATAGGACATGATTGCTGTCTCATTTTCATGTCTCTCTGGGCCTAATAATTTAAAAGGACCTACATTTCTCAGATAAAAGTTATTTTCTTTTTTTTAGAAACAACCAAAACAACCGATAGGGAACTGATTAACTCAGTCATGGTGTAATTGAAACTACCTTTGTGAAAAATACGACAATGTGAGAAATCTGACATAGCTGACTCCATCTTGCTTCTAACCTCACTCATTCTTTACTCATTCTTGTCTTTACTCATTCCTGGGCATAGGCCAAGCTAAGTATCGGAGGACTTTAGTTTATATTTTGACTTTAAAATATGTTAATAGTCCCTTCTGGAAATAACCCTCACCTTTCTTGGGGGCCAACACCGCGTTTGTGAAACTAACACATTGGCTACAAGGTTAGAATTACAGTTAAGCAGTCATGTAGCTGGAGGTCACAAGAGTTGTAACCTCCCCGGTTGTTCCTATAGATAACATCATTATGGTAAGATCTAGTTCTCTTGTTTGAGGTATTTTTCAGACCTTGCATTCTGATGAACCAGCTAGTACCACTCTGACGAGTAACACATACCAAGAAACTGACTCAACCAGTCCTGTTTTCCCCACTCAGGAACTGACTCAGACAAGAAGACAACATTGACCCCCTGTGATTTTATTCCCCGGCCCAACCAATCACAGTAGTCCTCATTCCCTAGCCCTCTGCCTGCCAAACTATCCTTGAAAAACCCTAGCCTCTGAATTCTTAGAGAGGCAGGTTTGAGAAACATTTTCCATTCTTCTGCTTGGCTAGCCCCGCAATAAATGAACTCTTTTCTCTGCTGCAACACTCTTGCTAGTGTCATTGCATTGGCTTTTCTGGAAAGTGAGCAAGAAGAACCCACTGGGCTGTAACATGATCGCAGAATGGGGTACCATGCAGCTGTAAAAATGATTGAGGCTGATCTCTACATACTTATATGAAGTGATTGCTGGAATATATTACTAGGTGAAAAAAGACAAGAGGCAGAATAGTATAAAGAATATGCTACCCTTTATATAAAAGAGTAGGAAATATGGAAACAAGAATATACAAAAATACATGTATACGTATGTATGTATCTGCATGTGTGTATATACATATGTATGTATATACATGTGTATACATACATAATCACAAGCAGAAACATGTATACACACACACATCCCGCATGTATTTGTTATATTTTCTTCTTTTTAAACTTTTATTTTAGGTTCGAGGGAACATGTGAAGTTTTGTTATATAGGTAAACATGTTATTTGTTATATTTTCAAATAGAAAGAATTGAAGAATAACTAAAAACATCCAATATAACGGTTACCTATCAGGGAAGGAAGCAAGAGACAGATTGCAGTACAAACTTGTGTTGTAATTTTGACATTGAAACCATGGAAATGTTTTATATAAGAAAAAATAAATAGAAAAAATTTAATAAATTTTATTTTAAAAACAATAGAAATGAATAGAAAGAAAAAATAAATAGAAAGAAAAAATTGAAAACAAACAAATGTAAACTCAACCATTGGATAATAACAGAAAAAAAAATTACATCACGTTAAAAAATTTTAAGTGTCAAGTTTTAGTAGAACATATATTGTAACTTTAAAACTATTATAGGTATGTTTAAGATAAAATGAATAAGTAATCACATTGATGTATTTAAGGAAGGAGATTTTCAGCATGAGAAAATTGAAAAGAGATACCCATATAAAGTAAACTAGGTTAAATAAAAATCTTCAGTCTTGAATTTAAATGACAAATTCATTTTTTTCTCTCAAAAAAACTTTTGTTTGCTGACTCTGTTGCCAGAAAGTGCCCAGTAGCAAGGAGAATTCTTATGTTTTCTAAACATGATTTCCACTAAAATATTCTAGGAATTTTGGTGAAGTAGCTGATCTTAACTAGGCCTAGGGCAAAAAATGGGAAGATAAACCTGGGACATCTTATTGTAAGTAGGAAATAAGGAATTTATCTAGACCAGTTGTCTCATATAACAACAACAACAACAACAACAACAAAAAAAAAAAAAACCAAAAACCAAATGGAAAGGGCTCCCTCCCATTGGCCTACAATAGGACAACTGAGCATCAACAATAATATACAAATCACATAACACACAAAATATATAAGATTCCATTTGTTTAGTAAGACTCTTAGGAAAAAAAATACTCCTTGGTCTCCATTTGGGGCTCTCTAGATCCAATCTGTTTACTTTAAAAATTAATAGAGGAAGAACCAAACATCCATTTCCTTTTCCTATGCAAGCTGTGTTTCGGGTAACCAAGTACTTAACTTGTGCATGCTCTTCTTTATGGAAGAATCTCCTTTAATACATGCAGAAAGAATGATGGAATTAGAAAATGGTCATATTTCAATTACTGAATTATCAATGGAAGTCATCAGTGTATGCTGAACCATTAGTTAAAAGGTTAATGGAAATCTTCATGATGGAATGATCGGTCTGACAGAATCTCAAAGCCCAAATCTAGCTGTCACTAAAAGTGGGACAATCAAACATCATATGCCTTCTGATATGATACAAAGGAAACTAGGTATTACCACCCATCGGGGATGTTTACCTAAATGATTGAAACTAAATCAACTTAAGCATCCAAATCTATCAGTTAACAGGGAATACAGAGCAACAAATGAGCTGAATACGGAATGAGAAGCAGTATTTGAAGTTTGACATGAGGAGGGAGGGTTGAGGGGGAAGGCATTAAAAGTAGGAACCAAACCACAGAGGCAAAGAAGAAGCAAATAATTTCTGTGGCAAGTAATAGGCATTGAGGCTGTGTTCTGGAAGTCCTTGAATGCCTGGCTGAGAAATGTGTAAACATAAATAAATAAAATTAACAGTAACCACTTTTAAATGCTTTCTGTGAATGAGGAGTTGGGTTTCTTGTACTGACTTACTTACAACAATGCTTTGTGGGAGGCATTATTTTAATTGTTTTACAAATGGAGAACCTGAGGCCTCAGAAAAGTAAAATAGCTTACGCTTGGGCACCCAACACTTAAACACAGACGGTTTCAAAGGTTCAATGTTATTGCTTTCTCTATTGTAGAACTGCAAATTCACTGAAGAGAGAACAGTTGACTCTCAAACAGTACAGGTTTGAACTGCACGGGTCCACTTATACACTGACTTTCTCTGCCTCTGCCTCCCCTGAGACAGCAAGACCCTCATCATTCTCTGTCCACTCAACATGAAGATGACAAGGATGAGGACCTTTATATGATGATCCACTTCTACTCAATAAATAGGAAGTATATTTTCTCTTTCTTACCATTTTCATAATACTTTAATTCATACTTTCTTTTCTTCATACTTTCTATTAATTCATACTTTCTTTTCTGTATCTTATTTATTGTCAGAATACTGTATGCAATAAACATAGTGTACAAAATCTGTGTTAATCAACTCTTTGTGTTATCAGTAAGGCTTGCAGTCAACAGTAGTCCATTAGTAGTTACGTTTTTGGGGAATCAAAACTTATTGATAGATTTTGGACTGCATGGTGTAGACTAAAAATAAAATTCTAAGCCCCCCAACTGATGGAATGTACCCCTTTTCTCAGCCAAGGGGATTCCAAAAGAAAACTGAAAAGCTAGTTTAGGTCATTATGGGAAGGTGGGGTTGGACATGCCTCATACTCTCTTCCCTTTGGAATTCAGGCACAGCTGACTAACAATAACATTAAAACAGAGATCTTAAGACTGACAAAACAAACTCTCTGTAGCAATAAGATACCAAATTCCAAACTGACTTCAGTATAGCATCACAGGACAGATAGCAGGCCCTGAAAGAAATAAAACATTTTAACCCAAAATGTATTTCTTTTATATAGTTTGAAATGGCCCTGCAAAGCTGTCTCTTGTGTGAGAAACTTACATTCTAAAGAGAGCCCCCTTCCCTTTTCAGATCTTTTCCTGATCCTGAAGAGGTTAGCTGAGAATTCAGTACCGATTGAAAGTCTGAATAGGAAACATTTGCCATCTATTGCCTCTAAGGGCAGTCCCCTATGAGACTTCATTTACTTAATAAGAACCTTGGCCTCCATAGTCCCTCATCTTATCCCAGACACTCCTTTCTATTGATTCCAGGTCTTTAGGTAGTAACTTAACTCTTTCAACCAACGGCCAATCAGAAAATCTGCGAATCCATTTATGACCTATAAGCCTCCCTTGTTTCAAGTTGTCCCACCTTTCTGGACCAAACTAATGCATACCTTACATGTATCAATTGATGTCTTATAGCTCCCTAAAACTATAAAACCAAATGAAACCAAGCTGTAACCTCACCACTTTGCTCACACTTTCTCAGAACCTCCTGGGGCTGTGTCACAGGTCACAGTCCTCACATTTGGCTCAGAATAAATCTCTTCAAATATTTTACAGACTTTCACTTTTTCCATCAATGGTGGGGATGGGTGCCCTTAATCCACCCACTGTTCATGAGTCAACTGTATTGCTTATACTTTTCCAGCTAATGTGAATCATTCTTTGTGATTTATTCTTGGCTTATTTATTATATACTATGTTTCATTGAGCATACCAATTGTAAGACTCACAATTGTCTTATGTGGTAGGAAAGAAAAATGTTAATCAAGCTATAACACATTGTTTTACGTATCACTCAGAATTTCTGCCGATTGAAAGAGCTCTGATGGTATTGATACGGACAGGAGATGGAAATTCTGGGGAGAAGAGGGCAGTTCCCGGAAAAGGCTCCACCCTCAAGCCTGAAGACCCGTGGCCCTAAATGAGAACAGGCATTCTTGTTTTCATGCCAAAAAGTTGCCTTTTGGTCCACCATGACCCCTATCCTGCACCCATATAAACCCCGAACTCTAAGCTCCAGAAGCAGACCAACAAGCCAGCGGACCAGCAGACACACAGTGGAACGATGCGGCAGAGAAAGGGAGAAGGGGAGGAACACCTGAACTCTGAAAGGCGTTCAGTTTGGGGTGGTCAGAGAGGAATCCCGCCGCTGGGCAGCCCAACTCCAGGAGAGGGTCATCTTCCCATTCCATCCACCTCTTCTGGCTCCCCGTCCATCCTGCTGAAAGCCACCTCCACCATTCAATAAAACCTCGCATTCATCCTTCGAGTCTGTGTGTGACCCGATTTTCCCGGGACACTGGACAGGAGCGCAGGATACAGAAAACTATCACACTGGCCCTCTGCTCTCGTGAAAAGGCAGAGGGTCCATTGAGCTGGTTAACGCTCAAGCCATCTGTGGACAGCCAAGCTGAAAGAGCTTTGTAACACTGGGGTTGCAGGCACCCACCCCTAGACACTAGCAGGGAGCCGGAGCCCAAAGCCTCGCCAGGCCTCTGCACCTGCCATTCTGCAAGCTCTCCCTAGGGATTTGAGCTGCTGGGCAACCAAACAGGCGAGCCACACCTCTGTCACACGTCCTGCTAGGAGAATCAGGAAACTCTCCCATTTCAGTATTATTTAGGCACTAGTTTTTAACTATATATTACTCTTGCCATACATATAATCAACAATATTAGTAAACTATGTTGGTTAACAATTTCTAGAATTTCTCACAATTCTGAGTATGACTCTTCCACATTGCTTTTCAGTTGACAGTCACTAAGGTCTACGCTTCTCCATGCATTTTTCTTTGTCCAATTAAGGGCCAAGCTAACTAAAGACCATGGGTGTTGGGCTCTTAAGTCAGTTTTACAATGATTTCAAGGGATTCTACCTTAGAATTTTGTTTGGAACTTGCTCAACCAGCTTGATCCATGCCCTTCTCATCTCCACTCACAACATTTGTATCTTATAGATTAAAAAAGTGTCCTTAATTTTCCTCCAACATTCTGAAACTTAATTTTGCAAGTTTTGATGCTGGAACTTTTAATTTTTTTTTTTTTAAACAAAGTGACAACTATATTATGATTACTGCCAGGCAAAGTAAGGGTTCATCAGCATAATTTGCATCTCAGTTATAGAGAAGCTAAAATATGAGAAAGAAAAAGGCAGACCTTGGCATTGCTGAATTATGATAGTTAAAAAATAATAATTTGCTTAAACATCATAAGCATGTGGAAAAAACTCATTAGAGTAGTGAGTAGATTGTTGAGTTATATAGTCTCCTCAGTTACTATGTGTTCTGTGATATTTCTTCCTCTCTTCCTCTGACTTCTTCCCTTTTTGCTTTACTTTCTTTCCTATACTTATTTACTGAGGGTCTATCACAACCAGATATTTCTTTTTCTTTCTCTCTTTTTTTTTTTTTTTTTGAGATAGAGTGTTGCCGTGTTGCCCTGTCGCCCAGGCTGGAATGCAGTGGCGCTATCTCGGCTCACTGCAAGCTCTGCCTCCCGGGTTCACGCCATTCTCCTGCCTCAGCCTCCCAAGTAGCTGGGACTACAGGCGCCCGCCGCAACACCCGGCAAATTTTTTTGTGTTTTTAGTAGAGACAGGGTTTCACCGTGTTAGACAGGATGGTCTCGATCTCCTGACCTCATGATCCACCGGCCTCAGCCTCCGAAAGTGCTGGGATTACAGGCGTGAGCCACCGTGCCCTGCCATGAACCAGATATTTCTAAGTATAGGTGCATGGAAGTCATTAGAAAATAAAGATCACAACTTTATTCAGCTGAATTGTAGTCTTAAAGAGAAGTATTTGGGTAATTGTAGGGAAAAACAAAGGCATTTTAGGTGAATGGGCTATTGCAAGTAAGTCAACAATGCTGAAATTAAAAAATATTTTTTCATACTATGGAATATGGACTCTTCAGAAAGCACTTTTCTGAACTTCACATTTATTTACATGAATAGATCGTGTGTGTATTTATATGTTTGCATTGCACTTTAACATCTAAATGCAGGCTGGGCGCGGTGGCTCATGCCTGTAATTCCAGCACTTTGGGAGGCTGAGGCAGGTGGATTACCTGATGTCAGGAGTTGGAGACCAGCCTGACCAACATGTGAAACCCCGTTCTATTAAAAATACAAAAAAAAAAAAAAAAAAAAAATTAGCCAGGTGCGGGTGTCCTGGTGCTTGCCTGTAAATTATGCCACTGCACTCCAGCCTGGGTGACAAACGAGACTCCATCTCAAAAAAAAAAAAAAAAAAAGAAAAGAAAAGAAACAACAACAACACACACACACACACCCCCAAAAGAAACCTAAATGCAGATGAAGCTACCTTCTATAGAATATCATGTATTCTTCAAGATGAACAAGAAAAACTGCCTAAAATGATGATCAGTGAAATGCAAAAAGGACACTAGCATGGAAAATGAAATATAAATGAGGTTTATAAAATTATCTTGGTTATATTTCTCTAAGGTGTTGTTTGTAGCCTGGATGACCCTCTCATTTAGCACATGAGTTCTTGGTTAACCAAGTTGCTTTTGGAGTTACTTTACTGTCATTCAGGTGTGTTCTGAATTTTCTTTTTCCTCCTTAAATCCGCGGAGAATATGAGTATATCATTCCAGAATTCAGAGTCATTCTGAACTTGAAGTATTCCTTTGGAATCTTCATGTGTGAAAAAAAATCTATTATTTGGTACGAGGGAAATTTTTTCTTTTGCTTGAGATCACAGACTAAAGAGCATATCATTTCTCAGCAATTTAAATTTAAATGAATTAGTGTGCTAACTTTGATTTGCCTCTGTTCCTTCACAGCCACACATAGCAGTTTGCATTAATCAAATTAATAATAAAGGGATTAGAAATTGCTAGCTTCTAAGGGAGGAACATGTCAGTGGTATTAAAAGTTGCATTTGGAATGATTATCCTTGCATATTAATTATAAGCTGCCTGGGATGCAGAGGAATTTCAAGGAAATGATAGTCTAACCATGTGCTATCTTAATTTCAGAAAAGATCCTTTAAGAAACGAATTTCATTGTGATGTACTTTGTAATCAGCCCATGTATTAATTTAGATAGATGACCCCAAATCCTTTAAATCCACTATCACCGGCAATAATTAAAAGGACTCTATAAGGCTGTTTACTAAGTTTTGTATCAGGACACAATGGAAGATGGATTTGTTTACAAAATGGAAATTGTAATTGAATACAATAGAAAGCTCATCTCATTAGTTGTAATGGCGATTGGATAATTTGTGCCATCCACGATTTGGTTTGTGTGTAAGACTTGAATAAGAGAAGAAAAACAGGAGGAAAGGTAAGAAAGAAATTACCACTAAGAGCTCTTCTCTACAATTGACTAATTTCTTTTGGCATTCTAACGGATGTTACTTATGGCTCCATAGTGCAGGTGATGATTCTTCCTTTGTTAAGCCTAGGCATAAAAGTAATAACATGGCAAAAATTAGCAGCTATTAAATTTGTTGCTGTATTGTTCACTCAACAACTTTCAGTCTAAAGAACCAGATCCCCAAGAAAAAAGGGCCTTATTTTTAAGTTCCCTGCCCCTGGATGGGAACTGGCCCACTCATAGATAATAAACAGTTCTATAGTCACTTAAAATCACAAAACATGGACTCAACTCAATCAGGGTGTCTGACCTATTAATCAACAATTCAATCTTCATTGTAAGGTGTGGCTTTTTTTTTTTTTTTTTATTTCTTACAACTAAGGCTTGGAGACAGAAGTGAGGTCTGACTGCTCCATTTCTCCATTCCTGCCCAACGCTTGCTTTGCATCTGCAGCTTTGATTCTCTCAACTTGAAGCATGAGGAATGAGAAGAGAAAATAGTAGGGAGGTAGGAAGATTCTTGTTTGATGATGCCTTCAAAATCTCTGATCAGTGAGGTCCTTTAAAGCTCTTTCATTAAATTATTTAATTTTTTTTCTCCCAACATAGGATACCGGGTTATATATTCAAAATAGGCTAGGATACAAAGAAAGCAAATAACTAAACTGAATTGAAAGAGGTGATGTCACCTAAATTTCACACTGTCAATCTTAGCTGTACTGAGCCACCTGTGTCCACATTGTTTTCAACTGCAGTAGACAAGGATAAAGTAAGATGAACTCATATACATTGAGTGCCTACTGTGTAGGAGGTAACTGTTGAGACGGGATTGTTCCCTTGACCCCCTTTGTGGGTGGGAACTGGGATGGCTTATTTTACTCAGCCTGCCACTTGCCACTCCTTGAGAGAGGGAGCATGCGATTGCACAGCAAGTGTGGGAACCAGAGTGAATGTATGCGGGAATCTGCTGGTTGCTCCTCTCTGGCGGGAGCAGACTCTGTGAGAGCCCTGCAGCAGTGTCCAAGCCCCCACCCTCTTGGCACCTGAGTTCTTGTTCATCCAGGAAGAATCAGGTCATGTGAATGGATTGAAGGGTAGTATATGCAGAGGAATTTATTGGGCAATGGATGTGGCTCTCAGTGGAATGGGGAGTTGGAAAGGGGATGGCGTGGGAAGAAGGAGATCCTTCCCTGAAGCCTCACTGTCTGAAGGTGGCCATGTCTATCCATAGTCTCTGATGCTTGGTTGCTGCTTCTCCACTCACTATTCAGCAGCTTGTATCCCCAGTGTTCAGAGCTTGTATTGCTCTGCTAGCTGAAGTCTTTTTAGGGGCACAGGATAGGGGTGTGGCAGGCCAAAAAAGCAACATTTGGGTGGAAAAATGAGGTCAGCTGTTTTCACTGAGGGCTGCAGCTCCAGGATTAAGGGTAGTGTTTATCCAGGAGTCCAATCATTTTGTATCACTGTGATCCTTTAGCCTATGACAAGCTTTGACATTGCCATCTACCCTGCTGACAGAAGCACAGATTTGACTTTAGCTAAAATGAGAAATGCTTCATATATGTGGAGATAATTTCCAGGAGTAACTACAAGCAGCTAGGCTAGTATTTGCATAAAGATTAATATATTAGACCAAATACCACCAGCAAGTGAGCACTCTCAGAAACTGCTTTCCCAAGATGGGAAAAGATACTGCTTGTGACTGTCATTAAAAAACAAACATAAAACAATTATTTTGTTCACTGTCTCTAATTTGGAACATATCCTTTCTGTTGAATTGGGTTTCTCTGCTATGTAGTAATCTAATCTGTACTTCGTAGTGGGTCCCACAGTCATTTCCCTTTTTTATAATTTTACACAGTGTGTATTAGTCCGTTCTCATGCTGCTAAATGAAGACATACCTGAGACTGGGTAATTTATAAACGAAATAGGCTTAACAGACTCACAGTTCCACGTGGCTGGGGAGGCCTCACAGTCATGGCAGAAGGTGAAGGAGAAGCAAAGGCATGCTTTACATGGCAGCAGGCAAGAGAGCTTGCACAGGGGAACTCCCATTTATAAAACCATCAGATCTCGTGAGGTTTATTTACTACCGTGGAAGAGTATGGGGAAACTGCCCTCATGATTCAATTATCTCCACCTGGCCCTGCCCTTGACACATGGGGATTAATTATTACCATTCAAGGTGAGATTTGGGTAGTGACCCAGCCAAATTATACCATAGGGTTTTGCTCTGTTGCCCAGGTTGGAGTACATTGGTGTGATCATAGCTCATTGCAGCCTCAAACTCCTAGGCTCAAGTGACCCTCCTGCCTCAGTCTTCTGAGTTGCTGGGATTACAGATGTACACCATGACACCCGCTTTTTGTTTTTGTTTTTTTGGTAGATACAGTGTCTAGCTGTGTTTCTCAGGATGGTCTTCAACACCTGGCATCAAGAAATCCTGCCACCTCGGCCTCCCAAAATACTGGGATTGCAGGTGTGAGCCACCATGCCCAGCCCCCATTTTCTCTTCCATGTGTGCATTTTATACTTTAGAGAGTAACAAGCTCTGACACAATTAGTATTGCTGCATCCTACAGATGATGTAATTGAGGCTCAGGGGTTTAGGTATTATGCTCAAGGCCTCACTTCTAATAAATTGTAGATCCGTAGTATTCATTTAGAAGTCCAATCAAAGTCTGCTTATTTCTAAAGGTATTTCTATTAAATCATCAAGTTCATCTGTCCCTCAAGAATGCCCTGTGCCCTTTGGGAACACAAAAACAAAGTACGCCCGTCTCCCCTTTCATTGTTGCTACTGTTGCTTCATCCAGGATATGGTGGATAGTCAGAATCCAAAAGCTTGCAGGAAAGTGGGTGAGGATGTATGCATCTGTAAGTATGTTTAACAACTACTTCCCATGTACATATCGTTTAAATAGACTATCCATATTATTTCCATCTCCTTTCCCTGAACCTTGTTGCTGAACAATTTTATAGGTCTAGAGAATAAGTGCCTGAAATGTGAAAACATAAGGAAAAGGTTAATGAAAGCAGTGAGAAAAATTTTTTGATTTCTTTTAGGACGGTTGCCGGTGATCTTTTAGATTCATGTCTCCATTTAGTGTCTGGACACCTGAGTGCTTGCTGATTTGTATGATTGTCCTAATGACCAATGACATGAATTACTGAAAACCTAATTAGGCCTTTTGAGCTCACAGTATTTTTTAAGAGACTCTGACATTTGGTGAGGAGTGCGGTGTCAGCAGAATATCTTGCCTGAATATAATTTATAATTTGAGGAAAGGTACTGGCATGTAATTATGTGGGCACAAAGAAAGAGCAATTGTATGAACCCATCTTGAATGATGAACTTTGGGAACAATGAAAAAGGGCAAATGTGGCCCAGCCCAGGCAAAACATATCACATGCCCAGTCTGTCAAGAGACTTGTGTATGATTTATATACTTAACAATGATCTCTAAATTGCTACCTAGCATTACTACAATAGATTCGTATTTGTTGATACTAAAGTATATTCAATAGTATATTTCTATATGTTGAGGGTTCTGGGTGGTGAATGTTGGTCTCAGAAAGCTCAAGGAGGAAGGAAGCATTTTGACAGCACCAAAGACCTATCAGTGGAGTTTTAATAAAATGTCCCCGACTTTTTATGGAATGACTGTTCTTGATATTATCATGACCGATGAGTCAATCAGGAACTCAGTTGCCTGTGAAAAGGTGTACTAGTTAGTTATTGTTACATAATAACAATGTAAAAGTTCAGTGGCTTAAAAACGACAATTATTTATTATTGTGGCCCATATGTCTGTGGATCGTCTGAGAGACAGCTGATGCAGACTGGGCTTTAGTGACATTGGCTGGACTTGCTCATGTAGCTGTGGATTGGCTAGGAGCTCTGCTCCAGGCTGGCCTTGAAAGAGGCACCTTATGTGGTACAGATCTGCTCTGTGTGCCTCTCAGCCTCCTCTTGGCATTAGCAGGGTTATTTGCTTCTGTTTTTCTCATGGCAGTGACAAATACAAAAGGGCAAGAGGAAACACAGTAGGCAGCTTCAGGCCAGGGCTCAGAACTAGTGGACTGTTACTTCCATATGATTTTGTTGGCCAAAGCAAATCATATGACCCAATATAGGATCAAGAGTTGGGAAATTATGCTCTGGCACTTTTGTGGAAGGAGCTGCAAAGTCACATGACAAAGGATATGGATATAAGTCAGGGCAACTAATGCAACAAATGGATCATCTAAGAAATGACAGGATGCTTTTGGCAAAAGTTTTTAACTTAAGGAGGCATCTTCTGGTACCTGCACAGACAAGGATGGAGGGAAAAGACTCACACTGTGGTAGCTTCCTCTAAGAAGCTGCTGCCTCCTCAGACTAGAGAGCCATCCCTGCCTGCCTGGCACTCACCTTAAAACTGAACACAAACTTCCCACTTTTGTAGAAGCCCTGGGAGGGAAAGGGAGAGAAGAAAATGTGAGCCAGGGACAAACCTAACTGTGTTGACTGGTGCTGATAGTCACATGCTTCATCACACAAAGGCATCGTTTAGCAAATGCTCAGTTAATTGCTATCATAAACACATGTGATTTAAATCTGGAAATTCAAGCTGATTTGGAGACCCAAATCATAACTGAACCACTCCCTATACTCATTCAAGTTTCCAAACCTCAGCTGCTCCATTCTGGACTTTAATTTTTAAAATGGAATGCAAACTATTTTGGTAAAGCCCACTTGATTTTGCTCCCAACCACAGGATTTCCCCATTGGATCAAAAGCTTGGAAAAATCATTTTAAAGGAGAAACTGAGAAGCAGATTTCCCATTCAGAACCTATACACACATTCATATGTGATATCCAATAATAAGAGTGAGGAATGATGAGGCTGAACCAACAAAAGCTGCCCTGCCCCTGTACCAGATTTTCTTTGGTGCAGTGCCAGGTACTACTGGGCAATGATGCTGAAGAGACTAATGTAAAGTTCACTCCATCTACGTCATAGAAACTTCATGAAATCAACTATATTTCTCAATCAATGTAAACCTTTGAAATGAACACTGAATACATACACTACTATTATTATCAGGACAACAAAAAATATAGTTAAGTGCTGTGGTGGTAACTGTGAAGTACATATTTGATATTTTAATGAGTTTATTTTATTACATTCAAGAAAAGTTAAACCCAGATTAACAGAAGAGTAACAAAGCCACTACAGGCAATCTTTTAATGACATTTCTCTGTAAACAGATTCATCAGTTAGGAACATGCGGGCTGATTGATCTGTTGTTTATGTGGTGGTGTTGCCAATGTGACCAAAAACCCATCACCTTTGCCACAGCTTGTGTGCAGCTGTTAGATAAAATTTAAAAAAGCTCTTTAAATTAAGAAATATTATAAAAAGATTACTACTTTTGTAGTAATTTAAAATATTTGCAGTAAATAAACCTACAAATATTTCCAATAGTCCTTCTTCTTGGAATCAGATTCAACAATAGGTTATGACTATTTGCTTTCAATTAAAGACTATTTTAAGGTGATTCGTAGACAATTATAATCAAGCTAAGAAAAAGAAATTTAGTTATTACCAACAATGTAGTAGCCCAAAATTTCAGAGCAAACTTGGTTTTTAGAAATGGTTTAGCATACAAGGAATGACTCTAATGCTTCAATATAAACCTTTTTGTAGCAGAAATATTCCATTTCCTTAATAAGTCATTCCAGGGAGAGTTGTGAATCAGTTTTCAAGCAGTAACCACATCTTATTTAACTAAACCTGTGGTTTCCTTACTGATGAGAATTCAAAGAATTACACAGAGCTGTCCAAAACTGCTATCTCTGTGCAAGTGAACCTCTCAGATGTTATGTGAATCAAGTTGTGAATTTAAACTGCTAATTGAAGCTAAAATTTTTATGGTCTACCTGAGAAAGTAGAATCAAAAAAAAGATATTTTTGGGAAATCTTAAAATGTTACTTTATTAACTCCAGAATAGTCCAAACTGAGTTTCCGACAGCATCCAAAGGTACTTCACTTTTATTTTTCCCTGAGACAGGGTCTTGCTCAGTAGCCTAAGCTGGAGTGCAGTGGAGCAATCACTGCAGTGCAGTGGAGCAATCACTGCAGTGTCCACCTTCTGGGTTCCAGTGATCTACCCACCTCAGCCTCCCAGGTAGCCGGAACTACAGGCCTGTGCCACCCCACCTGGTTAATTGTTTGTGTCTTTTGTAGAGATGGAGAGATAGGGTTTCACCACGTTGCCCCAGCTGGGCTCAAGCAGTCCTTCCACCTTGGCCTCCCAAGGTGTTGGGGATACAGGCATGAGCCACTGTGCCTAGCCCCAGAATTTTCTTTTTTTAATCAAATACTGTACTTACTGGAGACTGTAGCCTTTGCTCTCTGATAATACATGGTCTTTCAAAGAATGAACATTATTTTGAGCCTTTGTGATATTGAGGCTGTCACTTGTTTCTTGGTAGTATAGAGATTATATGATTAGGTTTACTCAAACCAATTTTATTGCAACTATTGGGTCTAATGCACTGTTGGACCTTTGACTTACGAATGCCTCCGATCAAAGCATCATCAATATTTCCACCTCTTAGCTGCTTTCTATTTCTGACAAATATTTTGTAGTCCTTCAAACAATTTCTTTTCTGTTAAGCAAATCCTATGTTCTCTCTTCAAAAAACAAAAAAAGGGATAAAATAGCCCACTCTGTGTGTGTGTGTGTGTGTGTGTGTGTGTGTGTTGTCTGCCTCTGTGTATTTGTGTGCATGTGCATGCACCTAATTGAAGATCTTTTCTCTCATTTAGGGGCTTGATCATTACAGGGCAAAACCTTTCCCAGAGATAGCCAGGAAAAAGGGATAAGACAAATAACTGGAGAATCAGATCTGCTTTTGGAGTCATGTGCCTGGGTATTCATTTTCCAATGAATATTTGTGCATGTTAAAATCATTTATCAGGAAAAATGTGAGAAGCAGAATTAGGATAAAAAGAAGAAATTGGATTAGAATGAGGATGAACAGGTGAAGATTGTGTGCTAAGAAAAAAACGGGCCCCAGTTTTCTGGCTTCATGTAAAAATACAGAGTATTTTTTAAAAAGTTTTAATGAAGAAGCCTACATAAAAAATATATATTCAGTGTTTAACTGAAGTATTTCCTATTGTGAAAGTGTAATGTTTACACAGCCAAATATACTGCACTAACTTTTCAAATAGGAGTTAGTTCAATTTAATTCCTTAGACATAAGATTAAAATGCAGCTAACATTTATACCATCATTTATTGTTTTCAAAGCAGTTTTAATATATGTCTTATTTATAATCATACTACCTTGAATATCAATGGCACTAGTTGTTAGAAAAACAAATAGGTTATTTAATGCTAATCTATCTTTTTGTTAGTCTCTCCAAGTGTAGACAGATGTACATTCTTATAATGGGATGATAAACAATATAATGAATCGAGTCTGAACTTTAGCAACTTGAGCATGGGTCCAGGCTCAACCACTCTGTATCTGGAATTGTGAAAAAGTTATTTGCATTGAGTCTTCCTCTTTAAAATAGACATCACACCTCTCCTATCAGATAAATTCAATGAAACATTATTTAAAACATGCGCCAATACAGTATCTGTCTCATAATAGGCACTTAGTATATAATGGCATATGTGATGTTTAAAAATATGATGTGGAATATATTATACATTCTAATAACATGTCTAATATGTTTAATCCAAATACTGTTGAAAAGTTATGCAATTTTGCCCTTCTGAATGATTTAAATATTTCAGAATAATCCTTTTATCAATGGTATAACCAGTCTATGTGTCAATTAATGTTTTCCAATTTTACATATTATGGAAAGGAGCATTCTTTAGAGGAACTTAGGGAAGTATGTAGACTGGGGCAAGGACTCAGATCTAGTTTGATACCCAACTTATCTACTTCGAAGCCAAGTGCATTTGGGAATTATGAAGTTCCTCTAAACCTCAGATTTTCAGCTGTTAAATGAGGGGGATATTTAGTACTGTTTACAACTGTTAACTGTTAACCATTAATGTATGCATGACCCTAGCACATAGTATGGGCTCAATAAATGTTAATTTCCTTCTCTTATGTACACAGCTGGCTTTACCTTATTTTGGAGGGAATACGTTTTCTGAAAGTTCAGGCCTGGGTAATTCCAAATGATAATCTGAATAGAACGTTATTGGCAGAAGTGAACAAATATGAAAATGTTCTCTTAATTAAGGTCCTAGGACAGTTACCTGGGACATCCAAGAGTAAGTATGATCCTATCATTGAAGACAGATGCATTATAGAATCAATCACTGGTGAAATCTGGGGACTAGCTGAGGTAGCCCACCTGACCTAGTAGGAAAGCATGGGGAATTTTATTTTTCTGCATTCCTTCTCTGGAAAGATGGAGAGTCACAGTGAGTTTTTCACTATTTGATAAAGACCATCACTTTCCACACATGAACATTCTACTTTAGACAAGAGTCAGACAGCTGTGAGAGACCTGTGAAGACATATTTCAGTTTTATTATCTTTTAGGCATAGACGGGTATGTTAATCCATTTCCACATACAATTCCTATTATCACATACAGGGAGTGAACCTTGAACCTGCAAGACCTGTTTCCTGTTGCCAAAGAATTTAATGGGAGAGCCGAAACCTCAGAAGGTGAGGATTTGGAATTCTTTTTCTTCTCAGCATCTCCGTGCACGTGGCGGCCATTAAACGTGTAAGCTTTCCTCTTTATCCAGGCACTGATTCGATGGTAACAATGCTGACTCTTTTTTCCCCGGCAAACTTTCTGCTTTAGGTCCAGAGCTCTGAGTTTCTCATGTTCTGCTCTGGAGGTTCTGACAGCTGTGTTTGGACTTAATGAACCATTGCAAGTGGAAACCAAGAAATAATTGTAGCATAACCCTCTCTTTCTATTGTCATGTTGCTTCTTTCTGCAAATATATCTTAGAAGTTAGACTTTAAACCTTTGATCTCCCGCACCAAAAGAAAAAATAATATTTATATGGAAGTAATTTTATTTTAGTGTTTGTGATTTATTGTGGAGAGCAGGTGTTTAAAAATTTTAGAATTTCTTTAACAAAATTCTAAAGAGAAAATAAAAAAGAAATCACAGTATTTACAGAGATAACAGAATGGCTTAGCCATGCAAAACAAATAACTTTGGTTTTTCCCCTTTTACTTTGGTTTAAATATTGACCAAGATTTAATTTTTTTTCCTGCCAAATAAAACTTCAATAAAAGTTTAGAGGCAAAATAACATATTTTCTTTTTTTTCCATAATATTTTATACAGCATTGAGTCTAAGAATATTTTATGCATTTAATCCATACCAATGCACTACAGGAAGCTTTTATTAAACGGAGTCACTATTGCCCAGACAGTAAATGGTTTACAAATGTACAATAACATATGTTTCTAAAGAATGCAGAAGTGGCAAAATATTATTCCTATTCTCATCTGACTTTAATTTTCAATTTATGTTCATTGCCTTCATAATTTTTTATTTCATGAGTCTAAGAAACAAACACCAGTTTTCCTTTTCCTTTCAAATAACATAGCTCTATACCTAGAAATCTGATGTTCATTGATCTTCCCTTTAAAGTTGTGTAAATCCTGGGAAAGAAATGGCTGTGCAGTGTTTTCCCAGAAACCAGGCTTCTGCTTGAAAGAGCAAAGTTTAAAAGTCTAGTCACAAGTAGCCCATATCCAGTCTACTTCAAAAAGTTTCCATTTATACTACCACCCCAAAAATTTCCTCGAGCATAAAACATGTTTATAAAGTTACAAATTGGAACGTAACTAAAGATACATAGACATTTTATTATTACACTTTCATGTACTGCTTGATAAATTATGTATCAGTTAAAAACACTAAATTATCTGCAGGTGCATTCAATATTTGTAGGGTAGTTAACAAAAACACACACGAAAAAAATATATATTCTATATTCTGTGGAAAATAACACAGCTTTGATAATGACCACCATTAAAAACTCCAATTCTGATTGATATCTTTTTAAACATGAAGTAGGTATAATTTTAAGGCAGTGGATAACCCAAAGGATTTAACACCAATTTGTAATTACAGCGATTTACTTTGTGATCTATGAAAATGGGAATGTTGACCATGATTTTTCCAAAGTGTCTCTCACACATGCTTGTGTTTTTTCTTTTGACAGAAAATAATTTATTAGCAGGTGTCTGTAGAGGTAAGTGCTACCAAATTCTGTTTTATGTCTTTTTTAGAATAGGTAAAATTGTCAGTTTGGGAGTACTGTTATGTATGTGTGTCTATATGCATCTGTGATTTACTTCTGAGAGTCTGCTGGTGGCACATCAAAGAGTCGGCTCTTATGGTGTCTATCACTCTGACTCTTGGCCTCCCCTCCCTTGTGATAAAAATCACAGTTTTTGATTAGGGCAATGTGAGTGTCCCCAGTCTTCACAAGCTGCCACCTTTGGGTTTTAGGTGCTTGTGAGAAAGTTTGGGGCATTACTGATAGCAATCAGAATCAGAAATGTACCTGCTCAGATTATCCATATAAACAATTGAAATAAAAACATTACATTGTACATCAGATTAACAGCAACTCCCAGAACAAAGCTTACAGTGTATAAAAATAGCTACGTAAAAAATTTACATAAAAGGCAAACCAAAAAGAAATCCTCAGTGCAGACATTTACGGAAAAAAAATTGAACCAAACACAACATATGACCTATTATCATGGCTGCCAAAACTTGGTCTTACTGTTTGTAATTAAATTTCCTTGTTTTACTTGAGATAATTCTCTAAAAACCTGTGACAGCTTGGTAGAATGAACTGCTTAATACTTGAACCATGAATTGCTGTCAATGTCTTTATTTATGTCTTAAATACAATCCACGTTCATGCTTCAATTGGTCTATATGATTTTTATCTCTGAAATGAAAAAAAAGCATACTTTAGATAAGCTGCCATAGCAGTAATTTTTTTTTTTTAACATCAACAGACACTTTGTACTAAAAGTAATTTAGTGAATTACTTTACAGGAGGGCCTTTTATAAAACTCCATTGTCCCCCAGCCCATCTATAATCTCAGGCATAGCTGCATCCATTCTACAAATAATTTTTGGAATTATTCAGAGTGTTCTTTTTTTTTTTTTTTTTGTAAAATTAATACTAATGCAAGCTTTTTCAAGAAAATATTTCATTGCATTTCTCTTTAGGTTAAAAATATACTCATTCCTTCAAATCACACTATTTCGTGGGATGTGCCTTCAAGTACAGGTTTTCATTGAGAAGTTACTCTATACAATTTTGAAGAAAACAGTAGTTAAAATCTATGTTTACAAAGGACTGGGGAAAAGAACCCTAGAGAAGTGGAAAAAGCAAGCAAACAAAAGAAGTCATGTGGGAATGCTGCATACTTGACCTCCAATGAAAGGCAAGATAGAGAAGCAATCCAGTTCTGATTTCTTTCACCCCATCAGTTTAAAGACCTGGCTTTCAGGTTTTAAAAAAACAAATCTTATGTCAATTATTCTATTGTTCTCCCCTGTGTGCATCCTTTTAAATTCAGTACTTTCCCACACCCCATTCTTACTATGGGATTAACTTGGATGACCCACTCAAATTGTGACTTGTGGTTTATTTATAATGAACCGGAGGTTTACTGTGGCGGTCGGGGCTTTTCATATCATATTGGTAAGCTATAGTAGCAATTATTCTAAAAGACACATTAAATAGTTAGTGCAAATGGCTCTCCTATTTGGTTGGTTTAAGGGAACACAAATAAAAAGAAAAACCTCAAATTGCAGGTGGCAATGCTATGGAAACATACTCCTTTTTGAGACTGTCTTAAAAATCACACACAGCTATTTTATATGTTAAATATATATAACATATGTAACAGACATATGCCTCTACATATGTGCATATAGACACATGGATACATATATACACATATACATACATATACTACCTATAAAAGCATATGTGTATATGTATACACACATGCACAAGTTTGTTAGACTTTTCATTAAAATGATTTGGGATATTGGCTGTATAAATACACTCACGCTTTTATTAAATCCCTAGATTAAATTTTTTTTTTAATTTTTATATTTTGAGACAGAATCTCATTCTGTCACCCAGACTGGAGTGCATCGGCGCCATCTCGGCTCACTGCAACCCCCACCTCCTGGGTTCAAGTGATTCCCCTGCCTCAGCCACCTGAGTAGCTGGGATTATAGGTGCTTGCCACCAGGACTGGCTCATTTTTGTATTTTTAGTAGAGACACAGGTTTTCACACATTGGCCAGGCTGGTCTCGAACTCCTTGTCTCCAGTGATCCACCTGCCTCAGCCTCCCAGTGTTGGGATTACAGGCATGAGCCACCGCACCCAGCCTAATATTTTTGTATTTTAAAATTATTTTCATAATCATTTATTTAAAGTAAATTTAAGGTATTAGAATCTGTTCTTATTGAACCCAAATACTAATTCAAAAAATAAAGCTTCTTTGCACTTAAAGTTTTTGCATTAAAATATAAAATGCTAATTGAATGTTAACATCTCATAGTTGGTTTTTATTATTCAGAGGATAATGATTATTTTGAGGAGGGAGGTGGGGAGACAGGTAAGTTTCTATTCTTCCAAAAACATTTTCTGAATCACAAAAGTTTCCTTTTGAAAAACTCTGTTTCTGTTTTGAGAGGATGTGGAGAAATAGGAACGCTTTTGCACTGTTGGTGGGAGTGTAAATTAGTTCAACCATTGTGGAAGACAGTGTGGCAATTCCTCAAGGATCTAGAACCAGAAATACCATTTGACCCAGCAATCCCATTACTGAGTATACACCAAAAGGATTATAAACCATTCTACTAGAAAGACACATGCGTATGTATGTTTATTGCAGCACTGTTCACAATAGCAAAGACTTGGAACCAACCCAAATGTCCATCAATGATAGACTGGATAAAGAAAATGTTGCACATATACACCACGGAATACTATGCAGCTGTAAAAAAGGGTGAGTTCATGTCCATTGCAGGGACACGGATGAAGCTGGAAGCCATAATTCTCAGGAAACTAACACAGTAACAGAAAACCAGACACTGCATGTTCTCACTCACAAGTGGGAGTTGAACAATGAGAACACATGGACACAGAGAGGGGAACACCACACACTGGGGCCTATTGGGAGGTGGGAGGTTAGGGGAGGGATAGCATTAGGAGAAATACCTAATGTAGATGATGGATTGATAGCAAACCACCATGGCACGTGTATACCTATGTAATCTGCACATTCTGCACATGTATCCCAGAACTTAAAGTATAATAAAAAGAAAAAAAAAATCCTCTCTTCTTGTTTTGGAAGCTGTAATTATGAAGCATCTTAACGTAAAGGCTTTCATCTTTAAGGATGTTTCCTACTTGCTAGGGAATTATTTCTATGAAACTCATACAGACTACTCACCTGGACAACTAGGACAGTTTCTCTCTTAGGCTTCAGTTTTGTGATTGTTTTCTTCTAACTTTTTGTTTTCTTCCATATTACCGAGGTCCTTGTTTACATGTTTTGATGCAGTCCTGTAAGAGAAATAAACTTCAACACATTGACACATACATGTTCAACTTTTATATTTAATTTTAAGATTTGAATTAATGTGTCTTTGAAAAGCAAATGTTTCACAGCAAACCACTAGGCAAAAATTTCATCTGTGAGCCTTGACTGATAACAGAGCACATTCTGCTGAAATAAGTTTGGTGATAGGTTTGCAGTAAATGTATGCTTAAAGAAAAAAAATAAATTATTTTGAACACAGACTATACAACACTTTGTTGCATCATGTTTTTAGGTAGGTTATTTTTCTCTCCACTTTCTGGGAAGTAACTCATTTGATAGTGTAAATTTTCTTTCTAAGTGAATTTTCTGCAAAAAAATTTCTTAGGACATTTCATGAAGGTCTTTTCCCTTTTGGTGTTCCCTATCATGTATCCCAGTTGAACCAAAGCCCTATGTCTATTTTTATAGATTCTGTTTTACTGAATACATCAGCAACAAGATTATTGAGAACAAGTTTATGATAGAACATTGACAACAGAAGCTACAGCAACTCTAACATGGCTAGTTCTCAAATTATGGTCCCAGACCAGCAGTGTCAGCATCCCCTGTGAACTTGTGAGAAATGCAAATTCTTGGGCCCTACACCAGAACTACAGAAACAGAAACAGAAACTGTGGGGATGGGACCTGCAATCTCTGTTAACTCCTCAGATGATTCCACTGCCTGCCACAGTTTGAAAACCAATGCCTTAGCAGCTACTATGATTACCCATGCCTAGACTCTATTCGTTAAGACATGAAATCAGGTTTTCTTAATTACACAATTAAGGTTTTGTGGTTAACTAGGAAAAATCAGAGCAAATGGTAGCTGTATGTCCAAGAGTCCGTCCTTCCTTCCTTCCTTCCTTCCTTCCTTCCTTCCTTCCTTCCTTCCTTCCTTCTTTCCTTCCTTCCTTCCCTCCTTCCCTCCCTTCCTTCCTTTCTTCCCAGAATCCAGAATAAGAGACAATTGCAGATCATTATAAGTCCTTGCAGGGCTTACACTGCCCAAAGGCTACTACAACTTGAATTCTCACATAATAGTTTTACCTGCTATTGTAATTTGTACAAAAATGGAATCATCTCACATGCATTCGTTTGTGTTTGCCTTTTATTTAAACTCAACCTTAAGTTTGTGACATACATGTATAATGGTGCATATGATTATAGATTGTTCATTCTCATTGGTCTATAGGATGTCATAGGGTGAATAAACCATAATGTATTTATTTATTTTACTGGTGATTGCTATTGTTGCTCTTTCTTTCTTCTGGAATTTCAATTTTATACATAACTTATACATTGTGTGTGTTTCCACATGTTTCTTATGCTCTTGTTGGTCTTGGTTGTTCTTTTTCCTCTCTGTGCTTCGATCTGGGTGTCTTCTATTGATATGTTTTCCAGTTTCCTTCTCCTGTGCTCTGCTGTGGCCCATTTGTGTTAAATTCATCCACTGAAAAGTTAGTGCTTAATATTATGTCTTTCGGTTCCAAAACATCAATTTGATCCCTTAAAATCAAATTGACATTTTGGAACTGAAAGATTTAATTCTTTTTATCTTTTCAATTATTGCATTTCAATTCTCTATTCCTTTTATTTCTTTTGAGTATCTTTTCTTACACATTTTCTTATATGTTATTTGTAGTTATTTTCATTGCCTTATCTATTAACTACAATATTCAAATAATTCAGTTGTTTGCTTATCTTATTTACTTTTTCTCTTGATTATTGATTGTATTTTCCTGACTCTTTGCATATCTTGTCCTTTTATATTTCACTGACTCGATCAACAAAAGAACTGTAGAGACTCTATAGAACGCTATTTTCTACCAGATATGGCTCCCTCTTTCCTTTGTCAGGCTGAGGGGCTGATTATCACAATTCTGTCAGGTATTGACCTACGTTGGAGCCCCACTGTAATTTTAGTAAAATTTGGTCTACCTTTGGCTTGCTCCTATTCCTAAGGCATGGTTCTTTCAGGCTTCTAATTGACATCCTAGAAAGTATCCGTTTCTTTAGCTCTAAAAATGCAGAGAAATCCAGCTTTTCCCTTCAAGCTCTTAGTTCAGTTTTCCATCCATCTGCCCCATGAAACACTGAGATGTGAGAAATCTTGTTTCCTTGACTTGAACATAAGATCTTTGAGAATAACAGCCTTGTTTTATTTATATTTTATCCATAACACATAGGACCATGACTAGAACATGGTAGGCATCCAACAGATCGTTATTCTATTAAGTTGAACTGACGTGATCATAAAATGTCTATTTCCTTCTACTATTCCTTAATATATTAGTGCTCACCAATATGAAGTCCATACATACCCAGCTGCTTTTTTTATAAGTAGGTGGACAGAATACTACATTGAAATGACAGAACTTGAGTAATTGTTAATCCAACCTTTCCAGATAGTTCTGTATACAATTATATGCATAAACATGTCTTTGATTATTCTAATAGCTACCAACTCTATATTCTAATAACTATAATTTCTATAAATCAGTAAGAATTGTGGCAATTTTAAAAAGCCACATAATCCCCAAAATCTCTTCTCTCCTTTTTTTTCTTCCCCTTGTCTTCTCTCACCCCTCTAAATTTTTTCTCTATTCCATTCCTTCTTTCTTTTTCTACTTCTCCATTTGCTTTCTCTTTTTGTCTGTTTTCTTTTAAACTCATTTCATTAACTTTCACTCCTTTCATCTAAAGTAAGAATTGTAACTTGTTTGGAGCAAGTAGACAGTGATAGATAAAAAAGTCAACATTCAGTAAGTAAATCCTAAAAAATAAAATAAAATAAATCAACAATGTAATACATGAGGACAGTGACTACTATAATATAATATAAATTGCATATAATTAATATAATATAAATTGCAATTTTAATTTGTTTCAACTTGCCTTGACTTGTATGGTAAGAATAAAGCCATATTCTCATTAAGTGTGCAAATGATTTCATAACCTTGAAATAAAGCATGGACTACAAAGAGTTATGTTTTGAGTAATACTGAAAAAAAAAAAACCCCAAATTGTACTTTGTTAACTCTTATATTTATAACAATTATAAACCCTCAGAAAAGTACAGAATGAACTATTTTACTGTATTTGAGTGACAAAAATAAGGTAGAAATTGAAAGAAAATTTTACATGACTTTTCCTCTGAGGGCACTTCTCAGCTTGGGAGGTATGGACTAAGTAGAACAAAAACTGGAAATCAAGCGGGAAAAATCTTAGAAAGCAGACAGCCACAGGGTGGCAAGAATTCCAAATTTGTGTACATACTATGATAAGCTCCTTGGATGACCCTGTGAATAGCATATGTGGGAGAAATTTCAAAGAGCTTAGAGGGAAGCAATGCCAGAAGGCTTAGAAACCTGATAGATCTTTAGGCACTACCCGCACAGTTTGGAGTTGAACTTCACCAAGCCAGAAGTGGTTAGTAAACACATCAGTCTTTGTACTGAAACTCTAGAAAAACCAAGAAAGACTATGTGTCAAAACTACACACAGGCTGGGCTCAGTTGCTTACACCTGTAATCCCAGCACTTTGGGAGGCCAAAGTGGGTGGATCACTTGAGGTCAGGAGTTCAAGACCAGCCTGGCCAACATGGAAAAACTCCGTCTCTACTAAAAATACAAAAATTAGCCAGGCATGGTAGTGTGTGCCTGTAATCCCAGCTACTTGGGAGGCTGAAGCGGGAGAATCACTTGAACCCAGGAGGGGGAGGTTGACATGAGCCAAGATAGCACACCTTGCACTCCAGCCTAGGTGACACAACAAGACTCCATCTCAAAAAAACAAAACAAACAAACAAAAAGAACTAGACACTAGATGTTCATCCTAAGACAGACATGGAATACAAACTGTAAAATTAACCATCACAAGGGCAACGTGACAGTAGAAAGCAATTAGCCAGTAACCTAATTGTCTGCTAGGAAAAACAACTCATATCCTTTAGAAAAATATAACAGAAATTATAATCTAAAACATATCACCCACAAAATCCATTATATAATAAAGTTTCAATACATATACAGAATAGAAAAATGTAACACAAAGTCCAGAGAATGTCCTTAGGTGATGCAGATTTACAGATTTTGGAATCAGCAGGCAAGAATTTTAAGTCAATTATTATAATACCCACTCAATGGCTTAAAGGAAAAGATGCTAACAATGAGAGAGCAGATGGAAATATCAGCAGCAAAAAATGTGAACAAAAATAATTATATGACTGAAAACTAGAATATCGATATTGAATGATTCCCTAAATGCACTTAACATCAGATTGGAAGTGGCACAAGAAAGCATTAGTGAACCTAAGGAAAAAAATGTAAGTTATAGGTTCTAGAAAACAGAGAGAAAGAAAACAGTAAAAAAGTGAGGAGATGGAGTCCGGGGCAGTGGTAAAAAAGGAAAAGTGAGCAGATCTTCAGTGGCCTGTGAGATGACAGTGAGCAGGCTAACATATGCTGACATGTGTGGATTTGAAGTCAAATAGAAGAGAAAGAGAATGAGGCAAAAATATATTTGAAGAAAAAATGAGAAAATTTCCGAGATTTGATGAAGTCCATTAACTTGAAGATCCAAAATGCTCAGAAGTCTGGAAGGAGGAAATGCAAAAAGAAAAACACATTCAAGTAAACCATAGACATACTAACCAAAAGCAAATATAAAAAGAAATATTTGAAAGTGCCACAGAAAAATTTTTCAGGAGAACAATAACATAAGTAACAGGTGATGTCTCATCAGAAAAAAATGCACACCAGAGATAATTAAACATCTTTAAAATGTTGAAAGGAAAAGTTTTCAACCCAAAATTTTACATCAGTGAAAAGATCCTTCACTTAAAGGGAAAAGAAAGACATATTAAATTAAATGGAAATAAAGTAGAAAAAAATATCACCATCAGACCTTTCCTAAAGGAAGCACTAAAGGAAGTTCTTTGAAGGGAAATAACACCAGATGGGAACTCAGATATATGAGAAAGAATAAAATGATATATATTGTAGATATGTAAAATATTTTAAAAGACAACTAACAGTTTAATATATATGCTTTATATGCATATATATGTAAAACATAGTTGATCTTTATAATATATGCAGACAAAATAGATATGACAATAATAGCAACAAAGATAGAGGAAGTTAAAAGGGATTATGCTTCAAAAATCTTAGATTTTTAACATGAGTAGACTGTTTTGAGTTCTTATTGTAATCCTTATAGCAAGCACAATAAACAAACACAAAGAGGTATAGTTAAAAGGCCAGTAGAGGTATTAAAATGTAATACTAAAACTTAATTGAGTAATTCAAAAGAAGGAAGGATGGAAGGACAGAAGATACCTAGAAAACAGATCGGGAGGTGGTCTTACATGTAACTGATAATTAAATATAACTTGGTCAACTCTTCCAGTTAAAAGGCAAAGATTGTCAAACTGTACAAAGTAAGCAAGACTCTACAAAATGCTCTACACCAGAGGTTAGCAAACTTTTTCTTAAAGGTTTAGACTTGTAAATACTTTAAGCTTGCAGGACATGTGACTTTTCTTCCAACTGTTTTTAATTCTGCCATTATAGCATGAAAATAAAACATGCTATATATAAAGAAATGGGCATAATTGTGTTGTAGTAGAACTTTATTTATAAAATTAACCAACAGCCCGAGGTCAGAGTTTGCTCTCTTACTCTACATGAAAGATGAATTTTAAATATAAAGAGATAATTGAAAATAAAAAGAAAAAGATATATATGTAAATACTACATATATACATGCCGTGTGGCTATATTAACATCAAACAATGTAAAATTCATGGCAAGGCATATCACCAGAGATAATGAGAGATATTTCATAATTACAAAAGCTTTCATATATAAGGAAGTTATAACAATTGTAAGTATATGTACCTAATAAAAGTATAAAGTAAAAACTGACATAACTGAAGGGAGAAGTAAATAAATATGCAATCTTTAGTGAATAATTTGATATCACTTTCTCAATAATTGATAAGACGATTACACCAACATTTAATATGTATGATCCTGATGAAGTAAATAGTTCAGTTGTCCCTGGTATCTGCAGGGTACTGGTTCCAGGACCCCTCTTGAATACTAAAATCCACAGATGTTCCAGTTGCTTCTCTGGGCTAGCTCTATTGTCATAAACATGTATTTTTAAGAAAAAGGATAAAAGAACAAGTATTTTCTGTCATTGGACAACAGGTAGCAAAGTACTGTGATCTGTGTGATTTCTAAGAGAAAAGCCACAAGCTGCACTCGATGACAATCCAGGCTTTGTGCCTGGCAGTATTTTCTGGTGGTGCCAAAAATGAGGACCCAAGCAGAAAACAGAGTTTTCACTGAGTTGAGGAGGTAGAAATCACACTTGGCTGGAAGGAGATGATGAACATTGCAGGAAAGAGGTAGAGTTATGCAAAGAAAACAGCATGAGAAATTTACATAAGCATTCCTTTGATTCTTTCTCCAAGTACTAATTTGGATACATCCATCCTAATCTAGTTTAAATCAAGCTCCAAAAAAGTTCAGCTGATCCATAAGTAACTTGGCTAGCTGCCAAACAAAATTCAAAACAATATAGCATCTAGATTTCCAACATCCAAACAAAAATTACTAGATATACAAAGAAATAGAGCAATGTGACCTATAATTAGGAGAAAAAAAGTTAATAAAACCCTACAAATAATTGAATTAGTAGTCAAGGATTAGAAAATAGGAATTACCGAAGATTATAAGAATTTAAAGGAAAACATTAGTATAATAAATTAAAAATAAAGTTGAATATTTAGAACTGAGAAACACAGATCAGAAATGGTAATTTCATGTATGGGGTTACTGGAAGATCAGATATTGCAACTCAAATAAAATCAGTGACAATTAAGTTACAGACATATAAATTATGCAATATGAATCTTTTTTTTTTTTTTTTTTTTTTTGAGACTGAGTCTGGCTCTGTCGCCCAGGCTGGAGTGCAGTGGCCGGATCTCAGCTCACTGCAAGCTCCGCCTCCCGGGTTTACGCCATTCTCCTGCCTCAGCCTCTGGAGTAGCTGGGACCACAGGCGCCCGCCACCTCGCCCGGCTAGTTTTTTGTATTTTTTAGTAGAGATGGGGTTTCACCGTGTTAGCCAGGATGGTCTCGATCTCCTGACCTTGTGATCCGCCCGTCTCAGCCTCCCAAAGTGCTGGGATTACAGGCTTGAGCCACCGCGCCCGGCTGAATCTTTTCAAAAAAAGTAAACGCATTAAAAATTGAGACAGAGATCTGTGGGACAATTTCAAGAAGTCTAATGTATGTATACCAGGAGTCTTATGAAGCAAGAAGGAGGGTAAACAGATATAAAAAAATTGCTGAAAATTTTTCCACATTTTCAAAAGCAGTGAAAAATAATATCCAATTACTTCTTTTTTCTCCAGAAATGGGATCTTGCTCTGTTGCCCAGCCGGGAGTTCAGTGGTACAATTACAGCTAACTGTAGCCTTGGACTCCTGGACTCAAGTGATCCTCCCACCTTAGCCTCTATTTTATTTTTTTTTTTTCTTTCCAGACAAAGTCTTGCTCTGTTGCCCAGGCTGGAGTGCAGTGGTGTAATCTCAGCTCACTGCAACCTCTGTCCCCCAGGTTCAAGTGATTCCCATGTCTCAGCCTCCTGCATAGCTGGCACAAGAGTGTGGAACTAAGCCTGGCTAATTTTTGTATTTTTAGTAGGGACAAGGTTTTGCCATGTTGGCCAGGCTGGTTTGAAACTCCTGGGATCAAGCAATTTGCCTGCCTCGGCCACCCAAATTGGTGGGATTACAAGTGTGAGCCACCCACACGGCTGATCTCCTTGTGTAGTTAGGACTACAGGTGTGCATTACCACATCTGGCCAAAATCCAACTACTCCTCATTAAAAACAATACAATCCAGAAGGCAATGGCACATCTTTAAGGTGCTCAATATTCTAAGAAGTATCAACCTAGGACTCTGTACCCATGAAAACATCAAACAAAATTAAAAATGAAATAAGAACATTATCATAAAAATGAAAACTCAGAGAATTTACTGGCGGTAGACATGCCTCCCAGTAATGTCAAAGGAGGTTTTTCAGAATGAAAGTGATAGACAAAGGCTCAGATCCACTAAAAATAAGTAGAGTGCTGGAAGGAGTAAATAAGTAAATACAAAAGAAAGTTTTCTCATAACTTTTAATTTTCAAAACAGATAATAGACCGCAGAGCATAAAATAATGACAGTGTGTTGTGAGGCTTAGTACTTAGAAGTAAGATAAATAACAACAATGGCACAAAATACATGAAGGGGAAATGGAAGTGTATGCTTGTTACCTTCTTATATAACATGTGAAGTGATTTTGTATAATTTAAAATTCACAAGGAAAAACTGCATGCTAGGCCAAAAAATAAATCTCAATGTACTTTGAAAGACTAAAAGATTATGTAGTAGGTTGTGTTGACAAAAAAGAATTAGATGAGAAATATTTGGAATTTAGTACAGGTCTAGTCACTTAACTTCAAGGAAGAAACCACAGAGAAACATTAACTGAATGAATAAGAAAACACAACATACCGATGTTTGTGGAATACAGGTGACAGTGCTGAGAGGAATTTATAATTTCAATGCTTGTCTTATAAAAGAAGAAAAGCTAATACTAAGAATCAAAATTTTTATTTCAAGAAATTAGAGAAAAGGGAGAAAGTGGAAATCTAAATAAGAAAAAAGTAGTAATTATAAGAGCAAAATAAAAAATAAGCAATAGAGATAAAAAACAAAGCAAAAAGTTATTTGAGGTCATTATGAAAATTGATAACACCCTATAAAGACTAAGAAAGATAAAAGAAAAATAGTTAGCAATATCAGATAACAAAAAAGTGTTACCACTATAGAACCTATAGGCATAAAAGAGATAAAAAAATCTACTTTTTTTTTTTTTTGCAAAAATGTCAATAATTTAAATGAATTGGATAAATTATTGAGCAACCTGCCAAAACTTATTCAAAAAGAAGCAACCCTATATCTATAAATTGAAATTTGGCCAGGTGCGGTGACTCGCTTATAATCCCAGCACTTTAGGAGGCCGAGGAGGGCAGATAACTTGAGGTCGGGAGTTCAAGACCAGCCTGACCAACATGGAGAAATCCCATCTCTACTGAAAATACAAAAATTAGCTAGGCGTGGTGGCACATGCCTGTAATCCCAGCTGCTTGGGAGGCTACGGCAGGATAATCATTTGAAACCAGGAGGCAGAGGTTGCAGTGAACTGAGATCGTGACATTGCACTCCAGCCTGGGCAACAAGAGTGAAACTCTGTCTTAAACAGGAAAAAAAAATAAAAAAATAAAAAAAAATTACGTTTTGTTTTGAAGCGAGTTCGCATGAAGAAAACTCAAAGTCCACTTAGTTTCATTATTGAATTCTATCAAACATTTAATGAATTAACAAACTTGGAAAAAGAAGAGGATGGGGCTCCTTTATCGATCCATTTTATAAGATCCACATTACTCTAGTACCAAAACTTGATGGGAATGTTATAAGAAAATTACAGACCAATATTCCTCATGAACATAGACAAAAGAATTGTTAATAAAATGTTAATAAATAGTATCCATCAATATATAAAAATTATGATACGTCATAATAGACTGAGATGTATTTCAAGAATGCAAGACTGGCTTACCATTCGACAATCAATGAATGTAATTTACCATATTAACAGAGTAAATAATATGACTATTTTAATAGATATAGAAGAATATTTGAGAAAATTCAATGATTTGTGATAAAAACTACTGGTAATCTAGGAATAGTGAAAAAGTTATTCAACCTGATAAAGGATATTTTGCAGTGAAGAATTTGGCTTCATCCAAAGAGAGATCTGACCTTTGTTTTCAGTTGCTGGGAGCCAACATCTAAACAGTTAGAATTTTATGAGTTATATAGGCTTTCTTATCTATGTTGCTCCCTTAAATTATACCTGATAGCTTATGCTAATGAGATGTCTCAGGGCAGGGCCTTCTACACTAATCAGTCTTAGGGTGGGGTATAATGACACCAGAAAGGCCAATCATAGTTTAATGAGGGAACTTTGAGCTATGTGATATCACACTGACCTCAGGAAGAGACAGGCTGGAGGTTAAGTTCAACCAATTAATCATGCCTGTGTAATAAAGTCTAATGAAAACTCTGGACGCTAAAGTTTGGGTGAGCCTTTCAGGTTGGCCATACTCCATGCTTTCGTTACACGTCGATGCTGGTAGAATAATGTATCCCTGAGGACAATGGAAACTTCACATTTGGAATCTCTTAGACTCTGTCCTATTTATTCTTCCCTTGGCTGATTTTTAATGTAACATTTTCTTGTAATAAATATAACCAGGAATATAAACATTTTAGTAAGTTCTGTGAATCTTTCTAGTCAATTATCAAACCTGAGGACTGTTTTGGGAAACACCAAAACTTGCATTTGGTGTCAGAAATAAGGGTGATATTGTGTGTACTCTTCCCTCTTACTTTGTGGTTGGACCCTAACTCCTTGCAAGTGGAGTCAGAATTCTTGGGCAGACTAGGTAATCTGGAGAACTATACCCTTAACTCTGCAGTTTGACTAACTCTGGGTAGGGATATACAGCTAGCATCATACATAAAGGTAACTATTGAGCAATTTCCCCTCTAAGATTGGAAACATGCAAAGACGTCAGTTCTGAACATTTCTATTCAGGCTTGTATTGGAGCTGCCTATGAGTGCAAAAAAGCGAGCAAAATAGATAAATGGTATATAGAATAGATGGGAAGGAGTAAAGTTATCCCCATTTGCAGATGCAATCATTGTTTACATGGGAATCCACAAAACAACTAATATAACTACCAACAAGGTAATTTAGTAAGATGGTAGTATACATTTCAACACAAAAAATTAATCACATTTTCACATACTAGTAGGAAAACTGGAAACATTACAAAATTAATTGCATTTATAATAGCTGCAAAAAGCATAAACATATAGGAATAAACTTTTAAGGACATATCAAGTATCTACATTTAAAATTTGAAATATTACTAAGAAAAAATTGAAAAGAACCAAGTAAATGAAGAGATATATGATCACGGATTTGACGACCAAATATTTGTAAGTTATCAAATCTACCCAAATTTGTTTGTATATTAAAAGCAATGCTAATGCCACAAAATTTTTTTTGTGGCACAGAAATTTGCAAGTTGCTAAAATTTATATTAACATGTAAAGAAATAAGATCTCTGAAACAACCAGAAGATTATGACAGTTGAAAATCTCCTACTATTATGGTGAGTTAAATTTTGACATATGTGTTAAGACTGAAAGAAAGTCCTTTTGACAAAGTGCTGGAATGGCTTGATAAATAGATATAGCACAACCAAAAACCAAACAAAATCCCACCTTTATCTCACACTAGACACCAAATTTTAGACAGATCATATCTTTAAATGTCAAAGTTTAAAAGTTTCTAGGAAATAACATAGGAAAATACCTTTGCCACTTTGGGATAAGCAAAGATTTCATATAGTAGACACAAAAAGCACTAATATAATAGGGAAAATTGATATGCTGTTCTTCATCAAAAGGAATAATTTCTGCTTATCAAAAGACAGCATTAAGTACAGGAAAACCAGGCTACAGACTAGGAAAAAATGTTCAAATATATCTATACATGTCAAAGGATTTTAATACAAAATATGTTAAGAATTCTTACAAATCAATTACAGAAAGACAAATACCAATAAAATCATAGGCACAAGATTTGAATTGTTACTTCACAAAGGAAGATATGAGATAACCAATACATTTATGGAGCTTAAAATTATTAGATCTCAAGGAAACGCAAGTTAAAACCAAAACTAGTTATTAATTCACACCTCCTAGAATGGCTAAAATTCAACAGAATAACACCAGATTTAGGCAGGAATGCGAAGGAACTAAAACTCTCATATGCGACTGGTGGGAGTTGTAAGCCAGATGACTGTTTTGGAAATCTGCATGGTAGTTTCTCATAAACAAATGTCTGCTGGAAGATCAAGCAATTCCACTCCTAGGTTTTTACCCAAGAGAACAGAAACATATGGCCAAAAAAAAAAAAAAAAAAAAAACACACTTGTATAAAAATGTTTATTTTAGCCATACTATTCAGAGCAGCCCAAACTGGAAACTATCCAGACGTCCAAGAAGAGAATGGATTTTAAAGATGTGGCATATTCTAATGGTTAAACACAATCAGCAATATAAAAAAAGAAGCCACTAATATATGTAACAACATGAATAATCTCAAAAACATGTTAAGGGGAAGAAGCCCAATATAAAAGAGTGCCTTCTCTATAATTCCATTTGTATGAAGTTCAAGATGAGGCAAGCAACCTCTGGTCTTAACAATTAGCACAGTGGTTTCCTAAGGAGACAGGAATGATGGGGTTGGACAAAAAAGAAGTCTAAGGGAACTTTCTGGGGTGATGGAATGCTCTATATCTTGACAGGAGTAGTAGTCACTGCTATATACTGAATGTTTGTGTCCCCCTGAAATAGATGACATGATCATCACATGTTTAAACTATAAAGGTGGAGCCCTTATGAATGAGATTAGTGCCCTCATAAAAGGGACTTTGGAGAACTCTCTTGCCTCCTGCCATCATGTGAAGTTACAGCAAGAAGGCACCTCTATGAGCTAGAAAGTAGGCCCTTACCAGACACTAGATCTGCTGGTGCCTTGATCTTGAAATTCCCGGTCTCCAGAACTGTGAGAAATAAATTTCTGTTTTTGTTTTTTTTAAAGCCACCCAGTTTATAGTATTTTGTTATAATAGCATAACAAAAAACCATAACCTAGCTGGCTTTAAAATATATATGTATATATATGGTATATGTACATCTATATTTTATAATGTATAAAATATACATTATGAAGGTTATTTATTTAAAATTTTTCTCATTGGTGCCTCTTTTTAACAACGTTAAATATGAGAGAAAACTTAAATTATAGGATCATAGTAAGTTACCGTGCAAAGAAGCACTAAAGGTGACCCTTTAGTCTAAGCTGCAAGGCAGAGAGGTTCTTAGCCTTGGCGTCCACAAGCCTGGGTTTTTATCCTCATGTGTTAAGTCTGAGCTCCAAGATCTTAGACAATCCCTCCTCTTAAGCATGCTTGTTCATCTATAAATAGGGGAAACAACAGGATTTCCTCGTAGAGCTGGTGTGAGGATAAATGTGATAGTGTATATGAAAGCAGCTGACAGGTGACATGCAAGGCCTCACCAAACTGAAAGTGACTCAGGGAGCTAATGCCCAAGGCCATAAAGCTACTGAGTAACAGAAGAGAATTTAAATCTAAGTCTCAACTCCTCGTTCTGTGAAATTCCCTTAAGTGCAGTGCCTTCAAAGGTCTGAAGTCACTTTCAAATAAATTTTCAGAAGATTTAAAACCTTTTTTGGCGAGATTTTCCCAATATTCTATACTTGTTTTGAGATCTCAAAAGGGGTAGGGGACTGCTTTGGGGGTATCCCCTAAGTATACCTTTAATTGAACCATGGTACATTGAGAGAATGGAGGAGGCAGGACAAGTGAAGGGGGATGACAGTGGTAGGTGCAACCAGTAAATAACAATCTGGTTGGTATCATTTGGAAAAGTTCAATAAAATGCTATAATAGAATTTTATATTTAGAAAACCAAAGCAATACTCACTTAAAATGATTCACACATAAAAGAGTACATGAGATTTTAGGTTTTCCAAGCAGGCTTTCAGTTTGTATAACAAATTGAAAACTCTCTTAGACGGGGTGTAAGGAATCCTTATATCTTGATAGTTAGAGGAGTGTTTTCTGTGAGCATGCCTGCCTCACACCACAGAAGGTACCAGAGCTGTTGGTATTTAGGACTGGCATCTTGGCAGTGTAGAGTTACCACTTCTGGCAAACTGGCCATTGACACCTGTGCAGGTTATTTAGGGTCATGCCCAGGAGTATGGTTATTTTTTCCCCTTCTTTGGTCACAGCTCAGTAGGAGGAGTCTCCCCTTGGGCCAAGTTTAATGACAAACTAGAGCAGGAGAGCAGGACACTAATCCCCACTAAGAGTTGTCAGCAATTTCTTGATTGAAGAAGGAAATAGAGAAGAATAAATAGTCGGTCTTATTACTACAACTTACAATTTTATAACTTTAGAATTTCTAAGACTCTACAAAGAAATTCCTCACTAAAATTTTATATCTTTAGAATTTCTAAGACTCTACAAAGAAATAGGGAATGCTTGTGTCCTCAGTGAAAACAGAAAATGGCTTTTCCATCTTGGTCAATAGTGAATATGACAGCCATTAGGTAAAAGGCTGGGGGATCAAAATAAATGCAACTACAGTGAATATGCGTGAAAACAGGATGCCACCTGCATGCACTCAGCATCACAGCTCAAAATGTTTCTTTAGGGCAGATGATGGGATACATACAGCTTGGCTCATGCCGGAGAATGGGATGTTTTTGTTCCTTCACCTTTGGAAAACGTATTTAAAACAAGTGTGATCTTTTTTAAAAAAATAAAATGAAATGAATATATAGAGAGGACATTTTGAAACATGAACACATTATATTTTGATGCAAGCCCTTTCTTCCTTGAGGAAACTTTCAGGTCACACGCAGTAGAAGAGGAGAGGGCCATGGATGGTGCTGCTGTGTGAGTGGCCAGTGACCCTGTGATTGACTAGATGGAGACTCTGGCATTTCCACATTATTTCCTGTCAGTCCCCTCTATTATTTATGGTTTGATAAGATAGTGAGGTATATTCTTTTCTTCCTTCTGGCAGCCTGCCAGGTCATGTGTAGAGAAAGAGAGAGAAGTCAATGTTTGGATTAGTCTGACTTCTCATACAAGTGGAGAGAGACAGGCTGTGTCAGCCCTGCCCTTAAGATCATGCCCTTTCCTCCATAGTACCAATTAAATGCCAGCAGCCAATCAAAGTCAGAGCTAAAATTTTAATTCCAAAAAAGTCCGGGTAAGGGAGCAAAATAGATTTGAAAATACTATATGGAATTTGGAATAAGATACTACTTATGATATCTTCAGCAGGTTAATCCCACTGAGACTTAGATACTACAAAATGGGGTGAATGGTATGTATATCATTAAATTCTTGAGGATTTCAGTAAACAATACCAAAAAAAAAAAGAGAAAAATAGTAGTTTCTCATGTAGTGATAAATGAGAAAAGTCACTTAAAATGTGCTGTAAGTGGTCCTCCAGCACTATCTTTTCAATTTATTCAGTGACGAGTCCCTCTTCCCTTATGAGAACATATATTTGCTTTTAGCTGAGTATTGACTGGGAAATAGAATACAGTTAAAATCAACTTTCTTGCAAGATCGTGTTCCATATATTAAGGGACACCAACAGGAAGGATTCTAGAAAGGCTTAATTAACAATGTTAACATAACATTGTTTATTGAGGTTTCAGTGTTGTAGGCAAGTCCTCTTTAGCCCTTCAGCCAATTTAGGATTGTCTCTGTTTTCTTCCAAGTGAGTACTGGAATAATAAAGCATCATATAAGTCAGAACTAACAACGGGTATTTCTGACTTTTAGATTTCCAGATTATTTATATATTACACACTAATTTTCATGAAAATAGTCTTGAGTTCCATAGTTGCAAATGGTAAATCTCTCAGTAAGTTTCCAAGATTTACACAATGACTATTTTGAGATTACAAATGTTCGGTTAACACTTGTGTCCAGTTAGTTATAGGAAGTATGGAGGTCAGAGTCTCTTAAACACAACCAATCCAGAGATTACGGTCTTAATATATTTGTGAAGAAGTTTGTGCTGCATCACTCTACCTTTACATTTTTCCTTTAACTTCAGCTCTTTTAATTTTTCATTAGTTCTTGTACTATGAGATATGCAAGATAGGAATAGATCTTAAATAGGAACATTTATCTTCCTGTAGAACTAAAAACCATGTTTGGAGGACAAGGTGGAGAGAAATGGAAAACATAGTAGAAAGTAACCACTGAAGTAGCTCTAGTTCTTCAGTGCTTTTCCACCTGTTAAACGACTAGATATAGGGTGGACTAATTAATGCCTTTTCCCGACTCTGATAGTTAATACCCTACCTACATGGAAAAAAATCAGAGTCATCTATTCTCGTCATCAAAACATCTTCAGTTTTTTTTTTTTTTTAAACAAAATATTTCCATTGGGAAGTCATATGGATTAAAGCAGCCAAAGAGTCATGAGTCCTTACTCCTAAATGAATATGTCATTTCACAATAGAAAAAGAACACAATTGCTAAGTCTTTCTTGCTCCAGTTTTCTATTTTTGAAAATTATAATAAAAATATGTAGCTTCTATTAGTGGAATAACGAGTGAATGATGGCTGAATAACCACTAGGTATATTAGCAAATGTACTCTTAAATTTTACTAGAAATAAAAGACTGTTTCTCTTATCTCTCTCCAGTGACTTTTAAAATTATCAGTGCAAAGAATTTAGCTAAATGTTGCTAAAATTTCACTGCTTTGCTAGTGTATCACAAAAATGGGCTTAGACATTCTTAACTTGAAAGATCTTATTTTGAATCTGAACTTACTCTGAATGAGCAGCTTGAAGGGTTAAGAAGACTAATTTGTATTCCAAAAATGCTGGCTTATATCAGAAGGCACAAGCAAGGAATAATTAAGAGGAATGCAAAGCACTTAGCGAACCTGAAGTATTCCACAAATTCTTAATAAAAAGCCTTGACGCTTTGGATGAGAATGGCAACTTATTACTTTGATTAACAATAATATCAACTCTGTCAGAGTTAGTAAACTTTTCAATTAGGTAACAGTTATTTAGATGAATGGTCAGGTCAGGTGGTAGAAGTTGAGCTTAATTTAATGAAATATTTTAAAGGAAATGCTTGAGGCTTTCACCTAAAGACACCATGAAGCTAGTGTCCAGCATTTATTTATCCATGATTTTAATTTGGGGTTACCACACGAAGAAACAAAGGAAAGAACACATACACACACACAAATTTATTTTATTCATAGAGGGACAAATGGTGTCTGATGAAATACTGGATGTTGGTGGTGCTCCAAGAATTTAACATGTATTTGACCCTAATGTAGAGAATTATAGTTTTTTCTTTTTTTTTCAGCTAATTTTCAAGATACAGGGAAATTTTATTTTCATTATTTTAAGAAATAAAATTACTGTGGAGTGAATCAGAAGTCATAATAAAATGAAGACACCCTAGAACCCAAGCTGTTGGATTTGTGAGTAAGTTATCACGGATTATAAAGGGAGGACAAGATTTGAATATCAGGAAACCTGTACACATAGGAGAACTTCTATAAAATGGATGTTGCCTCTGGGCAACTGTCTGTTTTTCCTTTCACTTACATAGCACAGGTCTTCCAACTTTTCTATAGATGCCATGGACACAAACCCATGTGAAGTGTTTATAGATAAAATGTTCATTGAGAAAAAGAACATATTTGTTACCAAGTTGTGATAGTTAATTTTATATGTCCACTTCACTGGGTCATGTGGTACACAGACATTTGGTCAAACATTATTCTGGCTATGTCTGTGAGGGTGCCTCTGGGTGAGATTAACATTTGGATCAAATCAGTAGGCTAAGTAAAGCAGATTGCCCTCCTCTATGTGGGTGGGCCTCATTTAATCAATGAAGATATGAATGGAACAAAAAGGCTTAGTAAGAGGGAACTTCTCTTTACCTGACCACTTGAGTTGGTACATTGTTTTTTCTTGCTTCCAGTCTGGGACGAAAACATTAGTTCTTCCTGGGTCTTAGCCCATCTGGGTTTCAGACTGGAACTTACACCTTCCTGGTTCTCAGGCTTTTGGACATAGACTGGAACTACACATTAACTCTACTGTGTCTCCAGCTAGGAAGTTGTCAGGAACTGCAAATCTTGGTACTTCTCAGCCTCCATAATCATGTCAGTCAATTTCTTATAATAAATCTTTCTTTGTACACACACACACATACACACACACACACCCTCTACTGGTTTGATTATCTGGAGAATCCTGACTCGTACACCAAGTATTGGTGCGGGCTGCTTAAGACTAAGGAGAGAAAGCCCAAGATGAGGAGCAGTTGTGCCATAAGGTGAGAGTGGGCATCATGTACATCAGTGACAATACACAACAGGAGAAATGTTTCTGCCTTATGTGGCACAAAATAAAGCACAATGAGAGAAAGTACGGCCTACCCATTAAACACAAAGATTCTAAAACATCACTGCCTTAAATCAAATAACAATTCTGTGCCTTCCAAGCTATGTAACCTTAGGAAAGTCATTTAGCCATTCTCTGCCTCAGCTTTTTCAAATGTAAAATACGAATAATAATGGTATGTACTTTATAGATGTGCTGTGAGAACACGAGCTCAATACATGCTCATGCTGCTATGTGACTCCACCATTTCAGAGCTTCTGCCTCCTTTGGATGGCAGCTCTATTTGAATATTGCTTCATTGGAGTTGGCATCTTTACAGGGTGAGATCATGGGTCCTCATTTAAATCTGATTTTTCTTTTGATTTTCTTTTAAATCAACTTTCTTATGTTTTTTAAAGGGGACATATCAGACATAAGGAAAATATAAAATGAAGTACAAAGTTCCATTAGCTATAGACATCCCATTGCAAAAATTAATTTACTCATTTATAAGATAAGGTGGTTTAAAACCTGTGTTTGAAACTAGCAGCATGCCACAGAATCACCAGTGAAACTTTTTAAAAGTGCAAATGCTGGAACCCCACCCCTATCAATTGCATCTGAATCTAAGGTTGGGAGTGAGATGATGAGAAGTGTAAGGCATGTGTGTATGTTAAGAATCTTTATTAGTTTATCAAATTTTCCTTATAAACCACATTAGATAATTTGTAAGGGTCATACTATCTGTAATATCACATAACTAATAATGTTTAATCTAACATCTCTAAAGAATTTTTAAAGTAGTCTTGGTACTTTAATCCATTTTTAAAAATTCAAGTTGACATAATGACATGTTTTTCTCTGAAATAGACTCTCATATGGATCAAAGTCAACTAACCAGAATATGTGAGTGATAACAATAAGATATTGCTACCTCAGTAGCAGTTTCATTGTTGGCCAGACGTGTCACTGCAAAGACCTACCTGGCAGTCCCTACAAGATAGATGTACTAGGTACTTTTAATTAATCTTCTCCAGTCTCAACCAAAAGGTCTATGGTGGTTGACCTTTAGGAAGTATATGCTTTAAAAAATTCACTCAAGCACTGAAAAAATCAAATAATTGAATTCAGACTATTGATAGAGACAAATAAAGGGACACGTGCGAAACAGTATCCCCGGCCATGTCCCTGACAAGGGCAATGTAGTCAAAATTAGTTGAAACAAAATATATAATCAACCTGATTTGGGGGATACGTCTTCCTTATTGTATAAGTTATATGCACAACTGGAGTGAGCAAAATTAGTACATTGTATTTTCTCCCAGTGAAATTCAATGAAAGATGAAGATCTTTTTTCCACAACTCACTTTGACTTCTTCATGTACAGCCAGTAGACGACACCAGCAACAAGGGCAGCAAGGAGGAGACCAACAACGATTCCCACAATGAGTTTTGCCTGGTCATTCACCTTCTCTCTGTTTTCATCTGCAACAAAGAAGAAAAGTCCATGCAATTACAGACAATGCCAAGGATTTTCAGAAAGTCAGTCTAGCTATTACTTTGTATTAAAAATGACTAAAGCTCACTACGGTAATTAACATGCAAACTTGTGATTTTTAAAGGGTAAAATTTTAGCATTCTTACTATCTTGTCTCATTTGGTATTTCAATTCAAGTTGAAATTGTGGACAGCTAAGAAAATTACTTATACCATGACACTTCATAAATCTTGAGCTGATAGTTAAGGAAGAAGAGTCGGCAGCATAGTACCTACCACTTATCTCGTCTGCCTCATCGTGTTCTGGAATACTTACTGAAATGAAAAATGTTAATATGAAATTAAAAACAAAATTTGTTGATATATGAAAGTCACCTTTACCATTATAGTATGATGTAATAATACTCAAAGATAAAATGTCTATTCTACAACTAAGAGTAAAAAAAAAAATCACACTTAATAAAGTATGACCTTGCCTACAAAGAAATTAATCTTGTTTTAAGGAAAGGAGAGGAGCTACAATTGCAAAGATATTAATCTACCATAGAAAATTTCATAACTGATGGCCTATAGAATTAATCTGAAATCCATATTGATTTTCCCACTATCTACCACCTTTTAATAGTCATTCTTTTTTTAGGGAAACAAGCTGGCACCTAGGAAGTCTACAGTGTGGTGTTGATCAACTTTTCTCAACTCTCCTGCCCTGATACAGGAGAATTCATTGTCTTTCTCTAGTGTCAAGGACTTACGACTAGAGATGTTCTCAAAGTAGTAGAAGTAGAGGTTCAAACTGACTGGGAATATCTCCGAGATTAAGAAGCAACATATATGAAGTTTGCAAAGCCCTCTAAATGACTCTGATAGTGCCATGCTCTTGGTCCATTTTAAGAATTACCACTGTGCTGAATTATTATCTAACATTAAACTTTATAAATAATCTTCAAAGTGCATGGGCATGTATCAGAACTGCCAGTGACATTTGATAAAATGCAGATTCCCGAATCTCTCCTCATACATACTAAATTGGCATCTCAGGAGGTGCTCACTGAATTTGAAAACGATTGTATTAAATGTAGATAAAGTCACTGCAAGGCCTAGAAAACTGAAGCATACCATTCAATGGGTTAACATAAAAAGAGAAACTTGTGTTCAGGAAGAAAGGGTAGGTTCTCTTTCTAGGTGAGACAAATCAATACTCACTGAATTGCATTCTGAGAAGTCAATGCTCCTATTTTAGAGTTAAATTTGTTTGGTTCTTTTCTCCTGTCAATCCATTAGGCCTTTATATTCCAGTCATAATTTGTGAGGGACCATTATTTTTCGACGATTATTTTCTCCTAGCTCTTGCTAATTCCCAGCTAGTGTAGTCCTAGCCTGCTAATGTCATATACAGGTTTCCAACTGAATGAAGAATGAAAGTTTGGCAGGTCAGTTAGCATCCTGTCCAGAACTGAGCCTCATTCTAGGCCAGTCCTGATTTAAGGTTGACAAAGCAATAGGAACAACTATAAAATTGAAGATTATGGACAATTTCACATTAAATGACAATTGTTTTCTGAAGAAGCTGTTGTTGGTATGTATGTATTACCCTGATTTCAACATCGACAGATTTTTCCGCATTCTCTGAGATAGTTTCGCTTATCTGATTTTTGGCTATAGTTCAAATATGATATGACAAAACGAAGAATTTTGTAAACTAGATTCATGAATTCTAAAATCACTCTTGCTAGTTTGCTAAATGACTTTAAACATGTGGCATGCTAGTACCCTTATGTTGATAAGGGTAGGATAAATACCACAAAGGATTAGAAGGCAAATAATAGATCAAAGGGAATTAAAAATTTAACAAATTTAAAACTGTCACAAAAATGTTTTAAGATGATCTTTGAATTACCTCCACTCTGAACATAAAGCATGAATTAAATAAGAGAAACTTATTTTTTGTTCTCTGTTGCTTTTGAGAACTGTTCCTGTACAGGATAAGGCCTCTGACCCATAAAACATGAAATGATTTAACTGTCAAGACAAGGATAGTACAAGAATGGACACCAGGAAAAAAGAAAAAATAACCTTATGATGATGATACCAAATGCAAAATAAATAAATAAAACTTACCATAATGTAGTACAGGAAGATGGAATTGAAGATTTTAAACTAATGAAGAATAACTTCAAATTTTCTTACTTTTGTAATGCCAGAAATAAAATACTCACTAGCAGAGACATTCAAGGAGTTTACTGTTCTCTCCAGTTGGTTTTCTGCTGTGCAAGTTAATGTAACATTCTCTTCAGGGGAAATGATAATTTTACTATAATACCTGCCATTGATATAAGGAGATTCCTCTGTCTGGAAAAAGAAGAAAAAAGATGGGTTTAGAAATGAAAATGGATTAAAAAGCATAGGAAAGAGTAATAATGAATGTAATAGGATAGGTGTGGGGCTCTGTAGAGCATTCTAGTGTTCAAAAGCTATGTAAGATCATAGATCAAGACTCATGTATGCGAATATCTACAAAGGTTAGTAAATCCATAATGAAATTTCTGGGTTTTTGTGAATTCTAATAATTAAGTTAATTAAACTCTTATTTTTAAATAGAATCTCAGGTTTACTCAATATTTTGGCCTGATGATACTTGTTTCAAAATAATTGGTGACTATCTAATGACCAATTTTCTGTCAGTAAATATATAAATTTAATTATTTATAAATTTAGTCACTGTTCTTCATTGTGGGAATTAATTCCTTTATCTTAAACCATTATATCAAAGTACATATGTATGTATAATTTGTTCATGGGTACATAAAACCATTTTTTTTCTGAAGTTTTCTGTTGTAAATACAGAGGATGGATGATTTTTCAGTGATTGCTGTCCATCTAATGTTTGTGAGGTGTTAATGAGGGTAATCACTGCATTTAATTTCTTCAAATATAAAATGCAATTTACTTTAATCTCATCCCTAGGATTTGATTCCTAAACCCAACATGGTTGAGGCAAATGATGTACTTGCACTCATTTCTTGGTCAACTTATGAACTCATTCCCTACATTTTTCTCTTTCTATACTGTTTGCTTTCTCCTCAACTACATGGTAAGTGCCTTGAGGACAAGAGCTAGTCTCATGTTTTGGGTATCTTCTAGTTGCTGGGGGTGGAGGAGGGGCAGAGACATCTTGTAGTTGTAAAATAACAGATTCACCATAAATCTGAGAGGGAACAAATAAAAGATTATGGATGCATCAGCACAAACCTAGAACAAGAAAAATAGCATATCACCCAGTGGGCCAGAATCAATCTTTCTCCTTGACAATGAAAGATGGCATTATTATTTTTACCCTCATAGTAAATTTACCTGCTATTTTTTCACTTCCTACTAGGAGTTTTCATTTGACTTTCTCGCTGAATCTTTGTTTTTGTTACTTTAAACTCTACAAAATACATTTTCTCATTTCTAGGATGGTCTTTTAAATCTTCGTATCTTTTCATTAATCAAAAATTTACTGTGTGCTTATGTTTCTGTGTTCTATGTCTGTATCACCAGTACCTAAAGATTCTTTTTTTGCTGCATTTATCACTTAAATTGAACTAGAGAGCAAAAACAATTGAGTAGAAAAGAAGCAATCATTTTTGATGCTAAAAACAGATCTGCACATTGTCTGCAATTTAGATGGCTCAAGTCTTTATTACAAATCAAGAAAACTGCATTTTCCTAAGTTTAAGGAGCCCAGAGCTTCTTTGCTTCCTCTTACATGCTTTCTCACTGTGTGTCCCCATCACACTTAACCAAATCAGGAGTCATTCACTTCAAGTGTGCCTACTCTTTTGGGGACTTTCCATAACTAGAGTTAAGCAGCTATATATGCATCACCTATAGTTGAAAGAGCCAAAATCCACTTTGCACTGCAAAACTGCACGGCATAAGCTGGGACAGTGGCCCAACTTCCCTGGACAGAGGAAGAGTGGAGATTGTAACTTAAAATTAATTTGCAGCTCTTTGCTTTATATATGGCTTCTCGAATTTCAACTGGGTCAAAATCTGAGAAGCAGCACAGAAGATTCAAATAATCCAGTGGTACCTCTGGGTGCTCCTGAGAGGCCTTTACTGATTATACTGAGAAGAGGGAGACATGAAGACTGTTGTAGAGAACAATGGAATTAACAAGTATGTCAGCAACCCAAGCAGATTGGCAATTTACTGGGATTACAGTTCTGAATCCCTCCAGTATAGGCCAGATTCTCATCTTTCTTTTAGGGGGAGGGTCAAAGACTTAATAGTAAGAGAAAATAACAGGTAGTGTTAATAAATCCTTAACCCTTTACTATTACTAAAATAAAAAGGTATACGTAATAAGGTCTGGTTTATGACCTTTTTGTTCAGAAGGGTACATCTTAGACACTATGTATGTAGCTTGCCTTATTCTGGCCTTGGCACTGCATAGGCATGTCAGACCACACATTCATAAGCAATAACTGTTGTTCTCCACCATCCCTACAAAAGGACATAGTTTTAAGAAGAAATACCCCTTAAAGTGCATAAATTGAGCACAGTATTGGAGCCCAGTTATACTGAGATGCATGAGCTTATTTTGCAGAAAAGTGTATATCTTAATGTTTTAATCACTCAAATTTCAGGAATGAATGATCATGAAGTAATATCCAATTTATATTCTTTTAAAAACAGATACTGACCATGACACAATGGTTCCAAAAACAGATACTGACCATGACACAATGGTTCCTCCCTTCTCCATGGCCCTGGGATAAAATTTCTCTTTGAGCCATGTTCTTCCTTTGGGAAAATTAAGAAGTTAGCAAAAGCTTCCTCTGAGCATGTACTGCAAATTTTATGTGGTAACAAACCAACCTACAGCGTAAGTTCGTGAAGAAAAAAAAAAAACACATTGGACAAAGTGCCGCATGTAACAAGAAGACAAATACTTGCTTGGTTTATGACGCTTCCACTGCCAGTAATTGTCCATTGAATGGCTGGCTTTGGAAAACCTTCCACGTGGCAGATGATTGTTTTAGATAGTCCACTGGGATCAGTTTTCTTTGTCATTTTTATTTGAGGTTTGCCTAAAATATCATTACAATTAAAATAAGATGTTGAACTGAGATCATAAAAGAAACCAGGTATAAAATTCTCAAAGAATAATTTGAGTTAGTGCCCAAGTATTTTATTACCTTCTACAATGAGAGTCAACGACTCTCTTTTCTTTAGTCCTTCAACCTCCTGCAGAGCAGTTTCGCAGACATAGTTTCCAGCATCCTGATAATGAAGACTAGAAAATGACGGGCTAGATCGAAGCCTGATGTTATCCTGATTAAATAAAAAGTAAATTACCTCATGTGGCAGAATTAAAACTCTCAATGTATTTATTAGATAATAATTAAGCCTAAAACGATTCTTCTGGGAATAATAAAAATGCAAACTTCTTTTTCTTAACTTCACATGCTTTCAAAATAGATTTCCTTTTCCTTTTGTAGTTTTAGAGTCAGAAATGCCAGATTTTTATTTCAGGCTCTTTCATTTACTGAATTTATAATTTGGAGAGTGTTCATAAACGTTTAAGAATTAAGTTTCATTGTTTGTGAAGTGGGGTAATAATATACCATAATTAAATTGTTTTGAGGACTTAATTATACAAATAATATATTGTGCTTACATTAAGGGGAGTTTTCAGTTTATAGTACCTACTCCTTATAGTACGTGTAGGTGATATAGGATTGACAGACATGGAGACTTGCGGTACCTAATCAATGATGAGCATACATGCAAGAAAGTCATTTCATACACTTATCAAACACATAAACTGTTGATACAGTTATCAACACAGGGGACCTATTATAGAGTATTATGGTTTGAATATGTTCCCCAAATTTGGTGTGGAAAACTTAATCCACTAAAATCACATGTTGATAATGTTTGGAGGTGGGGATCATCAAAAGGTAATTATGATTAGATAAGGTTATCATAGTGAGGCCCTTATGATAAGACTGGTGACTTTATTAGAAGAGGAACAGAGAGCTGAGCTGGCATGCTCTTGCCCGCTCACCATGTGATGCCCTCTACAATGCTTTTATTCCAATTTCCATGAACAAAGGAAATGTAACATTTAATTTTAAAAACTTGCCTGATATACAGAAAATAATCCCATTATGTCAGGAATTGAAATGCTCCTAAGCAGGCAACTAGGCACGATCCTAAGATTATGTGGTCTTTGTCCATTAGGATATTTTTTCCCACTCCCCATTAACTAACCAATAATCAGGGAATACTGATCATCACTATTTTGAATATATGAGTTGTTCATGACAGTTAATTCATAACAGTGATTGCAGTTGATGTAAAAACAGTGTAAGCCACAGTAAACTTAGTTTCTCTAGTCCTATAGTAAAATATGCAATGAGTGTTCAAATGATTATGAATTAGTCTAGTGGCCTAGAACGTGTCTAGCCTTGTGATCACTGATTACTATATACATATCATGCTAGATTGCAGCATAGGAAGTGGCACTTTATTTTAGTGAACAAGTTGTGATGAGGCTGTGGCTGAAAGAGAGTAAAATAAGAAACTGAGCTCACAGAGTAACACAACAAGTAACAGAGGATCGAGTGCTAAAAGGGATCAAAAGGCAGGCAGTAAAGCAATACAAAATAATTTCATTAATATATTTCCATTAAAAAGAAACTCTAGAAAAAATATTTTTCCACAGTTTCTTATAAAGGTAATTCTTCTCAACTCCTATTTCAAATGATATGTGTGTTTTCTGAACCCATCAAGGGTTAAGGGTTCTTGTCACATGTCATGCTCTGGTAACAAATGCACTGGGAGTTTGGATATACTAGCCAAGGGTTTAAGTGGAGGGATCACACACAACCTTTTCTTTTGGTGATAACCTTGTCTCAGATTGCCAATTATCAGTCACACTTCCTTATTCTAAAAGGATAGCCAATGGCCTACATTTCAGACAATTACTGGAGTATAAGCACTTGTTCAGGAAATACTGAATTAACTCCTAGTATGTTCTAGGTATTCTACTGTAGCTCAGGGATAAAAGGGATTTCTTTCTAGGAGTTCTTGATCCAGTGGAATCTGTTTTCAGAAACTTAAGAGTGGTCTCAGCAGCAGAGAGACAAAAAAGGTGTCTTATCAAAGCATAGTATTTATACTCAGTAAGGCCTGGCCTTGAGTCTCTGTCAGTTATGAGCTTTCTGATTTCTTTTCCTTCAATTTCTTTATATGAATAATGTGGGAAAATAATAATCCTTGTATTTCACAGGGTTGTTGTAAATATCACATAAGGATAATGTGGGCAAAAACACACTGTAAATTGTTAAGCCCGGTGGTATATAACTATGTTTGTATGTGCACACATGTGTGTGGTGTGTGTGTATAATTAGTATATACACATAATTGACATAACACCCCAAACTAAGTTTCAGAACACCAATTATGGATGTCACCCTGTTGATGAGCACCTCTAAAATTTTACTGTTATTTTATTTATCTTATCAGAAACACAGAAAGAGAGAGCGAGCTGGTATATAAACACATCCATGAATGTATCTACTTGAAGACAATATAAAGTGCGTAAGAAACCTAAAAATAAATCAATCCAAACAGCAGGGTAGTATCAAAAATATTACTTACTTTCATCCATACCACAGTTGCATTCCTGCTAGCGGATATTGTGCATGACACGGGTAGGGCATCACCAATCTGTCTGGTCACTTCTCCACTTGGGTTTAAGGACAAATCCAAATCTGTGAAGGAGAAAATCTGTTCAAAATGCTAACTCTGAAATGTAAAATAGTCAAAATATTTTGGAGAAGAAAAGACGAAAGAAAATACATTTCTTCAAACTGCATTTGAACATTCAGAACTGATTTATAGGACTGAAATAATTGGACTATAGCATGATTAGCCTGGTTTTTCAAGCCAGCTTTGAGACTAGTTTAGACAAGAGAATGGTCAATCTAATTGATTATCCATTTATTTACAGTTAACATGATTGATATTTTGAGGGGACATAAATATTCCCCTTGGTTCTATCACCTTAAGAAAAAAAATCTTAAGTCACTTCTGGAAGAAAATAAAGAAAGATGATGACTAGGTAAATATTACATAAAGAGATGGTAAGGCATAAATGTTGGAAAATCAAGCATCTTTAGACAGCAGGTGATAAATCGAAATACCATGAGATAGTAGTTGTGTTTCTTCAGAGAGAATTGACTATAGTAGCAGATATTTTTAAAAAGTGCGATTCCATTTCTCATCCAGTTGATGGAAAACAATTTTCATAAAAATTTTACTGTCATAGTCTGATCTGTATAAGAAAATTCAAACTCAATTGAACAAGTATTTATTGTACAGCTACTATGTCCCAAGCACTGATGAGAGATGCAGAGATAAATAATGAGCTTACAAGTCAATGAGGTAGAGGTACTATGCTAACTATAACACACAGTCCATGAAATCAGCACCTAGTAGCAAGCCTGACACTGATTTGGAGTTCAAGAAATATTTGTTGAAAGATGAAAGGCAGGCTAGAAACAGAGGTACAGACGAAGACTTAATGGAAGTATAGAGAACAGAGCCAAACTGGGTTTCAAAGCAGTAATAAAGGCTTTGTAAAGGGAACACTATATGTTCGTGGCCTCAAATGATTGAGAAGGACTTTGATAGGGGAAGATGTAAGGAAAACTTTGGTCACATAAGAAAAGGCAAAAAGATGCGAGAGCTTGGCAGTTTTTGTAATGGTGAGTAATTGGGTATAAGTGGTGGTAACTCATGAAAGTTAAACTCATACAGTTCATTGAGACTAGACTGAAGAGGACCATGCTTGCCACACTGGGAGTTGTGTCTTTGTTCTACAGTATGAAGACTTGCCATTACACTCCGCATTTCTCCTTGATTTTGCATGTCATAATTGCAATTTGTTGATTGCAACATCATTTTTAAAGTTCATCTCACCTGTCATACTGAAAGCACCATGAGGGTAGTGATTGTGACTTAGTTTGTCACTGATATAGCCACAGTGCCTGACACATGGTAGACTCTCAAACACTACTATTGAATGAATGAAGGGAAGGAGCATATTTTCTCAGTTTCTCATTAATATTAAACCATGTACCATCATGTAGAAAAGTGGAGTTTCCTCAGAATATTTGGGTGAATTGTATTTAGATAAAAATTTTATTCTGGATGAGTTAGAAGTTTTTGTTAGCTGGATAGCTAATTTTCCAGAGAGGAGATAAACAATTTTACAGGACAATGATGGACTTTGTAAGCTCTGATGAAGACTTTATGTGTGCACATATTGGCAGGGAAATAGTAACTTTCATCAGCAACTAGGAATTTGTAGGCTGTGAGACTTGATGAGCAGTCTATTCTGCAAACATGTGCAAGAATGGGTTGATGCTTCTCTACCCACACTTCCTTTAGACATGTTTGAAAAGGAAACAAATCTTGTTTCTGGAAAATAAGCAAGCAATCAAAGATAAGTGGGTAAAAATAGGATTTTTATGTTTCCATATAATTTAGAATCAGATGTTGATTTACTTGAAATACTTTTTTTCAGCTTTTGAGGAGCAATAGAGTCAGCAATAGAGTTAAAATCCAATGTTAGAGTCTACCTGTCAAAACCAAGATGCACTTAAATCTAATTAAATGCACTAAAATTCAATTAAACTTTTACACACTTTTGTTTAATTTCCCCCCATCACAGCTAAACACGTAGGCACTATATGGCTGCAACCAAGTCTTTTGCTTTGTCAGTCTGCTATCTATCCTTCCCTGCCTTATCTACAAGTAAACAAACAAGTGCCCTCTTCTTTTAGAGACCTGCGTACCTTGCATCTCTTAAAAATAGGCACATCACACCATCTCTAAGGCACTAGATCATTGATTATTGGCCCAAAGACATCATGAACAATGATAATAGAGAGCTATTCCACATGTGGTCCTATCTGCTGGCTATATTCTCTCTCTTCATTATTTTATTTTATTTTTATGGAACAGGACTGGATAATATTGTTATACTGGAGGCTACTGTTTTCTCTGTAACTAGCCCCTGGTGGTAGACACATTCAAACCCAAGCAACATAAGCAAGGAGCAAATGGAGAAATGGCCCAGCTGTGAGCATAACAGTCCACTGTTTTTACAGGGCTCCCAAGGGAGCACTCCCAACATCAGGCAATCAGAAGCAACCATCTGGTTGCTTTATTCCCCAATGCACCCCCCTGTATCTCTCTCAAAATTTTAGCTCATATCCCACATGTTTTTAAAGTATTATGAGTCAAATGAAAGAGTTAGAACTATGTACTCAAGACAACTTCTAAAGTCTTTTTATACTCAGTAGGATTGTAGTGGATAATGTCTAGAGGAAACCTTATTAACGGTACTGTTGAGTGCAAAGGACTTATTAGGAAGTTTGTAATATACCTCCAAGCAAGACTGACATTTGCTCAAAGCACTCTGAATTCTAGTGTCACCAGGGTGTGGTATAAATTAGTTTACTGTTTCCATGATTTATCAGGTACATCAATAATATGGACTGTCATGAATTAGAACATAAAGAACTCAAGTTAAGTGTCTGGTATTTATGTATGTCTTTTTATGTTACACCGAGGCAAATATAACTTTTGGAGTATTTGGAGATCAAAAGCAAATTAAAAGTTAAAAAGTTATGTCCACAGTGATTTTCAAGAAGTTCTGTTTCCAGAAATTTCCTGTCCCTCTATATAGAGTACATTTAGCCAATAAATAACTTCTAACGATCTCTACTTCCTGTTCCCAAAACTGAGTCTATAGTAACTTTGTATTGCCTGAGTTTGGGTGTTAAATTTATTCTGTAACACAAATGATAATGCTGGGTCAACTGCAAAGCTGGTGTACTTCAAGAACATGGAAATGTTTTCTTAAAATATGCGAAGTTGTTCCTTTAAGGTCCATATGAATATTGTTTATTGACACCACAAATTGAAGACACTTAGAAAGAAGATGGAGATGTACCACTGCCAAATGTTGCAGTTATCAGAGCCATGCAAGGTTTCAATATTGCAGTGCAAATCTGGATCAAAGTTGAGCTTATCCTGATGCTCTCTCTACCTCATCTATTGCAACCAAGTTATTTAAGAAAGATATACCTGCAGTTTATTTGAAAAGATAGCTACATTAAGCTATTTGAAGCCTTTGAAGTGAAGCTGCTGATGAAGAAGTAAGTGACTTACAGTGAACTGTGATGGCTGTTGAAGCAATCATGCTTTTTTTGTCTATCAGGGAGCACTTGTAGTCTCCTGTTGCATTGCGCCTCACATCTGTCAGTGTGTAAGTATTTGAGCTTCTTATTCCTTCGGGCTGTCCCTTTTGATAGAGGCAAAATGTCAGATGATTATACTTGATTGCTACAATGAGAACAGCTGTATTTCTTGATGAAGATAGCATTTTATCAGGTAAGATTAAAAAAGGGAATGTGTTTCATTCATCACACAAAAATAGTACAGTTTGTGTTACCAACATCTGATTCCTGGGCAAATAATTGATATTTTGGATCTAAGGAATTTGAGAGCTGATTTATTTTCTATTGATGACGTTTATTTTATTGACATCATGGCTTTTGCTCGAGTTTCAAGTACATTTTTAAAAAGTCCAATGTTTTATTTTTATATTTATGCCTTATGTAATTTGACAAAAATATTTGAGGCAGCTTAAAAGGAAATATGGCATATATCCAGATTAAAAGAAAAAACACAAAAGGAAGAAAGAAGAAAGGAAGAAAGTAAAAAGGAAGAAAGGATGAAATGAGAAGAATGAGAAAGAAAGGGGAAAGGAGGAGAGAGAAGAGAGGGAAAAAATGACAAAAGAAAAATAAAAGAAATTAAGAAATTAAGACTAGGAAAAATATAGATGATATAGGAATAATATATGTTAACAAAGAAAGATATTCAGCAGATATTATTGCAAAAACTGAGACACAAATTTGGCTGTGTCATCCCTGATAGCCAAAGCTGAAACCGAATTAGCTTCAAATTTTCCTTTGCAAATGAAATAAAAACAGCAATTAATTTATCAGGAGAAACAAAGTTTTCTGTCAGTATAAAGAAATTACTTATACTAGTCTTCTGAATAATGTAGTGAATGATATTCTTAAGTACTAATGAGTACTGTGGTAGATGAAATTTGTAAGCACATCCCTGCCGTAAATGCAACATTAAGTTGCATATGGCTTCCCTCAATGCGAAAGTGATGTCAAACACAAAGCTACAGGAGTGCAAACAGGCATCCTCAGACAGAGCTCTCTCCTTGTCTGTTTCCACATCCTTATGACATGCAGAGCACATCCAAGACGAATTTTCCAAAGTATCCTCTATGCATATAATTTCCTTCAACTATGATATGGAAAAAAGTTGAGGAAATGGCATTTCAAGATTATACATAATGACAAAAAAAAAAAAAAAAAAGAGCCATAGCACTATCCTAAATATAACGTGCAACAGAACTATCCCTACTTCAGAGGGTTAGAGGTGTGTTCAGGGCAATGTTGTGGGCAGATTTAGAATCCACATCAATTCATTCACTGTCTTCAGTTTTCATTTTGTAGTTATCTGCTTCTGACGAGCAGATTCTTATAGTTGATTTGGATAATTAAATTTTAAGTTTTTGCAATTATGGTTTCCTGTGGTTGACTTTTTTTTTTTTTTCTCTTTGTCCTTGAAATCTCTCAGCATTGAGAAAAAAAGCGAGAACACTGGCAGGTGCAGAAAAAGCTTCCACATGAAATTTTATAGGTGGTGTCTCTTGTCCCCAGCAATAATATTTTTTCTCACTTCATCTATCCATGTAAGAACAATTCTTCATGTCAGCCGGAAGTCAAACAACAGGATAAAACGATAGTCATTCAACTCAAGTAATACTTAAGCACTTACTGGTAAGTAAAACAAAAACTCCTCTGGGGGAGGATTGCCATTTCCTAAGCATTTAAGAGTGACGTTATCCCCTTCTTTAATGGCAGTTTTTGGTGGCAGCACTTGTATTGTCACCTGCTCTGTAGGATCTGTAAGAGTTACAGACACAAGTTAACCATTTTTGTCAAGTACCACATTACTCTGTGCATACAATGTAAATGACTAAATTATACATAATTTTCTCAAGAAGCTAGTAATGGTAATTGCTTAAATATACCTTTTTATAGAAGGATTGAAGCTAATAGCTACTTGCTATACAAGTACTAATCTCAGTTAGGGCACACTACAAAGAAACCCTGTTACATCAAAATCAATTTCTTCTTAGTAAAATGTCTTTAACTGAGGTAGGAATGGTGGTAATTATTTTATGTATAAAAGACCATAGGAACAATCAAACTGCATGGCTTTATTATAGGGAAATTTAATTATATATTACACGAATCATACAGTTTGGAAGGACAAAATTCAGCTAGCAAGCAGCTAAAGCTATTAGATACCACTGTACTCATATTGCATAATAATACTTCATATGAAATAAAAAGAGGAGACATGAGTTAACACCAGCAAGCATTTCCTGCATGCAGGAGAGAAGATCTGCTTAAAAAAAGATGAATCCTATGAACTGAGGGAGACCCTTGACACAATTGACAGGACTGTAAATGTATTATAATTTTGTCCTGTTCACTGGAGCCAAGATGCAACTTTCATTCCATTTTGGTCATATTTATGGAGAAAATAGGGCTAAAGGGTATGCTTCAGCACAGGCTACTGCTCAATAGTAGAATGCTAATGAAATTGAATGCGGGATACAGTGAACCATATCTAGCAAACAGGAAATAAAATGAAGTGGTGCTGGCAGTTAGAAATGATCCACTAACGTATCCATTTGTTATATTGCTGGATAATACAGTGAATAATAAATTTTGAAATCATATAATGCCAAGGTATGTTTTACAGAATGTTTTCCACAAGACTTAATAATTATTGAGGCATGTGTCTATATTTCCAAGCTGGTGACACTAAAAATTATCTATAAAAACCTACTTTTTTTTTTTATTAGCTAACAAATGAAATGAGTAAGTTATACTTTTGGAGGCTTTGTTCTATGTCTTGTGGTCATTTATTTACCTTTCTATAAATAAAGTGCAGATAAAAAAAACTTAAAGGGTTGTTACAGAAGGTTGTTATAGAAGGTTGTTACAGATTGCTTCCTTGCCTTTTCTCTATGCTTGGGCATCTCTGAATATTTGTCCAGTGTATTCTGAGGTTAAATGGTGATTGATGTAATATACTTCATATTTGTTTTTCTGGATTTGCCTGCAGTAGTTTTCTAACCAGCAGTTCCCGGTGAGGTTGAAAAGTGAATACAATTTGGTTTTGGTGCCCTGCTGACCTTCTGTTTCTGGGCCTCTCTTGCTTTCTTACTTGGCCTTTCTCTGACTAGTGCTCAGGTTTGGCCTGTGGCATGTCACTGAGGCACATCTCTGATCAAGGCTGACACAACAGAACAGCCAGGGATGGCCATCTCCGACTTCTTTCTCTATTTTAAAACTCCACTTCTCTGTGTTCCCTTTTCAACAGGCTCTGCTTTGTATTAGAGAGTCATCAAAGGGTTAATGTAACCCATTTGCATTTTGACAGTAACTCTGCATGTCCACTAACATGCTTACCTCAAAATTAATGATCTCTTGCTCTGCCTTTGCCCCGACTTTGAATTTTACTCTGCCCATTAGTAAATCATCATTTTGCCCATTACTCTGGCTTTCTCCTTTGCCTTCTCTTATCCATTCAGTCACCATGTCTTGATGATTAATACTTTACAATATATTTTGGGTCTGATTCTCCCTTTCTATTCTCACTTACACTTCCCTAATCCATGTCCTAATTAACCTACACCTGAAGCAATGCCATCAAATTTCACTTGGTTCCTCACCTTGAGTCTCCTTCCTTTTGATCCTTTCATATATATTTCCTCTGAATCAGTTTTCTGAGGTAGCGCTTTGAATATTACAATGATACTCAAAATCTGTTACACATTCCCAATATATAAAGATTAAAAATAAAAATTCCTTAGCCTGGTATCCACAATTTGGCTTGAACCCAGCTCAAGTGAGAGTCTTATCTCTTACTCTGCTACATAAACCCCTACAAAATAACTAACACTGTCTACTGAAATTTTCTTTTCATGTATTTATTTATCCTACAGTCCTTCATTTATTCATTTGTTTGGCATTTATTTTGTGCAAGCCTTAAGTGCTGGAATTATAAAGTTTAAAACCCTGCCTCAATGAACGTTTCCTCTATTTGTAAGCATACCAAACTTAATAATCAAGAGTATGACCACATAAAACCTGCATGTGACACAAGCATAGGGATCCTGGTAGCCATCGATACAGGAGATTAGGAAGCTTCCTGTAGGAACTGACCCCGGAGCTGGGTTTTGACACATAAATGGGTGTTTGCTAAATGATAAAGGTGGGAAGACGACAGCATATGCATAGCCATGTAAGTATTACTCTACAGAAGGAATCAGGAAAGTAGAACAGACCACAGTGGATACAGGCAGTGATGAGGGCTGAGCACTACCTAGGACCATGGCTAAAACGAACTCAAGGCATACTGCAGTGCGGGGAGGGGAAAGGATATTAATCTGAGAGCTCTGGGCAGTCACTGAGAAGTTTTTATCACATTTGTGTTTTAGAAAAATACATCTGGCCTCAGGTTGGAGGGCAGTTTATTTGGGGGTGAACAGAGAATGGTGGGCAGACAAGATAAATACTATTTTGCAATTCATTGGAAAAATACTACTTTGAAATCCATTGTAGAAATACAGGCAATGAGGAATGGTGGCATAAACGTAAGCAGTGTCAGAAGGCAGAAATCAGATAAAAACAAAGATTAAAGAGCTAGATTCTCTAAAACCTCATTACTGATTGAATAGGGTAAGAAAGGAGTGGACTGGTACATTTTTCTCAAGCTTTCTCATATGAATTTGCCAATTTTTTTTTTTCTTGAAATGGACTTGTCTCTCCTTTCCATTTAGCGCTCTCCTTCTGTTCTCTGAAGTCTTCCTAGAGCAGTGGTTCTCCACTTGTAGTCCTCAGATCAGCACCATTAGCACCATCGGGGAATTTGTTACAAATGCACAGTGTCAAGAACTTTCCTACACCCACTAAATCAGAAACTCAAGGCCAGAGTGCAGTAATCTGTGCTCTAAAAAGTCCTTCATGTTCTTCTGACGCACACTACAGTTTGAGAACCACTGTCCTCGGGCACCTGAGCCTTCAAGACTCTTAATACTGAGTTCCTGAGGCTTTTACCCTTACAATCTTGCATTGGCAATTTCCTTCTGATGTAGGTGTTTTGCTTCTCTATTGGAGTAGTACACTCTTTGAACGTGAGGACTGTCTTAAACTGCTTCTTCCTGCTTCGCGTTTTCACCATGAAGCTCAGCACTGCGTACACTGTGGCTTCTTAAAAGCCATGCCAAGTGCACCTTACACAGCCTGCATGATAAAATCATTTTCTTCGCATCCATTCAAGGATTTCTCTGTCTACCCAACTCTGTATGCCTCACACTCACAGATATTTCTGTTCCTTCTGAAGCCAGTTTCCCAATTCTTATTACTTATCTTGATGTTCTCTCCTGTCTTGTACACCTACACTTACACCAATATGGTTCATTTCCAACTGGATATTTCTAACAGAAAGAATTCTGGGCCGGGCATGGTGGCTCACACCTGTAATCCCAGTACTTTGGAAGGCTGAGGTGGGCAGATCACCTGAGATCAGGAGTTCGAGACCAGCCTGGCCATCATGGTGGAACCCCACCTCTACTAAAAATACAAAAATGAGCAGGGTGTGGTGGCACGCGCTTGTAATCGCAGTTACTCAGGAGGCTGAGGCAGGAGAATCACTTGAACTCAAGAAGTGGAGGTTGGAGTGAGCCAAGATTACGCCACTGCACTCCAGCCTGGGTGACAGAGTGAGACTACATCTCACCCCCCACCAAAAAAAAAAGTTTGATTTTAGATAAGCTATACATAATGATATACTAATTTCTTGGATTTAAATCAAGTTGAAACTTATTTCCCAAGTTTAAGGCAAAACTACTTTTTAATATTAGGGCAACTTTGGAAGAATTTCACCTTTTTTCCCGTGTAAGATATTGTGCCCTAGGGAACCTAAAAAAGAAATGTAGGTGAGGTGATACTCTCGAAAGGCTCAGCAGGCATTCTTGGCTTTTCTCTAAAAGAGATGTAGAAGAGCTAGATTACTCTAGAACACATGCCAGTATCACAAAAATTTTAGATAAATTAATAATAATAAGGAGAAAATCCTTTATTGTATTTTCCCCCCAAATATGTTTTTTTTTTTTTTTTTAGACAGAGTCTCGCTCTGTTGCCCAGGTTGGAGTGCAGTGGCGCTATCTCGGCTCACTGCAAGCTCTGCCTCCTGGGTTCACGCCATTCTCCTGCCTCAGCCTCCCAAGTAGCTGGGACTACAGGCGCCTGCCACCTCGCCTGGCTAATTTTTTGTATTTTTAGTAGAGACGGGGTTTCACCGTGTTAGCCAGGATAGTCTTGATCTCCTGACCTCATGATCCGCCCACCTTGGTCTCCCAAAGTGCTGGGATTATAGGCGTGAGTCACCGCGCCCGGCCCTGCCCCCAAATATCTTCAGCTCTATGTTTATATTGTGATAATGACCATATAGCAATAATAATGAAGTACTTAATAATGACAATTTAATGTGTGATGTAGTATGCTATTTTTGATTTGTGATTTCACTTACTCTCTATAACAACTCATCAGTTAGGTATTACATTTTTCCCATTTCAAAGTAAGAAAACTGAGATGTAGAGTAGTTAAGCTACTTTTCAAGAAATGGTAATTGATAATGCTGGGACTAGAATGCCAGCATTTTTGCTCCTAATCATTAGACTATCTTGGCACCTGTCTTACAAGGAAAGCACAGCAATGGAGAAAACAATTCTATTCTAATATCTACAGCTAATTTAGGGCAAGACTCTGTGCCTCACTTTACTAACTAAAATAATGAAGTTAAAACAGATGACCATGAAGATTCCTTTGTAGACAAATACTCCTTTTCAAATACATGATTTAGTTAAGTAAAATGTCTTGTAATACAACATCCTATCAAACTTATGCAATTGATCTCATTATTAAAATAACTTTTTTTCATTAAAATGGTAATCTCTTATTTAGAAAGCCAGTCAGTCATAAGTCTATATTTGTCTGTCATTCATCCAGAAAATGATCAGTTAGAAATCTTATCTTTAAGGAATTTAGTGTGTAGTGGAATTCAGAAGAGACAGCTATAGATAAAAAGTAGAGAGTGAAAGGTATTGTAGGATGGATACATGTTTATTCATGCTATGGTCTCCTAAAGAGGAAGAGATTATTTGGGTGCCATCAATTTGGGGTGCGGATTGGAAGCCGAATTCAAAGAGTAATTGGATTGGGACCTCAAAGATTAATAGCATTGGAATATTATTTCTAATACATTAAATAACATAATTATGTATTGAATAACTTACAGTAAATATCAAATACTGCCTGTTCAGAATGAACTGTTTTCTGGCCAGATGGTCCATAATATGTGACAGAGCAGGTGAATGGCATTTGTATGTCAGCCTTGGTTGTCTTGTACTCCAGGGTGGAAGTCATGGTATAGAGCTGAGTCACTGGGTCCATTTCCTTTTTAAAAATTATGACCACCGCTGAAGAAAATAAAGAACACTGATGATAGGGTCTTTCATCTGACAATCACAATCCTTAACGAAACAGCACCACACCTTTGAAAAGTGTTTTTTTTTCCTTCTAACTGTATTTAGCAGGAGAGAAAATTGACATGTAGTGAGGTTAGATGTCATTTCAAAACCGTGAATCAGAGACACGGAAATAGAATCCTGGAATCCTATTTCCCACTCACTTTAATTAACTTCTAGTCATGCCATATACAGAAATTATTTTCTCTGCTCTTGATTCTTCTGTACAAGGGCTGAAAGTGTTTAAAAAATCACGTATTAATTTAGTACATACTTAAAGTAACAGAGCATAAGAGTCACAGCTCAAAAGAGGGCAACATATTTAGATCCTGAATAGTTTAAAGTGGGGGTCTCCAGCCCCCAGGACTGGTACTAGTCCACACAGCAGGAGGTGAGTGGTGGGCAACCACAAGAAGCTTCTTTTGTATTTAGAGCCACTCCTCATGGCTCACATTACTGCCTGAGCTCCTCCTGTCAGATCAGCTGTGGAATTGGGTTCTTATAGGAATGCAAATCCTGTTGTGAACTGCGCATATGAGGGATCTAGGATGCATACTTGTTATGAGAATCTGACACTTGATGATCTGTCACTGTCTCCCATCACCCCTAGATGGGACTGTCTGATTCCAGAAAAACAAGCTCAGGGCTCTCACTGATTCTACATCATGGTGAGTTGTATAATTATTTCATTTTATATCACAATGTAATAATAATAGAAATAAAGTACACAATAAATGCAATGCCTGTAAATCATCCTGAAACCATCCCCCCACTCCGATCCAAAGAAAAATTGTCTTCCATGAAACCAGTTCCTGGTGCCAAAAGGGTTGAAGACCACTGGCTTAAAGAATACTTAGAAAAAAAAAAGTCAGAACAGGTCCTCTGAATGTACTCCCTGTCCCCCTGCCCTCATACCCACCTCCTTCAAGGGGATGTAGCACTTTTCCGTTCCTGTACCATGTGATGTTGCCATCTGGATAACTGTCTTCTGAAATACAGTCACCCAACTGCAAAATAAAAAAGCAATATTACTCCCTCAGGTCAATCAGGGGCTGTCAATTTGGAAACTCCAGAAACTCAGGCAATGCAGAATTATTCCAAAGGTTTCTTGACCCGTTTATTTTCCAACACTGACAAAAGACTGAATATATGCTCTCTGGTATAAAAACAATGTCATTTAAAGATATGTTTAACAACTGTATTTGAAAATATAGTTTTGATCATTTTTAAATGTGCAATAGATGGTGTCACTATTATGAAATCACATTCATTTGAAAGCATTGCCAAATTCATTTTGACACTATTCATTTTTAACATTAACCAAATAACATTACTCTATTAACATTGACTATTACCATGAATCATAGATCTTCATATGGAAGAATAATTTGGTGTTAAAATGGGGCTGCCTCTCTAATTTCATACTACATATATTTCAAGATGATATATATTATCATGCTCTATAATTCCCCTCACTTTCTTTAAATGTATTTTAACTTTAATATTTGGTATTCATCAAATAATTTTATGCAGTAAAATTTAATCTGATGCAAAGAATGTAGGACTTGGGTTTCCACCTCCCAGCAAAGGAAAACTTTGGTATTTTCGTTAGATTATTATTCAATATGGAACTCCAAATTTGTCCCCCACTTTAATACCGCTTCCCTTCACACATCTGCGAACGCGTTGTTCAAATCTGATCTCACCTCTTTACTTCAATCTTTCAATAGTTTAATTTGTCAACAGAATAAAGTCCAAACTCCCTATTTAGTATGTAAGATTTGTCATGATCCAGCTTTTCTTTGCCTCTCCAGATTGATCTCTTTCAATCCTTTCTTGCTTTCCGTCTTGGCACCCAGTTTCATCAATGCCAAAACTTGCTGTTTCCCAAACACACCGTTGTCTTTCATATCCTGTTATTTCATATTGTTGGAAAGCCCTTTCTACCTTTGGCTTGGCAAAAATCTATTCAACTTTCATCATTCTCTCTCTATATTTTTTCTACACAGGGTCTTGCTCTGTCACCCACAATGGAATGCAATGGTGCCCACACGGCTCACTGCAGCTTTGACCTCCTAGGCTCAAGCAATCCTCCCACATCAGCCTACCGAGCAGCTGGGACCACTATGCCCAGCTAACTTTTCAATATTTTTTATAAACAAGGTCTTGCCATGCTGCCCAGGCTGGTCTCGAATTCCTGGGCTCAAGTGATCCTCCCACCTTAGCCTCCCAAACTGCTGGGCTTACAGGCATGAATCACACCAATTGGCTTCATCCTTCTGTTAATCCATTAATTCAAATAAGAAAGATTCCTCTTTTCAGAAATGACCCCACCTTCCTTGATGTCCCCTTGGTCACCTGAGACTGTGAGTGTGTTGTACTCTGTGCCTTGTGCATAATTTCTGATTGGTAGCTGCAACACTGTCACCTCCACAAGAGCAAAGCCTATCTCATTTGTCCTGGAATGTAAGGTCAGAAGAAGGCACTTACAACACTGGGCTAAATAAAGGTATTAATCAAAAACAATTCTTACCTTTTTTAGCTGCTCTGTTTCGAGAAACAGTGCTTTGCTTACAATTTCAGGTTTAGATGGTTGCTCTAAAGTTAAGCAGAGAAAGATTTTAAGTACATATGTAAGAAAAATGGGACTTCTGTGATTTGATTTACAGCAGAAACAATTCATTTACTCAATACAGAAGAATAGGCAACAGAATAAAAATAGATTTCATTATACAATCTGGACTTAGGGAATCTATAGGCCTATCCCTTTCAAATATTTACTATCTTAAATATTATTTTCAGTGCTTGTAATTCCTTTGAATAAAATATCAATAATGCTTTCTGAATGCTTTATAAATAGTGAATATGGATTTGATAGTGAAACAGGGAATAGGATATATCCTATATAGGATATATTGTCTCTAATTGAGTACCATGAGCACTTCTTACTTATCAGTAACTTCCAGCTCATTAAGTGAAGACATTAATGTACATGAACCAGAATCACAAAGGGACTTGTTTAAAATTCAGATTTCTGAGCCCTATTTGGCCTACTGAATCAGAATTCCTGAAAAACAAAATCCCATAACTCTACATTTTAAACAAGTTTCTAGGGGATTCTCAGTCACCATAAAGTTTGAGAAACACTATTCTAAAATCATGAGAAATAGAAAGCAAGTTAAGGAATTTATAAACCCAAATTTCTGAAATATCTCTAACTTTACCTCTTAAGCCAAGTCACAATATGAAACTGTAAATGTGAGAAAATCTTTCAAATGTGGAACCTGAGATGATGGACAAAAATATTTTAAATATAGGAAGTTCTAAGAAACATAAATTTTAATAAAAACTTCAGGAGCAATTGATTAAAAGTTGCAGTAACAATTTATTACTTAAACTGATTTTAAGTTATTTTATTCTTAGCTGCTATTTTTTATCAATGATGGATTTTGCGCTTTTTAAATAGCTCCAACAATTCGTTTACACAAAAAGTATATTGCCTCATTGTCACTGATTTGTGTGAGTCTCATGGACCAAAATTATTTTATTTTCTTATAAACAAATGTATTTAAACAATCAGCTACTTTTTCTTTTATAGTCTTATTGTTTACCAACTAATACTTTTAATTTTCATTACCAAACTAAACTTGGCTTTTGTATAATTATTATTCAATTTGTAATTCAGTTATTAGACATGTTACCTCCCCAGATCATTACAGAAAACAAGGAAAATGACAAAATGTCTCTGGGGTAGCAAAATGAATATCTTTAGACTGTATGAGAAACAAATATAACCTTCTTTAGGTTACTATCTAGAGTTAATTTCCCCTCATATATATGTTTTATATTAGATATTAGAATAATGAACAAAAATAATAAATCCTCCCATGTGTTAAACTCATGTACTTTATAAGAGGGCCTACTTAACTATTAATTCTAGAAATGTAATTCCACAGGTACAATTTTCACAGTGATGATTTCTAGTTTCCAAGTACACTGATTGGGAACAAAACATAAACAAGATAGAACAATAGAAAAAATAAATCTAGAAAAATAGAAAGACACAACAGAGGCGATTAACGTTAACACAAACTAGAAGTGACACCTGACGACCTGATTAGTAGGATGGTGACCATAAAATGATAAAAAGTTGATCAAGAATAAAAGCTTCTCAAAATAGACACCAGTTTCTGGGAAACATATTGTGTGGGGGTTAAAGTCTTTCACAACAGAGTAAACCTTGTCATTATCGCTATTCTAATAGAATGCTATTAATGTTCATAATTGCAACTCTGAGTTATTGATGAAACACTGAATCTTATTTGGAATCCATGTCTTAAAAAGGCAAATATATCTAATACATTTGAGAGAAGGATGCATCTGAAATATTTAAACAAAAATAAAATTCTTGGGGTGTAAGTAAGTCAAAGTTTTCTGGAAACTGAAATCAGTTATTTAGTGACACCCTCTCTGAGAGCTCAATAGATGTAAAATATGCAGTTAATTTATGTGGCTAATCAAGAATCAAAATGAATGAAAAAAAGGTCAAGACATTCTTAGTTTCTCCTTCAAGAGTATTATCCCTGGATTAAGTGGTGATATTCAGCAATTCTCCCCATAAATTTAGGTTCTAAATACACAGATGTGGTAGGTCGCTTTGCCAAGTTTCACTACGTTCCAGTTCACCAAAGTAAAATATCAAGACTGTTGAGCACATACTCTTTCTCTAATAGAAAATGTATACCTTTACTCTGCTTTATAAACCCTGTGATGTTTTATCAATGCACCCATAATCATAAACACTTTGTATTTCGATCTTTGGTCCTTTACTCCTGGTCATATGTGTTTTCTTGCCATAAATGCTTTATAAAATTCTTTATTTTTTCAATGTAATGAAACTGTAGCAAATCTAAGGAAACCCGATGAAAGGATGTTTAAAGTTTAATCCTGTTTACATTATGATTCATCTCTCTATTTGGAAAAGAGGGTCACAGTGAGTATTGTGAATGTAATGGTAATACTTATTTCATTTTCCTGAGTTATTTTCTCCTTAAATGTTTGTTTCGAGCCCTCTATATTAACTATGTATCTTGAATGTAATTTTCTTTTATATTAGGTTGTAACAATTGATGGGTATTAGTTGGAGGACCATAAAAGAGGACATGTACTATTTTAGCAAAATTGCCTATTGATTCCAAAGTGTTAAAAAATAGTCTGTGTGAATTATATCTTAACATGACTCAAGGATTCATAACCAAGGACATAATTGAAAGGAAAAGCAATGCTACAAATTTACTTGCATCATTAAAGTAGTTTAGTCAAGGGTAATGATTTAAGCCAAATTTTGCTTCTGAATCTTCTTGACTGAGTTTCTCTAAATCACTCAACTGAATATTTATCAAATGGAAAAATCATGCCTTGTTTATTTTCTTTTTTGCTGATCTGGCTATCTTAAGTAGTTAGAAGCTATAATAGGGCCACACTACAGTAGTTTAAAATTATAGAATAGGGAGATTAAAAATATCTTACCATGTTTATTCTAAATCTGATAGTAGTTTACAAGGGGTGTGTGTGTGTGTGTGCATGGATGCGTGTGTTAGAGACAGAGGCAGCTGATATTCATGGCAACATGTAGTATGTGCCAATATCTTGGCAATGATATATAATGCTAAGACTCAAATGATTTTTTAAAAAATACTTTTGTTTTAAGCTCGGGGGTACAAACGCAGGTTTGTTACATAGGTAAAGTTGTGTCATGGGGGTTTGTTGTACAGACTATTTCATCACCTAGGCATTAAGCCTAGTAGTACCTATTAGTTATTTTTCCTGATCCTCTCCCTCTTCCTACCCTCCTTCCTCTGAAAGGCCCCAGTGTGTGTTGTTCTCCTTTATGTGTCCATGTGTTCTTACCACTTAGCTCCCACTTACAAGTGAGAACATGCAGTATTTGGTTTTCTGTTCCTGTGTTAACTTGCTATGGATAGTGGCTTTCAACCAAATAAATTGCAGGGCTCTCACTAATATCCATTAAGGGCTGATCATATATAGTGAAAAGTTAAGCTACATGTAATATTTAGTGCCAATTAAAACATTTCATAAATAGTGCCCTTACTTTTCCCTCTACTTCTTTTTGTTTTATATCATCTGCAGAGTTACACAGGAGATTTTATAGCTGGAGAAGAAAGAAATTGTGGTAAGGGGCTGGGGAGTGGTCAGAAAGAAATATACTGAAATAGATAGCTCCTTTTGTTCTAATAACCAGACTATTGCTAGTGAGAGCTATGAACATTAGACTTCAGAGAAGCTAAAAATCAGCGAACTACTAAAATGTGTATTTTTTGGCATCCAGCCAGCTCATAGCAAGGTGAGAATGTAGTGAAGAAGGCACAACTGCTCTGTATCACCCACAGCGTTCTAGTATTACTATAAAAACCCACACATAGGATAGCTCAATTTAGTAAGAGAGGCGAGCAAGTGAAGGCAGATGCAAATGGTCGTGCTGACTCAAAACTGCTCCTCCCAGTACTTTGTCAGCAATCACCCCTCATAAATCATGAAGTACTTCAAGCAAACTACTGTGGGCAAAAGGTGTCTTTTATATTTAAATAATCAAAATGAAATATCTGGTGTGGATCTCATTGTTAAACAGATCATTTTCTGCATCTTCGCCCCTCGACACCCCCCAAAATTTTAGTTTTAAGTTGAATGACTTTTAGGAGGAGGGTGAAAGCAAAGACACTTAATTCTGATAAAGCAGTCGGAACAGTATTCAAATGGGAGGAATCCAAATAAAAGTTCTGAAATACCTCTGTGTGAAGTCACGAAACCCGGCCCATCATCATAAGACCTGGTCCATATGTACCACAGAGCAGACTCCGCGTCCCCAATACCACAGAGAACCACCAGAGTAGACTAGACTTGCAATTGGCATGGGGTGTGGTTTTCAAATTTTTTTTAGAGCTGGAGCCACTACTCCCTTTTTTTTTTTTTCCGTGAACAAACTATCATGAAAAACTTTGAAATGTTGAATAGACCGAAGTCTCATTCATCAGGTAGAAATAGTTCCTCACCTTCCTCAGCTGTCTTCATTAACTCCTGAAGAAGATCCTAGCGGCAGAATGGGAGAACCTCCCGTCTCATCCAAAGTATTCATTTTACTGATGAGGAGTGAATCTCAGCCCCAGACTGGGGAGGTGACTTGCCGAAAGTCAGAAATTGGCAGCAGATCTCACAAAGTAAGGTCTCCTGGTGACCCGCTCAGTGACTGCTCCATCTCACCACCAACAGCCTTCTGGCTCTCTGGGTACCCATTTGACTTCTAGACCTTTTTCACAATCACTGGAATGAATCTTTGGGCACCTTTAAAGGTTGACACTTGCTTCTGAATGGTTTTATTAACCTCAAATGTGCACTAAATAAAAACTCAGTTTGATTTTGATGCCATTCAACTAAAAGAAAAAAGCTGTTTAGTGGTGACTAAGAAAGCCACTTATTTGGATTTGGGCTGATTTATAGGTATGGTTTCTTGCATATGAGGAATAGCTTAAAATTAAACAAGCAAACCTACATTAAAGATAGCAAGGTCATTCGCCAGGGGCTCTAGTTTGAATAAAAACAATTTGACTTAGCTCTCATATGAGGATGGCAATCAGCAGCAGCCTGATCTGAGACTGGCTCCCATTAACCACACTTGATTCTATGGTACACGGTGCACGTTGCTAGGTGATTCAACAGAGGGAAACAGAGGACTGATTGATGGGCTTAGTAACTCTTAAGTGACTGTAATATATACACGCAGAGAATGAAAGTCTCCCTGTCACAGCTACATTTTGCTTCACAGAAAGTGACCCAAAGTAAATTTATTGAAAACAAAACAAAACAAAACAAAACAAACAAAGCCAAACTGAAGCCCCTATATGCTTTTTGTAAACACTGTCTTTATAGTAAGTTCTGCTGTTCATTTTACTGGATTTGGAGGGTCTCACGATTTCTAGTATAAAACACCATTTTCAAGAGTGTGTAACTTGTCTATGTAAATTCTCCCTGGCCCACATCCTGGAATGCAAATTCTGTTTCTGAGAATCACTTTGTTTTCAACAACATCAAAAAGAGAAGGGAGTAGGCGGGTGCTGGCGGTAGGTGGGGTGTGAGTTTGTTTTCACAATTATAGAAATTCCCTGTGTTCCAAATCAGCTTATAAATTTTATTGAATTAGGCCAACTGATTTTTTTCAGATTTCTGAAAAAATGAGATTTGGGCTGATTTATAGGTATGATTTCTTGCATATGAAGAATAGCTTAATGCTTTTTCTTTTTTTTTTTTCAAAAAAATGTTTTGATAACTGTCACAAACAATTCTTCCAAATGAAACCAACTGAATTTTCTCAACTCCCTTATATACTACCATCTCGATGTAGGAAAATTTTAACACCTTAAAAATGAAACCTGACAATGACAAATTAATACACATAATCATTAGAGTGCTGCGACTTAACCTCTGTACCTACTGCGGTCCATTTTTGATGACAGGTTATATTATGACATTATAACTTTCACCAAAAACCTTTTGGATTACTCGCTTTAGAAAAGTGTCCTGAGCAGTGCACTATTCATCTTTCTAATAATGTGAAAGCGAAATAGAAGAAAAGAAAAAAAGAAATACATGGGCCACTGGCAAATGTAGGATGCAGACTATTTGGGATGTTTTATGGAAACGGGCATGACTGCAAACACTTGGTACTTGGTTTGATTCATAAAACGATCAAGAAGTGTGGATGGTTTCTGGAAAGTGCCTTCTAAGCTGAAAGGTAATTAACTGAAACATGTAATATGCTTTTACAAGGTTCTTCTGGGGAACAAAGGTTTCCTTTGATAGTATAAGCATGCTTTGAATCTGCATCATGAGCCCAGAGGAGCTTTGAAGTCCACATAAATACTTGAGGGACAGACCTACTTAGTTGCATAGGCTATTACAAGAGAAACAGGAAAAATCCATAGTTACTTGCTGCAGTTGGAAGGCCCTCTGGGTTCCTTTCTTCCCTATTTATTTTAATAATTTCTAGGCGCTGTCAAGTTATCAGAAAACAGAGCGGGAAAAGTTGTAAAGTGAAACCTTCTTCCCTAATTAAAAAAGACTGAAAGACTGGCATTCTGAAACTTTTGAGACCTGTTTCTTTCCCTGTAGTGTCTAAAATATTGTGAAGTAACAGAGGTGGGACTTTTTATTTGAGTTTTAAAAGATGAAATGCTTTAATTATAACTTCTCAAGTCATTCATTTGCACAGCTGTTTGCACAATAACATTAACTATATGCTATCATTATGCAAAGTAATTTTGTCATGGTGACTATAATTATTCCAAGTTTCTTCTACAATTTTCTCTTCTTCCATCCCTACTCTACTTTCTCCCCTTGGTGTATCCCACATAAGCATTCAGGGTGTGGTGAGTTTTTAAAATTTTAGGATAATTTTCTAAACTGAGTGAATACTTTTTGAAATCTAAATCAATAACCAATCAATAAAGGTCAGGATGGAAATGTATCTATATCTCTAATACATATAATATATAAAATGTTTATATGGATATATATAGGGTACTTATATATGTGGATATATATAAATGGAAAATTTAGATCTCTGTTAAAATGTAGTTTGAATTTGCTTATATTTTATGTTATGTATCAAAATGGCAATTTCATATGGTTCAGCCAAACACATGTGTATGTATGCATGATATACATGATGACATATGTATCATATATCTATGTATGTATCACACAACACTTATTTGTACATGTCAGTAAAAGTTAAGATCACGTGCTAGTTATCAGTAGTACTTCATATCATAGTTCACGACATTTTTACATGACAAAGCAACAGAGAATATCATTTTAGTTCCTCACTGCAAATCTCCTATTTGAATTTCATACTCTTTGTTTTCCTTGCTGATATTATACACGAGCAGAATGAAGATCTCCTTAAGTCCCCTTATATAGATACCTGCTATAGAGACACTACAGAGAGTTCAGTCTTCTTTCTAGAGAACATGGTCTGGTACTGGCCATCAATCCCACTTAGCAGTGACACTGCTGCAGACTACTTACTGAACACCTTGACTATTGTAGGTGCCTCAAACACGTTGTCCTCAGTTACTAGCATGCACACAAATCTCTTTTCATCACTGATCCTTGCATTACTGATAGACAAAGTGTAGTTCTCTGAGAGGCTCAGTCTGTCTTTGTATTCTGGTACATCGTCGTACTGCACACTTTTCTTTGTAGAGGACCTGAAGGCAATAAATACAGGGGAGCCATCGGGCTTTTCCTAAAAATTAAAATAACAATACATTTTAAACACAAGCATATTCAGATGTTTCAGGAGTACATTCAAAATAACAACATTTCCTTGGCCATATTCTACCAATATCTGTATTTTTTGTCTACGAATAATAATTTTGTATACAGTTCTCACGTAAATATTTGATTACAGAAAATTCTTCATAAGAGAGAGCTTTAAGATCTTTTACAGGTATCAATTTATATGAGTAAAAATGAAAGGGTAGAGCTCTAGGAATCTGAGATATTTTTTTTTCCACCGAGAAGATAGAACTAGTAACTGTTTTGAAACTTACATGGGCTGTATATGTTTAATATAAAATAAAACATAGATAAATGCAAACAAAGGTACAAAATGATGTTCAGATAACCATCACGGCAGGCATACACTTGAGCTGCAAATACTAGTTTGGATATTTTGGGCAATTATCTTTGGAATATTCTTTACTTTAATCCACACATTTTAAATGTCCACACCTTTAACCAAAACTGTTGTAGCTGACCTTTATACGTAGAATAGTTTAACCAGTCTTGATGGAGAAATAGTATTCACCCTTGTAAAATAATTATGCCCATTAAGGAATGAATCAGATTAACTAACACAACCCATAGCTTTGCTGAATCTTAACAATGAGCTCAAAAGGCTTTCATACAAAAACTTATCACCAAAATAAGATATACTCTGCACACACAATTATGCCAAGACATATAATGCATTTCTTCCTCTGGTCACACAAAAATTCTCTCATCTAATAAGCAACTTAATCGAAAATCAGGGGCAGTCCCTCCTTTATGTACCACACAAGACCTTTGAGAAAATTAAATATGATATATGTTATAGTCCATGAGAAATTTTAAGATTCCAAGGAGGATTAAGTTTTAAGAATTAATAATATCAATTACTAAGTTAATATTGGAGTCCAAAAGTTTTATTTGCTTAAATATGTGAATATATCGATAACATTCTTCTTAACTCTTTTAGATTTATCACAGGTTTACAATGCAAATCCTCGTCTTAAGTCATTCCTTCATTATGCAAAGTATAGTAGACTACTACCCTATTCATTCCCTTAGGCAATAAATAACAGTTACTAATTTTTGAGCACTTAACTATATGGCAGATGTTTTCTTTGGGCTTTCTATGCAGTAATTAGTTTGATATTCATAACAGCCTTATAAGTTAAACTGAAATATTAGCCTCATCTACAGACTAGATGATGAAGGCTGAGTTTGGTTAAATAACTTCCCAAGGTCTTGGCTGGGAAATCTTAGCAGAGCAAAAATTTGAGCTTAGAGCTTGGTCTTATTATGGTTACACTGCACCACTCTTGATAGCCTTCAATCCCTCTTCTGCACCAGGCACTATGACAGATAACGGTGAGGAGGTTTTAGGAGTAGGGCTGGGAGGAATGAACAGGGAGCTATGATCTCCATTCATAGGGAATTTACAATATGATCCAGGAGAAATCAGGTCATTTCTTCTCTATGTTTACTTTGGCTAATTTTTCCAAAACTTTCTTTTGTCTTGTAGGTGGTTAAATTAGAGCATATATGCTATTTCTGCAAATCAAGATTGACTTTAGAGCATATAGTGCCTCAAATGTATCTCAGTGTATTGCTGAAGTCTTTTGCTTAACTAAGAATGTGAAAATTGCCATGATTGTTTGATTTCCAGTGCCACTGTGCCAGTTCAGTTTAGGTGAACCCTACTCCCTGAGTGAATGCTACTCCCTGCGTTATAGTTAGAATTTTCTATGATCATCAAAGTTTGCCATCACCTGACTCCATTTATTTTGGCAGCAAATTTGATTGAACAAGTGCATTATGTGGTAGTCTCCTGGGCACTTGGAATTTTGAGGGCACTAGTAGACTCTGTCCTCAGAGGCCTTAACATCAAATTTCCACATTTATAGGAAACCGGAAATAGTTCAAAGTTACCTCGAGTGAGCTAGATACTAAATAGAAGGAGGCTACAGAGAAATGCTGTGCTGCCTTACCACTTTCCTTTCCTTTCCTTTCATTTCCCACTCACACGAGCATAGTATGGTTAAGATTCTGCAGCATCACAGACATGAGTTCACTTTGTTGAATGATTACTACACGGCAAGTACTAGGTAAGTATTTTGATATCAATTTCTTCAGGTAATCTCACAACAACACTATGAGGAAGATATTTTTATCTCATTTTATGGATGAAAAAATAGGGATTAATTCATCTGCTCAGAATCTCACAGTGAGCACATTGTGGAACCTGCTGATTTCAGAATCTATATTTTAAAAGGCTGTGTTAAACCACCCCATGAGTGCAAGTTTAAGCACATTTCTTAGAGTGTGTTCTGCAGAATGTTTGTTCTTGGAGATATCTGAGGAAAAAAGTTCTGTGGTCAAATAAACCTAAGAAATGAATCAAACTATGGCCCTCAGACAATTCTTAATGCATTTTACGTATGAAAGGCTCTGAGAAGTGGTGCAACAAACTTTTTGTAAACTATTTGACCATCAAATTCTTTTCCTTTGCAAATACCTTTTAACATTTCAAGGAGCTAGGGGAATTTCGCTATCGTGTCCAGGGACACAATCTACTTGAAGCTTGCAGATTGTCGTGAGTCTCCTGTGGTCCAGCACTGGGAAATTGTACCACACAAACATTTTGCATTAATGTTAATTAAATTGAGATATTTTATTAGTCAAAGTTACGTAGTCATTCCACATCTCCCTACCAGGATCTCTACCCTCCATTTCCAGACCCATTTGTACCTTCATACCTGAGAAAATTTGATTTTGCTATCTGCAAGAAATATGGGAAAAAATCAACATTGTTAAATATAAAAAGGACCTTTTATAAAATGTGTTATATATAAAATGTGTTATATATCAACACATTTTTAAGACTAAATGTCAGAATCAAGCTTGTAATACTGACGATTAATTCTGAAATACTGTCTAAGGGCTCTATCTACTGATCTATCTTGTCTCTGCAATAACCATGTCAAATAGAACATGAGCAAACGAAGAAAGGTTGCCATCCTCCACTGAGTTCAGTCCTATAATCCACTGATTTTATTCTGGAACTCTGCCTTTTTCTTTGCCTCTAACACGTAAGGGGGAATCTTTCAGACTAACACATTCTAAGAACTATGGGTTTATTTGCTTTATTTTAAAATATCATTTGTTATGTAAGATAGGAATTATTTTTTGCCATATTCCACACATTAATTTTACCTTCCTACATTAGTACTCACAGTTCAATATTGCATTCAGGTTAATTTGAAATTCACGGTTACTCACAGAAAGAATTTTATTTAAAAAAACAAGGGCAATTAACCAAGTCCCAGGTAAGTCACACTTACATATTTCCATTTGCCAAACATGAGATTCTGAGGTACATCAAGTCGGCAAGGCATGATAATGGTATCTCCATATGCTGAATTTACAGTGTACCATCCAAGACCTTTGGGGGGGGGGAAAAAAAAAAGAAAAGAAGAGAGAAAGAGAGAGAGAACAAAATTTTAAATGTTTTCTTGAAATGACAAATAACTTCAAGATGCATGTCGATGAAGGTTGTCATCTGCTATAGTTTTATTTTAAATGGTATACAAAAGGTATGAGACTGGAATACATTTTCCATTTAAAAATTACCACCTTTCTATTTAGCTACTGAATCTTTGAATCCTTGAATATTACACAATCAAAATTTGTAGATCTCCAATTTTACCAGAGAACAGATAAGTGGTTCATTCCAAAGGAACATAGTGGAATCTGTAGATGAATTATCTTCTTCACTGTATTTCATAGAAATAATTTCTACCACATTTTATAGAAATGTGGGACTACACAAAGACTAACACGATTACAATTCTCAAAACTAGCTTTAACTATATTTGTATTTTTCATTTGAAGATATTATCAAATTTTTCTTCTGTAAAATTCAAAAAACTATTAAAAACTGAGAATTAATACACATAAGACCACAACTGAATTTTATTTATAAGGGGAAAATGGATTATTCTGTAGTAGTATAAATTAAAATACTAATTTTAATTTTGTATAAAATATTAGCATAGTAAGAATTTATAGTGTGAACATTCTTCATGAAGTGCTATTTACAAAGTGATTATGTGAATTTTTGGAAGACAATATAATTTAAACCACAATTTTGTACATACAGAAAACTTCTTCATCTTATTTAATTCTATATTAAGAAAAATATAAATAATAAGTAATTAAAATGTGGAAAGAAGCAATTTTTACATATGAATGAAAAGTACTATTCAAATCTGGATATATTTGTGAGGGTTAAAAAACTCAGGCATTTAAATTGGCAATAGCACTTGGGAAACATTTCAATTTTTTTAACCTTATTTTACTTACAACAATCTTTGCAATTTAGAACTTTCACAACTGAATGTCTATTAAGGTGTATCATAATTGAGTATAGAGTGTGAAGGGGCTATTTTAAACAGTAGAGAAAAAAATAAACAAATGATATTTTGTCCACCAGGTGGTGCTAAAATGCAAAGCGACAGCAATCTGCAACACATAAATAAAACCATCTTTCTGAAGAAACAGGACTGGGAGGATACCATCTTTCGATTGTTATCTATCAATCACCACGTATACCAAAATTTCATTTAAGGTTAAGAATTTTGCACCAGTGGACAAAAACATAACAAAGAACACAGACTTCATGTAAATATGCAACATAACAACTGGTTTTCAGCATTTTTAATATTGTTAAGACACAGAATACAAAATACGCAAAGCGAGAATGCATTTTCACTTACTATTTGAAACATGAGGTTTACTTCAAATTGCTTATCATATGTTCACTCTCATAGTAAAACTTTATCTCAATTTTAAAATTGTTTTGTGTTCTCCATACTGTAATTATAATCCCTTTTAACATCAAACCAAGCATAAGACTGTAAATGAATAATTTTTTTTATTCAACTTTGTTAAAATAAAAATAATGGAGGTTTAGACATGTGGCTGCAGACATGCAAACTAATAACATTCAGGAAATTGCTTTATTGCACATTACATTATTTGTTCTCTGTGATATTTGGCTCCTAGATGTGGAATTTCTGCTGTGTGTATTAAGACTTGTTCATACACTTCACAGGTAGAGGTCTGCAAAGCCAGGGAAACCATTTTGTAATTTCATATTTTGTTTCTTCATCAGCTTATAACAAGGCACATGAATATGTAATAATTTTGAGAGGATCTATCTCTATACCTTAATTTGTGTCAGGGCAAGCACCTGTAATTGTCTCATATTATTCGAAATCATACCTTCCTTTGGCAACTAACAGTGCTTTCATGATTGGCCAAGGAGTGAAAACAATTTACAGAGCTTAGGTACCAATGAAGTGAATCCTTTGCCAGGTAAAGGGAAATAAGAAAATTCCTTTTCCAAGAATTTAATGCTTTGCCCTTTCTCACAGACCGTTTTTCTTTTCTCTTCCCTATAGAACTTTAATGTGCTACATATACATCATATTTTATAATGAGTCTTAAAGCTGTATGAATTTCTAGTACATAGTGTATTGGTATGATGAAATCACAATCCGAACAGGGAAGAGATTGTATATGTTTAAGCTTTGTATCTCCAAAAACAATGCCTAGCATCTGATGGACACCTACTAAAATGACTCTGGAGTTCTTTCCATTTTGGTTATCAAATTAACATGTTGGAAAATCAGAGAGCAGTTGACAACACCGGAATTTTGAGAATTCTCATTTCTGCCACATACTCTAAAGCCATTCATATCTTATCTTGGATGTGTAGAGAACTTGGATATTGATTTTGGGTGGCAATCTCTGTCTTGAGAAACAAACAGCAAACACATTTTATGGGAATTCATGGATGGAATGACAAGAGAGAACATTCTCCCTTCCCTTTAAAGAGAAATGAAAAGTTATCTGTGCTCCCTCATTTGCAAATGATACCATGAAATGTCTCTTTCCTCACTTGTGATGACCATAAAGTAAACATTTCAAGTTTCAGAAATTCATGAATGGCGTCTTTTAATGACAGCTTCAAATCCAAATCTAAATCCTCAGACAGGAAAGAACTCTGAAGAGCAGAACACACACAAAGAAATAAGGTACCGCACCGGATAGAGGGCAGTAAGTAAAAAACCAACAATTATAGACATAAGTACCTTCCTTTCACGGGCCTAGGGCAGAATGAGTGGCAGTAAGTTGAGCTGCATGTTAGGGGCCATAATGGTGCTTATTTTAGAATCAGTTTTCAAGTCTGCTATCATAATCAACTTCTCTCTTCTTGTAAGAGTATACTAACTCCCATGTTCATCTGATAGAAGCACTGAAGGCCTGCATCTGTGGGAGAGCTAAGATCTCGTGCCCCCTAGGGATAAAGTCGCTACAAAGACCATTGTGATTTGGTAATAAATTATGTCCTAATTTTTAGCAATGTCTTAATCTTTGAGACGAAGTGTCAGCGAGACCCAAAGTACCTGTCAACTCGAACGATTCTGTTTACACTTTTCATAGAAGAAAGAGCTTTTTATCTTTGAATTGCCAAGTCTAAAAATTGAGTTTAGCTTTCTAGAATTCCCTTGCAATTTTCACCCTCTAATATTTATTAGTTAAATTATTCATGGTTTTGTAGCCTAGAGATTATCGGGCACTACTGGAAATACAGAATGCCTGTGACGTCCTTCTTCAAAGAGGCTAAATGTCAAGTGTAAACCAATGTGTGAGAGCATAAGTGTGTTCAGTATGTGTTATAGCTATGTATATAAGCACAGGTCAAAAGAAACTTTAAATTGGACTAGAACCTTCTGTATTAAATGTGTTCTATAAATTTAAGACATTTTTATGACTTATTATTACTGTAGCTATTAAAATGTCAACATACAATAAGACATAAAATGTGTCATACTTGAGAAGCAGTGTGTAATTATTTAAGCATTTTTAAATAGAAGGTTATTAACCAAAGGTAAAGAACAACAGAATTAGAAAGGTTACATAGAAGTATTAATGGAAATTCAATGCGGTGAGAACAGGAAAAGAAAAATCTCTTAATGAAGTAATTCTGATATATAGAATCTCAGGCAAGTGACCATAACATATAAGCTAGTTACAGTAATATGTTTTGTATAGAAAATGATTTAAAAGAGGCACTGAAAGCAGACTCTGGTAATGTTTTGAAGTTAGCTAAACATTCTATTTCTAATTGAAATAATAAAAATGTAATTTTGGCCATTTTGGTGGCAAATGCTTTTTTCCATAAAACTAATTGCCAAATTCAGAGGAATCATTCTCTTTGCATTCCTGACAGATAGACATTTGAATTGGGGTAGATTAAAATTCAGAATCTGCTACCACATTTCAAGCAGAAGAACATCAAATAATATAGAAAATGGAATGATAATTAGACAGTCTATTTTCACATGCTGTAATTTAGCATGGTTAATTATTATTTATTGCACCAATACATTAATAGCATCATCATCCTTAAAAGAAAATTTGAGCTCTAGCTCTGCTAAGTGTCATAAAGGGGTTAACTGCAATTACAATGGACTCAGAACTTATAAGAACTAAATGCCAGTTTCACAAAAATTTTACAGAGACTTATTTGAACAAATGAACTATCACTGAGGAGGTAGATAGAAATGAGAAGTTTATCCTTAGAAATTACTTTCATTTTTTTTTACTAATTTTGACAGATAGACACGCTAATGCTTCTATTTGTTTCACTAATGAATTAGGATATGTACAACTCTAAAGAAAATGTAAATATTTTGTAACACTAGTTTATAGGGGTGTTTCTCAACCTGGTCACTAGACCAAATGAGTCTTACTGTGAGAGTGCTGTGTTGTATATATTACAGGATGTTTAGTAGTAGCCTTGCCTCTACCCATCAGATAACAGCACCACTCCTCCCCCAGTTATGACAGCCAAAAAGTCTCCAGGCATGACAAATATCCAATGTGAGGCAAAATTACCCACCAAACCTTATGCAGTTGAGGATCACTGGTTTAAACCTTCAGCCATTGGTTGCTCACATGTGATTACACTGGGTTTCCAATAAAGGAACTTTCAGAAAAATAGAATCTTAGCATAGGACTAAATAATCACTGAATACAAGTGAAGGAATAGAGGCAGAAGTGGTACATGATAGTATCTGGTTATTATCAAATTTGTTTGCCTCACAGAAACATACTAAGCCACAATGAGGGATTAATTCCAGACTTCAGGAAGTGGATTCCCAATCTCTTTACAAAAATGACAAAGATCTTTTGTTTTAGCAAGTCTATTTCCTGTATCATAATCAAGTATAAATTATACATAGTGTATACATATGCATACTATACTTTCTAAACCATGTATTTCACATATATTGTATTTAATCTGATAAAATACCATAGTTCTACTGATAGAGTGAAAAAGCATTTTTTTAAACCTGAGATTTTATGATTCAATCACACAGACTTATCTCCTCTCTCAACTTCTCCCATATTTTATTGTATAAACAAGAGTTTAAGATTATCATCAAGGTCATAAGATATATAAAGTAAGTTATCTGTGTGTGCATTTGTGCATGTGCGTGTGTGAGACACAAGGGGCTATAACTGCCAAGTAATTTGGAAGGGATGCTGAGTGAGAGAAGTTACCTGATGAAATCTAATTTCATTTTGTGAAACAGAAAGAAGGGCTTTTTCTCCTTTCTTTTTCTTTGTTAATACCTTCAACAAATGGGGGTAGTTGGAGGCCAGTTTGGGTCTGCTGCATCTGAAGTAGGGATATATTTGTTCAAAATTCATTTTCTGCATTGCCTTTCTCAAGTGTTATACATTATAATGTAGACATAATTGAGTAAGGCCTACAAATAAGACAAATATAATTATTCCTTCCTCTTCCCCCCACCACTTGGGCCACTGTGGAATAATCTTCAGGAGGAAAATGCCCATGTTACTAAATTATAAACTACTAGTAGTACCAAGAATTATGTTTTAAGATAGGTACTCTATTTTACCTCCAAGTTTGATACAATATAATGCTCTAAATATTTATCTTTCTATTAAACTATGTCAATGTAATAATCCATAGGTCATAGAAAGAATTACACAAACAATAACATTTTAAAAATACATTATCGATACTTACTTACATTGCTGTGCAGAAAATTACCTTCTTAATTTACCTTAGTCTGATAGTTTGTTATTCTTCAAGTATAAAATGATCTATGAGGCTGGATGAGTCACAGTTTCTCCCAATTAGTTTAGGCTTTACCCCATCTCTACCTAATTTTTATGGTTCCTTGGTCCCATCCACTCTGTTCAGATTCCTATGTTTCCTTTAAGGCCTATCTCAAAAATCATCCAATCATTCAATCATGCATAAAGTATTTACTGGACACCTGCTACAGGGCAAGTTTTAGGTGTGCTTTGTGAAGAAAATGTGTAAGTAAAACACTGAGGTCTTTTCCTTAAAAAACAAGATGAAATCAGTGTGATGTTTTTGGTTGGTAAACTAAATGCTGTGGGACTGTATAGGAAGGAATCTCAGCAATGAGATTGAGGATATTGGTAAAAGCTTCTTGGAGGAAATTTCATATGATCCCATCGCTGAATTGAGGTTTCTATAGATGGGAAGATAGGAACTACCTCAATAGCACAGTGCGTGAGAGGCACTGAGTGACGCTTGGTTTTCTCTCTTAGGGCAAACTCAATTTTTATTATAACAATTCCTACAGAGTAGATCTTTGATCTTCATAAGGAACATGTCCTAAGACTGGCAGTTTTCCCAAATTCATAAGCGCACATAAAATTTCTCTAATAAAATGCAATAAAATGTTAGATCTCTATTTTCTCTTTACTTTCATCATCAACACTAGCATTTGAATTCCTTTTGGGGCCATTTTAAAATTATAAGCAAAAAACTTATTTAGAAATGATCAAAAAGCAACAGAATTGATGGAAGTTGTGAACCTTATTTTTATTTTTTGAGTTGCCTCATGAATTTTAAATCAGAATATGTGCAGATTCTACTGCACTCATTAGCATTTCTTAACTTGAGATCCAGGAATGAACTTCAAGGCATCTACTATATTATTCTTTGAAATTTTAGGGAATACAGCTACAGGGTAGTGAGAAGGGAGCACTGTGGTGATTTGAGATTTGTGTTCCCCCAAAATTGTCCCCTCTTAAAATTGTCCTCCCAAAAGCTATTTTTGCTTTAAAAAACATTTTAATGGAATATAATATAGATGGAAAAAAGTACACAGATCTAGACTTACATTAGAAATGTCACTAAAAGCACTGGGCTTTAGGGTTTCCTTGGCAATGATCCTCGCATTCTTTGTTCTGAGCAGGAGACTGAGATTCCACATACTTGACCACAATGAAACCCCTGTGTTACCAAGTCATCATTCCTAAATGATGAGTATTTTTGGCTAGGCTATGGGGTCTATGCCAACATGCTAAGGCACAGTCCCTTAAGTGCTGATGAACTTAAATAAAAACATTTAAAAATACTTCATGCTCTGAGTGCGTGGGAAGGGGGTGCTTTGTGGGGGATGGGCAGAAAGATTACAATGAACCAAAAAATCTAGATTTTCTATGTAAAAAGAACAATTGTCTCTATTTTGTTTTAAAGTAGATTTTCATAGTAAAGAGGACTAAACAGGAGAAATGTTTAAGCATGTTTTTCTTTATACTACATATTTTGCTCAAAAACACGTGTGTAATTAATAATTTATGTTGATTGAAGTTCCTAAAGTTGACTGTTTCCTACTATCATACTTCTAATTAGGATTTGAGGCTAAGTCTTTAAGGTGCTCATATAAGGAGAGTCCTTCACTCAGATAATTAGTCAATACCATAAAAATAGCCAGCAAAGTATGATTTTTCTTCTGCTCTCCTCTCCCCTTATTCATTTTCTCAATTTAGTTCTTGCTAAAGAACTAAATTTTCTTCAATTTAGTCTGGATTCTGATCCTGTTGACTTCATTTGGGAACTACCTTAACTGGAGATGTAGAAACTTATATTTGAAATACTAGTTATATTAATTCAGGTTAACTAATGCAAAGAAAAGATGAATACATTTAGATTCTATTGCTCTGTACATTTTTTGAGCATGAAAGTCTAAGTTTAACTGTTTCAGAGTATCAGTTCTACTGAAATGGAGAAAAATTATACTTTCCTGTGCATTTTACCACATAAGTTGTATTGAAATTGTGAATACAATTCAATTATTTTAGCAAGAAGAAGAGTGTACTGCATTCGTAAAAACATTATCAACAGAAAGGCAGGCATAATGCTTTCCAAAGGATCTTAATTAAATCATCTGAAGTAATGGAAAGTTTGGGAGTTTAGAATGAAGTCTGTCTTCAGAAAGAACTCACAGTTATTGTGACATTATTAAATTTGTTTTCTGCAAATAGTTTAATGTCATGACAACAAAAAGATCTCTTGATTTGAGAAAATCAAAGCTGTCTTTGATAACACTCCCCAAACTCCAAAACAAAAAAATTTCTAATTGCCTTAATATTCCTCAAAATGCTTTAGAAAAAATACATCACAAAGACTTTTAGCCAATAAGATCATCGTTTTCACAGAAAGCATCTGTCAATAATAGCTTACATGAACTGTATTGCTTTAGCTTTTAAAGTAATATTCAATAGTATTAGAATTACTGACTTAGAAAATGTTGTGTTATAATTGAGGTAGTGAATTACCAGGGATAAAAAAGTGAATTGTTAGGGCTACTAAATGAGCAGAGTAGTAGATTTCTGCTTCTGAATTGGTTGAGTGATCTTGTCCAGTATTCTAGTTTCTGGTATATTCCACATTAAGTATCTAACCTCATACCGAAAAATGTTTATATCAGTTGAAATACTTTTTGCTCCTCTTTTCTTCACATGAATCACAATTAGCATTGCCTGTGTCTCCTGAGGATATAGATTTGTACAATCAAACATGGTAAGTAATAAAGGTTAAAAAGCTATTTAATAGGTTTTTCCACATATTTGGTGCAGCTTGCTGGCTGATTTCCGAGACTTAGATTTGTGTAAATTCCACGCTTTTAATTGACAGCTCCCCGGAGGGGTTGCAATATAAGTTAAGGTCATAGGAAGAAAATTATGGCTTTCTATGGCATTTTGTCCTTTCTTTAAGAACTGAAGTTAGCTTACTATAAGATCTAGTTTTCTAGCTTTGAGGAGAAAGGGGAGATGGAATGTTCATCCAAGATACATTTTTGAAAGAGACTAAAAGCACAGGAAAGAGGAAATTAAAAATAAAACAAATAGTCGTATACAGTTGGGCAATCAGCATAATCTGATATCTGAAGATAAAATCATCTTTCTGCCTTAAGAGACGGTGTGTCACCTCAAGGACTGAGTGAGAATGGAGAGTCACGCCCATTGTAGCTTGCCCACAATGGTAGCCCAGTGGGGTAACTCTGGAATGCATGAACTTAGAGAGTCATACTGACATCTATTAATATTTCAACAATAACTTTTCATGTGTTCCATTTTTCCTGACAGTCATTCTTCTTAATTGAAGAGTGGGAGGAAAGATGGGAAAAAGAACAAGATAATTTAGGAAGGCAGTGAGTAGAGATGAGAAATATAGGAAGCTGTATTGAAAGGTAGTTTTATCGTTTCTAAGGGTATGAAATCTGCATCTGAAAGTGCCTCCAGTTTTGAAATTTCCCAGTACTTCCAAAGATTTTAACTCTTTGAAAACTTCATTTTATATCCCAGAGGCCAAATATAATTTTTTAATGTCTCATATTTATTCCGCAATTTAGGAAATGGTTAAATGTAAATGAACAGCCCAGAAGAATTTTTGGAAGACTAGCTATCATGAACAAGGTGGTAAAACATAAACAAAAACGCTGGATAAGGAAAACAAGTTCTTACAGCAGGCCAATGGCACCTATAGACTGATCGCACAGGAACTTGAACATGTGGACAGTGTTACTAAACCCTGACAAGAGCCCCGCTTCTGAGAATGTGCCTGCATTCCGTTGGTTTCCCACACTTGGTAATATTTGCATCCCATCTCACCTGTCTCTGCTTCTCCTCTTCACATCCTTAGTTAAACATTATTAAATAAGTGGTTCATCTATTTTGTTTATTATTTAAGGGAAAAAAGTCTCTGTGAAGTGGAGTGGACATGAAAATGTTCCTCATAGATCCTCAACTGCTGGGAACATAACTTACCCAACTGCTGCATTCTGTCTATTACCAGATTTGGGCTAAGGTTACAATTTTACCAGCTGTTCCCAGCTAGTAACTGAATGCAACAAGTATACTAAGACAGGCAAGTTTCTTGGATACAAGAGACTCCTATGAGGGCTGACTATAGATCACGGATACCCTGATTCCCTGATGAAACTCCCTCAGACTGCGTGACAGTCTAGAACGCTTCCACCCAACCTTCCTGTCCTCTCTCTTTCACTTGGGACCATCTTTACTCTGTAGTATGCTTATTCTCCACCCCTCACCCCGCCCCACCATCTTCCTCCTCATTTTTTCTCGCATAAGTGTTTTTCCTAATTCATTCTTTGTATGTTAAATCCATTTTGACATCTGCTTTTCAGAGTTTCCTAACATCTGGGGGAAATTAGGCAGATCATAACCATATTGACCCACTGACATTAGTAGACTATGAAATTCCAGAAAATAAAAGATTTCAGTACGGATGTGGTGAAAAAAATCCCACTTTAATTTAGTAAGGAGTTAGTTAAAATAAAAATAAAAAATATACAAAAAGTGAGCTTAACATTGATTAAAGACTTAAATATAAGACAAAGCATAAAACTCTTAGAAGAATGCATAAGGGAAAAGCTCTTTGACATTGGCGTTGGCAATAATTTTTTTGGATAAGACACCAAAAGCACAGGCAACAAAATTAAAATATGCAGATAGGACTATATTAAACTAAAAAGCTTCTACACAGCATAGTAAACAGCCAGCAAAATAAAAAGTCAGCATGCGAATAGGGAGAACATATTTGCAAACCATATAACTGATAAAGGGTTAATATCCAAACTATGTAAGGAATTCATACAACTTAGTAGCAAACAAAACAAAACCCACAGAGAAGCAGATAAAAAAACAGGCACATGACCTGAATAGACACTTTTCCAAAGAAGACATATAAGTAGCCAATAGGTATATGAAAAGGTGCTCAACATCACTCATCATTGGGGAAATGTAAATCACAATCACAACGACATATCACCTCATGCCTGTTAAGATGGCTCTTATTGAAAAAACGAGAGATACCAAGTATTGGTGAGGGTGTGGAGAAAAGGAAATCCTTGTACACTCTTGGTGGCAATGTAAACTGATACAGCACTTATGAAAAACAGTGTGAAGATTCCTCAAAATGTTAAAATAGAACTACCATATATTCCAGCAATCCCACTCTGGGTATATGCCTAAAAGAAAGGAATTAATACTGAAAGAGATGCCTGTACTCCCCTGTTCACTGCAGCATTATTCACAATAGCCAAGATATGGACACATCCAAAGTGACCATTTATGGATGAATGGATAAAGAAATTGTCTATATAGATATAAACACAATAAAATATTACTCAGCCTCTACAAAGGAGACCTTGCTATTTGTGACAAAAAAGGAACCTGGAGGGCATTATGCTAATTGAAATAAGCCAAAGAAAGACAAATGCTATATAATCATACTTACATGTGGAATCTAGAAAAGGAAAATACACAGAAACAGAGAGTGGATGGTGATTACCAGGGGTGGGAAGATGAGGGAAATGGGGAGATGGTGGTCAAAGGCTGCAAAGTTACAATTGTATAAGACACACAAGTCTAGAAATGTAAAGTACAGCATGATGACTGTGGTTAATAATACTGTATCATATACTAGACATTTTCTAAGAGAGTAGATTTTAGGTACTCTCATCATACACAAAAAATGATAACTAGTGAGGAGAGGGATATGTTGATTTGCTTAATTGTAGCCATCATTTCACAAGGCATATGTATATCAAAACCTCATGTTGTATAGGTTACATTTATATAATAAAAGATCAAATAGACCTAGAAATACATTAAAGCAATTGGTAATAATACTGAATGTTTTTATGGCGTTTTATAGTTTGAAAAATTCTTTTATATACATTGTACATTTTTGCATTTAGGCTTCACAAAAGTCCTGTATGATAAGCAAAGAAACCTGTATGATGTACATATATTATTATCCTTCATTTCACTAATAAGAAACTGTTCTGCATCACACACCGGGGCCTATCATGGGGAGGGGGGAGGGGGGAGGGATTGCACTGGGAGTTATACCTGATGTAAATGACGAGTTGATGGGTGCTGACGAGTTGATGGGTGCAGCACACCAACATGGCACAAGTATACATATGTAACAAACCTGCACGTTATGCACATGTACCCTAGAACTTAAAGTATAATAATAATAAAAAAAAAAAAAAAAGAAAGAAACTGTTCTGCCTGCAAAGTCAAGAGAATAAGCCGATATCAAGGAGCTGGTATGTGATGGAGCTAGAGCTCAAAATGAATTCTCAGCTCAAGTCCAATTCTCATCACTACTGGATATACCAAAAATGATTCCATTTCCTTATTTCATTTTATATTGTGGATAATTCAAGAATATTGTTTGGAAAGTATTAAAATGCTTTCCATATTTAGACAAATATTTTAAAAAACATATAGGTTAGAAGGACTAGAAAGAAAATGAACTAACATTTTGTCACTTCTTTCTCAATGGGATACTATGTAGCAATTTGGCACTTGCTCCCTGGAAAAACAAGTCCTGTCCGAGGCAGCTGCTCTAATTTTCAAAATAAAATAGAAAATCATGAATATTCAAGGAGATAGGCATCTTTCAGATCAGGAACCAGAAGTCTAATGAGACTTTTAAATGTAGGTGGGCACTCAGGTTACAGGCAGAGGAGCCCTATATGCATTTCTAACACCAAAAACAGCAGGGGTAGCACAATAGACCTCCAATAAATGGGGAGGGGGGAGGGGGGAGGGATTGCATTGGGAGTTATACCTGATGTAAATGACGAGTTGATGGGTGCTGATGAGTTCATGGGTGCAGCACACCAACATGGCACAAGTATACATATGTAACAAACCTGCACGTTATGCACATGTACCCTAGAACTTAAAGTATAATAATAAATAAATAAATTAAAAAAAAAAAAAAAAGTACTGAATGACCAAAACGGCAAGGTTGAGATTAAAGTCTTTCTAACTTAAAGACCTGTGTCTTTCCTCTCTATCAAAAACACTTATCACAATTACAACTTTTCAAATGAGTTGCAAATTTATGTCCACGCAAAAACCTGAACAAGAATGTTCACACAAGCTTTACTCATAACTGCTAAAACTTGGACAAGATGTCCTTCAACAGATGAATGAAAAAACTGTGGTAATCCAGACAATGAAATATTATTTAGTAATAAAAAGAAATGAGCCAGCAAGCCATGAAAAAACACGAAGGAACCTGAAATGCATACTGCGAAGTAAAAGAAGCCAGTCTGAAAAGGCTAAATACTGTAGGATTCCGACTATACGCCATTCTGGAAAAGGAAAAACTATGGAGATAGCAAAGAGACCAGTGGTTGCCAAGATCTCAAGGGAAGGAGAAAAGAATGAATAGACAGAGAACAGGACATTTTTAGGGCAGTTAAATTATTCTGATATGATAATGAATAAACATTATCAAATGTTTATCAAAACCCATAAAATGTACAACACAACAGGAAAATCGAACGTAAGCTAGGGACTTTAGTTAATAATAATGTATTAACATCGGCTCACCAACTGCAACAAATGTACCACACTAATGCAAAGATGTTAATAACAGGGAAAACTAGGGGCAGGGGGGTCAGAGGCAGGAAATTGTGGGTGTATATAGGAGCTCTTTACTTTCCACTGAAATTTTTCCATAAACTAAGAACAGACAAAAATAGTATATTAATTACAAACAACTGATACACATCATTTTTTCAGCCTATGCAATATATTCTACATTTAGACAGTCTCATCTAAATTCCACTGGTATAGGGAGAGGGAAGGACACAAACATCTTCAAGGGCAAAGCTTTGGCATCCATTAGCAGAGGTGATTCCAGTCTAGGCAGCTGAATCCCCAGGCAGATTTCAGCAGGTGCTGACTTTCCAACAGCACCCAAACCTCTGATGAACAAGAGTGTCCTGGGTAGCTGTGTTGAGGCTTAGCAATTGCTGTTTTATGATTATGTTGTTCACATATTCCCAATCCCACTGAGGTGCTAATACATTTGGTTCATCTTTCCATTTTAAAAGAGACAATGGCTTTGATAATTTGTTCATGGTTACTGCTTAGCGAAATAATGACACTCAAAATTCCCCTAACTGAATATTATATTACATCTTTGGCTCTGCTATTTTTAACAGCTTTTAAAGACAATAGTGTCATTTGGGTTTAAAAAAATGTTCACTGTTCCTACTCATTAAAGGAATACTAGGTTATAAAGATGAACTGTAAGAGTCCTAGCAGGGCTTCAGATTATATAATGTATTTAGTTTACAAATATCATTTGGTTATGAATCTATAACTGAAAGAACTCTCAATGCTTGCCCCAGGAAGTAAATAATTGGAAACCAAACAAACAAATCAAATGGAAAAGACTGAAATGTTTTGTGTTACTGTCTGAAAATCCAATGGTAATTTTCAATTTCATTCCCACTTGAGTCCTACAAAAATATGCTATAAGTGTGTGTTCTTCAGCTACAATTCTACTTCTCTCTGTATTTACAACAGGTGATAAGAACACTATGCCTGGAATCCATTTAAAACGTTTTCTTTATGTCTTGTGAATTGCAGGAAGCCTCAACATGCAAATATGATTATTAGTACATGTTCAATTAACAGGCATATATTAAATACTTCTTAGGTAAAGAGCATCATTTTAGAGTTTGTTATGTAGAAATCCATAAATTTGTGTTTCTAATTTTAAAAACAGGGAGCTGTTCTACAAAGAAAATTTCCAATACAAAATCTTATTTAACAGTCACCAAGGTAAACACATAAGATCAATAAAAATAACTGATTATGCTTTGCTACAATTATACTTCAGAAAGATACAGTTATGGAAATTTTCTATTTGTTCTAAAGCCTTTGTAGCTATAAGACTATTTCGAATGATTTATATGGGAAAGCCAATGAAATCTTTTGAAAATGAAAAAAATTAAATATACCTGAAGAATAGTGTAGGTTAAATCTTTATCTAATAGTGTTGTTATAATCCAGACTGTAAAATATATATGCCAAACATCAAGAGCTGCAAGGTTCACCTCATTAGAATTTAATAAGTTATTTACTATTGACCTGTGCCAAACAGTCCGCAATATTTTTTCTAAGAATATTTTTCTGTGAAAATATTTTTATTTTTAAAAATAAAATTTCCTTAATCTAAAAGGCTCTGATTCATATTAATTCAGATAAGTGGGACATAAAGCTATTGATTGGCTAAAATAGCCAGATATTATGTTCCTGCTGGGCATACGATATGGTTTGGATTTGTGTTCCCGCTCAAATCTCATGTCCAATTATAATCCTCAGTGTTGGAAGAGGGGCCTGGTGGGAGGTGACTGGATTACGGGAGTGGATTTCCTACATGTTGTTGTCAAGATAGTGCGTACTCGTGAGAGCTGGTGGTTTAAAAGCGTGTGGCAGCTTCCCCTTCACTCTCTTCCTTCTTCACTGGCCATGTAAGACTCCCCTGCTTCCTCTTCACCTTCTGCCATGATTGCAAGTTTCCTGAGGCCTCCTCAGCTGTGCTCCCTGTACAGCTGGTGGAACTGTGAGTCAATTAAACCTCTTTTCTTTATAAATGACTCTGTCTCAGGTAGTTCTTTATAGAAATGAGAAGATGGTCTAATATAACATATAAATGTAAATAAGCTACCTCTCGCAAGGAGATACAAATCCAGAAGATAGAAATGAAACACAATTAGCAGCAGAGCGTAGCAATGAAGGCATTGTTTCTGGCCCCAGACCCGGTAAGGACGAATCAAGCTCTGCTACTAATAAGCTAGGTGACTTCTAGTGAGTTACTTAGCCAATATGCACTAATGTGTCCCAACTATAAAACTGAGGACAAATGATAGTGATACAGAAGGGAAATGCTGGGAAGGGAAGAGCGTGGCCCCTTTACGTGATACAGAATGGGGAAGGGAAGTGCTGGGTAGAGGAGGGTGTGGTCCCTGGCTAGGGCTCCGCCCCCAGGCCTGTGTCCCCAGACCTAGGTGAAAACAGGCATTTTTGTTTTCCTGTCCAAATGCTGCATTTCCCAAGACCACCCTGGCCTGCCATGCCCCCATCCTGGGCCTATAAAAACCCTGCGACCCTAGCAGGCAGACACACAGGTGGCTGGTCGTCCGGAGGAGCACATCAGTGCGGGAACACACAGGCAGCTGGACTTCAAGAGGAATGTATTGACAGGCACCAGCAGGCCGGCAGGCCGTGAACTTGCAGAAATAGAATGAGGCAGAGTTTGGCGGGGGCAGTTGAAGGAGAGGCTAGGCTGTTGAGTGGCCAGACTCCAGAAGAAAACCTTCCCACTTTATCCCCCTTCTGGCTTCCCCCATCTGCTGAGAGCTACCTCCACTAAATAAAAGCTTGCACTCATTCTCCAAGCCCATATGTGATCTGATTCTTCCGGTACACCAAGGCAAGCACCCGAGATACAGAAAGTCCTCTGTCCTTGTGACAAGGTAGAAGGTCTAATTAAGCTGGTTAACACAAGACTCCTATAGACGGCAAAACTAAAAGAGCGCCAGACACTGCGATAGGGTCAGAGCCCCATAACCTGCCTGTCTGTGTGCTCCCCGAGAGGTTTGAGCAGTGGGGCACTGAAGAAGCGAGCCACTTCCCCTGTCGCAAGCCCTGTGAGAGGGACAAGGGAACTTTTCCCCTTTCAATAGTATCATGCTCGTAGTGTTATCATGAATACACTAAATTAATAATTATAAGTTGCTTTAAAAAGTGCTTTTCATACAATAAGTGCTGAAAGTTATTATGTCTCTTTGACTTTTATTTATTGGAATAATAGAGATTACATGCCAAATGTTGCAGGAGCAGAGGAGGGATTGATGAATAGGCTGGAGAAGGCTTTGCTTGGAATGGATATTTATATTGAATCATCACAGATAAGAATTTCTTCAAGTGGGAAGCAGGATGAAGGAAACTCCTCGCAAGAGAAAGGCTGAAGCAGGGACATGATCATGTTCAGCCAGTGTGGCTGAGGTTTAGGGGCTGTAGGAGGTGATGGAAGAAAGGCATCTGGGAAAGAAGCAATGGGGGTGATACTTTGAAAGCCTTATATAATAACTTAAAGAATTTGGACTTTATTCTGTAAAGAATGTGGAGTCAAAAAAAGGATGTTTGGTTCATTTTAAGGATGGCAGTGTGGTGGTCAGATTTTTGCTATTGAAAATGATCTGTGACAGCAGTATGAAGGCAAACTAGATGGAGAAGGGACTCGGGGAAGGTAATCGTGTTAAAGTGTTTAGGTTATGTACTCATAGTGAAGTAGGGCAGTGGGAATGAAAAAAAGAGGCACAGTGAAAAGGAGACAGGAGGCATTTCTAAAGTAGAATCGATAGGAACCTCAGTCAGTTTGCTGCATTTTTCAACTACAAAGTTCACATTTCCCAACATAACTAAGTACACAGCTCACATGAAAAACAGCTAATACCCAGTCTCTGTAGAAGCGTATCACACACTATGTGTGAAATCACACACTCACTAGGCAAACAGGAAAGCTGTCGTTTTGTGTTAGCTCTTTGGAAAAGCTTGAGACTAAATAAGTAGAACAGTCCAAAGCAAATATTAACTCTGGTGGTGTTAGGTGCTTGGATTTCTAAACGCAAATTGTTAATGCAAAATGCATTTTGGCCTTAACACATGTGAGCCCTTTTTGCCACACACTATAAACTACAGAAAGAGAAAAACCCAAAGCTGGGACTTAAACAGTCCTAAAGAAATATTGTTGTTTGTTTTCTTCAAGCTTTGTGCTTACCAGTTTGAGCTTGGAAAAAGAAAATGCAAAAATAAAATGTTAATAACGAGTCCTGTAAAATTGTGCTTTTTAATCGTACTCGTTTTTCTTTTTAGGAGAAGTTTCTGAATTTATTTGGGAATCCAGAAGTCTTTCTGGAAACACTGAGGAGCAGATCGAGGACCTCATGTAAAGCTGTGATACAAACTACAAAGCCAATTCTAGGTGATAGTGTGACCAAAGATAGTTGCCAAAGACTATGGCTGTTACCTTTGGTTTCTAGTGAATTTCAGTTTTGACTTGACTAGTGAATTTCAGTTTTGACCTTTCCCTGCACAGGGAGGCAGTGGCAAATATCATTTATATGTCTTCCAAATATCTCTTTCAAAAGTTATTGGTAACTGAGAGATAGCAGTCTCTGATGTTCCTGTCTTTCTTTCCCAGCTATACAAAAGGGTGATTGAGCAAACTGTGCCCTGATCTGCCGGGAAGTCAATCCATCCCACTAACCTGCAGCTGCCTGGCCGATGGCCTTTCTCCTATTCACCATTCATTTGCTTTTCTGTACTCTCCTCAAATGCCCCGGCTCTGGGAAATGATTTCCAAAAGCATGGCCTCAAGCCCTGAAGAACATGGACTCTGATAACCACCCAGGTCTTCATTCTTATAATGCTCTCTGCCACTAATGTTAGGTAGTAAATGATAAGATACCTTTTTTAAAAATTCAGCATAAAGTATCTGTTTTATAACTCATACTTGAAAGAACACTAGTGTAGTGTAAAGAGACTAGAGAGAACAAGGTTCTTGTTTCATTTTAACCTCATTGTGACCTTGCTTTCTTGGGCTTCAGTTTATTTATGCATAATATGATATAAGACAAGGTTTAAATAGTCTAGGATTCAGATTCTCCAATATGAGAAAAAGCATACAGTTAATTTTCAGTTGGAATTTCTAGCCCTACTACTTTTATGCCTGGACTGGCAAAAAGAGAGTATGTTAGATTTCTTATTTTCATCTTATAATTTAATTTGCTGTTGGAGTTTTCAATGAATATTTTAGTAACTTGACATTGAACAAACTTTGATTTTGGTTTCTAACTCTATATCAATTGATAAGTGTTTTTAGCTGTAACTTGAGTTTGCTTTAGATTGGTTGCCACTATCACTTAAGAATTATTATAGATTTTTATTGCATTGCCTCAGCATGTAATATGTTTTGAGTATTGGCATGCACCATGATTTATATCTTTCCAATGCTACTATCATAATAAGCTTGTGAGCTTAGAAGCCATGTTGCATGCAGGAAATTCTGATCCAGGCATAGTACTCTTTTGTTTAAACAGGGAAAAGAATGAATTAATATTATTCATCTTAATTACTACCATTATGGATAAGAAAAATTAATTACATTTCAAAATTAAAGTAACATTTTATGTATTCAAGATCATTCAGATATGATTTTCTAGGTATTTGAAATCTAGATTCTTATACCTTATAGATTTTTATTTTTAAATTATTTCAGATGGAGAACATATGGAACATTTGGAGCATCTTGCATACTCTTCTGATGTCAAATAAAATTACATGTCAAAATACCATTACATGGTGCTTAAGATTTCACTTTCCAAGTACATCATCTGTTAAACCAAATATTATTCAGAATGTAAACATCTCCTTGATAACTGTTATTTCTATAAGCACATACTAAGCTTTAATTCAGTGAGAATTTCAGGAATTACTGAACTGTTTCAACCAACTTGCCAATATACTAAACAGCCCCACCCCAAAGAGTATTTTGAAATTCCTGTGCTTTGTTTACAATGATTTATCTTTTCTCTCACTATTCCTGTCAGTTGTCAGTCACTCTCGCTAATGATAACATCCCGCATTTGCACAGCACCTCAGAGCCTGCGAAGCGCTCGCCCATTTATTGTTCCCTTCCGTGACTGGCTCATACTCCCTTTCCAATTTGCCACTAACGTGCCAGGCCTTTGAAAACAACATAATCAAACTTTAAAAGATATTCGATGTAAAGAGTAAACAGTCTCTGTGAGAGGGGCCCAAAGAGTTTCCTTGTGAATAAAGTTTGGTTCATGGACATCAGCATTTATTTTGACTGCTCAAAACCTGGGTGTTTCCCACAGGGCTGGGCTCTGAATGGTTGAGTTTGGCAGATAAGAAGACTCTAGCTGTAGGAAATATTTCTGTTATTGCCCTTTTATAAGGAAATGTTTAGTGATTCTAGAATGTACATTTGAAATAAGTGACCTTAGAGATAATTTATTGTAGTCACTCATCCTATAACTGAAGAAGCTAAGGATCAGAGAATTTAAAGTGTGGAAGATAGAACTGAGTTAAGGAAATGACTCTTGTGACTTAATCCAATATTCTTTTTATTAACACACCATCAAGTATTTGTTCTAAATAGTCTTGGTATTTTAAAGATACTGAGTTTCTGTAAGTTTGTCACAGTGATATGAAATGGAGATAATATATTTCAAGTGCATTACTATAACATGCAATGGAGCATGTAATAGAAAATTAACTTTCATATATTAAATTTTAAATATTGTATCAGTATTTTCTCCATAGTTACTGAAGTTGGAGAGGAAACATTTTAAAAGGGAGATCTTTTAATGTCATCTAAACACCCACCACAAGCAGAGCTTGCATCATAAAAATACAGAATCCTAAGAAAAAAAAAGAAAGAAAAGGAAAAAAGAAGAGAGATGGCGAGTGAAAGAGGCTAGGAAGGAGATGAGAAAAGAGGAAGGAAGAGGAAGGCAGACAGGCTTACAGGAAAAGTTCGCCATTCTTTGTATATTAATATGAAGAAAGTATGGCAATTTTTTGTGTGTTTGTATTGTGAAATAATGTGAAAACTGTGGTGGTAAATCAAGAGTAACTCTTAAGAAATAATTTGGGAGACATTAACTGATATGAGCTCTAAAAAAAACCTGCAGTGAGGACCCTGAGTAGTCTGTGATGGAAGCCAATCTACTGCACACTGACCTTCTACAAAGAGGCTCTGAAAACAAAGTGGTTGTTAGGTGAGGTAAATTGAAATAAGAAAAGATAACAGATATTACATTAAAAGGCCCCATATTTATTAAGGGTATCGCAATTCTAAAATCTAATTGTGAAACGCAGTTCTCCCTGAGGATTCCTACAGTTAATTGGAAAGGATGAGAGACAATGTAGAAAAAAGAGGCAGCCATATTTGAACTTAGATCGTTTTGGGTAAGCTGTCTGTTCTGTCCAGAAATCACATCAGCTTTCCAGCAGAGTACCATGAGAAAATGCTTTTGGTTCTGTTTGCCATCCCTGCTAATGTTTACCCTACTTAATCATTTGCATTTAAACTTGATAGACCAATTACATCAAACAACTACCTCTCCGCCCCAGAAGATTTTAATCAACAGAAATTAATTTGCATGTAGAAAGATAGACATGAACTGATTTATAGAATACAGTTTTAAGGCAAAAAATATTTCTTTTCTTTAGCAAGGTAAGATTAAAGGACTCTGCTGTACATGACTGAAAATGAAAGCCATGTTAAAGTTACATGATATTTTTGGCCTGGAATTTGGAAAGAATTAGTAAAATAAACTTTATTACTGGGCCTGTTTACTAAACTGGCAATATTATAGTATGAAAGAGTCACCTAATTTCTTCCTTTTTTGCTACAACTTAACATTCTAGTTTGATCTTTTGCTTTAAATGGTAATTCACTTAAGTTTTGGTCTCTTCTCACCTAAAGTCACTTGCTCTTAAGGAATATAAAACATATGTGTATTTAAAATTATTTTCTAGTGCTTAGATATTAAAGGTATGCGGTTGCCACTCCACAGGGCTTTGAAAAATTCTACTTTGCTTGAGTTTTTACAGTGATGAAAACATTATTTCTCTTTAGTAGGTACATTTTAATCACTGAACACAGAAGGTATCTGGTGATATTTGTACTATTGTAATTTGTTGTCATTCATTTGCCTAAAGAAAGATGAGATAAGTTATATCCTTTGTATTGCTGAAAAATACATCATTTTGGACATATAACAATACAATAAGCAAAACTCTGAAATACATTAATATTTATATAATTTCTTCAAGAATTTTCTCACACTGTTTTAGCAGTTCGTGATGGAACTAAATCTATTAGAAAAAAAAACTAAAGGCATTATACAATATCTCATATTGCATTCTTGTATCTGATAAGACAATGGGAACTTAGCAAGGAGTCAGGGTCATCTTAATTGTTAAACTAAAGTTTTCATTTGAACTTCTGTTTTATTAATGGATCATCGTGTGCCCCTGAAGTTTTTTGCATTGGAATGTTTTACTAGATTCCTTAACAGCCATTTGCCTCTCTTGGATAGTGGGGCTCCAAGCACAAAACTTTGAAGTGTCATAAAGAACGGAACACTCCAGGCATCTTTACAAATGGAACAAGACTAATACCTTATGCCCACATGATATCAAGGCAGGTAAAAGTATATTATACTAATAAAGAGAAAGATAATTAAAACACACACATGCACACACACATACACACACATTTGGCAGGCTGACAAACAAACCATGGTGCTGTCAAGGATACCAAACTCAAGACAAATGTCATTATTCTTCTCTATGTAGTGTTGAGACCTGGGTCCTGAATTTCTTAGCACATTATTCACACGTTTACTTTTTAGAAGACTTCCCACTTATGCTGACATTTCACATTGTGTTTTGTGTGACCAGAAACTACAGAATACATAAGCAGAATACTATAAAGAGTGGGGGAAAAAAACAGCAGTTTGGAACTCAAATGTCCTGGTTTTGAACCCTGAGACCAGACTTCTTAACCATGTAACTTTGAGTGTATTTAACCACTGTACCTCCCTACTTCACAAACTGTAAAGCAGGGACAAGCATGTCTATCTTTCAGCATTAAGTAGATAATGAATGTATGATATCAGTAACTTGGAACATGGTGGGTTCTTCACAAAGCATAATCCAATTTCCACTTTCTTTTCTTTTCTTTCTTTTTTTCTTTCTTTCTTTTTTTTTTTTTTTTTTTGAGATGGAGTCTTGCTCTGTCCCCCAGGCTGGAGTGCAGTGGGGGGTTCTCGGCTCACTGCAAGCTCTGCCTCCCGGGTTCACGCCGTTTTCCTGCCTCAGTCTCCCGAGTAGCTGGGACTACAGGCGCCCGCCATGACACCTGGCTAATTTTTTTGTATTTTTAGTAGAGACAGGGTTTCACCATGTTAGCCAGGATGGTCTTGATCTCCTGACCTTGTGATCCACCCGCCTCGGCCTCCCAAAGTGCTAGGATTACAAGCGTGAGCCACCGCGCCCGGCCACCCAATTTCCCCTTTCAAGCAGTAAGAGCCAAAAAATTCTGATGGGCAACATATGGGTTCAGTGACTATATCTTCTAAATGCAAACTTGGGACATAATCTTCCACGTATGAATGCACTTACGATGACAGCAGGACAAAATATTTGAAACTATGAATGTCACCACAAAACCATGATGGGCGTTTATTATGCCACAAGGAATGTAGACATCAGGAGAGTATCCAAGTACCTTAATTTTTAAAGGAATTTTATTTGCTAACACCCCATGTTGTTTCACTTACAAAAATAATAAGTAAGGCTAACTAGTGCACAACACACATCCAGTAAGGCATTTTCTCTGAAGAAATTACATGCATTATACAGTTCATGTTATTGTGAGTTGTAGTGTTGGCCAATTAGGAAATTTATACAAATATGAAGGCAAAAAGAACTTTCTTATCCTAAATGGCTAGGGAAGTCTTCTCTTTCTCCTCTATTTCCTCTTCCTATGTAGTATTTAAAGAAAAATTATTTTTTGTCTTCAGTATATTCTGTGACCTTTTAAAAATCCTATTTTCCTAGTAAAATGCTTCATAGCTTTTTAAAGAAACTAAGAAGAAAACATTCTTATGGTTTTGGGGGTTTTGGTGAGAATACACTTTATATGAATTCTTTTCCTTAAGGGTACCATAAACTTTCTATTCTGCATTGATTAGATTCAAAAATAGAGAAAAGACATTTTTTCTTTACCTGCTAATAATAGTTAGAATGAGGTAATAGGGTGAAAGAAGAGATGGGAAGGTCTATTTAGTTCTTTCCATATTTGAGGAATAATTTTATTACACTTCTTCATTGCTCTATTTTGTCTCTTTTCTGTATGCTCCACCACACACACACACACGCGCACACACACACACGCACACACACCCCTTAATTGACTACCAGAATATCTAACTGCACCAATGCACTAAGCAGAATGAGAAGTAATTTCTTCAGGATGGAACTCTTCTATTAATAAAAAATGACCTCACAATGTACTTAAAGATAATCTTATCTACCTCAGTCACTCTGTTCTGTTAATGTGCCTAACATCGAGAGTGTCAAAAGACCTTGCAGAGAACCAGTGAATGAGAGGGGGCGTTCTGAGTGACTTCTGGGGTGACTGGTACGACAAGTCCAGCAAAAGCAAAGACAATGAGGGAGATACAAAATAGGCATTTCCTCTTCAGTGACTGAGGAGGACAGAAAGCTTTTGTAACAGCCTGTTTAGTGTTAGCATTCAAAGTATTAACTTTCCTTCCTCTTTCCCTCCATCCTTATCCCATTTTTCTCCTTTTCTTTGCACACTACAAAATAAGAAGCAAAGCTCTCTGTAAATTCTTGTAACAGAATTGACTTTTCTGGGGAGATGACTCTTAGTCCATTCTAAATGGCTTTAAGACAACAATATAAAATATTATTATATAACAAAGATATATTAAGCATTTTGGTTCCATATAAACTAAAAGATTTGGCTATAAAATTATTCACCTAATTCAAACATTTAAGATATATTCCTCTCTGTGAAAAAAATTATTTCATTATAGGAAACTACAATGTATGGGAAACTTGAGTATTGTTATGCTCTGCAATGTTTCACATATGAAAGAAGGCCTTTTCTGCTCATATTTTTTTCTCATATGTCCCTTAAGCTTTTCTGATAGCAGAAAAATGAGTATTTTAAAAATCCACATACTTCCAAAAACAGTTAAAGTGAAGCTATCAGCATTTTTGCTAAGCACTTGAAACTTACAATGAATGGAAATATTTGGGCTTTGAGAACAGTCAATTGTTGAAAGTTACGAAAAAACAAGAGAGAGAAAGCAGAACTAGTTTAGTTTCCTTTTGTAAAACATCCATATGCACTATTTAACGGATACCCTATTCTACAATAGGTAGAACCATCAACCTGTTCTTCTTTAGTCATTAATTTGCAGCCAAAGGTAGTAAATGGCACTTTGATCTTGTTTGCTAATTTTAGACATAAACGGATTCTGAGTACATGCTGTGTAAAATGTATTATTCCACTCTGCTTTGCAAACTTAAGTACACCCTCAGGTTCTTCATACAAAAATAAGTTCTTATTTGTGTTGCTGTCATCTATTTCAAAACTTATTGTCTCACTGTCCCATCACCTGAGTTTGAATATGTTATTTTTTTGAACCAGGACTCTATACTCTATCTTTCACAGATTCTCTTTCTGTCTATACCCATCTTCATGTTTTTTTTTTTTTTTTTTTCCGTTTGTGGAACAAAACAAATTTAACCCTGTTCATTCTTCTACTGCTCATCACACTGAAAAGTCCTGCTTGTACTGCAGTTTTTATCAAAAAGTTTCCGACTTAGAGAGAATCTGAGCTACCAGCAGCCCCTAAGTGGTTTCAAGGGCTTTTAGCACCAAAGAGGAAAACAAGGAGCTAAATTACTTTCTGGTTGCTCCAGATTTCTGATATGGAATGTGGTATCATATGCAGTGCCAAAGAGTCCACATAGCTTTCACAAGCTCATCACCACAGATGACACAGATTAAGTGGTGTTATTTTGGTAAGGAGTTTATAAAATGTTCAAAGCTTCCAGGCAGAAAGATCTCTCTCAGTATGAGTAAAGAGAAAGTTAGGCTTTAATGCACCAAGGAGAGAGGAGGTGTCTGGGAGTCGCAATAAGATAAGATAAGTGGGGGCGTCATAAGAGTAAAGAGAAAACACTGGGCCAGGTGCAGTCATTCACGCCTATAATCCCAGCACTTTGGGAAGCTGAGGCAGAAAGATCACTTGAGACCAGGAGTTCACAGACCAGCCTGGGCAACATGGCAAGATTCCATCTCTACAAAAAATGAAAAGATTAGCCAGGTGTGGTGGTGGTTGCCTGTATTCCCAGTTAGTCAGGAGGCTGAGGTGGGAGGATCACTTGAGCCCAGGAGTTCAAACCTGTAGTAGGGTATGATCGTGACATTACATTCCAGCCTGGGCAACAGAACAAGACCCAGGCTCTAGAAAAAAAAAGAAGGAAGGAAGGAAGGAAGAGAACGTGAGAGGGAAAGAGAGAAACAAAGAGAGAGAGAAAGAAGGAAGGAAGGAAAGAAAGAGAAAGAAAGAAAAGAAAGAAAGAAAGAGAAAGGAAGGAAGAAAAGAGAAAAGAAAAGAAAAGAAAAGAAAGCAAGCATTGTTGCCTAACAAAATCAGCAGGATGTGTTTCTTAAGAGGGAGCAAACCTTGTTTTCCTTCTTAGGTGAATGAGTTCCTGCTTAGGCAGAAAAAAGAGAAGAAAGGAAGAAAGGGAAAGGAAAGAAGGAAGGAAGGAAGGAAAGGAAGGAAGGAAGGAAGGAAGGAAAGAAGGAAGGCCCATTATAAAACAAAAGATTCATTGTTATATTCTACAATATAACAAGCTAGTGATGTCACAGTTTATTTTTCCCTTATAAAATGCCAGGAAATAACTCTGATTAAAGGAAGGTTGAAAACTCATGACTTTATACTGAGCATATTGGATTAAAGAAAAAAAAAGAAAATTGATGACTTTAGAAAGAAAAGTAAGACTAATTTTACACCAAGTATATAATAGCTTTTTTTCTTTTCCACATTGAGCCCATATATCTCACAGAGATTTCCTCATTGACCCTTCTTTTCAGCATGCAGTTAGTAAAGAAAAATTAGTTTCATTCTATGGTAGAGGAAATGAAAACAAGAAACTCTTAAGTGGTTTTGAGATATATGTTTTCTAATGATTTTAAGCACCTCATCTTTATCCAACCAAAGCAGTCCTGGGATCAAATGCTGGCTTTACTATTTACAGGTGATGAGCTTGAAAAGCTGCTTAAAATATCCTAAACCTTAATAATAATGGGGATAAAAATGGCCCTTATTTCTTAGAGTTGTTGTGAGGTCAAAAATAAGCTAATATAAAGTACTTAGCAGAGAGCCTGGTACCTCAGAAATTTTCATTGCTGCTGTAACAAATTATCACAAACACAGTGGCTTACACAATGCAAATGTATTGTCATATAGTTCCTGGAGGTCAGAAGTCTGACATAGGGCTCACTGTGCTAAAATCAAGGTGTCAGCGGATTGTTACTTTCTGGAGGATCTAAGGGAGAATCCATTTTCCTACTTTTTCCATTTTCCAGAAGCTGCATGCGTTCCTTGTCCTGCTTTCTGCCTTTTTTTTTCAAAACCAGCCACACTGTATCTACCTCTTCCTCACTGCGGCCAGGAAATGGCTCTGTTTTAAGGCCTCATGTAATTAGGTTGAGCCTAACTGGATAATCTATGATAATCTCTTCATCTCAATGCCCTTAACCTTAATCACATCATAAAGTCATTTTGCCATGTAAATTAACATATTTCAGGTTCTGGGGAATAGAATCTGGACATCTTTGGGGAGGTTATTACTCTGCTTACCAGAGCCTAGCACATCAGAATGTGCTCAATAAATGTGATTATTATTATTATCACCATCATTACTATTTTATTGACATAAGCATGGTCATACCCCTGTAGATTCTTATAACTTAGTTATTATTTAGTGACTGAGCCTCTGAAATTTCTCTGACGAGGACTGAGAGACCAAATGATGGGAAATGATTTGCAGAAGGCTATCCAAGCAGTTAATGCTGATTTTGTGTAATTCATACCTTCTGATACAACACAGTGCTTTTCTCACACTACAGTGCTGAGAACAGAGCTATAAAATGTACACCTAATATTTACATATAAGTTGAAATTTAATTTGTATCAAACCTAAAATATATCTAGCTAAAGTACGTAATTTGCATAACTGAGAACATGAAAAAAATCAAAACAATAATTTTTCTACTTTACATATAAATGCTCTTAAAAACCCATTAGGTAGAATGCTTAAAATGGCTAAACTACATTAAAGTCAGGTTGGAATTAAGTTTGGAAAAAGTGAAATTTTAGAGCACAAATGTTATATTTCTATGCTTATCTTTTTATTTGCTTTCCCCTTTTTTGTTTCTACAGTTCTGAATGAATATACATGTTCAGTAGGAAAAATTAATACCCCAAAAATAAAACAACTTTTCTCATTTCTAACGTATGACAGCATTACATTGCTAACATATTATTACATTTTTATCTTCCAAGGGTTTCCATATTAATTCAAATGTGCTACCCACCAAAATTATTTGACATATGTTGGGTTATAGTTTGAAAATGTCTATCCATATACCCTGCTAGATGGAAATAAGCACAGACTGATTATATCTTGCAAATAAAATTTTAGTCAAAGAAATCACTCCTAATCATTACATTTTTGGGCAATTATGCATTCTGTCTTTTTACTTTGGCACCCTATCGGAAGAGGTTGCTTCATTAACAAAAGAATTGGTAGTATCTGACCAAAAATCTGTTCAGCAATGAATTTCGCCATTTGAAATTTCCACAGGTGATATTTCTAGTTTATATGTGATATAGTTTCACTGTATCCCCAACCAGTTCTCATCTTGTAGTTCCCATAATTCCCATGTGTCATGGGAGGGAACCAGTGGGAAGTGATTGAATCATGGAGGCAGTTACCTCCAGACTGCCATTCTTGTGAGTCAGTTAAACCTCTTTCCTTTATAAATTACCCGGTCTAGGGTATGTCTTCGTAGCAGTGTGAAAACGGACTAATACAGTAAATTGGTACTGGATAGTGGGGTGCTGCTGTAAAGATGCTGAAACATGTGAAAGTGACTTTGGAACTGGATAACAAGCAGAAGTTGGAACCAGTTGGAGGGTTCAGAAGAAGACAGGGAGATGTGGGAAAGTTTGGAACTTACTAGAGACTTGTTGAATAGCTTTGACCAAAATTCTGATAGTGATATGGACAATGAAGTCCAGGCTGAGGTGGTCTCAAATAGAGATGAGGAACTTGTTGGGAACTGGAGCTAAGGTAACTCTTGTTATGCTTTAGCAAAGAGTCTGGTGACATTTTGCCCCTGCCCTAGAGATCTGTGGAACTTTGAACATCAGAGAGATGATTTAGGGTATCTGTCAGGAGAAATTTCTAACCAGCAAAGCATTCAAGAGGTGACTTGGGTCTTGTGAAAAGCATTGTTTTATGTATTCACAAAGGTATGATTTGGAAGTGGAACTTATGTTTAAAAGGGAAACAAAGCATAAAAGTTTGAAAAATTTGCAGACTGATGACATAATAGAAAAGAAAAACTGATGTTCTGAGAAGAAATTCATGCCAGCTGTAGAAATTTGCCTAAGTAATGAAGAGCCAAATGTTAATTGCCCAGACAGTGGGGAAAATGTCTCCATCGCATGTCAGAGACCTTTGCGTCAGCTGAGCTCATCACAGGCCCAGAAGCCTAGGAGGAAAAAATGATTTCGTGGGTTGGTGCCAGGGTCTTGCTGCTTTGTGCAGTCTTGGGACTTGGTGTCTTGAATCCCAGCTGCTCCAGCCATGGCTAAAGGGGGTCAAGGTAAAGCTAAGGCTGTGGCTTCAGAGGGTGCAAGTAGCAAGCCTTGGCAGCTTACATGTGGTGTTGAGCCTGCAGGTGCACGGAAGTCAAGAAGTGAAGTTTGGGAACCTCTGCCTAGATTTCAGAGGATGTATGGAAATGCCTGGATGTCCAGGCAGAAGTTGGTTGCAAGGGTGGGGCCTTCATGGAGAACCTCTGCTAGGGCAGTGCAGAAGGGAAATGTGGAGTTGGTACTCCACACAGAGTTCCCATTGGGGCACTGCCTAGTTGAGCTGTGAGAAGAGGGGCACTGTCTTGCAATCCTCAGAATTGTAGATCCACCCACAGCTTGCACTGTGTGCCTAGAAAAGCTGCTCAATGCCAGCCCATGAAAGCAGCTAGGAGTGGGCCATACCCTGCAAAGCCACAGGGGCAGAGTTGCCCAAGGTTATGGGAACCTACCTTTTGTATCAGCATGATCTGGATATGAGACATGGAGTCAAAAGAGATATTTTGGAGCTTTAAGATTTGACTACCTTGCTGTATTTTGTACTTGCATGGGGCAAGATAATGTTTAGAAACCATATCGTAAATCATAATCTATAGCTGCTTTCTTGCCCATCATTCCTCCCGAGCAACACACACACAACACACATGCGCGCACACACACACACAGCTTCAAATGTGAACAGAAAATATACAAAAAATAAAGAATCATAGAACACAAGTGTATACTTAGGAAAGAAAAAATACTTTTACTTCTGTTTTCAAAAGTACTACAGGCTAAGAGGATTCAGTGGTACAAAGCAAATCTGAACAGATATCTTTATTTATACACCAGTTTCTTTCCTTAACAGGTAAAGCTATTTTATTCAGCATAGTCACTTGACATCATTCTTCTAGTACAAGGCATCAACTGAATGCTTGTGAAAGGGTAGGAGCAGAAGAGAATTGAAACAGTTGGTATTAAGAAAATGTGAGATAATAAAACTTGTCTACAGTGCCTCAATAAGGAAGACACTTGCAACCTAGAAACTCTCCACAAAGAAAAACTTCTGCAAGAGAGGCCACTTGCAGCCTAAGACATACTACATTTTTTAGCGTCACTTCTCCAAACTTCTTAGTTACTCTGCTAGGTAAAGAAAATATCTAAAATGTACATTGGAATCAGATCTGAATGGTAGGAACTAATAGCAGCAGCACTAATTCTACTTTCTAAAGTGTTAGTGGCACGACTGGAATGTGAAAAATAACACAGGTGAAAATCAGTAAATGGTGATATAGATGAACAGGTTCAAGTAATATATAAAAAAGCATATCCAGATCAATTTTATATTTTTAACAGGAATACTTTTTTTCCTCTATGTCAGGACTGTATTCAGAGAATGTAGCTTACATTTAGTGCAATAAAATCTATTGAATTGTGCATAAAGTCAGCATAAAAATGTGTATTTACCCTGGTACCTCTGCTATGTATTTTTCCCTGGATGATACAATGTCCTTGATGAAAAAAATTTTATACCTAAAATATACCCATTTAATTATATAATTATATTAACAAAACATGCTTTGACATTTTAGATGGCAATTTTTCTAAAAGGCATTGAACACTGATTTATCCATCAAACTTGATAATATGTTGAATATAATCTATCCTATTTTTGATGATATGTGATCATAACTACTGTCCTGTATTTAAGAGAATGAATCAGCTCATATAAAACTAGTTCTGGATAACTATCATATCAACAGGGCCAAAAGTCTGACTTTTGACTGAATGATTATGGTATACATAAATTTGCTTTTTTCACTGTAAGCCATCGGAATATAATATATACTTGGATATGAAAGCAAAGTGGTACTTATTGATATCAAATGGGAGCTTGTTAGAAATAAAAATCGCAGCACCCCACCCTCCAAGACCTACTGAATCCAAATGTTGATAACATTTGCACATGCTTTGTATCCACATTAAATTTGAGATGCATCGATTTTGAGCATAACACTTTCCAACAGAAAACTCTCCAGGGATGAACTTCCATTACTAGCATCTGTGAAATCAGGGTTTTATGTTCTTGGATCTCAACTTTTCCCCTTAATACTCTTCAGTCCACCTTCATGGATGTCTTCATTGTATAACGTACTCTTAACTAAAATTTTATTATCTTTGTGATAAACTCTCGTGCTTTAAAAAGTTTGTTACAGATAAATGGATCCATTATTCAACTTGGTTTAATATCATGAATTGTAGGTTTCTAAATCCTTAAGGAACACTATAAATCATCCAGGTTCAATCTAATCTTGCATTTTGCAGAAGAGAATACTGTAGTCCACCAAGGTGAAATGACTTGTTTACCACAGTAATCAAGCATTAACATCCTGTATTCTATCTTAATCACAGGTCTGCATATTCATTCATTCCCTCCTTCCTTCCCTCCTTTCTCTCCCCTTCTTTCTCCCTCCCTTCCCTTCTTTCTTTCCCTTCTTTCTTTCCCTTCTTCCCTTCCCTTCCTTCCTTCCTCTGTCTCTCTTTTACTTTGTTTTCTGTTGAAATTCATGTATTCATTCTTTTCCCACACATTAGTGTAAAAGCTCTTTAATAGATTTATTCTTTCTTTAGATTCCTCTAAAATGTCTTTATCAAAATTTGTAATAATGTTCCCATTTATTTTTGCCTCACAGTTCCAGCTTTGCTACTGTACCTGTGTCTAAATTAAAGCTTTATTAGTTTTTAATCAGCTCTCCTGGTCTCCATTTCTGCCTGGATTGGCCTTTATATTCAGGCTGGTGGCATTCTGTTCAAGCTCTTTCACCACTGATGGCTGTATTAGTCTGTTTGTGAGGCTGGGTAATTTATAAAGAAAAGGGGTTTATTTGGCTCACAGCTCTGCAGGCTGTATAAGAAACATGGCCCCAGCATCTGCATCTGGTGAGGGCCTCAAGCTGCTTCCATTCATAGCAGAAAGGGAAGGGTAGCCAGTGTGTGCAAGGATTACATGGCAAGACAGGGAAACAAGGGTTGGGAAAATTGCCAGACTCTTTTAAACAAGCAGTTCTCCCAGGATCTAACAAAAGTAAAAAGTCACTCACAGCTCCCAATCCCCAGAGAGGGTATTCATCTATTGATGAAAAATCTGCCGCCATGACCCAAACACCTCCCATTGGGTCCCACTTCCGACATTGGAGATCATATATCAAAATGAGATTTGGAGGACTGAAAGATCCAAACTGTAACACTAGCTCAATCTAGGAACTCTCATGCAAGCCCCTTGGTCATTGTTGGCTCAATCTGGGAATTCTTCTTAAACCAGTAACCTAACCTTTCCCTAGTATATAATTAGCTCTCCTGAGCTGGTTTGTTTTCTCGCTGAAAGTCTTTGTAGTCTCATTTCTGGGGTTAGAATAAAAAAACTCAGTTTTACTTTCTACCCTTTCTGACCCTACACTTACTTTTAAGAGGTACTAATGTTAGCCATGACAAAGTCATAATTGCCAGGAGAATATAATTTCTGGTGAAAGAAAAAGAACTTGATAACTCTTCTGTTTCTAGTCCTCCTACAACTCTTAGATTACCTGTCCATTTTCAATTTTTTTTCTCTATTCCTCCAGTGTAGCTGATAGAACCTGGAGGCAGAAACACTTCATTTTCTTCTCATAAACCTATGACATAAACTAGGGAAAAGGAAACATGGAGTTGGCTCCACAAATTTGATTTTAGTCCTGGCCTTATGTTAGATGTACACTCCTTCTATTAGAAGCAAGTTCTGTGCAGCTAGCCAGGAGCAGAAACCACATAAAGATTAAGAGTAAACCATAATTGGTAATAAAAAGTATTAATTTACCTGGAATCTCCGTTGGGCATAACTCTCTATAAGGATCTGGGAAATGGATATGGATGGGAGAATAGAATGGGAAGGATCCTTGTTATCCAAAATGACAACAGACCCCAGAAGTTTTTCATGGTTAGTTTTTTAAAAAAATAGTTACTCCGACTCCAAAATTTACAACTCTTGCATCTTAACTGGTTTCACCAAATAAAAGCTTGTCTTTTATAGAGCTTGTAGACAAATCTCTTGCCAAACTAGGCAAAACTCCTCTTCCTTCACTAGTAACCTATTTTGACTCTTAGCCTAGCAAAGCATCTAAATATATATATATACACACACACACACATATATATAAAATAAATGTCTTATGCTCTGTGCAGAGATAGCCGAAAAATAATTCACTGCTAAAAATAATCTTTTAAATGCAAGTATTTATTTTCAAAACATAATTCATCCGTTTAAAGTTGGACCTTATGCTAACCAATTTGAAAATTACTGTTGAAAGATAAATGGAAGCTATTTCTTGAATCAAGTTTTCCATCTATATTTTTATAAATATATTTGGATTGGTTAACTGTAAGAAGCTGACTTTCCTATATGTACCCTATCTAGTGGATTAATTTAACTGTCTGTGTCTGCATTCTGTTCTGTGGTAAATTACACAGTAAAAAACCAGTATAATTATAATGGAAGCATGCTTGCTAAAATGTATAAGTTGAAAATGTCAAATGATATAAAACACATTCTCCCCTTTTTAAAAACAAATTCCTCCTAACATGGACTGTATTGTACAATTTGTTCTCCTCCTTTAAGAAAAATTACTGAGTTACAGTTAAGTACAATATAAAGATAAAACTGAAGTTTGTTGAATGCCCATTTGGAAGGTAGAAAATATATCAAGCCTTATAAACTGGTACAATAGTCTTATTCAGAGAGCAGCAATTTATGTGAAAATTCAGTAAGTGCTACAACACCTCAAATAGCTGAGTACAGTAAGCATCCATTATGCATGAAAGCATTTTAAAACATCAAGCTGCACTTTAGAAGTATCTATCACTATATTAGGCTCTTCATTCAATAATTTGGACTGGTGTCTCTCCCAGTAGGACTATCACTAATGACACTGCCCAGTGGGATGCCATTTTATGCAGCATGGAAGGATCAATGCTTTCATCTGAAAACATTAAATTTAAAAGGTTCAAGGTTACTATAAATAGGTTAACCATTTTAATGATTTAGTTAACAGTTATAGAAACAACTGTTTAATCCAAACAGTTTCATAGCAATAACTTTCTATGAAGAAATCTGATCTTGCTGTTATTTTGGCAGTTGGTAAACCACCAAGAGGAGCAAGTCCTTGCTTAAATCTGATTTTAAGAACTATTCTTTTTGGTAAATTGATGTAATCTGTGTCCATTTCTACAGCAGAGTCAAAGCTTAACTTTGCAGGCCATTAGTTTCATACATATAAATTTGTGCTTGTACTAAATTGACTTTACAAGCTGTTGAATTAACATATGTAATAATTCAGTGATTAAATCAAATACTAGGCAGAAAAATATGAAGTAGTCATTTTTGAGACAAAAACGATCAGTGACAGGCAATGCCATATTGCTTAATCCAAAACCAAAGCATGTAAATAATTAATTTCATTAATATCATGATTTTCATACAATAACACAGATGATTATAGTAATAAATATTTACTATGTGTATATTTATTAAGTAAATGAATGAATGATAGTTGATCAAACTTTTCCACATATTATTATAGACCTAATGCTAAAACTTAACATTTCTGGGTTAAAATATACTGGTTAGATACCTTTTTTTGCATTCTGGGAAACATTCATATTTTTTGGTTATGCAGTGGACTCTTTCTCTCTGTCTCACACATGTGGCTGTGCGCGCGCGCACACACACACACACACACACAAAATGTAGTTCTGTCTGGAGTCTCAAAAATAAACTAGATTATCTACTAGCTTTGTTTCAGGACTATAATAAGATTTCTTCCAAACATAATCAATGCAGTACTCAAAGCAAAACAAGGGCTTTTTTTTTTTTTTTTTGAGCAGGAGCAGTTTGTATGTGGGTGTTGATGCCAGCCATTTGGACAAAACATCCACAGGCATCTTTTCACCATGCATTAAGGATGCAAGATTTGGTATTACCAGACTATGCCTTCTTTTATTTCTAGTCCCTTATGTAAAGCATAGTGTAGTTTGTTTTCATAACTTGAGATTTGATAGATAAAAATTGAACAATGAATAAAAGGTTATTCTATTTTAATTTTTGAACAAATATTTATGGGACCTACCTGAATATTTTAGAATGTTTTCAAGATTTGCGTTATTTCCTATCCCCCACCAAAAAAACAATTCTTCCTGACTTTAATTTTGTCTATGGGCTCAGTGAAAAGTATTTGCTTTCCTAAGGTATGAGCATATACTGGTTCACTAATTTCCCAATTGTTTTTCTGGCTGAGAAAAGCTTTTATTCTGGTGGCACATGTCCACGACAGCTGTTTATTCCACATGTTTCCATTGAAAGCATATTAACCTGAGCAAATGGGGATAATTATCACAGTGTAGAAATGCCTTTGGATGTTAATGATTCCTCTTCTGTCCTCTGCTTTGATTGGCCTGACCCTCGTATTACTATGTATTAATATCCTTAGATCGTCATGGTACCAAGGACACTCTGAAAGTCATTCATATTGACTTTGGCTGAGAAAGCTTGAGTTTTGGTAAATACTTTTCAATTAGTTGTGTAGAAATCAGTCAATAGACTATTTCCTCCCATGACCATATGTATTAATATTGACTAGTAATAATTTGATTCACAGACCTTTCGGTCATCTGAAATTAAATCATTGAGATTTAAACATTTTTTTTCTGTAAAAGTCTGGGTATGGCAGCATGCCATTTAGATTTAGCTGGTGAAAGGGAATATCACAGATACCTGGATCATAGATATTCTTGATTTGCTTTCCCAATTTATACATATATACATATAAATGTATATATAAAACAAAAGTTATATATAAAAGTATATATAACAAAAGTAATTCATCCAGTAGAGCAAAAATGGAAACAGTTACTTCATAACTTTCCTAGTTGTACTATTTCAGTATTTCCTCACATGGCTGATTTTCTTATATATAATATGTATTTGACATATAATGGCTACATTTGTCTACTTTTGTTAGGAAATTGCTTCTGACCAAGAATGCTTTCCTTTATACCTCTAATACTGTATGTAATATATCAGTGTTAGGAGACAGCTTTCTGATCACTGTCAAATATCTTTTTTATAAATAAAGAAAAAACATGATAAGGGGACAGTAAGAGACTTGTCTAAGAACACATAACTTGTTAAGAAGTACTTGTCACTTAATGGGATTTTGTATAATCCCAGGCAGGTTAAGCTCCGGCATTCTACACATAGCAAACTATAAATCTGATAAAAATTGTTCATTATCATGTGTAGTTCATCTCATCCCCTTTCACCACAATGTAACTTCTGTTTACATGTGTTCTGCAATACACATTCCTTGTTTGATCTCCATGGTATCTTGATCTCCTGCATGAGCCTTCTCTTTCTCTGACTGCAGCTGTTTAGATTATACCAACCACATCCTTTTTTTAGAGGGATCTTTTAAAGACTGTATATCCAGCTTTGGCAATACTCCTATGATCTAGCCCCACATTTGCAATTGCTCACAAATCCTTTTCACCTGGATGTTTCACAGACATTTCACAGGCACAAACAGAACTAATTGTTTTCTTATTTTTCTCACCCTATCATCCATAAGCTTCTCCTTATATTTTCTATTTAGTTACTGATTTGACTAATACAAGCAACAAAATTGGGCACTTGGGAGTCACCCTGGAGTTCACTACTGCTCTCAGCCACCCACATCTAATCAATCACAAAGTTCTCCTAATATCTTTCTTTTACTGATAACTGTTATCTGTCCTCCCACCCTTTCCTCTTTTTATCACAGCTCACTTTAATGCCTAACATATAGTAGGCACTCTGCAAATATTTATTGATGAGTAAACAGGACAGAAATGAGTAAATGATGACTAGGATACAGCTTCTCCCCTCATTTACCTTATTGTGACAAAGAAATAATACATGATGCCTGCTATCTTCCAGCAGTGGGCATATATGAGAGATAAATCCCCAAGTTGGAAGTCAAAGAAATCTTTCTGAAAAATGAAAGCCTAGGTAAAATCTAAATTTATTTACTCATTTGTAATCTAGTTGGTTTTCTACTAATTCCCTTAGATTGAGAATTGGGGGAAAATTGGCTGGGGACAAAGGGAAATTTAGTTGTTTCTATGAAGACCAGTCTGGCTTCCCTTCTCCTCAGGTAGCCATGACTACTTACATGTTCTTGGGTATTATTTTTTTCTGAAGCACCTCAGATCTTTGTATTATAAAATTACTGACTCACAGAGAAAGACTCAAATCCACACATTCTGAAATTTGTGATTTCAGTCACAAATCCTGAAACAATGAACTAGCAAATTACATTGCTTTTTAATATAAAATTTACAGAACAGCATAATTCTAATAGATGTTATGTTTTAATATAAAGTATAGGCTGAACAAACACACTTTATCAAAAGCTATAGGATAAGCTTCAGTCTTACCCTTCCTCTGTGGTGTGTTCCAGTTCTGGCCTGGTCTCAGACATGTGGTATCATTCAAAATGAACAGAATTGTCTGGGTTTTTATATTATTTATTTGTTCTGAAATGGACAAATATACTAAAGTAATGATAGTAAAAATAATAATAATTCAGATTTTCCTAATATATTCTATGGAAACAAAAAAAAAGCTCTTACTTGAGATTTTTTTTTTTTTTTTTTTTTTTTTTTTTTTTTGAGAGGGAGTCTCGCTCTGTGTCACCCAGGCTGGAGTGCAGTGGCGCGATCTCGGCTCACTGCAAGCTCCGCCTCCCAGGTTCAGGCCATTCTCCTGCCTCAGCCTCCGAGTAGCTGGGACTACAGGCGCCCGCCACCACGCCCGGCTAGTTTTTTTTTTTTTGTATTTTTAGTAGAGATGGGGTTTCACCGTGTTAGCCAGGATGGAACTTGAGATTTTTGAAAATTTTCTTTTAAAATATGAATTAAGGGCCAGGCATGGTGGTTCACACCTGTTATCTCAGCACTCAGAGTCCGAGGTATGCCCACAACTTGAGGCCAAGAATGTGAGACCAACCTGGGCAACATGGTGAAACCCTATATCTACAAAAAATACTAAAATTAGCTGGGTGTGATGGCACACACCTGTAGTCCCAGCTACTTGGGAGGCTGAGGTAGGAGGATAGCTTGAACCCAGGAGGCAGAGGTTGCAGTGACCAAAGATCATGCCACTGTACTGTAGCCTGGGCAACAGAGTGAGACTCTGTCTCGAAAAACATAAAATAAAATAAAATATGTGTTAATATTAGTGGAAAATGATCAGGTTTCAAGTAATATTTCTTGGCTCTTTTGTTAATTTGTTTTCCATTAAGCTTTCTTTTTAGGGTTAATTGATCTACGGTTATGAAATCTATTAAATAATACTTTTGTTGACTCTCAAATTACCTGATACAATTCAGTAGATAGTGAAAAAGCGAATAAATTTAATTCTCATTTTGAAGTTAAACATATAAACTATTTATCTTTAATGAATTGGCCAAATAGCTCAAATAACACCTTTATGATTTTATAAGGAAAAAATTAGGAAATACCGAAGTAACAGATAAAGAAAAAACATAGCTTTAAAAAAATTCAACTTATTTCTTTTCCTCCAAAAAAGAAAACCTCTGATTCCTAACTCTGTCTTAATTCACATAATGTAATATGTGGAGAAATTCAACCAACAAAATCTCCTCAGTTTGGTTCCCTTTTGTAAGGACACCATTTAAAATCTGTATTTATGGACTTCTTGTAGAATTAGTCTTCTTATAAAAGATAAGAAAAACTTACTAATTTAAAATTACATACCACCTTTCATCTTTATTTTACTTATTTTTAAGTCCTTTTAATACCTAATATTACATTTTTCACTTGGTGACCTATAATCAGCACTACATATGTTGTATGCTTCAAAACAGAAGTGTAAAAACGAAGCCATCAATTCCATCAGTGAAAAATGAAATTGCAGTTGTTTTCCAGTATAGGAAGACAAACAGCATTAAGCTGTGAATAATCAAAGTCTCCCCTGGTTCCGCTTGCAATCAGTGAGTAAGATTTAAAAGTTGATTATAGTCCGTAGTTATGGACTCAGTTTTTGGTTTGGGAAAACAAAATATTTTTATGTGTCTTATATAGGAACCTAGTCTAATGGCATTTGCTTCATTAGCTTCATTAAGCAATCTGAGCCCACCAATTTTTCCTTAACTTTCTGGCTAAAAGATACATTTCACTTTTCACCCTAAGGCTGCTGATGGTTTCTATTTTTGTAAACAGTGCTAGCAAAAAAAAAAAAAAAAAAAAAAACAGAACAAAACAAAAAACTTCTTATATCCCAAGGTTGTGCTACTTTTAGCCTCTCTGGGGGTCAACAGATAGGGCAATGAGAGGAGTTATGCACTGTCACAGCCTGAACAAAATCTCATCAATCAGACAATAGGGTTTTACTCTCTGGTGCCTTCTTTCGATGAGAGCGGAAACAAAGGAATGAATCCCCTAGAAAGCAATTCTGCTGATTTACTTTATGAGATCAGGGCAACAAACAATAGTACTTATATCTCTAGTAAGCATTTCCCAACATGGATATTGTTCTCAGAAAATAATGTTTATGTGAATTTTACATAAATTTTACAGAGCATTCAAAGTAATAGCAAATAAAAGCTTAAAAAAACTAAAGCCACGTTTTCTGTTATGGATGGAGAAAAGTTCTCACCCCAAGATCTGTTTTGCTACATGTTGGCCTAGCATGTCCCTACAACAATTCCAGATGACTGCCACGGTGAAGCCATGCTTTGGAGGGACTTGCATCTGAGCACTATGATTTTCTGTTAAGTCAAAGGTGCAGAATTCTGCTTCATTCTCAAACCACCTCTTAGAAACTGTTTCAGACTTCACAATATAAACACACCCCACTCAGAAACATACACACCTGACACACAAACACTCCAGCGACAAGAGCTTTAAAAAACACCAGCTAGAGCAGAAATGTATTTATTTATTTATTTTTTTAGACAACATCTTGCTCCGTTGCCCAGGCTCTGGAGTACAATGGCTCGATCTTGGCTTACTGCAACCTCTGTCTCCCGGGGGTCAAGCAATTGTCCTGCCTCAGCCTCCTGAGTAGCTGGGACTACAGGCACGTGCCACCACGCATGGCTAATTTTTGTATTTTAGTAGAGACTGGGTTTCACCATGTTGGCCAGGCTGATCTCAAACTCCTGACCTCAGGTGATCCACAGAAATTTGAGGACAATGAATGAATAAACTTTTAAATTATTCTTATTTCAACTGTGTGTTTTTGGGGGGGGCATCATTAATTTGTTTGTTAACAGATTATGCCAAGATGTGTATATTCAGATTGTTTGGATGGAAATTAAGGAATGTAAAGATTCTATAAATAAAGGTTAACCTATTTTTTGTGTGTGTGCTTTGGGTGTAGGGAGTGGTAAACTGGTCACAAATAAATTGAATTCCCATAGTACAATATATGGTTGAAAGCTTTGCAGATACATTAGGTATAATTGGATTTTAAGGGACTGATAAACACCATGTAAGTTCATAGGGAATGGCTATTTAATTCAAAATCTCAACAGCTAATTTTCCAAAAAATCATAAAACTGACAAGCAGATATGAATGAACTGGCAAGTTGCATGAAGGCATGCAGACAGAATAAATAGTATATGATGGTCATTATAAAGAATGTTAACAAGTTAAGGCAGACTTCATATGCAATGTTGGTATACATATAATTTCTGTCAAGTGGTCTAAAAGCATATGTCCAAAGCTCATTGTCTCTTTTTTTAGAAAATAATGCAAAAAGCCAGAAATTCATACGTTCCATTCTCTTTCTGCTGTGCTCCAAGCATTTTCATGTCATTAAAATATTAGCAATTTAAATATTGTATTTTATGTATAATATTTTAGCAGTTATTTTGATTATTTAAACTCATCAACTGAAAAATAAACTATCTCCATTCACCATGCTGACTTTTGCTAGTACCAGTTTTAGATAGTTATACTTTCTGACCTTATCCTGCAGTATATATTTGCCTCATTTTGGTAAAGTTTTTCTATTAATAACATGAATGACTAGAAGAGAAAATTACCATAAGTCATAAATATTGCATACACACAAACTACAAGAGAAGAAATGTTTTCTAGTTTTTTTTAACCAAACAATGAAAATTTTGAAGTCAGATAGAATATGAATTTTATTTAAAGAAGAGTTTCCTGTGATCTTACTGTGAAAATACTTATTATTTTAGATATACTTCTATCAAGCTCTATTGTCTTTTTTCCTCAATCTGTTATAGACTAGACACAACATATTCTTTTAAAAAACCTGTAAATGTTCAGTGACTGGCTTGATGATACACCAATAAAATAGAAGGGTGATAAGTGGCACTAGGAAAGTTATACATGTTAATTCTAGAACTTAAAAACCAAATCAATCTGAGGTTATTTATTATAAGCTCAGAGAAATCTAAATCGTCATTCATGCCGCCCATAAAATATTTATTTCCAAAAAAAAAAATCACCATCTTGAGATTTCTTCTCAAGTATTGTTTTAAGTATTATAAATGGATACAAAGTGGCTAAAATATATTTGCATAGTTTAGTCTTTTTTTGTTGTTTTTTTTGTTTTGTTTTGTTTTTGAGATGGAGTCTTGCTCTGTCGCCCAGGCTGGAGTGCAGTGGCATGATCTCTGCTCACTGCAAGTTCCGTCTCCCGAGTTCACGCCATTCTCCTGCCTCAACGTCCTGAGTAGTGGAGACTACAGACGCACACCACCATGCCCGGCTAATTTTTTGTATTTTTAGCAGAGACGGGGTTTCACTGTGTTAGCCAGGATGGTCTCGATCTCCTGATCTCGTGATCTGCCCGCCTTGGCCTCCCAAAGTTCTGGGATTACAGGCATGAGCCACCACGCCCGGCCCAGAGTTTAGCTTTTACCGTTAGTAATAACTAGATAAACTCTTGTTATACTGATCATCTCACAGATAACTATAAACACAGGAAAAAATGTAAGAAACAACTGCTCAAAAGCACTGAAATATAACCAGTGGAAGATTCTATAGGGTTGTCAATTCTTGGAAGAAGAGAATGGCACTGGTGAGTTTCTATGTGTGTTTGTGTATATGTGTATGGACTGCACTGGGAGTCATGGAGATAACTAAAAACTCTGTTAAAAAATCTTGACTTTCTGACTTGAAGAGGGGCTACCTCAGCTACTAGAAATTTTGCAACGGGGAATCCTGGAGAGGAGAGAACTATAGAGGCAATGCATGAAATTCTGTAAATACACTCTTCCCAAATTTCTGTCTGAACCCCAAATCATGTATGCATGAACAGACTCCAAGCAGCCTGTATAAGATTAAAAGAACATAACAAAAATGTAAGCTGCTGCACAAGAACAGCAGCCTTGAATCCAAGTTAATTGCCTGTTACAACAAATACACAAAATTCAGCACTCTTGAGATGAATTTAATAGAATCCCAAGAAGCGGTAACAAAACATTGACAATGTCAAGGATACAATAAAAAATTACTAGATAGTAGAAGAAACAGAAAAATATGAGCAATTTTCAGGGGAAAAAAATCAAGGGAGAATGATCCAAAGATGACACAGATGTTAGAATTAGCTCACACTATTTAAAAATATTTACCATACTAGTCTCATGATGTCAAGGGAAAAAATGGCTTATAATGAATGAATATAGAAGATATATTACAGAGAAATGGAAATTATAATAAAAGAACCAAATGGAAGTTCTATAAGTAAAAATTAAAATATCTAATATTGTATATTTGAACTTAATAGCAGAATAAAATGACTGAAGAATCAGTAAACTTCAAGAGAGATGAAACACACTATGCCTAAAAAATGGAAAAAAAAATTTAAAAAATAACAGTGCTTCAGGAAGCTGAACATTGATATCAAAAGTTGTAACATAAATGTCTTCAATCCAAGAATGAGAGTACAGAGAGAATGAGGCAGAAGAAATAGTGGCCAAAGTTTCCCCCAACATGGTGAAACACACAAATTTATAGATTTAAGAAGTTCAGTAAACCCCATGCTGTTTAAGTAGAACAATGCCAAACTTAGGCACAGCACAGTCAAACTTCTAAAAAACAAAGACAGAAAATATTAAAATGGGCAAGAGAAAATTGACCTATTACATAGAAGAGAATAATCAGAAACAATTGAGGCAAAAAGACAATAAATCAATATCTTTAAAGCACTGAAAGAAAAATATCAATTCAGCTAGAATTATGTATTCAACAAAAAATATTTTACAGAATGAAAGCAAAATAAAGACATATACAGATGTCTATAAAAATATACCTATATTACTAGAAATGCTAAAGTTAGTTCTTCAAACTGAAGGGAATTAATACCAAATGAGCTCAAAACTTCTGAAAAAAATGAAGAGCAATAGAAAGGGTAAAAATGTGGCTAAACATAAAAGAGAATTTTCCTTTTCAATTTTTCTGACTACATATACATTTGTATTAGTTCGTTTTCATGCTGCTGATAAAGACACACCCAAAACCCGTAAGAAAAAGAGGTTTAATTGGACTTACAGGTCCACATGGCTGGGAAGTCCTCTGAATCATGGTGGGAGGCAAAAGGCACTTCTTACATGGTGGTGGCAAGAGGAAAAATGAGGAAGAAGCAAAAGCAGAAACCCCTGATAAACCCATCAGATCTTGTGAGACTTATTCACTATCATGAGAATAGCATGGGAAAGACTGGCCCCCATGATTCAATTACTTCCCCCTGACTCCCTCCCACAACACATGGGAATTCTGGGAGGTACAACTGGAGTTGAGATTTGGGTGGGGACACAGCCAAACTGTAACAACATTTGAAACGTTTTAGACATGGTACTTAAAATGGGAAGAAACTGTATATGTCTTTGGAGACTAAACGAAAGAACAAAGTGAACAAATGATTTCTAGGTTTCTGGCTCGAGCAACCAAATAGGTGGATATGCCACTTACTGAGATGGTGAAGATGAAACAGGCAGAAATCTGTTAAACAAGATGGAGTACTTATTGGGATATAATAAATTTTAGGCAACAGCTATGAAACATTCTGAGGAAAAATTTAGGTTTGGACATGAGTGAAGTGTTTTGGTTTAGAGGTATATATTTGAGCATTATTAACACAGACATGACAATGGTAGTCATGGTTGTGAATGAAGAGAGCTGGTACAGAAACATATATGGGAGGCTCAAGGAATTCCTGCATTGGAAGGGTAGGTAGAGGAATGAGCAAAAAAGTAAACCCAGGATTAGGAAAGAAACCAGTATTGTACCCTATGTTGGATGACAAGAACATGATGTTTCAAAGAAGAAATCATCAACAGCTTGGAATGCACCAGAGAAGGCATGAAAATGAAAACTCAAAAATCCCATTGGATTAGAAATATAGGCCATTGTTGGTCTTAGGAAGAATCATTTTCGTGGAGGGCTGAAACTTGAAATGGATTTAGACCCTCAGGAGAAAGGTATACATAGAAAATGAGGATGTGGGAACAGAACAGCAGTTATAGATAGCTATTTAGAAAAGGTTTGGGTGTAAAAGAGGAAGGAAGAAGAAGGCGATAGAAGAGCTGGGGAAGGTAAAGTTATGGAAATTTTTTTTTTTTCTTAAATTGGACATTTCAGAGCATGATGGGAGCCAGGATCCAGTTCAGAGGGAACGGGTGTACATAAGCGTGTAAAGTTCCTGAGAAACTGGGAGAAGCAATGACAGATACGAGTTACTAGTTTTAAAAACTAGCCCAATAATCAGAAACAACATTAAAAAGTGTTTTTCCTTAAACTTATTCAAATAATCAAATGTTTCACTGAGCATGAAATTTATAGTTACATTTGATGCTAAAAAAACGTTACTACTAAATTATGTGTTCGTGATTAAGTCTTCTGTGTTTAAAACTTATGTGCTAGTTAATGAAAAGTTATAGATATATTTTGTCTACTCAGTAAAGACCATTTTAAAGGGAAATGATAATATAGCCAGCAAATTAGTTTCAAGCAAGCACACAACTGAAACAGATGAACAGAATGCATATTGAAATTTATTGTTTTATTTTTCTAGATTTACCTGACTGATTTCTCCTCAGAGCAACCAGAATATTTTTTAAATCTCATTTTAAATTTCGCTAGCATATAAACTAAATTCACATGGAGGATATTATATAGAGTTATCTGCACCATTTTAAAATGCATTCATTGAGGAAACTATAAACTTAAAACCTTCTACATTAATAGACTATGCTTGACAGTTTAAATTCAAAATGCAGGCTTCAGAACAACCCCCCACCCCCCACCCCTCAGCCTATTGACAATGTAAGCAAATATCCTCAAGGAGAAAAGTAGGTTAGAACCAGCCTTGCCAGGTTTTCAGCCACAGCAAGGACTAAATGGGTGACGCTGGCTATATTTACAAGAATATGGCAGAACTATTCGAACTGTACGATGAGATGAACCCACCAGCCACATCTCAACCACATAGTTGTTAAATAACTAAATTTTTTTTTTTTGCTCAACTTGAGCTGCTACAGGATGATTTTTTGTTGTTTGTTTTATTCGTTTTATTTTATTTTTTGTTTGTACAGGGATAATCTTTAACTGGAAGTTGAATAAATATACTAACTGAAATCAGTAAAGCATTTTATATGTGACAAAACAAACAACAACTAGTAAGCCTATAGTGGTTTAAAGACAGTAATTCTTACAAATTATAATAAACTATTACAATTTTTAATTTAAAATTATAGTTTGTTCACTGTCAATGATCTCAGCTTTCTTCATTTTCAAAGTAGCAGATGGGTATCACTTACTTCCATACGTAAAAGAAAAAAGAAATTGCCCTTGAATGCAAAATGATAATAAACCTTTTATTTCTCTCTCTTTTTTTTTTTTTTTTCTGGCAAGAAAAGGCTTAAGTCTGAATATTTTTGTTTGTCAGTAAAGGCAGAGCTTTTTAGCAAATTAGACCAATAATGAATGAAGTTACATAAGGTTGTGGTAAATCTCTTAAGTATTAACCTCATGTTCTGGGACAATTTAATCAGACTGAACATCCTCTCATGCAACCAGAAAAAATACACTCTCATAAAATTTTTCATATAAAACCTCAATCTAGTCTAAGAATTATTTTATGGAAGAAGTCAGACCACATACACAAACATACAAAGTTGCTTCATGCATAACACGGAGAGGATTGACATGCACAGTGCATATCAACAGTTCTATTCAGTGCCTGATTACATCTTTAATTCAAAATTATGGGAGGGCAAGTAACAGAACAGCATCAAAATTCTTGTAACAAAGTCTACATAATCTATTTGATGTTGTTGGAAAAACAGCATATGCTTTGGGTAATTGCTAAAACCTCAAAGGATACTTTCCCAATTACTGAGAATGAAACCAAAGGCTACAAAATTTAGCTACTACCTGTGGTAGTGAGAGACCCACAGGCACTGATGGAACCACAGGTACATATTCATAATGATGGAGTTGGTAATTATGTAGTAGTTGACCCTTAAAAGCATGGCTCAACCTTAGCAGTAACCTTTTGAATAATTAGATGTGACAGACACAAGAAGGCAGCCACCTTAACTTTAAAAAACAACTGTCTGGCTCCCCCTTATTATCAGCAGCTCACATAGTCTAGTGGCTTAATTGACCTAAATACCTTTCTAGGACTTCAGTGGGTTAGAGTAGTGTGGAAGATGGAATGTGCCATGAAATCCTGTGGATGGGAGCCCTATATGCACACTCCTTAGTCATAATGTGCTTTGAGAGAAACTGTAAGCATATAACAAAGGAATTCACTAGGGCCAGACTGCAGGGTTTCTGAGCTGTGGTGTGTGTTAATCTGAGATTTATAGTCATGCACATTGTATGAAACCTGTCATAATACTTGTGTAATTTTTATCCAGCTATGCTCACCAGTTTGTGTTTAAGCCTAGGGTAGGCAGATAGCTGGATTTATAGAGGTTTGGGTTTGCTAAGTAAGAAAAGTGAAAGAAAAAAGGGACAAGAGAGTTATAGTTTGTAAGGATCTAACTATAATAAAAGACCATGGGAGACAGGCTGGGGAAGGAGGAAGTAAGAACATGCTGGTAGAAGGCAGTTGGATGTTTAAAAGCAGGTATTTTCTTGTAACAGCAGGACTTTTTGAAGTAAGGTAATTAAAGTAAGCTAGACATATATGTTGTTGTGGTCCAAAAATGGGCTGTTTGAACCCAAAATTAAAACTCTTATTTGGTTAAACATGCTTGAACTCCACTTCTGGCTCTACTATATTAATATATTTTTGTATTAAAAGAGAATAGTTGTTAAAAAATTACTATGGGCCCACCTTATTAGTATTATTATCTTATATTTACACAGCACCTTATATTTTACTAATTATTTTTATACATTATTCCATTTAATCACCCTAATTACATTTTGAGTTAAATATTTTTATATTTATCCTTATTTTGCAGATAAGAAACTTGAGGAATCTTGAGAAGATCAGACAGTAGTTGGTGACAATAAAATACCACTGTACTTGAGAATGTGTGTTCTAGCTCTCACTACTTGAAATATAACCTTTGGTAAATTACTCAGTGTTTTGATTTTTGTCATCTCAATCCGTAAAAGAATGCTCCTTGCCTGGAACAAGAAATTGCCTGAAAATGATCTTTTCATGTTTACAATCCTATTTGCTCCTCAATTTCTAGATCCGAAAAACAGGTATATTGTCACATTGTTTTTCTTTGTTCTAGACAGATTAAGAGGAAACGAGTTACATACATTTAAGTGGATACAACAATTAAGAGGGTGCTAGCTGCTGGTGTCCTACTTCACTGCAGAAATGATAACCTTAGGATTATCAAGGCAACTTGTCTTCGTATTAATTCCAAAGGGGTATGTAATGTCACGTGAAGCCCTAAAAGATTTAAACTGTAGAATTTAAAGCTTTCCCAGTCTGTCTTCTTCCATAAAGGGAAGCAATTAGGGAAATGGATTTTCAGGTATTAGTGATTCCTATGTATACTGCCTTTCTAACCAGAAAAATTCAAATAAAGAAATTAATTAATAAAGGAATGAGCATCAGTAGCACTGCCTAAAAAAAAAAAAAAAAAAAGCTAGGGCTACATGAAGGTGATAATCTATTTAGCCATAAGAAATAAGGAAATCCTGTCATTTGCAGCACGTGGATGAACCTGGAAGGCACTGTGTTCAGTGAAATAAGCCACGCACAGAAAGAAAAATACCGCACAATCTCACTGACAGGTAGAATCTAGAAAATTTGATCTTACAGAAATAGAGGGTAGAATGGTGGTTACCAGAGGCTGGGGTAGTCAGTGGGAGAGAAGATTAGGAAGACGCTGGCCAAAGAATACATACTTAGAATTAGGAGGAATGACTTCAAGAGATCTGTTGTACAGCATGGGTACTAGCGTTAATAATGACATATTGTATTCTTGAAAAATGCTAAGAGAGTGGATGTATAAGGGTTTGGGCCCTAAAAATGATAACTATGTGAGGTAATGCATTTGTTAATTAGCTAGATTTAACCATTTCACAATGTATATATACTTCAAAACATCATGTACATGATAAATACATGTGATTTTATATCAATTTAAAATACATAAATTTGAAAAACAAAAAGTTGTTTTTCATGATTAATCCAATGATATCACTAAAAAACACAAAATGAATTCTTTTCTTATTACATTGCAGCTGATCAGCTCCAGCACCAATTTTGTGAGCTATCTCACCATAATAGACTTCACCCCATAAGATGACGAATCTAAAATGAAGTCAGATTTACGTAGAAGCTCTCCACACCATCAAATTTGTCTTGCTAAACTTGACCCCTTTTATTTGGACCCGTTTTCCATTTGTGCACCTTTTTGTAGGATGACAATCAGGCTTTTTACAACCAGGAAGTTCTTAGAAAATGACATTTTTCCATCCCATAAATTTCCTTTTCCTATGTTTACTTTTTCTTTTTCTTTTAACAGTTTGATTAGACTGGATTTAAATTCTGGCTTCCAAAAAAGAACTATTTAGTTACTGAACAATAAAAAATTTTATTCCCCACACTTTCAACTTTGATCTATTCCACACTATAAAATATTCCAAGCGATATTCAAATTAAATGACTATAAACCAATAAGTTGACCCACATGTATAAGAATAAATGGCTCTCCTATTGTTTTCTTTCTCCTTTACCCAGTCTCATTCTTTTTTGGAAGTTGAAATTGAGTGTAAGGACAGGAAATTAGCATAAAAATAAATGAAAATAAATGTAACCTTTCACAGAGTAGCTTGGAGGTTTAAAAAAGTATACCCTAACAAATAGTGCAATGCTCTGAAAATGGGATGTTCTGACTCATTAAATTTCCTCATGAATTTAAAGTAAACTAGGGAGGAAAACATTTTTAAAATTTCATTCCTTATTAAAAATATTTTGAATATGATTGAATCCCCTTCTTGGCTTATTAAGTATAATCTATGGAAGAGAATGAACATATTTGATGAGTTAAATTGTGCAACTCAGAATCATCATTATAAAGATCAACTCTTATTGTACACTTATAGGCTGTCTTAGGAGTTAGAACTGATTTTTTTTTTTTTTTTTTTGAGGCGGAGTCTGGCTCTGTCGCCCAGGCTGGAGTACAGTGGCCAGATCTCAGCTCACTGCAAGCTCCGCCTCCCGGGTTTACGCCATTCTCCTGCCTCAGCCTCCGGAGTAGCTGGGACTACAGGCACCCGCCACCTCACCCGGCTAGTTTTTTGTATTTCTTAGTAGAGATGGGGTTTCACAGTGTTAGCCAGGATGGTCTCGATCTCCTGACCTCGTGATCCACCCGTCTCGGCCTCCCAAAGTGCTGGGATTACAGGCTTGAGCCACCGCGCCCGGCCAGAACTGATTATTTTTAATCTTCAAAAAATGCCACAGAAGGTTCTCTTGTGAATAAATCCTGTTTATCACTCACTTTTTCTCTTTCCTTCAAATCTGAGTGTTACAAAATGCTGATGAACTATAGTTAATCCCACTTATAATAACTTTATACCAACTTTTTAGGTACAGACCATTTTCAATTATTGAGGTCAATTATTTTAATTATAATTTAACCCCTAAACACTAGTAGCTTCTATGAACATGGTTGCTTATCCTATTAATTAAGCCATTGTTTGATGCCAACATATTCAGTATTTACTGTGGCACAAAAGAATAATTTACCATATGTGTTTTTTTGAGTTATCAAATAATGGCATAAACTCTTTCTCATCTTGGCCTTCATACTGGATTGCAGCCTTCTGAGACTTTAGGTAGCAATTGAAAAATGCATGCCTTTCAATTGAAGTAAAAATTGTAGACAGAAATTAAACCCATAATTTGCTGAATAGTTACCAGGTATCAACCATGCTAATACGTGTATATGTGTACATATATACATATACACATATCTATGTGTGTATATATATCTGTATATATGTATATGTATATATGTGTATATACACACACATATATAAACATAATTCAACATACCATACATACACATATATATTACATTAATATACAATATAGCATACATATATATGCATAAATATTGTATTATGAATATTGATAATGCCCCTATGAGGTAAGAATTATTATTTCTGCATTTATAGATATGAAAACTGGGGCTCTGAGAGGTGAAGTAAGCCAGGGAATTTAAGTTCCAATATCAGATGATGATTGCACTGTCAGCTAGAACGGCAAGAAAAAGATTCCTTTAGGACTAAAATTGGGTCCTAAATGTTTGATAAACTGGGATAATATGAAACAAATTTGAGGGATATTAAAAGGACATATTCCAGAAGGTGATAGCAGCAGTTTAAAAGTTTGGAGTGGAGTTCTGCTTTCAGGGTTCCAAACAGACCAACTTCCCTACAGATACAAATTCTAAACTACAAACTGTGGAATGAATAGGTATATACAGTACATTTGGTACAAACATTTATTTATTTATCTGGTCCTCAGACAAAATCCTGTAAAACCAAGAAACTCACCCAAATTCACCCATGGCCATTCCTTTTCTAGGTTTTGACTTTTAATTTTTTTTTCTACTTTCTGTTTACTTTTGGTGTCTCTCCATTGCCTTCAATTTATATAAATAATGGTCATGGTGTTACTGGTTTAAAAGAAACAGAGTTTGGAACCACCACAGCACCTGGAAAGTGAGGAGAATTGGAGAGAGAAGGAGAGAGAAGAGGGACAAGCGCTGTGTGTAAACTCTGCCTAATATCTAGCAGAACTCTGAACTGTGCAGTACAGACTCTTAAAATACTAATGCTAAAACATCTGAACAGAAATTTCAACTACCGCCTACCACAGTGGTCACAAAGTATTGAATTGATTGCCTTATGAAACAAACAAGTATCAACAACAAAAAAACTCACAACACTCGTTGGGGGCATATAACAGAATGCAAAGTCTCTACAATAATTCAGGATATCCAGTGTATGATACAGAATTGATACACATATGAAGAAGCAGGACAATGCTCACATATAATGACCAATCAAAAGAAACTGTAAACAGGTAATGACCAACCAAAAGAAACTGGTTCTTTTGAGACCTAAATGCTTGAATTATTATGCATGGATTTTAAAGCATCTAACTATGCTCAAACATTAGCATTCATGCTCAAGATTAATAAATAAATAGCACATGAAATCAGAAAAATAAAAATCAAAGTTCTAGTGCAGAAAAATACAATACCTTAAATAAAGGTTGCAGCATTTGTTCAAATATGCATGAATGCATATAGACACGCTACTTCACATTTTAAATACAAACATATCACAAAACTGAACTGAACTGAACTGAACATTATCTTTGTGTACTCTTGGTCATTGAATATGGACATGTGCAGCCTTGGTAGTAAGAAATTCTTTTTCAGAAAGGGAATAGAAATGGCAAAGTAAATTATACCAGCAACCTTTCACGTGTACTGCCAACAGGGACATGAAACCACCATCTTCTTCAAGATATATGTGTTAGCTGATTTTCCTGCAATGCTGACAGGCTGAAAAAAATGATGCATATTCTATATTCTTTTATGACAAATTAATATTAATGAATGGATGCTAGTCAAAGCTATAGATACAGTCTGATCATTAAAAAAAGAGTTTACTATTTATCACTTGGAAAGAATGTGGACCGTCAAAGCCATGCCATCAGATCTCAGCATTACTATTGAAGAAACCAATGAACCAACGATTGATTAACCAAACTTTTTACTAATTTATTTTTATTAAGTGGCAATTAACAAGGTGGATTTATTACATATTGTATAATTATTTATCCTGGTTTGTAGTAGTGCCAGAGAAAGAGAACAGCAAAGCCAAGAGTTTGATAACAGATTGTCTCATTATTTCTTGACTAACTTGCAGGTACATGTTTAGTCTGAATCAGACGCTCCCCTATTGCTACACTCAAAATTTGTTCTTCCACATCAGCACAACTTATTATAATTACGATTTTATTGCCTTCATCCCGCACCTTACCTAAACTTCTTGAGAGTTGATATAAATTATCACTTCTTTTTCATGGGGCAAAACACAACAACATTGAAGGGATTCCTCAAATTTGATTCCCCTTTTCGGATGTCAACAAAACTGAAATACTGAACATGAGAAATGAAGAATGAGGAAAGAAGTTTTATAAGTGTTTGAAGGCAATAGTGGCAAAAATGTATAGTATTACATGAGCCACAGTGCTCTTCTGCAAAATGAGATACCTCATTTTAATTGTTTTTAAGTGTAATTTTAACTATGTACACTGCAGATACAAAATAAGTTTCAGGGTTTGAAAATCATCAGAAATTAAAGTTAGTAAGAACCAACATGAAAATGTAGAAAACCCTAATCACTTCTGATAATTTTAAAGTATCTCCAAACCTCATTGAAGATCCTATAATATTTTTCTAATTAAGTACTTGTCCCAAAAGTTTAGGAGTCAAATAAACTAAGAATGCCATCTTCGAATTAAGATTACAATATGAGAAGTTAACAACTCATTAGGAGTATTTAAAAAGGAGAGTCATATAGTCAAAATTTCCCTGTGTGCCTCTCACATTCTCCATGAGTGAGGCTCTTTTAGGCTAATAATGTTCAATACCAGCAATCCATGCAGAGACATTTCTAGGTTAAAGAAGATCAATCCATTAATCCTGTACTAGATGAAAATATCACCCTTTGTGTAAAACCATGTTCACGAAATAACTATTTAATTTGTAGGCTGACATTCTGAAGGAATCTACCCACAAGTGCAGCAACTCTTACTAGATAAACATTTCTGTTCTCAATAGAAATGATGAAAGAGAAACTAATATTTACTTAGCACATAGTATATTCCAGAGAGGTTTCTAGGCACTTTTCTTACATTGCCTATGTAATTCTCACCAGAGTCCTGAATATGTATTATACTCATTTTAGAAATGGGAAAACTAAATTTAAAGAGATTAAATTACATCTCCAAAGTTACACAGCTATTAAATGGTAAAGTTGAGAATTAAACTCCATTCTACACAGTTGCAAAGTCCCTTCCCATTCTCTTCTACCCGCAAATTGATAAAATGCCATTTTGCTCTATAAATCAGTTTCTGACAGCCTTACTTAATGTAAGTCATTTCTGCAGAGCCTGCTCGCCCTGTGTGGGACTGATAAAATCAAAAGCCTAACTTGTTCAAGCTGTTGAGACTAGACACTGAGTCTCCTTGTGAAAAAAATCCAACATCCAGACTTCTAGCATTGGAAGCTAAAAGTCAAATATCTACTTGCTCATTTGAACTGGATCTAGATAGAATCAATTCAGGTCATTTGTCACTAATTAATATGTGCTGAAACAATGTTCTAAACATTCAGGGTTTATAACCTTTTCATTCTGCATGTCTCAGGGATGCCAGAGCACAGTCACCTCTTAAGTTAGATGGACAAGTTAACCTTTGGGCCACATCCTGGCACATGAAAAAGAATGATTTTGATAACTAATGAAGCTGGAAAGAGAAGATTTTTTTTAAAAAATCCAGAAAGAACAAATGGATGTAAGAAAAGCACTGAAACACTTCTTGTACAAGAAACAGAATCTTCTGAACATATGCAGCCTTAATAAATCAGTAATCGTTAAATAAAAATGTGAAGATCGCACAATGTTAAAGAATGCTTTTGCCTGATCTCTTGTCTCTGATTGCTGAAATGGCTGCTATTTGCACTTAAGCGTGTAGTGACACTAACCTATTCATCCACACTTTCTTGGAGAACATTCAAGACGCACAGAAAGACACTTATTAGGTGGAGCAAGCACTGAAAATTAGGGGAATCTAGATCCACAAGGACAGGAGCTCCTCCAAATTGCTGAGCAGTTAAGAAGGCATAATCATGGAGTAGGGATAATAAGTCATCATGTTTTTTGAGCTAGAACTTAAGGGCCAAGAAATAAATGGTAAAATAAATTTGAAAAATAGATATTTTTAAAATAGAAACTGTGTATAAGGACTGCTTTCAATAAAAGAACGCAAAATTAATGTTTTATGGTGTAGATGACAATTTAGAAACTAGTATTACTGTTAGCGAAGTCATTGTAGAGCTGTTTCAAAGGCAATAACTCTCTTTTTCTTGCTCTATCGTTCCTCGTATTTAAAGTCAGAAAAGTCAGAACCTATTTACCTCTGGCAATGCACAGTGGTCTAGATTTCTGGTCAGATTTAATCTGAAATGTAGATACTTTTGTGAAGGATTAAAAACTGTAAAAATTTCAAAGTTTTCGAAAGAAGATTTCATTAAAAAATACATACTAATGTTTATGTGCAATACCAGTAGGAGTAGAAACTTTAAAAAACCAGTAGGCGTAGAAGAAAAACATTTCCTAAAGTTGCTGAGGATTATCAACCACGATAGGTTCAAGCAAACAAGTTAATTCTTTAAAGCTGGGAAGAGAACTGAAGTATGAGCTAGACAGGGCTACTTTCAGATTTTATGCTAAAACTGGTAACAAACTAGTCAATCCACAAATACTCAGTGAGCAGAAATGTGGTATGCATAGTAAATGCCATTCCTTCGATCCTTACTATTCTCTCTTTTTCTCTACATATTTTTACTATGGCTTTAATTATCATTCCACAGCTCATCTTCTGCTGAACCCATCTTGCCCATGACTAATATTGACTAAATCATGTCTTCTGATTCTTCCGAACCTACTCTGACTGCTCAGAATTTTCTGAAAAAGGTCATGTAACAGTGTTGACTGACACCACTATGAATTTATGTTTGCACACCTTGTTACCTTCAATTCAGAAAAGATGTTTTTACTCTTTCAAAATCACATCGTTGTTATGCCTGCTTTTGAATCTTTTAGCTCTTTCTCACCACAGATCTTTTTCCTTGAGCTCATGAACAATATATGCAAGCTTTTACTATTTTGACAATACCTTCCTTGCCTCTTCTAACTTCTAAGTGATACTATTTTTTCTCCTTTATTTCATTATCACAATATCTAAGTATATACCCTATTATTTCATTTATATGAAATTCAGACAAAGCCAATTTATGATGATAGCAATGGAAGCACTGGTTTTCTATGGGCCGGGTACAGGGGTGATTGACTGGAAAGAGACTGGGTGATGAAGATGTTCTATCTGTTGCCTAGCTTGCTGGTTACACCATTGAATGCATCTGTCAAAATCTGTTAAATCCTACCACTAAGATCTTTATGCAAATTATATTTTAAAAATATTCTTCAAGGATCGCATGCATACCAGTATTTCCTCTACCAAGCAATTGTCTTATACTTTCATTTCCTGTCAACTAATTCCACCATAATATTATCTGTAGTTAATTTTACAAAGACAGAGTCCTCACATTAAAATACTTTTAATCAACAAATGCAGTCTTCTGGGAAGGATTACACGTTGCTAAAACTTTTCTGTTTTCATGATAAAATATAGTTTTCTATACAGTAGAAAATATACTATATTATTTCAAGAGGCCCCAATGCAATAAAAAGTTGTTATTTGTCCTAATATGCTTACACTTATGAAGGAGAAAATATAAAGGGAAAAGTAGGCTCCTGACTCAAACACACTTACAATCTCTTTGTGGATTGAGATTGTCCTGCCTTGAGTAACTAAGAGTCACCTGTACATCTTTGTTAAATAGAAAACATTTCTTTTTAAAGTTTTCACTTTACCCCCATAACTAAACTCTTTGTATATAGAAATTTTATCCGTTTGGGAACCAGGATTATGCACAATATAAAAATATTAACCGATAAATATTTTTAAAATGTGATCCATTAAATTCCATTTCATAGTCAAAAATTCCTTGAAATAGAAGCTTTTAGTAAAAGTTTTAATTTGTAAAAAATCGTAATTTTACCAATACTATCTAATAATATAGTTGGACAAGAAAAAAAAAACATTTGACTAGCTAAGTCATGATTGTCCCCTGTTCCATGCACTATTTCTCTCTCTGGAGGTTGACAGATTAGTTCTTTGAGAGCAGCAATTATTTCATAGTCATTAAATGTGAAATAACAAGTTGCACATTTCGTTAGCTTATTTTAATCTTGCTTGTGGTGAACAGGATATCTGTGCAATATAAAAACCTTCTTTATGAAAGATGCAAGTTTTATAAATTGTCAATCACCCATATAAAGTAATCTGCAGTTTCTAGGAAATTGCATTCCTTCTATTGACTAAGGGACTTCAGGGAAAATACTTCTGTAACAAAACAAAATCTCCCAGATTTCCAAATAGCTTTATTATGTCTCTGAATCCACAGCCTCACTACCCTACAGTTAAATTTTATAACACATTCACTGGGAAAAATGTAGTAGACATCTGTGTTACCTTCAAAAGTTGACAAAAGATCATTTAAAGTAATTGCCAATTTTAACCTTTCAAGAGAATTAGTCTAGCCTTATGATGCAGGTCGTATCCATTGAATAACCCTCTTTTTCTCAAATCACTCCAAATTCCCAATTCTTATAAACTGCAAAGCAAAAATTTAACAAGAAAGTTTTATTGTTCACCAAAATGCCTTAAGAAAGCATGTTAAATTTTTCATTGTAGAAAATTCTGTCTCTAAAGTTATGTAACTTAAAGGTAGCTATAACATTTAACTTATTAGTCTATAGACGAAGGTTTACTGGACACAGAAATAGACAAATTAGGAAATACATTTGTGAAGATAAAAATTCCATCAGAGCAGGCTGTAAAATGTATGTAAGAGCAACAACATTAAAGAGAAAACCATCTTGCTGGCTGCTAGCTGAGATAACGTTGTGCTGATGCAGTAGAAATAGGACTGAGGGAAGTGAAATATTACTGAAATTTCAGTCCTGGAATGGTCCTTTGGGGTATACCTTTTCTAATCCAAATTATTAAGTGAATATTGATTTGTATCCCTTTTCGTGACTGAAGTATGGATTTGTGAAAGGTGCACAAGAAAATAAGGTTAAAATGTATTATATTTGTTATGTAGTACGTCAGCTATGAAAGACTAGCTTTTAAAAATAATATCCAAGATACAGATTTAAGATGGTCATGCTGACACTTTATTTTTCTTGTAATATGGATCTGATCTCTCTCAAGTTAAATTTAGAGAGTGCATAGCTAATATTCTGTATGTCTTGGAAAACTGCCTGGATAAGAAGACTGTGAGAAACAGATGGAAAGGTTAGACCAGCAACAGAGTATTTTTTGAACAGAATGTCACTATGCAATGAAAGCTTTGTAAGTACATATATTGTATTCAGTCACCTAGGCTTTAACTAATCCCTATGGCATGGCTTTCAACTTTTTGATGATGTTTTAAAAGTAATATTGAGTTTGAAACATCAACTTAGATGTTTTATTAACTTTCTGTTTTATAATTTACTTTGCTATGGGCAATGAACACTTGAATAAAGTTTCTCTTCCCAACTAACTCATATTCAGTGGTTAACAGTATAATTATTTTTAAACACATAACTTTGGACACTGTCAAGTATGGGTCCTTTGATACATAATGTACTTCAATTGCACACCAGACTGTCATATTTTAAAAAGTGCATAAAGGCATTTGCTGAAACTAGAAATCCAAACTAAAAACAATATTTATGCATGTATATTATTTCTTTATACAATGAAATGCTACATAAAATATATAATCAAAGATTTGGGGTGGCACCTATCAGTTTCACCCTCCTCAAAATAGTTGTTCTTTTTCTCTTTTCTATTCTCTCCAAATCCACATGCCACCTTATCAAAGGGCATAAGAGCCAAGGAAACAAAGTATAATAATATTACTTAACATTGATTTTAATACTTGTCCCTATGATAAGTATTCATTCAATGGCTGTTGAATGAAATGTGTTCATTAGCTGATCAAATTACTATTTTAGGGTGGCTACCCATTTCTAAATTTTTATTAGTTTTTGATAAACAAGATATTGTTTAATACTCATATGCTTCTAAAAATATTGGCACAACTATTTGCTCTTGATATAGTATGTCCATATTCAAAATTTTATTTTTTACTATATTTCCCCAGGATTATGAAAATTCTCAAATAATTTCCTTGCCTTCTAGAATAATTAAAGTGTATCTAGTTTGAATGTTTATGTAAAGAAGCTGGAGCTGACCTGTTTCCCTATGTGGGAGAGCAGGTACACAGCATTAACATATACTGTACCTTACACACTATACTAGTGTTTGGCATACAGTAGGTGCTCAATAAATATTTGCTTAATTACTATTTCTATGTATCCCTATTTTATCCAGCATCAAATAGGAGGTGGTAGAACAAGGAAGGTAAAACAATAAACTAGTAGTTAGGATAAATGGTTCTAGTTCTTTCCGTGTTCCCACCAAGAATAAGCTACCTATTGTTTTTTGTTTTTTGGTTTTTTGTTTTGTTTTGTTTTGTTTTGTTTTCAGCATGCAAAGGGTTTATTAGAGAGTGCCCTTGGGAATCAACATCTGTGGAAGGAAATAGAAGGCAAGAAGGCATCAATGGGCAAAGAGAAGTTGGACTGCAAGGCAGCCTCAAAGGAAAGCCTCGATGACCTTACTGGGAATTCTGAAACAAGAATGACCCTTCAGAATTTTTACAAACTGGCAAGGGGGCCAGGCCCTTACATTTTCCCATCAATTGGTCATTGGATGTAGGCCACCTGCAAAGGAGGCTCTACCTTGGACAAACTAGCTCTCTTTAGCAGAGGCATCTTTGTAAGGAGATAACAGCTGTGGACTTTCTGCAAGCAGCACTCTCAGCAGCTGTGGTATTAGTTTTTGATTTCCTTTTTTTTTTTCCTTTTTTATTAATTTTTTTATTATACTTTAAGTTGTAGGGTATGTGTGCATAATGTGCAGGTTTGTTACATATGTATGCTTGTGTCTCAAAGTATCATCTCTATTTCTCCCTTGTTTATTGCCAATGATAGCCACTCATCCCTGAAGTCTCAGGCAAAGACCTACTTCTTCACAGAATTTTGGTTAAACCTCAACCAACATTGATCTCTCCCTTTCCAGAACACTTACAAGTTTATCCATTGACACTTAATTTTATTTAATTTGACTTCCAGTTATATAATGGCTTAGACCACTCTTCAATTTCTTAACATGTTACATGTCTTTTATTCCCAATAAGACTTTAATCCAGAGGTCTCAAACTTGTATCCTGTGGGGCTGAATTTGCCTTATATATGTGTTTTATTTGGCCATCAGAAAATTTTAATTTTTAGTTAGTTGCAGATGTTCATGTGACATTGACTGAACAAAAATATAGTTTTCCAGTTTCTCTTGGAAAAACACCAAATTTGGTCACGATGGCCTGCATTCTTCTATCAACCAGAGCTTAATAGCTACTGCCCCTTTTGTCCAGGCACAGATTCCTATCAGCGCCCACCCTGGTTTTGCTTTATGTATGTATGTTCTCTGTCTGGAACATGTGAGATATGTGAGATTTTAACCCCTGTGTTATACTTCATAGTAATACATTCACCCTAACACACACACTACACACACACACACACACACACACACACTCCATATTTACTTGAAGTCTCTAAAAAGTACTTAAGCTTCCATCTATATATCTCTTAGGCATTTCATATTCAAGATGTTTAAATTGAAAACATGTATCTAAATTGTCAATTTATCATTTTATTTCCCATATATCAGTAAAGTAGAAATCAATGAAAAGGAATGTGAAAACTACTCCTCCTTTAATTCCTATCTTCACTAATGGCACGTTGGGTAATTAAAAATTGAAAAGCCATTTTCACTTATTTTTCTACATCTCTGTACCCAAATATTTCCCAAGTTCTGTCGAATTTACTGGCAGAGAGAAGAGTTATGATGGGAGAAGGGGTATTGATTTCCTTCTCTGTGTTTCTTTTGCCTCTGCCCTCAGAATCTTCATTTAAAGAAAGTGTACCCTTCTCTTCGTGAGAGTCCTCATCCTCGAAATTAACAGAATCCCACCAGGAAGCCATTTGACTTTGACTCCAGATTCCAAACACCAGAGTCAATTTACAGTCAATAGTGAAAGAGTTGTTTTAGAGTGTAAATTCACTTTTGTAAAGCCTATGAAATAGCACTTTGAAACATTTACAGTGATCTAAGAGACAATTGGTGAAATGTTTTGGCACCATCAAGTCTGGCATGCAGCCCTCAAGACAAGCAGCATTTCAACCTATATCCTGAGTTGACTTTCTCTATTAGAAGCACTGCATGTGAGAGAAACAGGAAATCTGTGCAGCACTTTTAAAGCAATGCGGTGAATTATAAATTAATGAGGGTTCAGTATGGGAAGGGAATAACATCTGCAGAAGAGCGGATTTCATAAAGACAAAAGGGAAAAAAGGTTTCCCTTAATAAAACATAACCTTTCTGCATGCACAATCAATTCTCAATTAGTCATACCAGAGAGAGTATCCACCACATACTGTCAAAACTGCCTCACTTTGACTGCTTCCTTCCCCAAACACAGTTCTGATTCTGCTTCCTCTCACCTAAGATGCTTCTTGAATGAATGTTTCCAGCAATTTTTTTCTGTACTTTTTTTGTCATCAAAAAATCCAAGTTTTTTTTTTTTTTATATATCTATGGTACTTCTACTGCATTTTACAGCTTTCCCTTCCACAGCCTGGTGTTCCATCTCTATGCAAGTCTAATTAGTCTATTAGAGTGGGTAAGAAACCAGAAGAGAGCAGGAACTAAGAGGAGAAATGATTTCCCTAGGAAGTTCTGTAATTCCTTCTTTAAACATCTTTATTAATCACACAGCAATGATGTCATCATTTTAGAAGTTCAAACAAACTACGTGGAAATTTGTTGGAATATTTTCAGTTCAATTCAATAATTATGGATTGAGTACTTACTACATGCTAAGCATTTTTCTAGATATCACATCAGTAATAACTCCCTGATCTTCAAGGGCTTACAATCTAATCAGAAGGGAAGGCAGAACGCAATTTTGCAAATAAACATGACATACAATAGGGCTTGGACCATGGTAGTGCCATCAATTTATTGCCCACCTAAAGGAGGCAAGTAATAAGTCAGTAATTTCTTCAGTAGACATTAGCTGAACATGTATATAGACACAAGATGAACAAGATAATACACCTGTCTTCCCAATCCATTAGAAAAAATAATTCAAGGACACAAACAGTTACAAACACCATGATTAAACTTATCATTAAGTATAGAAAATATGGCTATTTGAGCACCAAAGCAAAGTCTCCATCTCTGCCTAAGGATGGGGAGAAGTGACGAGAAGTCTTTACAGAGGAGATGAGTCTTAAAGGACAAGGAGAGAAGAATATTTCATGCTGAAGCACCAGAATATGCAGAGAATTGGAAGTATGAGAGAATAGTCTGCATTCTGGAAGAGTTCATACTTCTGGATAATGAATGTACTCATAGGCTGTGAGTGGGGGAAAGCTGGGAGTTGAAGCAAGAAGAGACAATCCTGGAAAGATTTCATATGTGTTGTTAAACACCCAACACAATGCATGACACATAATAAAAATTTGTGTGAATAACTGAGTGAGAAAAGAATTTGGCTTTTATTCCAAGGCTGTTAGGTATTTATAGAAAGATTGGCATTTATGAAAGGTATCCAAAAGGTAAGTGTAAAGGTTGGATTAGAGGGTTGAGATTAATGACAGAGAGACCAAACAGGGTATTTCTGCAATATGCCATGTAAGATGATATAAGCCCCCAAATAAAGACACAGCTAAACAACAGGAGCAGAGCTATTTTAGAAGTGGAATGGTGTAGACTGTCGAATAACTGGATGGGGAGAGGTAGAAGAGCTCTCAAGGAAGAAAAGCAGGTTTAATATCCAACTTAACCATCTCATACCTATCAGAATGTATTCAGTTAGGTCTATAGAGGTACACCATATTTTTACTTAGATAATTTTAAAACAAGCTTAAATATCTAGTTTACAAATCTAACTTACACTACAAATGGAAATTTTTGAGTATCTAAGTATTTGGAGAGTCGTAAGAAGTGATAGCTAATAGCTTAATCAAGGAAAAAGACAATATCAAAGACAAAACATCTAATTAGAGCAGCCTTTATTCCTGGCATGATTAAAGCCATTTTACACTTCTCTGCATGCTGGAGTAGGATCTCTCTTGGCCCAGGTACAGGTGCATGCCTGCATACCTTACAAAAGTCAATGTCATACCCAGTTCCATTGACAGGAAAGTAAACTGCTCCATATTTAAAGAAGCAATATAGAATCACTGTTCTCAAGATAAAGTAACCTCAAATTCAGCATTGTTTAACACATATCAAGTATTTGGTTGAAATAATAACTTCCTACAGTTGTATAATGATTTGCAATACATCTATCCTGATAAAATGTATCTCTGAATGAAGTGAGTTCCCTAGTTGCAGGAGTTAAGTTGCACTGTGTTAGTTCAACTATAAAGCTGGGTTTTTTTCCCCCTGAAGTGTGTGTACAGTAGGAAAAGCTATAAAAATAGCTCTAAGAAACTAGTTTTTTAGATTTATAATGAGCATGTTTATTAGGAGGAGCTCCATTGGAAAGCTCCATTGAGGAGCTTTCAACACTATGGAGGAGAAAGATAACTAAACATTCAGGATATGGATAAGGGAGTTTTGAACAGTGTTTTCAAAAAGAGTTAGCCAGGTGGAGAGTGGTGGAAGGACATTCCAGGTAAAACAGAGAATACGTGGGAAGCTGTGGAGACCCCGGAAAGTTTTGTTCAGTGCCAGAAATGGTTCTGATTCTTCTGCACCTTTGATCACAAACAGCTGCAGTTCATTTGACATCTCCCTGTTTTGGGGGTTGCTAGTCATATGTGCCTTCTTCCAGCATATAGGCAGCAGTTCACAACATGTACTTTGTGTACTAATATCGTCCCCAGCTTCGTCTTATTCGTTCTACTTAATTCATCAGTGTCCTGATTTCTTTGTTTTCTTAACATTTTTTTAAAAATCTTTTTTTTTTTTTTTTAAACTTTTAGGTTCAGGGGTACAAGTGCAGATTTGTTACATAGGTAAACTTGTATCCTGGAGGTGTGTTATACAGATTATTTCATCATCTAGGGATTAAGCCTAGTACCCATTAGTTATTTTCCCTGCTCTCCCTCCTCCCACCCTTTTCCTTCTAATAGGCCCAAAGTGTCCCCCTCTATATGTCCATGTGTTCTCATCATTTAGCTCCCACTTATAAGTGAGAACATGCAGTATTTGGGTAAATGCCCATCAATGACAGACGGGATAAAGAAAATGTGGTACATATACACCATGGAATACCATGCAGCCACAGGAAAGAATGAGATCATGTCCTTTTCCGGGACATGAATGGAGCTGGAGGCCATTATTCTTAGCAAACTAACACAGAAAAAAAATCTTTTAAGATGTATTTTTAAAGAAATATTAAGTCCTTTACCATAAGGCAGAACATAAATAAATAACTCTAATTGGGGGTGGAGGACTCACAGTACTAGTACAGCACATTACAACATAGGCAAGTAATCCCATGCGGGAAAGAGTACGTAGGACAGCATCCATGCGTAATTACTAGTCATGATGATCACTCCTAAGTCACTAAGAAACATTTCAAACTTTGCATGTTCTACATAAAAACGTACCTTAATTTAAAATCTTCTAATCATTTTTAAATGGTTAATTTTGAATGTACAAACCTTCAGATAAAGAGAAAACTTGCCTAACTATAGGGTTTTATTTTCTTTTTTACCCAAAGACTATGGCTTCATTATACGCAGAAGCTCTTATGCATTTGTCTTAGAAACAGCCATTTTACAAAATATAACATAGCCAAAACATCTATGTATCAACTCTACTGTTCGTATTAAGAAGAAATATTAAGAAGAAAATGTCACCCTTCTGTACTTGAATGAGTTTGGGTGGAATGTTACATCCACATGTTAAACGATAAAGAGGAGTCCAAGGAAACTCTATGTAGTTGCTTGTAAGTTTTATTTAAGCTTGATTAAACAATTATCACACAAACTATTAATTTTTTTTCTGTGACTACATAGAAAAACAGCAGGAAAGGAAGCTTTGTTCCTAATATAACACTGAAATCATTTTTAAGGGCTCAATTCTGTGATTAACTTACTGGCGTCAATTTACATTTTGTCATTGACAATTTGTAACTTTTCAAGCCATTCTGATGCAGGACCGGGGAGCTTATCCCGCAACTGTTCTTGGCTGTGTCCAGGAGAGAATTCAAGGACAAGCTGGTGGTAGGGTAAAAGAAAACGGTTGTATCAAAAGCAGCAATGTTACAGCTCTGGCAGTGTTAACAACTCTTGTGACTGCTCCTGCAGAGCAGGGCAGTGTGCTGAGAGTAGCAGTTCAGGGCGGGTCTGCATTCACATTTACACCTACTTTTTTATTGTTTTGTTTTGTTTGAGATGGAGTCTCGCTCTGTCGCCCAGGCTAGAGCCCAGCGGCGCGATCTCGGCTCACTGCAACCTCCGCCTCCCAGGCTCGAGCGATTCTCATACTTCAGCCTCCCAAGTAGCTGGGATTACAGGCCTGGGTTGGCTAATTTTGTATTTTTAGTAGAGACGGGTTTCCCCATGATTTCCAGGCTGTTCTCCAACTCCTGGCCTCAAGGGATCTGCCTGCCTTGGCCTTGCAAAGTGCTAGAATTACAGGTGTGAAGCCCGGCCTATGCTTACTTTAATACAGCTCAAGGGGTGGTTTACGCAGAAAATTCCCGGAAAAGGGTAGTAACATATGGGTCATTGGGTTATTACCACGGAAAGGCGGTGGTCACTCCCAGGCGCTGCCATTGCCATGGTAAACTGACATGGCACACTGGTGAGCATGCCTTCAGGAAAGCTACTTCCGCCTAGTCCTTGTCTTAGTTAGTCCTCAATTTTGTCTGGTATCTGAGCCCCGCCTCCAGAGTTGAGTCCTGCCTCCTAACACAGTTCCGTCTGTACTTTTATGTTTGTTATTCGTGTGTACCATTTCTACCTTGCCTGTTTATATTTTGAACTACTTATCTCTAATAAATGTTTTCTTATACAAATCGTAACTTGGTAAAATCTCAGTATACATATAACCAAGCTTATACATAACATTGTAGAAGTATTTATCAAAGACAGGTGTTTGCCTTAACCTCTTCCAGTAATTCAACAAGAATTTCTTTACATAAGCCATTCAGTTAATCAATTTTAATGAGCATCTAGGCTGGGTGCAATGGCTCACGCCTGTAATCCCAGCACTTTGTGAGGTCGAGGCCAGCGTATCACTTGAGGTCAGGAGTTTGAGACCAGCCTGGCCAACCTGGTGAAACTCTGTCTCTACTAAAAATACACACACGCACACACAAATTAGCCAGGTCGCTTGTAGTCCCAGCTACTCGGGGGGCTGAGGCACGACAATCACTTGAAACCAGAAGGTAGAGGTTGCAGTGATCTGAGATCGCGCCACTGCACTCCAGCCTGGGGACAGAGCGAGACTCCATCTCAAAAATTAATAATAATAATAATATTAATAATAATAATAAGAAGAAGAAGCATCTACTATGTGCCAATACTGTTCTAGGTGCTATTGAGAGGTAGACAATGTTGAATAACTTATTTATAACCTCTGTTTCTAATTAGATAGGACTGGAACACAGGCAGACCGACTCAAGGTCGACTTCCTAAAACTGTGATTTACTCAAGTCTCCCCTGTGTAAAAACGAAGTTAATACAGAGGAAAGCATGCAGGGAGATGGGGAGAGATAATATTCTGATTACATATTTCAGTACCCAGATCTAGCCATGTCTAAGGCCATCTGTACACTTGTACTTCCTAGTACTTCATGCCAAGAAATTATCTCTTTGCTTAAAATAGTTTGTTTACTCTTGGTTACCACTAAATGAGACCTACCTAATAATCTTTTGGATAATTTTGTGCAATTCATCACTGTGGGTAGGAATAAATTAAGAAGAGTATCATTTGGTAACAGTACTAATTGACAACAAAAGCAAAACGTGTCAAAAAGCTGCTAGAGTTTTCAGAATTATATTTTTAAAAATTATAAATACAATTTTATCTCCCTTTTAATAGAATAGGTGTGCTCTCTTGAGCAAGTAATTTAATCTCCTAGGGTCTCAATTTTCTCCTCTGTGTAATGGGGAAAATAATAGCACATAGGATGATTTGAACACAAAATTGAATAAAATAATAGACATATAGAATTTAAAGTTGTATCCTGAGGTCACAACTTTAGTTTGTGTATCTCTCAGGATACAAGATCAGTGTGCAAAAATCATAAGCATTCCTTTACACCAACAGCAGACAAGCTGAGAGCCAAATCATGAATGAACTCCCATTCACAACATCTACAAAGAGAATAAAATACTAGGAATACAGCTAACAAGGGAGGTGAAGGACCTCTTCAAGGAGAACTACAAACCACTGCTCAAGGAAATAAGAGAGGATGCAAACAAACGGAAAAGCATCCCATCCTCATGAATAGGAAGAATCAATATCATGAAAATGGCCACTGCCCAAAGTAATTTATAGATTCAATGCTATTCCCATCAAGCAACCATTCACATTCTTCACAGAATTAGAAAAAACTATTTTAAATTTCATATGGAATCAAAAAAGATCCCATATAGCCAAGACAATCCTAAACAAAGAGAACAAAGCTGGAGGCATCGCTCTACCTGACTTCAAACTATACTACAAGGCTACAATAACCAAAACAGGATGGTACTGGTACCACAACAGACATATGGACCAATGGAGCAGAACGGAGACTTTAGAAATAACACCACACATCTACAACCATCTAATATTCGACAAGTCTGACAAAAGCAAGCAATGGGGAAAGGATCTCCTATTCAGTAAATGGTGCTGGGAAAACTGGTTAGCCATATGCAGAAAACTGAAACTGGACCCCTTTCTTATACCTTATACAGAAATCAACTCAAGATGGATTGAAGACTTAAATGTAAAACCCAAAATTATAAAAACCCTAGAAGAAAACTTAGGCAATACCATTCAGGACATAGGGATGGGCAAAGACTTAATGACAAAAATGCTAAAAGCAATTGCAACAAAAGTCAAAATTGACAAATGGGATCTAATTAAACTAAAGAGCTTCTGTACAGCAAAAGAAACTATCATCACAGTGAATAGACAACCTACAGAATGGGAGAACATTTTTACAATCTACCCACCTGACAAAGGTCTAATATCCAGAATCTTCAAGGAACTTAAACAAATTTACAAGAAAAAAAACAAACAACCCCATCAAAAAGTGGGCAAAGGATATTAACAGACACTTCTCAAAAGAAGACATTTATGCAGCCAACAAACATATGAAAAAAATCTCATCATCACTTGTCATTAGAGAAATGCAAATCAAAACCACAATGAGATACCATCTTATGCTAGTCAGAATGGCAATTATTAAAAAGTCAGGAAACAATGGATATTGGTGAGACTGTGGAGAAATAGGAATGCTTTTACACTGTTGGTAGGAATGTAAATTAGTTCAGCCATTGGCGATTCCTCAAAGATCTAGAACCAGAAATTCCATTTGACCCAGCAATCCCATTACTGGGTATATACCCAAAGGAATATAAATCATTCTATTATAAAGAGACATGCACAAATATGTTTACTGCAGCACAATTTACAAACGTAAAGACACAAAACCAACCCAAGTGCCCATCAATGATAGATTGGATAATGAAAATATGGTACATATACATCATGGAAGACTATCCAGCCATAAAAAGGAATGAGATCATGTCCTTTGCAGGGACATGGATGAAGCTGAAAGCCATCATCCTCAGCAAACTAACACAGGAACAGAAAGCCAAATACTGCATGTTCAACTCTCACTCATAAGTGGGAGATGAACAATGACAACACATGGACACAGAGAGGGGAAAAACACAGGCCAGGGCCTGTTGGGAGGTGGGAGTGAGGGGAGGGAACTTAGAGGACGGATCAATAGGTGCAGCAAACCACCATAGCACACGTATACCTACGTAACAAAACTGCACGTTCTGCACATGTATCCTTTTTTTTTTTAGAAGAGAAAAGAAAAAGATCAAAAAATGAAAAAAAAAAAATCTGTTTCACTAAGATACTGGAAGGGACAAATCTTGCTTAAGAAACTATGAAAGTAAAATTGAGAATGTGAGTAAAGCCACAAACCAGAGGCAGATAATACAACTTGTGGTGCAGACACAAATCAAGGACTACCCTGAGATAAACAAATGAAAAAGTAAGGACAAGAGTGATGGGAGTGTATATCGGGTGAAGTGGGGCCTGGGGAAAATGGCAAACCAACACAGTGTCCTAAAAGCTTTCAAATTATGCCGTTCAAATCTCAAGTATCCTTGCCAATATTGCTTTATACTTGATCTGCCAATAACGAAGAAAGCTGTATTAAAATAGTGAAGGATTTATTAATGCCTCTTCATAGATCAAACCAGTTTTGTTTATATATTTTGAAGCTGTACTATTTGGCAAATAAAAGTTTCCAATTGTTATGGTCCTAACAAGTTGAACCTCTTAGCATTATTTAGTAACTCTCTTTAGCTTTTTTAATGCTTTTTTTTTCCCCTCAAAGTCTGTTTTGTTCCTCCCGCCCTCCCTTCCTTCATTTCTTTCATTTCCTTCTGTTCCTTCTTTCCTTCCTTACTTCCTTACTTACAGACAAGGAAGTCTGTTTTGTTTTGTAGACCTGCTTTCTTTTTGTTAATATTTTCCTGACATATTCTTTCTAGGCTTGACATTCAAACGTTTTGTGTTCTTGCGTTTTATTTAGTTAGCCTCTTGTAGAAAGGACATAGCTGGAGTTTGTTTCTACGTGGTCTGAGGGTCTTTGTGCTTTAAGAGGCCAGCTTAATCCATTTTCCTTCTTTCTCTTTCTTGCTTTCTTTTCTTTCTTTCTTATCTCTTTATCTCCCTCCCTCCCTCCCTTCCTCCCTCTCTCCCTTCTTTCACTCCCTCTCTTCCTCCCTCCCTCCCTTCCTTCATTTCTTTCATTTCCTTCTGTTCCTTCTTTCCTTCCTTATTTTCTTCTTGCTTCCTTGCTTTCTTTTTCTTTCAAGATGAGGTCTTGCTATATTGCCCAGGCTGGTCTTGAACTCCTTAGCTACAGCAATCCTCCCACCTTAGCCTCCCAAGTAGCTGAAATTACAGGGTTGCACCACCATGCCCAGATTTTATTTTCCTTTATTTTGATTACTTACTTGTTTGGATTTATTTCCACTCTCTTATTTCTGTTTATCCTTTCTATTCATTCTGCCTTTCCTGTTTTACACTCATCCTTCCTACTTCCTTTGGATTGACTGTATTTTTTCTCTTCCCCATCCTAATTCTCCCTCTACATGTTTGGAATTGATTAATTAAAGTTCTGTGTCATTCTTTTGAACAAAGTTTAAATAGTATTTTTTTTCTCCAAATATAACTTGACCTCAGGATGCCTTAAATCTGATCTCCCACTCTTCTAAATGTACATGCTACTTTTGTGCATTCTAGGCTCTTTGCCCCCAACAGACATCAGATATTATCATTATTTAATAAATTAAATATTTTCTTAGTTTTCCCTACAAATTTACCAGAATACATATTCACCATGTATCCTTGTACACTCCATCTATTCTGTCTGAGACATGTAGAAAAAAAGAATTTAAAATTGTGCATGGCAAATTAAAAGTACTCAAGTATACAACAAATATTACTATTATTATCATTAGTTTTCTCAAAGAGACTTATGGCACCCATACAATTAAAGAAACAACGCCTTATGGTTTCATATGAATTTTGCTTTGGAAGTTATTTACGGTAACAGATGATTGATTCAAAGTGTATTAAATCCCTCTTAGAATGCCAAGTGTGTCTATGTGAGGTACTAGGTGAAAATGAAAGTTGGCCTTGGACATTGAAAAGGTAAAGGAGGTGGTATGAGATTTGTGCTGCAACTTCTACCAAAATGTCCCTGCTCTGGAGAACAAAGGGAGTAATGCTGAGGAATTATCCGGAGTATCAGACAATAGTAAGAGAAAAGGAAGAAAAGAGAAGTAGAGGAGCGATATTTCAAGCTTATGGAACAGGTAAGGAAAGAATTCAACCTGTGATTTAAGTCTTCGGGTATCTCAACCATTTCTTGAAATCCCTACTCTATGCTATATACATAGCACCTTCAAACTGGTAAGTTTTCATGAAACTATTATTGGAACTATTATTAATAACATTATGGAAGAAATAGTGCCCAGAAAGTAGTAAACATATAGCACATTTTTTTATTCAAAGACACATATGAATGTGTATCTATTATGCTTCCTTTGTTAGTAAGAGATGTGATATAGAGCATAATAGACTAGTTTAAGTTTAATTAGCAGGACATTTTAAATCCATCATTTAGAAAAAGAGGAGAAAACAATCTGTTTAATGAAAGTAGTATACTGCTGTTGAAGTATATAAACTGTGCCACCATTCTCTTGGTGGTTTTCCCCCTCTATTTCCCATTAGTTTCAACTCATTAAAATTTTCTGACAAATGTAAATCCTATAAAGCTGATTGGTTTGATTAACCTAATAAAGAAAAAAAGCCAGCCACTTATCAACCTTCACTTGACATTGACATAAAGTCTTTAGGTGGCACAGTTCCTGGATTTTGTCATTTGAAATGGGACGAGCGATTGCTATTACGATGAATAGGGTGGCAGTGCAACAGATTAATTAAGCAGCTCTCAGGAATGATATTGAAAGGTAACTGATTAATTGAACATTGAAGCCATCTAATCAAATAGTGAAACAATAAATATGTTTCTTCAGAGAGAAATTATGCATTCATTAGCATATTCATTTATACAGTTAACTCTTTATGTGCTTTTTGTTTTGCCTAAATGGAAATAGCCACCCGCTATAGATTGTCTTTCACTTTATTCTAAAAATGCCTGGAGAACCTGCCTGTATTTCTTCAAGATTTGAATAACTTATTTATTAAATATGCAAGGTTTTTGTTCACAAAAAGGTGAAAAAATTCACTAAATCAATGATTCGTCATCTTATACAACCTTCAGCCAAGCAGACCATAAAACAGCACTGAAGATAAATCAGCAAGAAACTCTTTTAAGCTGAGCCCAGAGTTTAATAAGAACATACAGTTGTAGAATCATTAATGCCAAGGATCCATCAATATATGCATATGTACATATGCAAATATGCCTTTTACCATGTAGAAACATGTTTGTTTGTTTGTTTTCCATCTGAGCCTACGGAGAAGATGGTCACTTCACAACTATGAAGTTTTAGTGAAATAAAGAAAGGATCTGAAATCTCAGGGCATCTGGGGAAGATAAATTCAAAGAGCCTAAAAACAGTTCATTTATACTGAAGCTGTTTCCCTTTCGCCTAAACTGAAGCCCTGCCCCCATTGTTGACACCCGGGTAGAATCCAGTTGCCACAGCTGTGCAGCTCAATGAATAGCAAGAGTCTGTTCCCTGTGCCTGTGGATGCTCATCATCAAAAGATGTCTGTCACCCTCTCGTCCATAGGCGAGTTCCCTGCCAGACTGGAGGAGCATAGCTTCACGGGGGAAGGGCACGAACTCCCAGAGATAAGAAACATTGCCTTGTCAGCATGTGAACCCTGGCAGCTTCTAGTCCCAATGCAGAGTCCTGACTGAATTCCTGTGTCAGTGACTTTCTTATAGAAATTAAGCTCTTCCTAAGGCAAAGCTCTCCAGGAGAGAAGCCCTGTTAATACTTCTACTGCCACAGATGTCATGTGGAAAATTGGAGGGAGCCATGGTTACTCATCGCTCTAGGATGGAATTGGCTAAAAAGGCAGTATCATGTATAGAGGCAAGATGTTACAGAGCTGTTGGCTGAAAAAAGATTCGAAAGATTACTGGAGGGTTTGTTTTTTTTAATGGAGACTAAAATATGCAAGGGACATTCTTTTTAGCTCAAACAAATTTAATTATTTTCTTTTAGCTTGAGGTTTTAGCTTAAATGAATATCAGATCAGTCACTACAGTAGGGTTAGTGACTGATATTCTTTAGGGTTTTATAAAGGGTAGAAATGTGGTAAAAATCATACATGAAAATTGCTTTAAATTGAAAAGACAAAGAAGACCTCTAAATCAGTACCAAAATGATTTCAGGACTTCTTCGAAATAATTACAGTTCAGGTTCAGATGAACTTTAAGTAACTAATGTGTTTTATTTAAAAAAAAAACAGGGTTTCCACACCATTAGAAATCCATAATCCCAACTGCTTTTTTGTTGTTGTTGGTAGTGAAACTATATATCAAGGTTTCATGTTAAACACATTCAATTGCAGAAATCTAGAGATCTATATGAAAACAATACAATCAGATTTACTAAACCTCTAGCATCTTCCTTTTTATATTTTTGGCCTACTCTTGAGAACATTAGAAAGAAAAATAGGTATAGCCTTTTATTTTCTTTATGTGTTTATTGATAATAATGTCATGAAGGAAGATTGAGCCTCATTCCACTGCCAGCATTATTTGATAACAAAGGCAAAGCACTTGTCAAAAATATGCTACCATTTCAGAATTATATTTACAAAGCTATAAACACAAACTTATCTTCCCCCACCTTTTTAATCTGAGACAGGTTCTTGCTCTGTCAGCCAGGCTGGAGTGCAGTGGCATGATTATGGCTCACTGCAACTCCAGCTCCCTGGCTTAAGCAATCCTCCTACCTCAGTCTCTCGAGTAGCTGGGTGGTAGCACCCCAGGTGCATGCCGCCAGGCCTGGCTAATTTTTTAATTTTTATTTTTTAGTAGAGTTGGCATTGTACCTATGTTGCCTAGGCTGGTCTCAAGCTCCTGGGCTCAAGCCATCTACCTGCCTTGGCCTCTCACTGTGCTGGGATTACAGGTGAGAACCACAGTATCTGTCTTAGCTTCCTCTTAGCAGGACAGGTGGTGATTTACCTTTAAAAATACAATCTCTAAAATTCTGAAATTCACTCCTGCACTTTGCTACTCTTTTTCATCTTCTCTTCTTAGCTAAGCATTCTAATTTTTTTTAGTGTTTAGGATACATTAATTTTAATTTTTAACTCTCTTTAAGTTTAAAGGAGTAACATATAATAAATGTATCACATTTCCATTTACATTTTCAGAAATCTTAGTATAACAAGATTTGCCATTTTTGAAAGTTTGCTTTTAAGAGATACATAATAATAAATATATTCATGGGGTATACAGTGCGATGTTGTGATACATGTACACATTGTGTGAAAAATCAAATCAGGGCATTTAGCATATCCATAACTTCACACTTCTATCTTTTTTTTTGTGGAGAGGACATTCGAAATCCTCTCTTCCAGCTATTTGAAGTACACAATACAATACTATTAATCATAGTCATACTACTGTGCAATAGAACACCAGAACCTATTCTTCCTATCTAACTGTGACTTTGTACCTGCTAACTCAATTTCTCCCCATCCTCCCTCTTGTACCCTTTCCAGCTCTGGGAGTCACATATTCTACTGTTTAGTTCTATGAAATCAACTCCTGTAGATTCTATATGTAAGTGAGATAATAAGGAAGGCCTTTGTCTTTCTTTGTCTTGCTTGTTTCACCTATCATAATGTCACCACCCATGTTGCCACAAATGACATGATTCCATTCTTTTTAAGGGCTCAATAGTATTCCTGTGTGTGTGTGTGTGTGTGTGTGTGTGTGTGTGTGTGTGTGTACCAGATTTCCTTTATCCATTCATCAATTGGTAGATACTTAGGTTGAATCCATATCATGGCTATTATGAATAGAGCTTCAATAAACATGAGAGTGCAGCTATCTCTTCAACATACCAACCTAATTTTCTTTGGATTTATACTCCATAGTGCAACTGCTGGATTTTATGGTTGTTCTATTTTTAATTTTTTGAGGAACCTACATACTGTTTCCTATAATAGCTAATACTAATTTTCATTTCCACCAGCAGTGTATAAGAATTCCCTTTCTCCACATCTGCCGGTATTTGTTATTTTTTTGTCTTTGTGATAATAGTCATTCTAATCAGAGTGAGGTGGTATCTCATTATGGTTTTGATTTGTTTTTCCCTGATTATTAGTGATAATGACATTTTGTCATATACCTATTGCCATTTGTATATCTTCTTTTTGAGAACTATCTACTCAGGTGTTTTGCATATTTTTAAATTGGATTAATTGGATTTTTGCTATTGAGTTGAGTTCCTGATATATTCTGTATATTACCTCGTGTCAGATGCGTAGTTTTCAAATATTTTCTCCCATTCTGTAAGTTCTATTTTCACTCTGTTGAGTGTTTCCTTGGTGTACAGGAGCATTTAAGTTAGATGTAATTCCATTTTGCTATTTTTGCTCTTCTTGCTTGTGCTTTTGTGGTCTTATCCAAAAAAATCCTTGCCCAGACCAATGTCATGAAGCATTTCTCCTAGGTTTTCTTCCAGTAGTTTTATCATTTCAGGTCTTACATTTCAGCTTTTAATCAATTTTTACATGGTGAGAGATAGAGGTCTAGCTTCTTCTGTAGGTGAATATCTAGTTTTCCCAGCACCAATTATTGAAAGGCTGTCCTTTCTTCATATGTATACTTGGCACCTTTGTTGAAAATAAGTTGGCTGTAAGTGCATAAATTTATTTATGTGTTCTCTACTCTGTTCTGTTGCCCTCTGTGTCTGTTTTAACGCCAGTACCATGCTGTTTTAGTTATTATCAGCTTTGTAGTATATTTTCAAATCAGGTGGTGTGATGCCTCCAGATCTGTTCTTTTTGCTCAGGATTGCTTTGTTCTTTGGGGTGTTTTGTGGTTCCATATGAAGTTTAGAATATGTTTTCTATTTCTGTGAAGAATTTCATTGATATTTTGATGGAGACTGAACTGAATCTGTAGATGGTTTTGAATAGTATGGACATTTTAACAATATTAAAGGTTCCAATCCATGAGCACAAAATATCTTTCCATTTATTTGTGCCTTCTTCAATTTTTTTCATCAATGGTTTTCAGTGTTTTAGTGTATTGATCTCTCAGTGGAGTAATCTTTCACCTCCTCGATTAAATTTATTCATAAATTTTTTTGGTAGTTATTGCAAATCGGATTATTTTATTGATAATTACTTGTTCGTGTATTAATTAACATTTACTGTATCTATCTGAATATTCAGAAATTGAATAGTGGGACAGCTTCATTCATCTTATTTCTTCGATATTAACTTCTCCAATATTTTGTTGTTGCTCTTTCAGATCATTATAAATAGCATTATTATTATATTGTATAGACTAAGGTAAATGAAGTTTACTTAAATAATTTGTTTTGTATATCATACATCAGATAAACTGTTGATTGTCTCCTGGATGTACTTGGAATGTATGAGTCATTAAATTTACATGCAAATTTGTTTCTAGGGATGCTTTCAATTCTCAAAAGAAAAGTCACTGTTCAGATTTGTTAAGACAATCCAAGTTGGTGTCATTATTTATTATCATATAAAACTACATTAGTGATTATTTAACTAATTGACTGCTTTTCTTTAAAAAAGATAAAAAGAAAAAGGGAGATGAAGAGCATGAATACTCTTTCAAGTTTTACACAAACTAAAATAGTATTATTAAGCATTTTGGTTCTAATTGTGAAGATAATCACCCTGCAAACTATCCTCATTCAGAAGTCATGGTATTTTACATTATTTTTTTTTCATATTTGAAACAAATTTTAGGATGTATTTTGAGGTCCTTTCAAATTGATTTTATATTATGTTGGTGACATGGTTTGACTCTGTGTCCCCAATCAAATCTCATTGCAAATTATAATCCCCATAATCCCCATGTGTAGAGGAAGGGACCAGGTGGAAGGTGATTGTATCATGGGGGTGGTTTCCCTCATGCTGTTTTGGTGATAATGAGAGAGTTGCCATGAGATCTGATGGGTTTATAAGGCAGTTTTCCTTGCTCTTGCTTGTTCTCTCTCCTGCCACCATGTAAGATGTGCCTCCTACCTTTCCACCATGATTGTAAGTTTCCTGAGGCCTCCCCAGCCATGTGGAACTGTGAGTCCATTAAACCTCTTCCCTTGATAAATTACCCAGTCTTGGGTATTTCTTTATAGCAGTGTGAGAACGGAGTGTAATACAGTTGGTCAATATTCTTCTTACTAACAGAAAATTAATTGCAATATCAGTGTAGAAGGAAACATAACCACCTCCATTTTGAATATATTATAAAAAGTGGCATTTCTAGCTCTATGATGGACATACCATGCATTTTTAAAAGGGTCCTTAAAGAAGCTAAAAGTGGTTTGCTTTTATGTGAAAGGTATAAGTTCAGCACTTACACTGTGCTATAAAATTACCCTAGAATTTCTTTGTCATATAAGAAACATCATTAAAACTTCAGTCTATGCTTTTTGGCATTGTAACAGCAGCCCTCTAAAATTGGGTGTGGATTGAATGGAAGTAGGCATTATAGAAACATTTGATTCATTTCTCTAATACTGTAAAAGTAAGAGAGTTTTGAATACAGTTCAAAGAATGAAAGCTATAACTGGCCTGATTTAAAATTATTAATGTCAGCAAGTTTATATACAGAACCATTTGAATCCTGCCTGGGCCTTTTTAAATGGAAACGAAATTTAGTTCTACATTTGTCCATTGTTTAATAAGATGTGCCTACATGTATATGTTTTATTATAATTTAAAAGAAACCATTTTAAATTAGATATATACTTTACTGGTTTAAAAGTCCATTATTTTAGAAAAACTTCAGTTATACTTTTTATTAATGAATTCTTAAATTCTACTGTATATCTCTTATTATTATTCAATGTCTTTTAGATACCTATGGTTTTATTCATTGGTTCTCAATTTTTTTTTTTTTTTCAGCTTTTGGAAAGCTTGCATGCATAATATACTCCAGTCAAGCACACTGTGCCTTGCAGAGTATGGTTTTCAACACAATGGAAATGAATAGAACAGGGAGGAGACATAACAGGATCTGGAGAAAGCTGGGGAGTTGGGAATACAGTTAGAAAAAATATATATCTCTCTAAGGATCGTAATTTAGCCCCTGGAATATAGGCATGTCCTCTTGACAGAATTAGTGATTGAATGGAGAATGTTTCCATTTCATTTTCCAAATAATACACATAACATGTCGATAGTATACTTGATATTTTATAAAGGGTGCACCTAAAATAGAAACAAAATCTTGGCTGGGCAAGGTAGCTCATTGCTATAATCCCAGGGCTTAAAGGTAGGTGGATCATTTGAAGGTAGCAGCTTGAGATTAGCCTGGACAATATAGCAAGATCCCCATCTCTATACACACAAAAACAAATTAGCCAGGCATGGTGACCTGTAGTCCTGTAGTCCAAGCTACTCAGGAGGCTCAAGTGGGAGGGACCCTTGAGCCCAGGAGTTCAAGGCTGCAGTGAGCTATACTCACTATACTTCACCATGGGCAACAGAAAGAGACCTTATCTAAAAAAATATATATATATATATGTGTGTGTGTGTATATATATATGTGTGTATATATATACACACACACACACATACATATATATATTGAAAGTTCAAGGAATCAGTTTTATTAAATGTAGTTTCTACTTCATATAATATTTTAATATATTAAATGTCTCTTCCAATCTATAAACTAGGAATTTACTCATTTTTTATGAGTAAGTCTTGCTCTTTTTAAAAATCTTTTTTCTCTCAAATATTTGATACTTTTCTCACTAATCCTAATAAACAAAGTGAAAAGGTATTTTAAATATTCACTTAAAGTAAAATAAATATGTATAAAAATTTACTTAGCTAACATATTAATGCCTTAATATATTTTGAAAATAATAGTTTATTTTACTTGAGCCCATATTATGCCTAGGAGGTGACAGGGCCCTAAGTGTGTCCTGATACCTCAAACCTGAGGGAGAAAAAAGAAGTATAAAGGCCCAAGATAGATTGGTTCTAGTTTCATTCTAATATAATAATCTCTACTTAATAATATAAAATCTCATCCAACCTCAAACCAGGCATTGACACATCTCCAATTGTTTACTCTTCCCAATAAATTCACAAATGTATATAGAAAGAAATAATATGCAGTGGTATGCATTAAATACCTTTGGTTATTATTTTAAAACCAATGTTAGACTATTTTTTTAAACTGAAAATAGACTCTTCATGCTATTTGAAAGGGATAGCTGCAATGATCTATGTGCAAAGGTAACACTCTTGGAATGAACATATTGCCACTCAGAGTAACTCCTTGAAAAAATGCAGCATCCACTTAGATATTTAAGTAGAGCTGAAATTCTTAAAACATCAATCTTGTCAACTAATTCTTTTATCATCATATCTAAGTATTGAGAAGAAATGTTAAGCTCTTATTTATAAAACTTATAAAGAGGATTGGAGTCCATTACAGGGGAAAAAGAATGTTTTACAGAAGCTTAGATGATGTGCTCAAAAACAGACATTGCAAGGTGAATTATGAAGGGTATGGAATACTATTTCACTTATTGATTATAGGATTTACAAGAAGCAAGTTGGGAAGGATGCACAGCCAAGGTCAGCTGCACCTTTAAACATAAGTTCACACATTACTGATGAGCTACAGCTCCATATGTTTCCTACTAAAAATCCGTGAAGCGTTTTTCTTTCAATTGATTAAAAGCAAAGGAAAGTTGACAAGGGAACTAATGAGCTATACATAATGAATAAAGTGGCAATGTTCTCATCTAGTCAATTTTCCTTTTTATAAAACTGGGAGCAGAAACTTGATTTAATGCATTGCCATAGACTCTGAACCAGTAACTTAAGCCATAGTAGCAACTATTCTGTTGAGACCATTTAGTTACCATAGTTAAATAAACTGCAAACACGAAAAACTGAATCAATTGCCTGATTCAGAACTAAAAAATAAAAAAAAAAATGTAAACCCACAAGAAAAGTTATATATTAAGAACTTTCATATTTCCTTTTATTCTTTTTTGGTCCTGAAGTGCCATTGGCCTTTGGCAAATGCTCTGTTAATAACCAAGTGATTGTAATTGATGTGTAGAACCAAGACATAAAGTCAGGTTTTAATTTCTATTAGCTCAGGCATTCTTGGACGGAGGTTCTAACTCCTAGAAATACCCTAGGTGAAACTAAAAATCAGTTGAAGTTTCTTTTCAGTGCTTTTTCTCTGCTCTAGTTTCACCCTTCTGTCCTGTTTCCATGCCCTCCTTCCTTTCCCCAAGCAGATTCACCAAGACCCTAAGGGCCAGGACTACCAGAGTAACTCATATCCATCCTTCAATGCCTGAAAAATATATCCCGGGGCAGAAGGTCAGAGATAGCCTAAACAGAAAAGAAATTTGTTTATCCCATGAGGTAATTAATGATTAAGTGTTAATCTACTTAAATTTCCTGACTGACTTGCTTCTAAAAGACAGATATTGTCATAAAGGGATCTTGATTAGTGACAAGAGGCGTCAGACTGCTAACAGATTCCCCAGGGCATGTAGGAGATAAGAGGTCAGTAATGCAGCACATCTTTAATGACTGCCAAGCACTACACTGACTTTTTTTTAAAGAGAAAGTTTCCCATTTGCTGGGCCTTAGCTGAGTCCTGAATCAGAGACAAAAACGAGATACTCTCCAATTCTTGCCGTTGAGAAGTTATAACTTGGAGGTTTTTCTCTGAGTCCATCCTCCCTTCTCCAACTTCATCACGACCTCAAAATTTAAGCAAAATAAGACAAGCCTGAAAAGGCCTTTTGTGCTACTCTAGAATGGGCAGTAGATAATGAATATTTTGCTTATCAACAATAGAAGTGTCCAACCAAAGCTTTCTTCGTTTTCTCTTCTCAAGTGCTACCTCCTAGAAGGAGACAGTTCCCTTCCTGGTTCATGTTCTCTTGACTTCCTTGCCCCTCATTTGACTTAGATGCTATGCCTTTGTATCTCCATAGCGAAACTTCCCCAAGATGCTTTCTCTAGTTCTGACTTGATTTTCTCCTGGTCCCCTCAAAAGTTTTAGCCTGATCATGTTAATTTTCATTGATTAGTAGAGTTCCTTGTAAATACTAAGTGGGCTTTACATATTGTTGAACGGATGGCGTGTAAGTGATATTTTTCCTTTTATAAAGTGTTTTCTGACAGAATTCATTTATAACATTTATTAATCTTACTTTTTATGATATTCACAGAATAGAACAGAAAATATCTCTATAATTACACTTTTCCTCTTACATTATAGCCAAATATCAACAACAGTAATGACAATGACAACAACAAATAGAACAATGTCTGCATCACAGGGATTTTTGCACTCCAAGAAATGACTATACCTTTTGCCATGACCTTCAGCCGGGAAGACTCCTTCAGAAATATAAATAGGACACAGAAGTTAACTCCCTCTGCCTTGTGATTGAATTCATTCTGCTCTCTGAATACGTGTATCCTGATCTCAGCGCACATGACATTTTAGTTTTCAGATAACACTTGCTTCAATTTTCCATTTTAGAATGCTAAAATTTCAAATTTTCATATTGAGCCCCAATTATTCACATACCCAATTCCCATAATATAAGGCACTTTCTTTCCAAAACATCATAAGCTTATTTCAAAATTAGACTATTTCTTTATCTGTATCATAGTAACTCTAGTTTGTAGAGCACTTACCATAAAGCAGGAGTATTCCATATGACTTTCTATATATGAAAAATAGAAAACCAACACAGGAGGGGTTTTTTTTGTTTGTTTGTTTTGTTTTTTTTTTCCCCCCATGCTTATTGGTTAAAAAAAACCCAAAAAACAAAAAACTGCGGCCTATGCCAATTGCACAAGCCATTCAAATAATGACTGCTCTGGGATTCTGATCCACTCTGTGTCATCACCACTATGGAACTCTGCACTCTGGATATGTCTATAACTTAAATAATTAAATAGAATTTCTTTTGAGACCTGGTTACACTTCACTCTAAATTAATGATTGTAAAATTCTTTGAATCCTGACTAGTGAGAAATACAAATCCGCTGTTACTAATCCTAACTCTCTAACTCATTACCCTAGCTACTAGCAACTGGGAAGCCATAGTTTCTGCTTCCAATTTTGATTCCTCACTGTCTAAGGCCCCCGAACCATCTCGGTCTGTCAGGAAGAGCAAATATTTTCACCTATTTTGCAATTGCCATTACCATCCTGATTCCATGTACCTTTGTCTGTTGTACTATAACTTTATTTCTGCTTTTTCCTTCCTCCCTTCTTTCTTCCTTCCCTCTCTCCCTCCTTCCTTCCTTTATTTATTTATTTTTTTAACAAGATCTCACTCTGTGGCCCAGGGTGGAGTGCAGTGCACAATCCTAACTGGCTGCAGTCTCAAACTCCTGGGCTCAAGAGATCCTCAGCTTCCCAAAGTGCAGGGATTACAGGTGTGAGCCACCACATCTGGACTATGTCTCTATACAGTATCTGTAGCAACATGATTACTTCATCACAGGGACAAGTATTTGACATTTTTGTCATTAGTCAACATTTGCCAATGACACTTGTAAAATTCAAGTATTGAGAATTTCAAGAAAATAATAAAACCGGCCGGGCGCTGTGGCTCAAGCTTGTAATACCAGCACTTTGGGAGGCTAAGACGGGCGGATCACGAGGTCAGGAGTTCGAGACCATCCTGGCTAACACGGTGAAACCCTGTCTCTACTAAAAAATGCAAAAAAAACTAGCCGGGGGAGGTGGCGGGCGCCTGTAGTTCCAGCTACTCGGGAGGCTGAGGCAGGAGAACGGCGTAAACCCGGGAGGTGGAGCTTGCAGTGAGCTGAGATCCAGCCACTGCACTCCAGCCTGGGCGGCAGAGCGAGACTCCGTCTCAAAAAAAAAAAAAGAAGAAGAAAGAAAAAAAATAATAAAACCTTTGTATGTACCTAATAAAATGTTTGCATAATAATTAGATAATTCATTGTCATATAATTTTGATATCTATTCTATGGTAAAACGTTTTCTTTTAAAACGTTTATCGATTAAATCCTCCCTAATAGATACTGAAGAAATACATTGTTGAATTATAGAGATTTTTAATGTTTTTCTGAGATGTTTTAAAAGCTTAACTAACATTTTAAAAATAAAATTATTTGTGTCCCTCATGTATAAATATAAGTAAAATGCCAAGGAGTCTGAATTATGAATAACAGATTATGTCAGCAATATGGGGAAATTATGTAAAAAGCAAACATGTTAAGTATAGTATAAAGTTGTATAGTATAGTACAAACATATAGTATAGACTATATACTAGATCAGTAGATGGTCTATGAAAAATTAAGATTCTCCATCATACCCAATAGCAGAAGATCAATAAGTGGACTATCAAGCTCATACTTTAAGGAAGATCACATTCTTCTTAAAGGACATGACAGATGTGACTAAATGTTTAGAAAGCAAAGGCTATTAGTGGGCAGCAGAGAGCAAATTCTTGCTTTCAAGTTGATTTTACATTATAGGAGTGATTGTTTAGACTTATTTATTTACAAATAAGCTTTGAGTTTAGGCTACACTGTTTCCTTTAAAATATATATGTGGCCTAAATTTAAGATTGATAAAAATATACATTTTCCTACTATAAATTATGAGAGTTTAGGAATCTCTTCTTATTTATAGCTATAAAATAAATTGTGATTTGTATAGAATAGTTTAAGTATGGTATTTTGAATACATTTAAAATTTTAAAAGGAGTTTTACACCATTGTAATACATTTTGGGGTAGATTTCAAAAGAAAAACTTTTCCATGTTAGATTATTTTCTTTTTCTTCTTTTGGAGGAAAAAAATGTACAATCAGACAGAGGAAGAAGCTATTATCCAAGAAAGATGATGTATGTATTAGGACAGCAGTCTCTTAAATATTATAGCTAATTGGATTTCCCTACCATCTATGTACCAAGAGGTTCATGTAATATAGTTGAATTAATCAGAATATCTTTATGCATTAAGCTTTTCTTCCTTATTAATTATTGTGGATGAAATGTTCGAATGTTTTAATCTAATTTTTGCCATGAAGTCCTATTATTGTCATAGAAACATATAGTATTTCAGAAATTGGGAAAGGCTTACAAAAAAAAACAGCTAAAGGTTTCTCCAAAAGGTATAGGAAAAATAATCAAAGCAAATAATTACTTATAATAGATGATATAGGTTTAAAAATATATAATTACATTTTTAGATATTTCTGTTATAGGCAACACTCAGTTTTAAGAAGAATAAAAAAATCTTAAGCAATTTTGAGCTCCTCAAAATTATAGAGGATGAAAGTAAGAAATTAACTAACCAAGCAAGCCCAGTCTTAGACCATATTTGAATCCAAATAATTCCCACATAATGAAGTATTTTACACCAATATTTTTGCCAGAGGTCAACACATATGCTGTCTCTCCCACCAGATTAAGAGTTATATAAGGACACAAGATTTTTTTGTCTCTTTTGTTCACAACTGTATTCTCAGTGTATAGGACATGTGGTAACACTTTAAATACAGTTGTTGAAAGAATGGTCCTTCCCTTTCTGACTCTCTTTTTCTTCCTCTTCGACTTTTGTTTGTAGTGGATACCTATTGCTTGTGACAACCTAGCAGTCATTCACCCTTCCGGGAATGACACCCTGACTGTCATTGCATCATCACTCCTCCCCAGTACTCAGTTTATGCAGTTCAGGAAAGTTGACTTCATTCTCCACTCCAACTCTGACCAGCTCAAGAGATGCGCACATGCTTAATTTGGCCAGTAGAAAGAGTCCATCTTATTGAAACATAAGATTGATTTAGACGGACATGTGAACTACACTAAACTAAGAAGACTCAATTGAAGAACTTTTGCTAGAACTATTAATTTAAAAAACAGCTGGACGTGGTGGCTCACGCCTGTAATCCCAGTACTTTCGGAGAACAAGGCGGGCGGATCATGAGGTCAGGAGACTGAGACCATCCTGGCTAACATGGTGAAACCCCGTCTCTTCTAAAAAAAAAAAAAAAAAAAAAAAAATTAGCTGGGCATGGTGGCAGGCGCCTGTAGTCCCAGCTACTCGGGAGGCTGAGGCAGGAGAATGGCATAAACCCGGGAGGCGGAGCTTGCAGTGAGCCAAGATCTCGCCGCTGCACTCCAGCCTGGGTGACACAGGGGGACTCCGTCTAAAAAAAATACATAAACAAACAAACAAACAAACAAAAAAAGCTGTTTACATTGAAGTTGCGGAATGGATGAATTTTAATCCCTGCCATCCTAAAATACACTGGCAAGAAGTTGTCCAAATGAAGTCAAGACAAGGGAAAACCAAACTTTGGCTCTGTGTCCCCATCCAAATCTCATCTTGTAGCTTCTATAATTCCCACGTGCTGTGGGAGGGGCCCGGAGGGAGATGATTGAATCATGGGGGCAGGTCTTTCCTGTGCTGGTTCTTGTGACAGTGAATGGGTCTCACGAGATCTGATGGTTTTAAAAATGGGAGTTTCTCGGCACAAGTTCTCTCTTTGCCTGCCGCCATCCATGTAAGATGTGACTTGCTCCTTCTTGCCTTCAACCATGATTGTGAGACCTCCCCAGCTACGTAGAACTGTAAGTCCACTAAACCTCTTTTTCTTCCCAGTTTTGGGTATGTCTTTATCAGCAGCATAAAAATGGACTAATACACAAGTGAAGCAATGGTAAGATGAGCATTTTGGCATCATACAGGCTCTGGATTCTAGGCCTGCAGCCAGTCCTACCCTATTATTTCTAAGTTTTATGTGACCCAATAAATTTCATTTTTATGTAATCTAGTTTGAGATAGAGTTTTATTACTTGCTACTGAGTCATAACAAATGCACCTTCCAATACCATTTTATCTATTACTCATGGCCCTATAAAGAGCAGAAATGAATAGCACTGTGCTGACATTGAGTCATATGATAGCAATGGAAAGAAAATAGTGACAGTCATAGTGTGTTCTCAGAAACGTCCAGCAGGGTTTGTGTCCTCCTTTTATTTACTCAGGAAAGTACTCGGATTTAAATTCAGAAGCAGTAAGAGTGGATTTTATTTTACTGTTAATAGCTCTAGGCAACACGTTTTCTGTTGTATTACATCACTGGTTGCTTCAGCACTGCTGACTGTAGGTATGAAGTCAGTTATAATTAATTTTATATTTTTTCCAGTAGTAAACAACCATAAGCATGATTTAGAAACATAGAAAAAAAAATACGTATTTTAGAAAGTGATCATCTATTAAATCATATAAAAGCCTAAAATGACCTGAGGAGTCATTAACCTGCATGCCCTTGTTTTACAGTTGAAGAAAGTTAAGGAATTGCCTGATGCCATATCATTGATGAGTAGCACAGGCAAAGACTATAATATAGCAAGCCAAACAATTATTTCACTTATTTTCATACAACAGTTTATCTCCAGAGACTTGCTGTTACATCACATATATAAGGATTTTAAAATATTAAGTTTAGAATGCCTTTCACATGCAGAAACTGGTTGACAGTTTATATATACATATATAATCACTGGGAGGAATGGCAAGAAATTTCATTAGGTACTCAACTAAATAAGACTTCATTAAACAATGATTTCATGAGCACCTTCAAAATTCCAGTATAAACTTAACCACGAGTTAAGAAATAAACTGCTTCATTTCTAGAGAATTAACTGTCTTTAAGTCAATGGAACATAATTTATCTAATGCTACTTTAGTGTCCTGATAAATTTAATTTATCCCTACTTACCAGTAAGAACAGGTCTATGAATTTAGTAATTGCCCAAGAGGATAAAAAGGCCAATGTATAATACATTTACATATATTAATATATACGATTTTTAGTGAAAACACTCAAAATCTGAGGAAAAATATTATCTTATATTTTTGAAGTAAGGGCAAGCCATTTTAAATTAAAATCTAATTTAAAAGAAACAGATGTTAGCAAAGCAAAATTTTAAGTGCAAGCATATTTCATCCTAATTTACCATGGACTACAGAAAACTGAGATAATTAGTTAGGATGAAATCTTATGTATTTGAAATTTCCCCCAATATTTTACTTTGTTTTTCTGCATGTTTTCTCACTCCAATATCAATCATAAAATATTTTATAGTCAAACTAAATGATCACAGAATGTGACAAATAAAGAGTGCTTTGAAGTTCTTGGATGAAAAGCTTTTTGTTAGCACTACACATTATTAGTTCCATAAATACCAAATAATTTAAAAGGGAAAGTCACTTCATATGGAGAACAGACAATATTTTAAAGTTGTTATGAATAATGAAATTCTTAATGTCAAGGATACCTTTGTCTTATATTTTTTGACCAGTCTTATTATTAAGCCCTTTCCATATATCCCCCTTGGGGGGACAATGAAATAATGTATTGGGAGATGGACATCAGAATACAAAAAAACAACTGCATTAATCTTAATTACTCAGTCTTCTTCCTGGCAACAGACCCAGGAGGACTATTTTTGCAGTGGGATAGATCTTAAATGGTAGATTCAATCCCTCTGACTAGTTCATCAGATATCCACTACAAAATTTTAATGCACTGTCTATAATCCAGTGTTCAGTGTATCAGCTTGTCTGAGAGTGTGCATATATTTCTTAAGGTAATAGAAATAAGGTCAAGCTACACCTTCTCCTTAGTCCCATCTGAAAGAAGTAAAGGAATAATTTAGTGGCTTGGACATCACTGGTTTTTAAATATTCTATGCAATATAATGTTCAGGATCTTGTAGTGGAAAACTTATTGGCTGAACTACTAGAATGTTCCACCAAGCCAAGGCAAGTTCTGATTGAAAAACTGCACATTGAACATCCATTTATCAATTAGGCCTGTTTCTCCTTTATTAACTTTGGCTTCAGGATTTTGGCACCTAGAATGGTGAAAAGCATCTGGCAATAGCAGAAAAATTAAACTAAGAACAGCTCTTAGAAATTTATCGCACCTTGTAGCCTGATTATTATAGCCATAAGCAAGAGTTTTCATTGTTTCTGAAAGGAGGGACAAGTGGTATTTAAGCTAAAGTTTATTATTTGCAATCCTGATTGCTTTCCCATGTGACCATTTCTTAAAGTCTTCTGAACAAAGTTCTCCAGCTTAATATACCTGAAAATCTTTTTACTGTTGATATTAGTTTGGAAAATTGGTTATATCAAGCTGGTTAATATATGCTCCTGTTAAGTTTCACAGAATATGATTAGAACAAGAGTGTATATAAATCCCTGTAATAACGTACTGGTTGGTGCCAGTCATTTGTTTTGCTCAAACTCTGTAGGATAATTTCCTTTCTAGTATGCATTTTGCATTCTATTATGCAAAAGAAAACTGTTGGAGTGGAGTACTAAGTAAATAAATGTAAAAGTGTACATCTTGGAAGGCAGGGATATCAAAGTATTAGTAAAGAGATTGTTATGTGCGAAGCACTGTGCTAAGTTTGACATTTTGTGTAACATTTAATTCTCATGAAAACCCACACGAAACAGACAGATTACTTCCTTTTTACAGATAAGGAAACTGAGGATCAGAGAGATTAAAAAAACAAAAACCTTTTAAACCAATTTTACCAAAGAGAAAATCGAAATATCTACTTAGAGCTCCCTGGATCTGAAGCTCACATCTTTTTCAAAACAAAGTGTTACCTCAAACATAAGCAGCTTTCTATGGGAAGTGTAATAGAAACTGCTTCTTCCAGGATTGTATTTAGAACCTGAGATATGAACATCGAAGTTTATGTTTAATTACATTTCATACATTATTTTCAAATGTTTTAAGAAAAAGGGGACTTATTTCAGTTGATTTTATTTGAATTTTTCTACAGAAAAAAATAGGATTTGGTAAGCATGCATTCTTAAAGGCTTAATTTAAACAAACCCTAAAACAAAAAATTTGCAAGTTGTATATTTTGCAATTGTCAATAACTCTATTTGAAAGAGCATTTCCATGGAGACCTCATTATAAGTAAGAGTTTATGCTTTACTGAGTATTCTCTAAGAATAGAGTATTCATATGTCTAATTCTGTCATAAATGTACATGGAAGAGATGTATAGGCTTAGCTTGTTCTTTCATTTTTCAGACCTGTTCATTATTACAGTTCAAGTTTTGCTGCATGAAATCCTCATTCATATTGGAAACATACTCTGTTAAAAAGCATTTGTTCAATAAGATTTCATTATAATCTAAGATGCGTGCAGAATTGAAAAGTAAATTACTATCTTATACTTTTAAATGATTTGGTCGTCAGTTTGGGAAGAACAGCTTCTGAAATATGACATCGTTAATGATAATGCTGCACTTCCACTCACTGTCATAATTCATAACAAAAACAAGGTGAAAACTGATTTCAAAAATAATAAACACACACCCATGAGAGCTTAGACACGTTCCTTTGTAAAGTTATGCATGGTAGATTGATTGCTTTAATGGTCTCTATTCTTTACCCTTTCCTGTAGACACTATATTTGCCATGTGACTTTGCAGTTTCTGGCACCACAGAGTCAGTCTATTTCCCCACTTCTTGAACTTGGGCTCACCTTATGCTGTGCTTTGGCTACTATAATGATAGCAAATGGGATACGAGTAGAAAGCACTTACACATTTTGCTTACTTGCCTTTGCTCATCACCATGAGAACAAGTTCAGGCTGTCCTGCTTCATGATGAGAGGCAATCATGGACCAGGGCTGAGTTGCTCCACTTATGCCATCTGAGGCATTACTAGCTCCAGCTGACTCCTCCCGTGATGACTCCACCTCGGCCATATACACATATGAGTGAGCCCTGCCCAAGTCAGCCAGACTTAACCCAGATCAGCTTATCCCCACAGGCTCATGAGCTAAATACATTTTCATTGTTGTTTGCTGCTAAGTTTGGTGGTTGTATATGATGCCACATTACTGTGGCAATATCTAAATTATATACCATGTCTCCTCTTTTTTTTGTTTCAAAGGATATAAGTAGGGATTTGCAATTAGAGATCAAGTGCATCTTAATAGAGTATACTTTGCATTTTTAAATTAAAAAATAGCCCATGAGCCTATTTCTAAGTGTAGGTTCACATTAAATTACCATTAGCATCTACTATGTTTCTGGCATCGTGCTAGGAACTTCCAATCATAAGTAGTTCAAAAGATAATGTCTGAAACTATTTGAGCAACAAAATAGAGTAGTAATGGACTGCAATTCATAGTATAAAATAATATCCATATTCATGAGTCCGTACTGATAGGATGATTAAATACATTTTTAAATGGAAGAGAATACATAAGTCTCTCATGCAGAGTACAAATCCAAATAATTTAAGCAGATGCTCCACACTCAAAAAAGTGGAGGATATTCACTCTTTGGAAAGAGCAGCTTCTGGAACATGAGGTGTGAGCTTTGCATAGTGACTTCCTTCTAAAGACCACAAAATGAAAAAAAGGGAAAAAGCGTTAACTTCATAGTGGAGAAATATGGCAACACCAAATTAGCCAGGGGATCAAGGACAGTAGTAAATCATGTTAACGGTAAGTACCCTTGATTTAATGTGATGAGAATGACATTTTGCCTCTGTTGTTTTCCTCACAAAAACCTACAACTGCTGTCCCAATATTGTAAGAAAAACGTCAATTTCAAATGAAAGGACAGGCTACTAAATACCTGACCAGTACCCCTCAAAACTGTCAAAATTATTTTGAAAAATGTAGTTTCAACAGCTGTGACAGCCAAGAACTTAGAGACACGATGACTAAACATAAAGTGGTATATAAATGTCACAGAAAAAGGACATTAGGTAGAAACTAAAAAAGAAAACTGAATAAAGTATGAATTTTAGTTGATAATAATATATCAATATTATCTCATTGTGATAAATGTACTGTAAATATGATATTAATATAGAAGAAAGTGGGTATAAACTATAAAGTAACTCTGTACTAGTTTTACAACTTTTCTATAAATTTAAAAATATTCCAAAATTAAATTTCTATTTAAAAATATAGTGTCCATGAAAATGTATTGATATAGTGTGTGTTTATTAAAATTATCATACATTGTTCTACTGCATAGATTTAAAGTTGTGCAGAACTGGTTATAAACAACCTTGTCGTTTATGTATTATTAATTTGTTTGTTTAACTTTCATTATTGAGTAAGACTCTCTTGAACTTTCAAGCATAGTTTTAAAAAATTCAAAAGTGTCTAATTTTCCAAGCATTACAATGCGGAAATGAATTTTAACAAAATGCTAATTTAATGTAGATCAATAATAAACCAATACTATCTCATTTTTAAACATAAGTTTTGTAGGTGAAAATAATTCATTTTCATTCTAAATGTATTTAAATGAATAGTTGCATGCTATTTTAATGTAATTTTGAAAATAAAATACAAGTTGCATAATCAATTGGTGTTCATTACATTTTCTAAAATTATTATTAAATATTACTTCTTGTCACATTTTCTCTGGAGAAGATTAAAGGTAGGATCACAGGGATACCAGCTGTTTAAATACTCTTTTTGTTTACAGTGCTAGCTTAATAAATAACCAATTTGTTCAGCAATCATAACCTTTATCCAGCTGAAAAGCTTTCATGGAGATCCCCTACACATGGAACATCATTTTTTAAATACTAGGTCATTACCTTTAATAATTTGATACTATAAATGTTCAAACTAGTTCATATGCCTGTGGCTTAAAAAAATCAAAATATCCAACGGGGTTTGGTAAGCAGGTCTAAAAGATAAAGGAAGCAGGTGTAGAAGACATTTAATAAAACATGCTTCTCATGTTTATTCCTTTTCTGTTTGGTTTCTTGGGAATCTCTGTTTGACAGTGAACTCCAGTGTATTTGCTTTGGGCAGATGCTTTTATTCTGAGTCTACTGATGTGGCAACCAAAAGAAGGATGACAGAAAGTAAAGTTGAAACCTAATATTAAGTTTTCAAAGCAAAATAGATTTTTTGCAGATGTAATTCAAGTTTAAAAAATTTTAAATGGTGACAATAATTATTATCTAAATGGGCATGATATGAAGGCATAGATTATAGATTCTGACCATAGGTTATAATGAATCATATTGAGTTTGATTTTTTCCTATAAAAAAGAATATCAAGATAAATTCATTGAGTGTGTTTCTTTTGTGCCCAATATGATGGTTTTATCAAAGGTTAATGGAGAAATGTAAGATACTAAGGCATAAAAATTAAAGATTCCTTTTTTTCTTTTTTAAAGGGCTTATGCATACCAATTCCAGTCTAGTAGCACCACATTGTTTTTCTTGCATGTCCTCACAATCACATTTTTCAGTTTTAATATAGTTTTCAATATATTTACTTCAGTAGTGTTGATCTAACTTTGCTTTGGCTAATGGTTCATACGACAACTACCCTGTTTCTATAGGAGAGACAAATAGTGAACTTATTAAGCGATATGTAAATGCAGTGTTCTTGAATTACCTTTTGAAAGTGACAATTTTGAAATACTAGAGGTCAAGACTGTAATGTCTATTCTTTGCACTTTGCTCAATATCTAGTTTCCTCATTCATGAAATTGGCACAAAATTAAATAATAGTATTGTACTCATTTCTAGTATTTATAATATATCCATTATATACAGTATTTTAAAAATATAGAGTACTCAATCTCTTCCAGGGTCAGAAAAAAGAAATATTATGATATACTAGAAAGATGAACTTTTAGAAAAATCATTTCAAGTTAGTGGTTTAGGGCTATAAGGGTGAAAATTAAAGTTAAAAGATAGAAAGAAAATTGTTGATGTGCATGATTTTCTTTTTAGACTTTATTGTTTCCAGTCTGGTTAAACTTTATGAGGATCACTGTTCTGTAAGAAGGATATTTTAGCCCTGGAAAATCTTTAGTTCAAAACATCTAAGCTTCTAATTCTAAAATTGCATGATAATATTTACTCAGTCATGGGGTATTTACACAGGATATGAGAGTAGTGTGGTCCCAACAACACATAGCAACACTCAGCCTTTCTTGAGATTCAGATATTTAGTTCAGATGTTTCATGATTACAAATGAGGAATTAAAAAATAAATTAAACACATTTTTTTCTTTTTCAAAATTTTTGTGTGAGTAGGAGCCAAATATATATTACCTCAATCCATCTTATTTCCTGTTTTATTTTAAAAAGTATAATAGGTTGTCTCCAACCTTGAAATGATTTTTCTGGAAACTTTCTCTGTATATCATTTGAAGGTGTTTTCCAATGGTAGGAACTTTGTGCATATAGTGGTTAGGTTTTCAGAAGAGCCTATGGAAGCCAAAGAAGAATATTAAAAAGCACAGATGAGTTAGGTTATGCTGAGCCCAAATGAAGTCCAGAGTATATCTTAAAATCAGAGAAACTCTATGAACCTTCCCCGCCCCAAAGACACCCAAACTCTACCTACAATTTCACAAAGTAAAAAACACTGTGCAGCCCATTTAAGGACTATTGGAAGTTTAAGGGTTAAGAGCCCTTCTCCTAGGCAAGGTGCCAGACAAGGGGGAGGGGGTGGGATAGGTGAAGAACCCAGTGGATACTGAAAGAGACTAGAGCTTCCTATCTGCAGGTTCCTTTCTCTTTTCCTCCCCCTTTAAATGCTATCTTCACCCTATGGTGATGAAACAGTGGGGACGGGGCCAGAAGTGGCAACCATGTAAGTTTTAAGGCAATCTATGAGTTTGCCTTTCACTGCCAACTCTTCTTTCCTTTCTCTGCTTCTCAGCTGTTCCTCCTCCCTTCTCCTCTACCTCTTTATTACAGAGGAACAAAAGCAACAGTAGGGGTAGGGGCAGTTGCAGCTCGTCAGGTAAAGAAGGAGCACAGGCAATGAGAGTCCTTTCCTAAAAGGGTGAGAGAGATTACCTTGCCCCTCATTCTGTTCTCCTAATTCCCTGGCTTCCCTCTCTCTATATACTCTCGTCTTCCTGTGTTTTCTTTCTCTCCATTTTACCCCGGGCATGGGATTTCTGAGAACCAAAGAGAGTTCTTTGGAAAGGGTAAGCAGTGGTGACAATAGGAAAAGGATTTCCTTTCTTTTCCCTTCCTTCCCCAGTCCTTAAAAATTCCTTCTCCTAGAACAGAACAGTCCCACTTGGCTTGAGGAAGACGGATGAATTTCCACATCTCCCCAGAAGGATCATTGTAATAAAGTATAAGACTGCCTATATTTTGTTAAGTTGTGCTTTTATTTAATCAATAATAAAAAGCATTTAAAAATAAGTTTAAAAATTGTTTCCTATGATTCCTTTTTGTTGTTTTTTGGGGGGTAGGGGCAATCATTGCCATGTTTATGTCCAAAGAAACAATATAAGTTATATGCTAATTTACATTTTACATTTGAAGCAAGTGGTTATTTTACATTGGCCAGACTTCCTTTAACATATTCAAGGTAGTTATATTTTGGAGGAAAGTTCCTTTCAAAACATATAACAACATACATTCTTGAACTCTGTTTGCCGACTGTTAGGTTCTTTCCTCCATTTACTGTTAATTCTAAAGTAAACAAAAAGCTATAAATAATCATCATTGCCAAAGTTGGCTAGGGATTGGATCTAAATCTTATTGATTTCTGGATGGGCTTAAGAATTTTATGGTATTTTGCTCAGAAATTCAGTCTAATTCAGAAGTATCCTAGTTGCATAGGAAGTTAGCAATCTAATTTGCATAAACGGAAAGCAAGTTCATTGTTTTTCCTCCTGTCAGAATACTGAGGGGCTTCTTTGTGAAAAACACTTGAAGAGATATTTGTCAACGGGTACAAATCTACAGTAAGATAGGAGGGATAAGGTCTGGCGGTCTATTGCACAGCAGGATGACTACTATGATATATAATACAATAATGTATTATATATTTTAAAATAGCTAGAAGAGACTTTTTTAATGTTCTCATCATAAACTATAAATGTTAAAGTCATTGCTATGTTAATTACCCTGATTTGATCATTACAAAATTTATACATTTATCAAAACATCACGTTTTGCCATAAATATGGTACATACCATAAATATGTACAATTATTATATGTACATTTTAAAGAATATAGAATGTTCTATTTCCAAGATATTATTAAAAGAACTTAGGTACCAACAACCTTAAAAATATAATTAATATAGAAATGTGATTCTTTTTATGTGACACTAGGTAAAAAGATCATTTAATTTAACCTTCTAATTTTACCAGTTAGAACACTAAGGCCCAGAGAGCTTAAATGACTTGTCCAAGGTCACTCAGCAAGTTAAAGTCACTAAACGTAATTTGAAAAATACCCTGACTCTCAACCAAATTAAGTACCCAATTCACAACTTTAGCATGTGGAATATAGGCTAGACAAAATGGGAAAAATAAAGCTTAATTTTGCTGTGACCTAAAGCTATCATTTCCTTCTACTGAAGGGATAGGTCTCCCATGAAAGCTAAGAATAAACATGAAACCATGTAAGCATCTCCATCTGAAAGAGCGCCTGTTCACTTTTTAAGAGATGAACAAATCACCAACCACATAGCCAGTTCGGTAAAGATTATTGCTCAAGTTTTGAAAAAGGATTTTGCCCTTTCAATAATCATGTGATTGATACCCCAACTCTACAGAATCTACTCCACTTTAAAGTAAAAAAAAAAAAAAATTAAAAATATGCCAGTGAAAATCCCTAGTAGCGGTGGTATTAATATTTTTGCCATCTACATATTAGTGGCTACTTAATTTATGCCTTCTTGTTATAAGGTTCTGCATGGTACATTTAAAACATAAGCTTACAGTTAATTAGAAGCTAATTAAAAACTTTCCACTATAATTTTCTGAGCATGCTTTCATCTGTAGTTTTACAGGAGTAATTATATGATTTTTACAGTGCAATCTATTTAATTTTTGTGATAAATAATGTTTTAAATCATTGCTGGAGAATGAAAATCATTTCTCCGGGATCAGAAGTGTTTAGCAAAGGCAAAAAGCATAAGACATCTCCAATGCAGGAGTCTCCTTTGAAAGACTCAGAGATTCCACTCTGGAAAATGAGGAAATTTTGCCTCCCAGGCCCTTCTCAAGCCTAGGTATATTAACACACACACACACACACACACACACACACACAGAGCAAATAGAACCAATGTATCATCAAACATATGGCACAGCACAACCTCAAGTAAATAAAATAATTTTTCATAGAGATTCACACTTATGCTAAAAGAACTATAAAAGAACTCAATAATAATGAAGTACAAAACAAGATTTCAAAGGTTCTGAAATTTACAACTGATAACTCTATTGTTAAGACAACCTGAGGCATCTTTGAGCCCTATTCTCCTCATCTCTAGAATGAGAATCAAAATAGCTAAGTGGCACTCATAGGCTGGAGGCAGTGTAGTGAAATTGAGAGTAAGGACCTTCATGCAAAACACCCCAGAGTTCTCATTCCAACACCAATATGCTTGTGCTCACAATATTTATTTTGCCTGAAATGTCTTGTCATCAATGTAATGGAAAGAACACAATTCTGAAATTCAGACCATTCTAAGAGTTCATCTGAATTCTGCTAATTTCTTAGATGTATAATTTAGGATAGCATGGCTCCTTGTGAAATGAGAATAATAATAATTACCCAACAGGCTTATTGTGAGGATTAACTGAGAATACTGTAATTAATAATATCTAGGATGTGATACCATAACATGGCTCAGGCTTCATTTTATTCTTTATACGTGTATTTATGTATTTGATAACCACAAAAACCCCACAAAGTAGATACAGTTTCTCAGATACAAGGAAATTACAAAATGGAGAGCTGAAGTAAATTCCTAATAAATAATATCTGGCTTCTAACCTGACACTTTCAACCACTAAAAAAACCCACATGTCTAGAATAGTGGACATGGCACATACACCAAAAATGTTAGTGAATGAAAGAGTAATCTGAAATGTTAATGAAAATATACATTAAAAACATACTAGTTAGATGTCCCCCAACTATTCAAATAAGGGTAGCTTATTTAATTCAAGAGAGAAGAGTCATCATAAATCTAAGTTACTGACTATATGATTAGGCTCTTTTCTCTAGCTGTGTTTCTCTTCTGTAAAATGTGTGTGAACTCTCAACTACAAGCTCAAGAGTTTATTAAACTGGTGATTGCTTTGAACTTTAAATACTGAGTTCCTTATGTTATAGAATGAGAAAACTTCAATTTATAGAATAAAATGACAGATGTGTGTGTATGATTTTCTAGTGAAATATTTGAAAGTGTTGCGTTACCAACAAAAGAATTTAATACTCATCTAATAGAAATCTTAGTCATTAAAGAAGCAAACAGAGTCCTGGAGGAGAATTAGACAGAAACACACTGAACAGAATTTCAGGAAGACCTGATTATATGATGTTTGCTTTTTAAATTTTTCCCTGAAAGAACAGATGTTAAAAAATAATGCCTAGTAACTATGATTAACTATTACCCAAAGTTAAAGAATTATTCAATATTAAATTTCCAGGATAACTGATTAAGCCTAATGTTTTTGTTCAGTCATTGGCCCTGTTTGTTCTGCAATAAAAGAATCTGTACTCAAATGAGACTCCATAGACATGCTAACAGTCATTTGTCACAATATTTATTGTTTTCATAAGCTCTGAAAAAGTGCATCAGATATTTTTATTGAATAGTATGAGGGAGAGGATTTCTCAAAGAACCAAAGATATTATAGTAGTGAACCACAGACATTATAATACAATGTTTATAATAAATTATTGCAATAAAACTCTTACTCTAAAGACTTTGATTCACCATCTACGTTATAGGAATGCATCTCTTATACAAAATTTCTATTTCATCTTGCTCTTTCAAACAATGCCCTAGTGACCAGCTGTTTCTTTCACTGCTAACAGTAGGAACTTACATTAGAAGATTCCCTAAAATTATATGACCTAACTATACATCATGTTGTAAAATGAGAAAGCTACTATATTTTCAAAGCCGAACTAGTACAACTGATAGTTATGAGTCTAATCATTTCTGAAGAGCATGTTCAGTTGTTCAACTATGTCATTCCCCAGAGTAATGACTACACTTGCTTTCTGTCCATTAATGCTTTTCCTCAATCAAACATTTTGTATCCCACTGACTCTTCAGGAAGAGGTTGGAGAATAAGCTCATCTGGCATAATTTCATTATTATCAGTGGCTTGAACACAGGTTATTAAAAAAAAAGCTGTCTATCTTATTATTATTGAAGATCCTGCTCTATAATACAACAAAGAAATCCAATACTGTACCATAATGACAACATTTAGCATGTTGTATACATTAAATGATTACTACAGCCCCATAAATTAAGGAAAGGCACTATTTTCTCCATTTATCTTCGTGGTCTGGAAGAGTACATTTTTTGCCCAAGGCTATAAAATATCTCAGGGGCGATGCAAAAAATCAGAAACATTAATTGGCATACAAAAAGTGCATTAGTTCAGGTAAAAATTCAGGAGTAAAAAAAATTTTCTGCCTGAATGCATTACCAATACCATTGGAAATAATGCTGGACTCATTAGTTGTTTTAAAGTACTTTTATCCAGTCATTATATGAAAAGACATGTGCACAGGTATGTTTATAGCAGCACAATTCACAGTTACAAGGATACGGAACCATCCTAAGTGCCTATCAACCCATGAATGGATAAAGGAAATGCGGTATATATACACCACGGAATACTACTCAGCCACAAAAAGGAACGTAAAAATGTTTTTACTAGCAACTTGGAAGAAGCCAGAGGCCATTATTCTAAATGAAGTCACTCAGGAATGGAAACTCAAATACTGTATATTCTCACTTATAAGTGGGAGCTAAGCTATGAGCATGAAAAGCATACAGAGTAATATAATGGACTCTGAAGACTCCGAGAGGGGAGATTGGGAGTGGGTTGTGGGATAAAAAACTACATATTGGGTACAATATACACTACTTGGCTGACTGCTTCACTAAAATTTCAGAATTCACCTATGTAATTCACCCATGTAAAAAAACAAAATCGCTTGTACCCCAAAAGCTATTGAAGTAAACAAAAAATAAACACCTCAAAAAAAAGTATTTTCATCTTAAAGAGGCTAAAATTGTTCAACATTGAGACCCTAGAAGTGGAACAAAATGTTTTAATCTCATCAAAATTTTGACTCAACAATGAAAAAAATTCTTTCAGAAGTTTTCTAAACTACAGTGCTTCTTCTTGAGAGATCAACTTTGAATGCCATGGATTGGTCACAACTGTGGAACCTAGGATTTCTATGGGTGATGAGTCTTAATCCACATTTCAGGGTGGTTCTTTTCTATCAGAACCATTTGCTTCTTAAGCCCTTATCAGAATAGAAGAGGCTGAGGAAAAGACTAGATATTATTAAAAGTAATCTACTTGTGTTCTTATTTTAAAAATAGGGAGAGAAGCAATTCTTTAAATTACCAACTTTGTTGCCATTTTGTAATAAATCAAATTATGAATAGAATATGTGGTCATTGAAATTTGGTATTTTCAGTGTTATGTTCATCACAAAGAATTAATTTGCTATGGACCACAAAAGAACCATAGCATAAACGCAATCCTCCTTTTCTATCAAAGTTGTAATTTGTCTCTTCATTTCTATATGTTCCTCTCTTATATTTAATTCAATCAGACAGAAATTGGTGGTGATTATTAACTGTATAGATGGAACCACTTGCTCATTCTCTGTGAACCTATTTGTTTATCTCTACAAAGATATTAACAACTCTTACCTGAGAGGGTTATTACTACTATTAAAGAAGATAGTATAAGTAAAACATCTAACTCCTAAAAACAGTGCTTTAAGTACTGCCTGAGGAATCAAAAGAAATGTTTACTACAGATCATTTTCTCACAGGTTACCAATGCATAAAAAAATTGCCCCGGAGTTAACTTTTTACCAATCTATAATTGATTTCCTTGCTTAAAATACAACCAAACTGTGTCTAAGTCCTTGAACACTCTTCCTCAGAGATTACAAATCTCCCTCTTTTTACTTTCCTCTCTTCAGTAAATATACCTTCTGCACCTCCACCAAGATATACTGTTCATTCATTTATGTTCCCATAGCAATATCTCCATTATAACCCTCAATCTCTGTGCATTATAATTAGATGTGAATATGTCTGTCATCTCTGCTGCTCTGTGAATCATACAGAAAATTTGGTTCTTATTTGTTTCTAGATCTGTAGAAGCTGGTAGATGCCTGGAATATGGGAGACTTTCTCTAAATGGTGTCTGAACTGACTGGACTAGGAGTGGCATTAATAAATGTCCTGGGAGCTAAGGAAGACATTATGACAAAAGTTATTCTTTGATAGGACACATAATTTCCAAAATTCAGTAATATAATTCCAAATAACCTCATCTAGCAAAGCAATTCATTCAGCTTCATTTTGTAGTTAGCATATTTTGGCTGATGTTTAGATGCAGCATTTCTTCACAGCAACATTCTCAGACGCAAAATTGGGTTCATTTTTAGTAGGTAACAGTGTGTAGAACCTGTCATTTTCTTTAAAAAGAAGAACCTTGAAAAGTGTTCAGTGCCTACATAAGTAATGTTCTTTACTTCATTTGCAGAATTCTATATTAAAAATACTGAGAAGACCATTTTTTAATAAAGGGGAAGAAGAAAGAGATTAAGAGAGAAAAGTAAGAGAGAGAGGAAGAGGAAAATCAAAGGTGGCTCTTTTCAAGACGTTAGATAAGGCAACCATCTCTCTATGGTAAAATTGAAATACTAACTTCTAGAAAAAATTTAAGTGTTTATATTTGCTATTTTGTCTGACTTTAAAATAAGAAATAACATTTGCAATTCTGCAAAAATTCCAAAATAGTTTTTGTATTTGTGTTTGTATCTATAAAAAGGCTTTATCTCTTTCACTGACCCACCCGTCTTCCATATATATATCCAGATAGATAGAACAGTGAAGCTAGCTGTGCCAGGCACACAGCAGGCACTCAACAAGTATTCACGCTGGCAGATGGAACTGAATTTTATGTTTATTATTTGACCTTCTTCAGAATGTGAATCATGTGATATTATAATTACTTGTAGGTCACTATTATTCATTCATTCTCCAGGGAAATTTAATTTCTTATAACTACCTGCTTATTTTGGCCATGACATACTGTTAAGTTTCAGATAAGCAGCAGCTACTTCAATTGGAAAAATAAGACTCCTTTGGGACAACTAATACTTTCTAGTCTGCCATATTTTTAAAAAATTCCGTATGGGAAATTTTATTTCAAGGCTTAACAACATTTTGCTCTTTATATTCATTTTCCTTCTTTGCCCCTGGACTTTCCCTGTCAAAATGACCCTTGAAAGGTTGTGTAGTTATTATGTTCTCTGTGATGCAGTTTGGCCCTTTCTTGATGTACTTCCTCATTTTCCCATTAGTGCTCTAGAACCATTAGTGTTTCCCCGACTTTTGTTCTTTGTTTTCACGTTTCTTAGTTATGTCTTACATAGTCTGAATGTACGTTTCTACACTATTTTCTCAAATGCGGCAATGAAAAGAAGTGGCGTCAATCTGACTGTAACTCAGAAATCAAGTTGTCTGTTTAACTTATAGACATTCCAGAATTATTCTTTAAATTCAGTTCCTTTGGCCTCACTGTATAGTTTCAGGAAGTAGATGAAGAGCACCTACTTTAAACTATAATATTACATTATTTTTAAATTATGGGGGAAATTTATTATTTTGCATCATAGGTATTACATAATAATTTTTATCCTATATAATATAGCATCTTATTTTAACAAGCTATAAAAATCAGAGACCCCATAGATGCAGTGGTATGTGGAGGCAAAGGAAAATGATACTAAAAGAAAGTAGGATGTATCAATTGCTCAAATAAAGCACAGAAAATGGGATTTGATAAGGAAGATTTATTTGTAAGAAAGAAAGAAAATGGGAGAAATGAAGGAGTAGGTAGATATGAAATTCAGTGAAATGTTTTGGGGTTTGGTGTGAAAGTAACAGAACTCAGGAAATTTCCATTTGTGATCAGTAGTCTTTTTTTTTTCTACAGTGAATATCTGGAAAATGATAGAACCTGAAGATAACATTCAATAGCTATAGTATCAATCACTGCTTTTGTTCTATATTTTTAAAACCATTTTTCACCCCTCATTTTACTTTGGTCACAGTCTTCTAATGTAACCACTCCACTACCCCACATTCTGAGGGAAATGCATCAAATTAACTTGGTGACAAGACAAACCAACACAAAATGACACACACCAGGAGAAAAACATATCCAATTCTTCAACCATCACAATCCTCCATTTTATAACACATTACTCTATAAAGTGAATTTGAACTATCATTAACTGTTTTTTTAAATTTTTCTTTGCTTTAAATCTCATGGTAGTAAACACTGATTGAAAGAGGCACATCTGCTTGATCTCAGATTCAGGGAGAAATGGTGCCATACTCAACCTCTCAGCTGTTTCTTAATATAGAATTAACTTCAAAGCTTTTAAGAATTTAAATTCTTGCTCCAATGCTAACCAACACGCACTGTGCCCCATGTGAAAAAAAACCGAAATCTAATTTAAAAATGGACAGCTGGTGAAGATTGCATTTTAATATTCCTAAAACCAAAAGAGTTACTTCTTCAATGCCTTTGTTCTGTTTTACCTTTACGTGTCAAGTAAGAGACATTTTAAAAATACACAAATTTGCATTAGAGCTTATACTTGGTGAATTTAAAGGCCTTTGTAAGAAAGACCACAGCCATACATTAGTAGGAGGAAATGAGAATGTAACAAATTTTTTACTCAGGGTGAGTCAGCATGAATTCCTTTGGCCTCACTGTAGAGTTTCAGGAAGTAGATGAAGAGCACCTACTTTAAACTATAATATTACATTATTTTTAAATTATGGGGGAAATAATTTTATCCCTGAAATAATTCACATCCCTGAAATCAATCAGCAAAAGGACAGTTTGTTTGTTTGTTTGTTTTTCCTGGTACTTTTACCTTTAGATCACTGCATCCCCTCCTCAGATTATAGGGAAAAAAAAAGAATATTCATTCTTAAAAAAAAGGGGCAGTAAGTCCTCCACTTCTAGGGACACTAAAATGGTTTGTCATCAGTCACTCCAAGAATATTGACAAGAGAGACCAAATTATCTTCTATATGTCTTAAGAGAAGACACAATAAAATGGCATGAATGCTTTACACTATACAATGTTAGTACTACTACTTTGGAAGAACAACTTTATAAATGAAAAAAAAAAGAGGAAGTAAAATTTGTAGAAAATATACTCTATGTTAAGTGCTTTACCCATGTTTCCTTATTTTAGTATTATAAGAATAATGAGGAGACTATAATTATCTTACAATTTCCTGACTGAAACAAAACAAAATCAAAGAAAGAAAGCTAAAGAACTTGTTCAAAGTACCAGAGGTAGCAAGTGGCCACGCTGGGATTTGAGCTTACGTCTGAATGGTTAACAAAGCCTAGCATCTTCTCACTATAGTTTATTCGTCTAATTCAACAATTATTTATACAATATATATAATATAAAATATCTATTTTCATCTGTTATATATAATTAGACCAAAATGATGAAAACAATGGAATTGTCTATATTTTCAAGGAACTTAAAAATTAAATACCAGACCCTGAATAAGAGAATACAACACAGAGAATGTAGTGTAGAAGTATAAAATTCTAGAAAATGTAATAAGTCAGCAGTGGGGTGAAATGGGAAGGTATCAGGAAAGCTCTGGAAAAAAGTCACTAGACCTGAAGAGTAAGGTTACCTAGGGGAAATAAGAGCCTTCCAGGAAGAGGAAATGGGGTGTGTAAAGGTCTTGGGTGGAAGTGGAATGGGGGTCACTTTTGAAAATAAGAAAAGTTCAGAAAAGCCAAAGCTTGAATACGAAGGTGATAAAGAGGAGATGAATGACACAGGGGAATTAGGCAAAGGACAGGTCATACTGGGCTTTTATTATAGCTCATATCAAGGATTTTAGACTTCATATTAGAAGTTATGAGAGGCTATTGAAACATTTTAAGCAAGAGGTAATATGATCAGACTTAAATTTCCAAAATTCTCCCTAGCTCTGTCATGAGTATGAATTGCAGAGTATGCAAGAGAAATGTAGGGAGATGAGTTAGCTATTGCAGTAATTCAAGGAAGAAATGACAGTGGCTTGAACTTAAGAATATGGCAATGCAGGCCGGGCGCGGTGGCTCAAGCCTGTAATCCCAGCACTTTGGGAGGCCGAGACGGGCGGATCATGAGGTCAGGAGATCGAGACCATCCTGGCTAACCCGGTGAAACCCCGTCTCTAGTAAAAAAAAAAAAAAAAAAAAAAAAATACAAAAAAATAGCCGGGCGAGGTGGCGAGCGTCTGTAGTCCCAGCTACTCGGGAGGCTGAGGCAGGAGAATGGCGTAAACCAGGGAGGCGGAGCTTGCAGTGAGCTGAGATCCGGCCACTGCACTCCAGGCTGGGCGACAGAGCGAGACTCCGTCTCAAAAAAAAAAAAAAAGAATATGGCAATGCATAGAAATATGATGAGTGAAGATGTGTCAGTGATAATTCAGGACATTGGTCTAAAAATTGGTCGAATGGTGCTAACATTTATCAAGACTGGGAACACAGGATGAGGAACAATATGGAGCAATTGCATAATAATGGTTACTATTATCAGTAATAATAATATGCAATTGCTGAACTGTTACTGTGATCCATACACTGAGCTAAGTATATTATATGTATTATTTATGGTATGATTTTATATATAATTTTCTCACAACACTGCTCTGAAGCAATTATTCTTATTATCACAATTTTATAAGTAGAAAAATTAAGAACTGCAAAGTTTAGTAAATTGACCAATATCACATAGTTAGAATGTAGCAATGCCAACTATACAAGGTGTACGAAAACAAAGTGTTAAGGAGAGATTAAATGTTACATTTGGAAAAATACAGCTTGAGGCACATTAAACTCTTCCCTTAAGGGTATAAAGTCTTACAGAGACATCCTAATGACTGAGTATTATTCAATGTAAACAGTGATAAGGAGAGTCTACACACATCCTTAAGAGAAAGAACAAGGTCAAGTTGAGAATGACAGATGCAGCAAAGAATCAGGAGTCAGACAGAAATGAATAAAAATGGGCTGAATTTGGGGACAAGGAGGAGAGTTGGAAGACTGCCCCAAAGAGCATTATCCAGCATATCTTCTTTGTCTTAGCAAATAAATTGTGCATGTCATACCTGGTTGTCTTAAATTATAGAGATACAATGGAGAATGTCAGTTTGAAAAAGCCAAAAACAAAATAATAAACTTTCTTAGGGCCCAAAATATTTCAGTTTCTCTATGTTTTAACTATACAAGCTACATACAGCATGACAGCAAAGCCTAAAAAATAAATTATCTTTGTGCAGCATAATGATATTCATTTATGGTTGCAGCAAAGCAAGCCACTGGCAAAAGTATAATGAACATACACATTTTGACATAAATTTGTAGAGGTAACTTGAAAAGAAAGAGGGCACAGAAAGAAAAAAAATATTTTAGGAAAAATATATCACTTCATCAGCAATAAATAAAAGGTTATAGATTCAAAAAAAACTAATTTATATGTGACCATTTTGATACAACATGCTCATTCTTATGGTTTCCAGAAGAGAAACAATACATGTTTCTTTGGCTGATATTAATGTGGCCTTAGGGCTATCAGGTTGTTTTCCTTTAAAAGAAAGCTGTTGTCAGTGAGACAGAAATGTTTATTTCCTATGCAAAAGCTAATGCTGGGGATTTATTATTTGTTGATCTCAGCTTATCTTTTACTTTACACAATTTTTGCATTTCTTTTATTTACTGTGCTTCCAAAGACAACATGGAGGCATCTATAAGATTTATTTGTATCAGGGAAACCATATGTTGTTCTTTTTGAGGAACTTTGTCTCAACTAATTAATCCTTAAAACTCTCTGAGACCAAAATGATGAAATCAACTAATTCATGTTTTACAGAGAAAGCAAATTTAGGTACCTCTCCTGGAGTCTTTCAGTAAATAAGCACGGGAAAATAGACATCTATCAACTCTTCCAACATGTGCTCTAAAAAGCACTATGCGGCATGTTCAGGCTGCTAGACTTACAAGTCATTCGAAACACTGTTTAACAGAGGAGCCCAAACTATCCATGCTGGCATAGATCTCTTGAGTCAGCTCTATTTTCACAGCTGAGGCTCTAGGTCAGACGATATCTGCTTTTTCCCCTTATCTTCACATTAGCTTCCTAAATGCTCTCCCAGCTTTAAACTCACTCTCTGCAGACATACCTTAAACAATGGCATCAGGATTATCTTTCTCAAATAAAAATTGGGTTTTTTCATTTCCTTGGTCAAAAGCCTTTGAGGTATTCCCAATATATACAAAATAAGATCACACACCTTTGCCTAGAATTCAAGTGCTTCTTCAATATAATTATAACTTATGCTTTTAAAATTTATTTCCCCCATACTCTGACCCTTAGCTCATTTTTCACAAATAAACATACCTGCACATACATGTAAGCACACCGGCACCCTACATTTCAGTACTCTGAACAAACTCTGAGCTTTCTCAAATCCAAGTCTTTCTTTGTTCTTGCTGTTTTCTAGAGAGCCTTTAAACTTCATAGCAGCCTCCTCTTCCTTTCTAGGTCACTTGCATAAGGAGGCTTCCCAATTCTCTCCATTAAGACAAATCTGTATTCCTACTCTATCTCACAGTACTTTATTTTTGTTTTATGTATTTGAGGCAGAGTCTTGCTCTGTTACCCAGGCTGAAGTGCAGTGGCATGATCTTTCCATCTTCTGGGCTCATACAATCCTCCCACCTCAGCCTCCTGAGTCCCTAGAACCATAGGTGCGCATCACCACACCTGGCTAAGTTTTGCATTTTTTTTTTTTTTTAATTTTTTTTTAAGCATGGAATTTCATCATTCCATCGGTTTTGCCCAGGCTGGTGTCAAACTCCTGGATTCAAGATATCCGCCAGCCTCAGCCTCCCAAAGTGCTGGGTATACAGGTATGAGCCACTGCACTCAACTATTTACTCATTTCTTCATATACTTTTACTGACAATCATAAATTAACCTCTGTGTTTATGTCAATCACTGGATTTTAAGTCATTAAGTAGCAGAACTATATCTAATTTACTAACATTTATCATCCCCTTTTGCCAGCATTGAACATGATGTTTTCCATACAGTAGGCATTAAATTTGCTAAATGGAACTAAATAATGTTTGATAAATAACATCATGGCACATGACCATTTTAGGCCTAACTAATTATTTATTCTTCCATTCAGCGAGTGCAAAACTTTAGTCAAAAATATTAAACATACTATTTTATAATTACCTTATTTTGCATTATTTAATAGAAAGAAAGTGTAATCAAAAGGAGGCCTCTAATGGACAAACACACATTGCAATAACAGCAGCTGTGGACACTTTACTTATTCAGTATTAAGTCTGTTCTATGTCAACTATGGAGATTCTTGACATTATTATATCTGTACTTCCAAGCAACCTATTAGTTAGCTATCAATGAGCTCATTTTACAGATTACAACTGAAGTTCAGAAATGGGCTAGGTGACTTATCCCACATCCATGTACTATGCACCAGAAGAGGAAGTAGAAATCAAGTATGTTTGACTAGAGTCTGTGCATATTATAGGCTATAGCACAATCACCCAGGTCTGTAAGATTGGAATGATGTGCAAATGTGTAGAGAGAAGATGGAGACACTATTTTGTATTCTTATTTACAAGAAGATGTATACAGAACATCAAAAGAAATACTGTACAAATATATCCCTCTATAACTGTCTAACCTATACTATTTAACCTAAACTATATGGTGTTATCACATGCATTTTAAATCATATATAATAATTACAAATGTTATCTCCACTGACACCTATCAAACATCAGTCACTGTATGAAGCACTTAATTCACAAATTAATTTAATCCTCACAAGGATACTGAGGTAAATAATATCATTATACACATTTTACAAATGAAGAAATGGAGAACTTACAGATGTTACTAACCTGTACAAGGTCACATGTCACTATGCTAGTTGGTGGTAGAACTTTTATTTAGAACCAGGTCTACTTGAATGGCAAGATATATTTCTTAACTACATACACAAATTAATAGAATCCAAGCAAAACTTAAGCACCCTTTGTTTATTATATGATGAGTGATTTATCAGCACAAGATTTATGATCATTTACTTTAAAATCTTTCCTCGAGAGAAATTCTATTTAATATTCCTATTAACATACCCATCAGTTCTTATTTTGTATCTAATATAAAATGTTAAACTTATTGGATGAACATTATCTATTTTATATTTTTATTCACACGTTCTCCAAGTATTTTCCAAAATTAGGTGGCTAGGAAAACTTTTTCTTAAGCTAAACAAAACGTCATTTACTTTCTGCTCATGTTGACTTCTGGGGCTCAATGTAAGTCATTTTTCTTCTGAAGAGCATAATACTTAAAATTGTAAATCATCTCATGTGTAAAAGAAACAATATGACACTTTCAACGTTCCGATTCTGAATTACAATTCTTCTACTTCCCAAATGCAAAAGTAAAAATACAAGATTAATAATTTGCATAAAATGAAGTCCATATGGATTGCTAATTTTACTAGATTTGAGTACAAAATCATTCTCCTTTATTTTACCTCTAACAGTGTTACAGTGAGAGGAATACATCTGCTTAAATTTCAAGTACTGCATTTCAAATTAATTATAATTATATAACTCAAGTATTATCTATCATATCAGTGCACAATGAGAATAAAGCACATTTGTTTCTAATTCTTTTTGACCTTGATGTTCTTTTGTTTCACCACAGTCTTCAAGGTTATTGAGACAGAATCCTGAAGGAAACCGATGTCCTAATTATTTGGACACAGATCTGTTTCTCCCATTCTAATATATTAAACATTTAAGAATTACTTTATAAAACCATAGTCCTGAAAATGACTCTAGAGGTTTATCCCTTCTTTCTCAGGGTTTTACTTATATCATTTTATCTTGATGCTATTAGTCCTGGCATTAAATGCCTCTAGGGGAAAAGATTCCATTTCCTCCTTCAGCAACCTGTTTCAGTTCATAAAAATGCCCTTACCAGTATGAGATTTTTTCCCCTTTGTCCTGTTTACAATATAAATTTTTTTATATGTGATTAAATCATTTCTTATACTTTTCGTCTTTAGAATAAAAATATTCTCCTCCTTAATTTCAGGTTATACTTCTTTTCTCGGTTATGGGATCCTAAACACAGAGGACTGTAGAGTTTTCTCAGCGTTCTCTCCACCATCAGAAGCTGTCTATGGCAGCAGGTGCCTAGTCACCTGAGGATTTCTGTTGTCTTTTAAGCTGGAAGAAGTCCCGTTCAGCTCTCTTCAAATGACTACGCAGCATCTCTGAACTTTCAGCACTGCATACCTATTCTCCCTTTGGCCCTTTGCTCATTTTTGATGAGTAATATTCTCATAGACAGTATTCCCTAAGATGGGAATTGCCCATGTTGTAAGGAGCGTTATGAAAATTAAATGAATTGAAATGTGTAAAGAGGTTAGAACAGTGCCTGCCACATAGTAACAGTTAATAAAATGCTAGCTAATGCTCCTGCTGCCATTGTTACTATTCCCACTATCCCAACTGCTGCTGCTGCTACTACCAATTCTACTGCTACTATCACTGCTACTGCTATTTCTACTGCTACTTCTGCTGCTGTGGCTGCTGCTATTATGCACTGAAAAATGTACTTTCTTCTACCAAGTGGGACATCCAGAAGTGAACTGAAATGCCTTAATATATTGAGGATCACTTCCTCCTAACTCCCAGTTCCTCTTAATTGCACAGTTGAGCGGGGTTCTCCCTGATCAAATGATCTCTAAAACAATTGTTATCCACTTTATAAAGATACTGCAGCAAATTTATACAGATCAGGGACTCTAGGTTCTCTGGCCCTTCCCTCTTCCTGAGATCTTTCTGACAGTCTGTCATTTTGTAAGAGCTGCATTAATGTTCTTCCATTACCATGAATAATTGAAAGCTCATCTAATAGAAATATCTTTCAATATTATATGATGTTTACCAACTCCATTAATGGGTTAGGAGAAGTACGGTACACACAAGTATAGAAAATTCTAGGGATAAACCAAATATGGAATTCCTTAAAAAGGTCTATAATGGGAAAAATTACACTTTTTTCTCTGTAAGTTGATGTCAAAGGGTGTTTTGAATATAATTAACATTTCATAACAATTTTTACTTTCAAAGTGCCCCACAATCTTTTCTAATATTGATTCTTCATAGAAACCCTCACAAAAGAGTACTGCATTCATCAAACATTTTTTCACAGATGAAGCAATTTAAGAATGGGTCAAAATGTGATTAGATTTCACAGTCTCTGACTTGCTAGCATGCTGTTAAGTCAATTGAAGCCTGCCTGCCTCAGAAAGGTAAACAGAATACATGAGTTAGCATTTAGATTTACAAATGTATCAACAGTGGATCACAAAACAAGTTAGCCAAGCCTATATCCCTGGATATACAGACAATACGATGGTATTACATAGTGGTTCATGTATGTGTGTATATTTGAGAGTTTATGTAGTACCACATAACTACGTAAAGACTCAAACATACACACATACATGAACATGAAATGGACATTAACTCTTCTGACTTACTTCACCTTAAACCAATTCTAATTTTCAGATAGATTTTATGGTAGACGTCATGGCAGACACTACCTTTTTTCGTCTAATTTAAGACAATTTGTCTTTGTGGTTTTTAAGATGGCCCATCCAACCTGCCTTTCCCATTGTGCTAATTCTGGGTGACCCATATTGGCAATCTTGGAGACAACCTGCAAATAGTATGAGTAATCAGGTGGTCCTGTTATAGCATCAAAAGATGACTATGAGAGTAAAATAAAACCAGTATTGTAAAGATACAAGGGCCAAATTCAAGTTCATGTTGGTACTACTATTTTTAAAGATAGGGATAAATGTCATGATACATTTTCCCAAATTCACAGAATGTACAACAGCAAGGGTGAACCCTAATGTAAACTATGGATCATGAGTGATAATAATGTGTCAATGCTGGTTCAACAGTTGTAACAAAGTACCTCTCTCATGGAAGATGTTGATAATGGGGAAGGCTATGCACATGTTGGGAAAGGGGATGTATAGGAAATCTTTGTTACCTTTCATTGAGTTTTGGTGTGAACATAAAACACCTCTAAAAAATAAAGTCTATTAGAAAATACAGATCAATCTGGCCCAAACTCATTGTTTAGCTCCTATTGGCAATATATGATACAATAATTAATTGATTGTTAGGACAGGAAATTTCTTGTTATTTTTATTTTTTTTTTTTTTTACTTTCTACAGGTTTTGGGGAACAGGTGGTGTTTGGTTACACGAATAAGTTGTTCAGTGGTGATTTCTGAGATTCTGATGCAGCCTTCACCTGAGCAGTGTACACTGTACCTAATGTGTCGTCCTTTATCCCTTGTCATTTCCCAGCCTTCGTCCTGAGTCACCGAAGTCCAATGTATTATTCTTAGGCCTTTGCATCCTCATAGCTTAGCTCCCACATATGAGTGAGAACATATGATGCTTGGTTTTCCATTCTTGAGTTACTTAACTTCGAATGATAGTCTCCAATTCTATACAGGTTGCTGTGAATGCCATTATTTCCTTCCTTTTTATGGCTGAGTAGCATTCCATGGTGTGTGAATAACGTGTGTGTGTGTGTGTATATATATATATATATACATATCACATTTTCTTTATCCACTCATTGACTGATGGACATTTTAACTGGTCCCTTATTTTTGCAATTGCAAATTGTGCTGCTATAAACATACATGTGCAAGTATCTTTTTCATATAATGACTTCTTTTCCTCTGGGTAGATACCTAGTAGTGGGATTGCTGGATCAAATGGTAGATCTACTTTTAGTTCTTCAAGGAATCTCCACACTGTTTTCCATAGTGGTTGTACTAGTTTACATTCCCACCAACAGCATAAAAGTGTTCAGTTTTCACTGCATCCATTCCAACATCAATTATTGTTTAATTTTTAAATTATGGTCATTCTTCAGGACTGAGGTGGTATTGCATTGTGGTTTTGATTTGCATTTCCCTGATAATTAGTGATGTTGAGCATTTTTCCATATGTTTGTTGGTCAATTGTACATCTTTTTTTTTTTTTTGATAATTATCTGTTCATCTCCTTAGCCTGCTTTTTGATGGAATTGTTTTTTTGTTTTGTTTTGTTTTGTTTTGTTTTTTCTTGCTGATTTATTTGAATTCTTTGTAGATTCTGGATATTAGCCCTTTGTCAGATGTACAGATTGTGAAGATTTTCTCCTACTCAGTGGGTTGTCTGTTTACTCTGCTGACTGTTCCTTTTACTGTGCAGAACCTTTTTAGTTTAATTAGGTACCAACTATTTCTCTTTGTTTTTGTTGCATTTGCTTTTGGATTCTTGGTCTTGATGTCTTTGCCTAACCCAATGTCTACAGAGGTTTTTCCAAAGTTATCTTCTAGAATCTGTATGGATTTAGGTCTTAGATTTAAGTCTTTAATCCATCCTGAGTTGATTTTTGTATAAGGTAAGATGAGAATCCAGTTTCATTCTTGTACATGTGGCTAGCCAATTATCCCAGCACAATTTGTTGAATAGGGTGTCCTTTCTCCACCTTACGTGTTTGTTTGCTCTGTCAAGGATCAGTTGGCTGTAGATATTTGGGTTTATTTCTGGGTTTTCTATTCTGTTCCATTGTTCTAGGTGCCTATTTTTATACCAGTATCATGCTGTTTTGGTGACTATGGCCTTATAGTACAGTTTGAAGTAGGGTAATGTGATGCCTCCAGATTTGTTCTTTTTGCTTTGGCTATGTGGGCTTTTTTGTTTCGTAAGAACTTTAAGATTCATTTTTCTAATTCTGTGAAGAATAATGGTGGTATTTTTGATGGGAATTGCATTGAATTTGTAAATTGCTTTTGGCAGTATGGTCATTTTCACTATATTGATTCTACCCAACCATGAGCATGGGTTGTGTTTCCATTTGTTTGTGTCATCTATGATTTCTTTCAGCAGTGTTTTGTTGTTTTCTTCGTAAGGTACTTCACGTCCTTAGTTAGGTATATTCTTAAGTATTTTATTTTATTTTTTGCAGCTATTGTGAATGAGGTTGAGTTCCTGATTTGATTCTCAGCCTGGTCACTGTTGGTATATAGCAGAGCTACTGATTTGTGTACATTAATTTTGTATCCTGAAACTTTGTGAATTCATTTACCAGTTCTAGGATCTTAATAAGTCTTTAAGATTTTCTAGATATATAACCATGTCATCAGCACACGGTGACAGTTTGACTTCCTCTTTGGATGCTCTTTATTTCTTTCTCTTATCTGATTGCTCTGAATAGGACTTTCAGTACTGTGTTGAAAAGAAGTGGTGAGAGTGGGCATCCTTGTCTTGTTCCAGTTCTCAGGGGAATGCTTTCAACTTTTCCCATTCAGTATGATGTTGGCTGTGAGTTTGCCATAGATGGCTTTTATTACCTTAAGGTATATCCCTTCTATGCCAATTTTGCTGAGGGCTTTAATAATAAAGGGATACTGAATTTTGTCAAATGCTTTTTCTGCATCTATTGAGATGATCATGTGATTTTTGTTGTTAATTCTGCTTATGTGGTGTATCATATCTATTGACTTATGTATGTTAAACAATCCCTGCATCCCTGGTATGAAACCCACTTAATCTTGGTGGACTATCTTTTTGATATGGTGTTGGAATTGGTTTGCTAGCATTTTGTTGAGGATTTTTGCATCTATGTTCATTAGGGATACTGCTCTGTTGTTTTTGTTGTTATGTCCTTCCCTGGTTTTGGTATTAGAGTAATATTGGCTTCACAGAATGACTTAGGGAGGATTCCCTCTTTCTCTATCTCTTGGAATAGTGTCGTTAGGATAGGTGCCAATTCTTCTTTGAATGTCTGATATAATTCAGCCGTGAATCCATCTGGTCCTGGACTTTTTTTTTGTTGGCATTTTCTATTACCATTTCAATCTTGTTGCTTATTATTGGTCTGTTCAGAGATTCTATATCTTCCTGGTTTAATATAGGAGGGTTGTATGTTTCCAGGAGTTTATTCATCTCCTCTGCGTTTTCTAGTTTATGCACGCAGAGGTGTTCATAGTAGTCTTGAATGACCTTTTGTGCTTCTGTGGTGTCAGTTGCAATATCTTCTGTTTCGTTTGTAATTGAGCTTATTTGGATTTTCTCTCTCCTTTTCTTAGTTAATCTTGCTAATGGTCTATCAAATTTATCAAATTTATTTATCTCTTCAAAGAACCAGTTTTTTTTAATTTATCTTTTTATTGTTTTTTGTTGTCGTTGTCATTTCCATTTCATTTAGTTGTGTTCTGATCTTAGTTATTTCTTTTCTTAGGCTGAGTTTGGATTTGGATTTTTTTTTCCTCCAGTTCTGTGAGGTGTGACTTTAGATTCTCTATTTGTGCTCTTTCAGGTTTTCTGCTGTAGGCATTTAATGCTATGAACTTTCCTCTTAGCACCACTTTTGCTGTTTCCCAGAGGTTTTGATAGGTTGTGTTGTGGGAGGTCAGGTCTCACTAACAGCTGTTTCAGTACTGACTGAGTGGTTAAGGTAAATATTAAAAGCCAGTGTCCTTATACAATGGCTGGGATGTAACAAACGCCCATCAAGAGTTTTGCCTAGGCCTTTCCTGGGCCTTAAGCATGACAAAATAACGAAAGAATTCTTAATAGGACCCATTTAGGACTAAAGTTTTATTATGGGTCGGAAGAAACTTCCCAGGCCTCCACAAACAAGTTTATTGGGGGTCTGAAGGAACTCCTCAATCCTCCATGATTTAGCAGGAGACAAGATAAGGGTAATTACCACAGCATCTGGACCCATGTAGATTAAGTAAGATATTTACTGAGGCTCCAGAGGAAGGTCTTCAGGACTCAGACCTTAGTTACAGATTAAAAGAAGTTGATCACTATGTCTTTAGATGAATGCACACTTACACATAGACATATAGCCTAGAAAGTATATAAGCTCTGGAAAACTTTGTAATTTTGAATTTGTCTAGTGATAATTTCCAGGCCTTCTCCTTGTAACCGGTTACAGAAATTAAAACCCCCTTCCTCCTCAGTTTATCTGCATCTCATTATTGGGCTGTGAGAAATAACAGCCCAACCCTCAGTTTGGTCCGGGAACAGTGTCACTATTATCATTCAGTTAAAAGAATTTTTAAATTTCCATATTGATTTTATTGTTGTCCCAATGGTCATGGGGGAGCAGGTTATTTAATTTCCATGTATTTGCATGGTTTTGAGGGTTCCCTTTGGAATTGATTTCCAATTTTGTTCCACTGTGGTCTGAGAGAGTACATGATATAATTTTGATTTTCTTAAATGTACTGAGACTTGTTTTGTGGCCTAATATAGTCTATCTTGGAGAATGTTCCATGTGCTGATGAATAGGATGTATATTCTGCAGTTGTTGGGTAGAATGTTCTGTCAATATCTGTTAAGTCCGTTTGTTATAAAGTATAGTTTAAGTCCATTGTGTCTTTGTTGACTTTGTGTCTTGACGACCTGTCTGGTGCTGTCAGTGGAGTATTAAAGTCCCCCACTCTTAATGTGTTGTCATCCATCTCATTTTTTAGGTCTAGTAGTAATTGTTTTATAAATTTGAGAACTCCAGTGTTAGGTGCATATATATTTAGAATTGTGGTATTTTCATGTTGGACTAGTCCTTTTATCATTATATAATGTCCCTCTGTCTTTTGGTTTTTGTTGTTGTTGTTTTTGTTTTTTGTTGAGATTAAAGTTTGCTCTTGTTGCCCAGGCTGGAGTGTAATGGTGTGATCTTGGCTCACCACACCTGCTCCCCAGGTTCCAGCGATTCTCCTGCCTCAGCCTGCTGAGTAGCTGGGATTACAGGCATGCACCACCACGCCCAGCTAATTTTATATTTTTAATAGGTTTCTCCATGTTGGTCAGGCTGGTCTCGAATTCCCGACCTGAGGTGTTCTGCCCGCCTCAGCCTCCCAAAGTGCTGGGATTACAGGTATAAGCCACCCCGCTGGGTCCCCTCTTTGTCTTTTTTAACTGCTATTGCTTTAAAGTTTGTTTCCTCTGACATATGAACAGCTACTCCTGCTTGCTTTTAGCATCCATTTGCATGGAATATCTTTTTCCACCCCTTTATCTTAAGTTTATGTGAGTCCTTTTGTGTTAGGTGAGTCTCTTGGAGACAGCAGAAGCTTGGTTGGTGAATTCTTATCCATTCTGTCATTCTGTATCTTTTAAGTGGAGCATTTAGGCCATTTACATTCAATGTTAGTATTGAGATATGATGTACTATTCTATTCATCATGCTATTTTTTTCCTAAATACCTTTTCTTTATTGTGTTATTGTTATATAGGTCCTGTGAGATTTATGCTTTAGGGAGGTTCTATTTTGTTGTATATTGAGGATTTGTTACAGGATTTAGAGCTCCTTTTAGCAGTTTTTGTAGTGCTGGCTTGGTAGTGGCAAATTCTCTCAGCATTTGTTTATCTGGAAAAAACTGTATCTTTTCTTCATTTATGAAGCTTAGTTTCACTGGACACAGAATTCTTGGCTGACTATTGTTTTGTTTAGGAGGCTAAAAATAGGACCCCAATCCCTTCTACCTTGTAAGGTTTCTGCTGAGAAATCTGCTGTTAATCTGATAGGTTTTTCTTTGTAGGTTACCTGATGATTTTGCCTCATAGCTCTTAAGATTCTTTCTTTTGTCTTGACTCTAGATAACAATGACTACATGCCTAGGCAATGATCTTTTTGCAATGAATTTCCCAGGTGTTCTTTGAACTTCCTGTCTTTAGATGTCTAGGTCTCTAGCAATTCCAGGGAAGTTTTCCTTGATTACTCCCTCAAATATGTTTTCAAAACTTTTAGATTTCTCTTCTTCCTCAGGAACACCAATTATTCTTAGGTTTGGATGTTTAACATAGTCCCAAACTTCTTGGAGGCTTTGTTCATTTTTTTTCCATTCTTTTTCTTTGTTTTTGACAGATTGAATTAATACAAAGACTTGTCTTTGAGCTCTGAAGTTCTTTCTTCTGCTTGTTCAATTCTATTGCTGAGACTTTTTAGTGCATTTTGCATTTCTCTAAGTGTATCCTTGATTTCTAGAAGTTGTGATTGTTTTTTAATTTATGCTATCTATTTCACTGAAGAATTTTCCTTTCATATCCTGTATCATGTTTTTGATTTCATTAAGTTGGACCTCACTTTTCTCTGGTGGCTCCTGGATTAGCTTAATAACCTTCTAAATTCTTTTTCTGGCAATTCAGATATTTTTGTCTTGGTTTGGATCCATTGCTGGTAAGCTGATATGATCTTTTGGGGGTGCTGAAGAACCCTGTTTTGTCATATTACCAGAATTGTTTTTCTGATTCCTTTTCATTGGGGTAGACTATGACAGAGTGCAGATCTGGGATTCAAGGACTGCTGTTCAGATTCTTTTGGCCCACAGGGTGCTGCCTTGATGTGGTGTTCTCCCCCTTCTCCTAGGAGTGTGGCATCCTGAGAGCCAAGCTGTAGTGATTGTTTCTGCTCTTCTAGGTCTGGCAACCCAGTGGAGCTACCAGCTCTAGGCTAGTACTGGGGAGTGTCTGCAATAAGTCCTGTGATGTGATCCGTTTTGGGGCCTTACAGGCTGCTCTGGTGAAGGTATCAGGGTAGTGAAGTGGACACCATAAGGGTCCCTGGTTGTGTTTTTATTTAGTGCACTGATTTTGTGTTGGTCGGCCTCCAGCCAGAAGGTGATGCTTTCAAGAGTGCATCAGAGCTGGGCATGGTGGTTCACACCTGTAATCCCAGCACTGTGGGAGGCTGAGGCGGGTGGATCACCTAAGGTCAGGAATTCAAGACCAGTCTGCCCAACATGGGGAAATCCCTTCTCTACTGAAAATACAAAGATTGGCTGGGCATGGTGGCGGGTATCTGTAATCTCAGCTACTTGGGAGGCTGAGGCAGGAGAATCACTTGAACCCAGGAGGCAGAGGTTGCAGTGAGCTGAGATCGCACAATTGCACTCCAGCCTGGGCAACAAGGGCAAAACGCCATTTCAAAAAAAAAAAGCGCATCAGCTGCAGTCCTATAGAGAAGATGCAAACTTGCCCTAGGGACACCTGGTTAAGTATTCAGGTTTCTCAGACAGTGGGCAGGGCTGTAGGGCTCCCAGGAGATGATGACCTTTGTCTTTGGCTACACTGGCAGGTAGAGGATGACCACCAGGTAGAGGCAGGGATAGATGTGTCTGAGCTCAGCCTCTCCTGGGCAGGGCTTGCTGTGGCTGCCATGGGGGATGGGGGTGCAGTTGTAACTCCAATGGAGTTATATTCCCAGGGTGATTATGGCTGCCTCTGCTGAGTCATACAGGTTTCCAAGGAAGTGGGAGAAAGCCAGCAGTCACGGGCCTCACCCCGCTCCCATGCAGCCTGAAGTCCTAAAGGCCGGTCTTACTCCCACTGTGCCCCACCAACAGCACTGGTGGTGACCAGGGCTGAGAATTGGTCCCAAACCGCGAGCCTCCCCGTTGAGAAAGCAAGCTGACTCACAGTTTTTCAGCATCCCATGGAGCCTACAGCAGTGATACAGTTCCTTCAAAGGGTCTGTGGATTCTCTCGGCTTTACTGGTATGTTCCTGCTGTAGTTCTTGGAGCAATGGTTCACAATCAATCTCCACACACTGCTCTGTCCGTCCGAGTGGGAGCTGCAAGCTAGTCCTGCCTCCTATCTACTATCTTCTAGCTGCAATAATGACATTTCTAATAATATGACGAAGTATCTAGATTTGGCACATTTCTTGATGGACTATTTCCATTGAGTATAAATGAAATCACTATATTATCTAAGAGTAAGCTGTTTTATTTACTTTCTGTATAAGCCTTATCTTGACATCTATGATGGGGGGATGTTTGGTAAAGCTTCATAATTGTTATTTCTATCACTCACTTTGCTTCCTGTTTGTCATTATTCACTATCCCAGGTTGCTATTTTTCTTCTCTGTTTTTTTCAAGCAGTGGTTCGCAAGCACGGCTACACATTAGAATCACTTCTAAAGCTTTTAAACAATACTAATGCCTGAGCCCCAAGTCTAGAAATTCTTATTTAATTGTCTGTGATCAGACTTAATTATTCATATATTCAAAACTTCCAAGATGATCCTAAGTGCAGTCAGGGCTGAAAACCATGATCTAGAGGAGTTTACTTTGCTTCAGAACACCTAAGTCACGTGGACATATCTTAATAATGAGAAAGACAGGGGTCATTAAAAGGGTTATACTATGGGAGTGGCAACTTTACTCACTTTCTTCGACTTAATATGAAGAAGTCTTTCTAGAAGAGTCAGAATGATTTAAAAAAAAATTTAGACACACTACAAGTTCTACAAAGGCAAGGACTATATCTATCCTAGTGATTATTGTATTTTCAGGTGTTGGTAGTTCCGTGCTGATAACATATAAACACTTGATAAAAATTTACTGGATGAATGAATGAATAAACAACTGCACTGAGAGCAAACATGAGCTTAGTGGAAACTACAGCATGTTTCTTATGACAATGCTATCTGACTATAAAATTGTCTTCTCCTGAACATTTTGTACTGCTCCTCTACTGTGTTGCTCCTGTGTCTCAGCCCCTAAAGAAATTTCCCAGGTAGTTGTGTATAGGAGTCAGCAAAGTTCATAAGATTCAGTGGTGATCTTTCAAATACTAGATATAAATTACAGAGACAGTACATAATTTCAGTTTTTATTTATTGTCTACTTAGAGTTATTTCTATTTCTCACAAAAGGGGCTCATCAGCTACTAAGGTGTGGGTGTTCCTTGTGGGATCAGTAGCCAATTTGTAAGAAATGATCAATGCTTGTAGCAGTTCCTTATTATACACTAATCTAGGTTCAACTTCCATGGAAAATACACTTCTGGTATAATCCTAATTGTCCAGAGTTTGTTTGCTTTTCCTTTATAATACAGTTTTGCTTTTCTTTAATAGTAAGAGTCTTTAGTAATAATTCGATTCTTGAGTGCCTACTTTGTATAAAAAATGCTTTAATACCCATTTTTAAAATTTAATTATGCCACTAACTTTATAAAACAGGTATTACCTTCCCCATTTTACAGACGGGAATTAAAGTATCAAAAGACTGACGTAACTTTCTCAAAGGCAAATGGTTAGCTGGTAACTGAGTAGAAATTTAATTCCTGGTCTACTTAACCCCAGTTTCTGAACAATAGATTAGTTTCTCTTCTCTTCCCTCAACCAACAAATCCCACCACCACCCCCAACACAACTACCATCATTCCATCTTCAGGGAATCTTACACTTGAGTGTTTCATATTTCTTCATTTCTGTCTAGAAATAGTTCTTTCTCTTTATGTATGTCCTGAGGGTCTTTTACTCATCTCTGAACCTGAGACTAAAAAAAGTTAAAAATTTTTATTACTGTATTACTCTTCTAAATTTATAGTATTCTAGAATGACAGTAATAAAATCATTACATAAGTGCAAATGATACATTATGCTTAGTCTATTAAAGTTCTCCTTCACAGTATCAATGAATAAAATTAAAATTTATTTTCAATTTCTTTTAAAATATTTCATACCTGCAAAAATGAAGATATTAGGTTTCTGCTTGTTATTTATAAGTTAAATGATATATTAAATGATGTTTGCAGCAGATTTTTTTTAAAGGCAGTTTTCAAAACCTAATAGTAAAGTATCTGTTTTATCAATGGCAGGTTAGAAGCTTTTTAATACTTTACCCACAAACATACTATAAGAACAATACTTTATCATTCTTCTTAATGGTCCAAACAAGGGCTACCTGCTTTTCTCATTCTTCCTGTGTATGTTTAAAAGCATCTGTGCCATTTTATCAGCCTTAACAGGACAACGTAGTTACCCCTTCCAACTATTATGCTTATAACCTCAATTATTTAAAAACAGGTAGGGACAACTTATAAAATCTGTATATAAGAATAAAGGTATTAACAACTCAGTGACAGAAAGTAGGTGATGATAGGGATGGGGTAAGGAAATTTAGGACAATGTTTGCTTCTTTTTAAGAACAGTTTTTATACGAAGGGATGTAGGCTGTCTGCTAACCAAGTTAATCTTAGCCAGTGGGTAAGAATGCTCTGTATTCTAAGGCCAATGGTGACTGCTGAAAAAGAGCCAAAGTTTTCCAAACAGAGTGGCTCTTGTTGTCTTTGTGTGAACTGACTGGCTCTTGGACTTTCCAGAAAGGGTAGGTTTTCATGGTTTGAGTGGTCAGAAAAGGATAGCCTGAAAGATTGGTCCAAAAGCGTAAAACCATCAGGATATAACATTAAACCATTAAGAGATTATGAAATTAGCATTAGTTACAGTAACTGGAAATAAGTCTTTTGCTTATTTCATTCACTTTTTTTCATATTGAAATCTGAAAAGAAATTAAAATAATTGTAGACAACAAATCTAGGCCTAATATGTGTATTTATATGCAACAATGTACATTTATTGCCACTAAATATTCCCTCTTAACTACTCTGAATTGCTTTAACTAGTTATTTGACATATGGGTAATAATAAAATTTATATTCTGCTATAATATGACATTGTAATTTATACTTTCAAACTTACAAAGTTTAAAAGGAAAGATGAGTATTGTAAACATACCAACAATCACTACACTAGCTTTAAGAAAGCTAACAGGCATGCAATTTCCTCTGAAGCTAAAGTGTAAAGAAAAAAAATAGTCAGGTCAGCAAATATTTACTGAAATTTGCTGGGTACTATGACGCATACAGAAATGATCAGTGTCTGAACTATATCTGAATAATTTCTGTTAAACCTGAAATGCAATTATTTTTGAAATGGAAAAGACCACCAAACTCAATTAGCATTTTAAAAAATGACAAAAATCAGTTGCTCTCTGTGTTTTAAAGGAATTTCAAATATGCCTTATAAGAAATTCACATTAGGGGCTGCATTTCTATGTATTTTGAGTAAACTAACCAAAATCACTTAACATTCACAAGGAAAAGAGATGAGAGTAGAACAAAATGAAAGAAGTGTGAATGTAGTAAAAAAAAAAAAAAAAAAAAAAAATCAAAGAAAAGAAAGAAAAGGAAAAAAAAGTCCTAGAAGGCTTAGAAGACTTTTTTTTCTTGCTCTTGGCAGAAGGAACAAAGCAACAAGCAATCTCCAGTGCTAAGAAAAATGTAGACATGAATTAATGGTGATTAGAAATTGGTAAATATTACCAGCTTCTTTATAAATGGCTCTCCTAAACATGCTATGGTTAATGGTTTAGGGTACAAAAGACATGACCAAAGCAAAAGCCATAAAAGAGGCTTTTATGCTAAGGAAATAATTTATACAATAAACACAAGTGTAGTCATTCCAGCTGGCATGCTGCTATCCATCTTAATTATTGCAATAAATGAACCACTGGCCATCACATTTAAAAGACTATGGAAAACTGGATGGCTACCAAAAGATCAGAAAGAAAAGCTTTATGTTAAAATAAAGTGATGATTAAATTGAAAATCAGGCCATAATGCTGATGATACATTTTCGCTGGGCTAAATAAGGTAGCATTGTCTTTGAAAATTATATTTACTTGACCTCATACATTACTCAATAATTTAATAAGCAACTACATAATTTGTGCACTATCCACATACCAGATTGTATTTACAGAAAGCATTTTTTCTACTGAAAAAAATGAAAGAGGGAGGGCTGCAGTGGGCATGGGTCAGCACAGCACAGGCTAATTGAAGTTCTGGTATATAGACAGCACTGCCTCTTCTAGGACAGCTGTTCTCAAAGTGTGGTGCCAGGACCAGCAACATCAGCAACATATGGGACCCTTTTAGAAATGCAAATTTGGAACACCTCTTCAGAAATAGTGAATCTGAAACTCTAGGTGTAAAGCCCAACAGTCTATGTTTTAACAAGCTCTCCAGGTGATTGAAAGGCACTTTCAAGTTTAAGAACCACCATTCCACCAAAACAAAAGCTTCATAGGACCATGTTTTGTTTACTGCTGCATCCCTAGCATCCAACTTAACACAGTAGCTAACCAATGGTAGTCACTCAACAAATACTTGTTGAATTAATTAGTTAAGAAAGCTTTTATTAAAAAGTGGATTTAAAATGATATTCTAAACCATTATTTTACATATTTTAGTGCTGTCAATTTTATTTATCAAACAGAAGTTCAATTTTTTAAAAAGCTTCATTTTATTGGTTCAGTTCTTATTTGCGTTTAGTCAAATTATATTTGGAAAACAAAGTGTTCTTTAAAAAGGTATGTGACAATCATTAAATGAATAGTTTAGAATTTCTGAATGAGTGGTTAATTTGTTGTGTTTTGTTGTTATTGAAAATTGGAGGGAGGGTTATTTGAAGAAAGATTGATCATGAAAAATGGAATCTACTACCTATTCATGAATATATTATGTTATGTTAAATAACAAGAAGTGATATCTGTAAGTTTAAATTGATATGCTTAAATCTATCATCTCTATACCTGGTATAAATTATTTTTTAAATTTAGTCACCCATTTAAACTTGCAGTTATCACTTTTTGTTATTCAACATAACATAATGTACTTATATAATTTTGAATTACAAAGCAACTCTAGCACTTTGACTAGGTTTACTTCATATACACATGTGTACAACTTGCAGAAGATACAGTGTTTTTCTAAAGTAATGTTTATAAGGAATAAACAAAAATCAAAACTTAAAACAATAATATAATATTTATCTGTAAAGTTTAAACTCACATTGCCAGTTAGATAAGGGAACAAATGCCAAGAGAAAAATTTATTAATCTCAAAAGGCAGAGTAACGGCCTCATCATTTCACAAAGCACAATTTCAGGAGACACACTTTATTGTATTTTTTTGTGTGAATTATAAACTTTAGTAGAAAATGGGAAATAGGGCAAAGTAATACATTTTAACTGTAGCACACCAATTGATATAGCCTCACAAAAAAAGGTTATTTTAAAAAATTAGTTCAATTCATCTACAATAGGAAACCTGTCACCATAAGCTGAAATGGGATAAAAGTCCACAGATAGTTAACACTTTCATGCCACCTAAAGGTATACACATGCTTTTCATGAAAAATTACTATCTCACATGCTAACATTTAATAAAGGAACTATAAAACTGCTAAGAAATGAATTCAGAGGCTATGGTCTTTGGAAAGGTATGGTAACCTTTAAGAGGGCAATCACGTTTTCCTAAATACTACTTGCAGAGTTAACCATGCCAATAATCACTGACACCATGAACATCAAGGACAGACAGAGGACTGGGCAGTAGGGAAGCTATGGTTCCACCATATTTTTACTGTTAGATAGTAGATATTGCTGAAGAATGTCCAAAACTTCACTAAATCCACTCGAAATTAATTCTACTTAAAAACTCAATTTGTACTAATGCCTGTATTCATCTTTTGTTTCTACCTTTCAGGAAGAAGCCTAGTAAGTTTCTGGTAATCTTGTCCCATTTCTCAGTTTTGCATCTTTCTCCAGATTTGAGACATTGCACAATCAATTCTTGTGCTTTTCCAAGTTCAGTTTTACCCTTTGAGTCTGATCCTTCTTTCCTTTTGGCCCCCACAGATATTCAGATCTCTTGTATTTCAAACATTCTCAGAAAGATCATACCTCCTAGCTCCTAAACCTCCTATTTCTCTCCTTATGATCATCACTAAGCTCCATTCTCTGTCTTCATTGTATTCCAGTGATTTGCACACCTGCCACATCCTTGAATTGTTGAATATAGACACAGTATTTTACTCATTTATTCAGCAGCACATTTATAACTTGCTTATGATCGGTGTCTAATAAATGTTAATTTAATTAAATTAAGCAAAAAGTGCTATAGTAGGCAATTATTTTGCTTGCCCAGTCTGCTTTATTAGCACATCCCAAGGCTTCTTGAAATTGCATGGAAACTTGTCAAATTTCCCTCCTCCAATCTTAGTTGGCTGGTCCTAAAAGGACACCTGACCCAAGCTAAGCCAATCAGAAACCTTTCCCTATGAATTCAGAACTAGGCAAACTATGTTTATTAAATGGAGGAGAACTGAATCCAGGAGATATGGGCTGCCATATGGCCTTAGAATCAAAATGGGATAGTCTTCAGAAAGAGAGAAGGCAAATGAAAAGAAAGAAGAACTGGAATTGAGGAATTGAGTCAGACAGAACTGACAGCCTTCATGCCCTTAATTTAAATTCGTTCTTGAGATCTAAGTCCTAGCTTCATTACAGAGATGCATATTCTACTATAGCTCTCTTACAGAGATTTCTTGTGCCCTCATTATATATCTCCCATGTTTGCTTAAGCTAAATCCTGTTGATTCCTGTCATTGGAGTAAGATATCCTAAATAACATGGTGTCGTAAGTCATATTGAGTTAATTGCTTTTAACTTAATAGTAAAAGAAAAGCATATTTTCATGGGTATAATCTAAAATGGAGAGCTGATGTAAAAGAATCACTTGACACCAAATAGAAAAAAATGTGTCACATAAGTATACATAGAGAACAATTTAGTAAGAAAACATCTCTGGATATAAGAAATAAAAGCTCATTTTTCACTGTGAATTTCTCTATTTCTGTGTACTCTCCAAGAACAAAAAGTTCTTAAATCTTCGTATTATACTTTATAGGATTACAGTGACACTGTATGAAACATCATCCTGAAAAAGTTGCACTGAAGATTGTTCAACCTGAAGAGTGAAAACATATTCCATTGTGGTCACTAAATACATATTTTAATGGAAAGATCTTGAAAGGCCCAAAAAACTGCTAAAAAATTTTAATATCAGGAATCCTTTGTTAATAAGTTGGCAGGGCGGTCATTTGATGAAAAGTCAAATCATACATGTTGATTAACTTAAGATAAACTTTGAGAATAAGTTTATGGCATAAGGTACATGCTTTATTTACTGTGCTCACAGTTATAAAGTTAGAAAATACTCCATGAAATACGGTCATTATTACCTTGCTTGCATTTTATTTCATTAATTATAAAACTACAACTACTTTCCACATTAGTAGAAAAAACGAATACATACAACCGAACCTTACAAGTCTGCTGTAATGGACTCACAATAAACAAAGATAATTTTTGTAAGCTACTGAATTATCTAAAAAATTTCCCAAAATATAGTCACTGGCTTGCCATGCTTGTTTTATGACTGCAGTTAATATTAAAATGGAAAAAGAAACCACCTTTCTGCCTAAGCAATTTTGCAAATGTCAATAAATCTATAGATTGCAGGAGAAAATTGGAGTTGTATAGTACTAAACACAATGTAATTCTGAAATTTAAAAAATATTTTCAGGAGTAGTTTATGGAATATATTACATGTCTTGTGTTTTCCTACAAATAGTGAAAACTTATTAAAATTTCTTTGGGACATAGGTCTGATTTATAAAGCCAGACTAGCTGGAAAGCATCTAAAGAAATCCCTGCAGTTTTGGTAAATGTAAATAACAACAAAGAAGCAGAGATATTTCTGTGGGCCTGTTGAAAAGAGAACCAGGGATTCAGAAAAGCCTAGGCATGAGGGAAGAAATGCAGTCATTTCCAGATCATGACGTTTGGTCTGCAGGAGGTAAGTACCTCAACATGCTTATGCTTCCCTCATCCCGTGCATGTCACTTCTGGGTACTTATGTATGTTCCTCTTAGACACAGACATACATAGGTAGTGAGTCATATGTCAGGGAAACACGTGGCAAAGTAAAATGGGAAGTAAACAAAATCAACCGATTGTTTTATATTATTCTGTATTTTATTGGTGGATTCAATTGTTTAAGAATGAAATTTTAATATTTTCAGCTTTAGGAGGCTTACAGGCTGTTTTCATACTTAGTCAAAGTACTATAGTACTTGGGTACTAGTGAAAGTACCATAGTACTTGAATACTGATACGGACCTCTTGAAATAATGGACTCGAAATATTTTATAAAAATACACAGGCAAAAAATAACAGTATTTTGATATTATTGGCTGCTTTTCCAAATTTGCAATTATGCATATTTGAGTGAGTTTAAAATAAAATTTAGATAATATAAATTCCAAATCATGTGGAAATCTTACATGTATCTTCATGGAAATAAATAATAGGGCTTTTTGTGTTTATTTGTTTTGTTCTTCTGTTGATTTTGACTTATAATGCAGAATTATGGTTAAGAAGGTACCAGACATCAAATAATCCTAAATCTGGACACTGTATTTCATTCATGTAGTATATTTTACTTCTAAACACTGCTTTCCAAATGCTGGCTTTCCAAATGTCTCAAGTCAGACATAGGATTAAACAATGTTAAATTTCTTTATACCAGGAGTTAGCGAAGCTCATTTCTATTGTGAATTCTAAGAGTGAGTGTAAGAATATACCATTCCAAAATTAATTTGGTTGTGGTCTAATTATTTGGATCACAAGAATTTAGGAAATACTTCTCCAGAAATACTATGCCACAGTTTTTAAAATAATCCATTCTTTTAAGTGTGGTTCAACAGTCTTGAGTGTCAAAACATTATTATTGATACAAAATTTAAATTCCTCTTATGGTACGCTTTCTTCTCACACTTGCTTGCCGTCACATGTATAAATTTATTTCTACTGAAGAATATTTGCACTTCTGTTAACTATATGTTTGGGTTATTTTTTTTTTTTTTTAGTAGATATCCTCTAGGCTTACATTGTTACACTTGCGAATCACTTCAAAACATCAAGCAAGAAGCAAACTATGCAACTTCATCTTAAATGTGATTTAACTTAAACATAGACTAATATTAAGAATGGCAATAAAAACGAAAGATCCTTTTAATGCCAATATGTTTGTAGGTTTATTATAACAAATAAGAAAAAAATTCACAAGCCTAAGGAAGGGGAAAAGAAACAAGTAACACATAAAAATGAGTACAACTGTTATCCTAAAGTTTCATAGGGACTATAACCAAAATTCCTAATTTCTCAATTCATAATAAATAAATTACTATGTGAGAAGATGTATCTTGTCTACAGTTTTGGTAGTAATACTGTTGTTACAATAATTTTGCACTACAATCAAGCTAGAACTCAAGATCAAGAAACTCACTCAAAATCACACAACTACATGGAAATTGAAAACCTGCTCCTGAATGACTCCTGGGTAAATAATGAAATTAAGACAGAAATCAAGATGATCTTTGAAACCAATGAGAACAAAGAGACAATGTACCAGAATCTCTGGGACACAGCTAAAGCAGCGTTAAGAGGTAAATTTATAGCACTAAATGTCCACATCAAAAAGTTAGAAAGATCTCAAGTCATAAACCTAACATCACAACTAAAAGAACTGGAGAACCCAAAGCAAACAAACCCAGAAGCTAGAAGAAGGCAAGAAATAAGCAAGATCAGAGCAGAATTAAAGGAGATAGAGACACACACACACACACACACAAAACCCTTCAAAAAAATCAATGAATCTAGGAGATGTTTTTAAAAATAATAATAATAATAAAATAGACTGCTAGCTAGACTAATAAAGAAAAAAAGAGAAATCAAACAGACATAATAAAAAATGATAAAGGAGATATTACCACTGAAACCACAGAAATACAACCAACCAACAGAGAATACAATAAACACCACTATGCAAAGAAACTAGAAAATCTAGAAGAAATGGATAAATTCCTGGATACATACACCATTCCAAGACTAAACCAGGAAGAAGTGGAATCCCTGAATAGACCAAGAGTAAGTTCTGAAATTGAGGCAGCAATAAATAGCCTACCAAACCCCCCACCCCCCCCAAAAAAATGGCCAGGACCAGAAGGATTTACAGCTGAATTCTACCAAAGGTACAAAGAGGAGCTGACACCATTTCTTCTGAAACTATTCCAAAAACTGAAAGGGAGGCACTTCTTCCTAAATCATTTTGTGAGGCCAGCATCATCATGATACCAAAACCTGGCAGAAATACAACAAAAACAAAAAGGAAAACTTCAGGCCAATATCCCTGATGAACATTGATGCAAAAATCATCAATAAAATACTGGCAAACTGATCCTGCAGCACATCAAAAAGCTTATCCGCCACAATCAAGTTGGCGTCATCCCCAGATGCAAGGCTGGTTCAACATACATAAACCAATCAATGTAATTCATCACATAAACAAAACTAAAGAAAAAAAACCACAATAATTATCTCAATAGATGCAGAGAAAGTCGTTGATAAAATTCAGCATCCCTTCTATAAACCAGGTATTGAAGGAACATACTTCAAAATAATAAGAGCCATTTATGACAAACCCATAGCCAATATCCCACTAAAAGGGTAAAAGCTGGAAGCATTCCCCTTGAAAACCAAGACAATACAAGGATGCCCTCTCTCACCACTCCTATTCAACATAGTATTGGAAGTTCTGGCCAGGGAAATCAGGCAAGAGAAAGAAATAAAGGATATTCAAATAGGAAGAGAGGAAGTAAAACTGTCTCTCTTTGCAAACGACATGATCCTATATCTAGAAAACTCCATCATCTTAGCCCCGAAGCTGATAAGCAACCTCAGCAAAGTCTCAGGATAAAAAATCAATTTGCAAAAATAAGAAGTATTCCTATACACTAACAATAGACAAGCAGAGAGCCAAATCATGAATGAACTCCCATTCACAATTTCTATAAAGAGAATAAAATACCTAGGAATACAACATACAATGGATGTGAAGGACCTTTTCAAGGACAACTACAAACCACTTCTCAAGGAAACAAGAGAGAACACAAACAAATGGAAAAACATTCCATGCTCATGGATAGGAAGAATCAGTATTCTGAAATGGCCATACTGAATACTATGGTGAAAATGGCCATACTGCCCAAAGTAATTTATAGATTCAATGCTATTCCCATCAAACTACCATTGACTTTCTTCACAGAATTAGAAAAAAAAATACTTTAAATTTCATATGGAACCAAAAAAGATCCCATATAGTCAAGACAATCCTAAGCAACAAGAACAAAGCTGGAGGCGTCATGCTACCTGACTTCAAACTACAAGGTTACAGTAACCAAAACAGCATTGTACTGGTACCAAAATAGATCTATAGACCAATGGAACAGAACAGAGGCCTCAGAAATAACACCACACATCTACAACCATCTGATTTTCGACAAACCTGACAAAAACAAGCAATGAGGAAAGGATTCCCTATTTAATAAATGGTGCTGGGAAAACTGGCTAGCCATATGCAGAAAATTAAAACTGGACCCCTTCCTTAGACATTAGACAAAATTAACTCAAGATTATAAAGTATCAAATGTAAAACCCAAAACTACAAAAACCCTAGAAGAAAATCTAGGCAATACCATTCAGGACATAGACATGGGCAAAGATTTCACGACAAAACATCAACAGCAATTGCAACAAAAGCAAAAATTGACAAATGGGATCTAATTAAACTAAAGAGCTTCTGCACAGCAAAAGAAACTATCATCAGAGTGAACAGACAACCTACAGAATGGGAGAAAATTTTTGCAATCTATCCTTCTGACAAATGTCTAATATCCGGAGTCAGTCTGCAAGGAACTTAAACAAATTTACAAGAAAAAAAAAAACCAACAACCCCATTAAAAAGTGGGCAAAGGATATGAAGAGACAGTTCTCAAAAGAAGACACTTATGCGGCCACAAACATATAAAAACAAAGCTCAACATCACTAATCATCAAAGAAATGCAAATCAAACCACAATGAGATACCATTTCATCCCAGTCAGATTGGCGATTATTAAAAAATCAAGAAACAACAGATGCTAGCAAGGCTGTGGAGAAATAGGAATGCTCTTACACTGTTGGTGTAATGTAAATTAGTTCAATCATTGTGGAAGACAGTGTTGTGATTCCTCACAGACCTAGAACCATAAATACCGTTTAACCTAGCCATTCCATTACTGGGTATACACCCATGGGGAGAGAAATCATTTAAGATACATGCAAAGGTATGTTCCTTGCAGCACTATTCACAGTAGCAAAGACATGGAATCAACCCAAATGCCCATCAGTGATAGGCTGGATAAAGGAAATGTGTTACATAAATACAATGGAATACTATGCAGTCATAAAAAGGAATGAGATAATGTCTTTTGCAGGGACATGGATGAAGTGGGAAGCCATTATCCTTAGGAAAGTAATGCAGGAACAGAAAGCCAAACACCACATATTCTCACTTATAAGTAGGAGTCAAACAATGAGAACACATGGACACAGGGAGGGGGACAACACACACTGGGACCTGTTGAGGGGGTAGGGGGAGGGACAGAATCAGGATAAATAGCGAATGCATGCAGGGCTTAATACCTAGGTGATAGGTTGATAGGTGCAGCAAATCACCATGACACACGTTTACCTATGTAACAAATCTGCACGTCCTGCACATGTATCCTGGAACTTAAAATAAAATTAAATATAAAAAATAAAAAATAATACAAATTTTGCACTAGTAGTTTATTTTAAAATAATGTACATATTATAAATATTCAAATCAGATAAAGTATATACTTAAAAAATATGAAGACTTCCCTCCTATCTCATATTAGCAAGCCTCCCTTTCAGAGATGCCCATTATTAAGATTCTTGTGTGTTTTTTAGGAAAAAAAAAATCTATGTATATGTGAGCATACAAGTAGGTATATAGTTTTGTGTGTTTCAAAACACATTCCATTTTAAGCAAACATACCACACACTGTTTTGCATATCTTTTTTCTCACTTTCATCCCTGTATTTTTAATAAATAAGGATAAAGAAAATTGTAGTGGGATAACTTTCTACATAACAGAGTATTTTTCCTCTTTTCTATTTGAATGTGTCATATTTGTCATATTTAGTACACCATATTTTCCACTTTTCTTGTATAAATAATAAATAGCTAACATTTCTGAAGTCTTTTCTACTTGCCATTCACTTTCCTCATCACTTTCCAAAAATTATCTCACTTTGTTCATTCAACAAAGAATTCATATAAATACTGTTATTCTGTTCATTTTACAGATAAAGAAATTGGCTTAGAGATTTTACTTGCCCACCACTTAAGTTACTTGTTTCAATTAGGCTTTCTTCCATTTTTCTTTCATAAGATCCTTAACATACTCATTCAATCTTTACTGTCTAAAACGTGATTGTAAAATCTCATGGCTTTGAATCCTCAAGAGCTAAAGATCCACATGGTGTGATTAGGACCATTTGGGATCTAATTATTAAGTTCAAAATATACCAATTATATATTTTTTGAAAGAAAGAAATATCTGGTTTCTTAACCCTAGTAAGTTTTCCTAGGAAAGTATTTCTATAACCAAATATGTAGTGAAGCTTCAGGTCCAACATCCCCAAAATAAAAAATCATAAACAATCTGAACCAGAAGGAATCTTAAATTACAGTTTATTCCTGTTAAATTACACATAAGAAAAATGTTGCCTTTATTACTAAATTTATCATCAAATTTACCATCTTTCTGTACTAAACTAAGTTTAAAGAGGCAGCAGAACATCTCTGCTTGGAGTATGGTATATGTATAACATTTTGTAATACTATAAGAGGTAGAAGTCCCTGAGTCTTCCTCCAAAGTAGTATTTCAAATTGGAGGAACTAGCTTTTTCCTTCAGCAATTGCATGCTGTGTTGTTTTTGTTGTGGGACAGTTGTCTGCGGAGATGAGGAATCATGGATCAGTGTTCTCATCACAGCTCTTAATTCACCTTTTACCTCTTCCTTCACAAGGTCTTTTCCCTTCTTTACAACAACTGTATTCTATAGTTTTAATCATGTTTTTCTCTGAACCAAACCTAATTTCTCTATATTATAAATATAACATTATACTCTCCTGAAAAGTTTGTTCAGTGTTAAGCAGAGGGGAGTATGTACCTCCTTGTCTTTATATTCTCCACACTCTGTTACTGCTTGCTTATACTGTAGTGCATTTTTATTCCTATGTCTCAATTATTTTATTGATGGTGCACGGTGACTGGGAAATCTCAATCTGCAAAATGTTACATGCTTAGTGCTTCATTATGGATACTGATGAGAACAAAAAAGTGCAAATTTTTAAAAAAGAGACAATGCAAGCATCATTTTTATTTGGCAGTAGAATAAAGTCTCACAATCACATAGAAGGGAGCCCTCTCAGTTGTAACCTAATGTCGTCATTGTACAAGCAAAGAAGCAGAACAGAAATATGAAGTGATTAACAAAAATCTCAGGGCTGCTGGTAAAGGTAGGACTGGGTCTCCTGTTTCCTTCTCCAGCCTTTCACATCGCTCTGCCACTGATCACTACTAAAAGCCCTCAGCGAGAAGGAAGTTCCTGGTCTCAATTATTAACTTGACAATGATCCTGGTAACCGTTACTGATTCAACAGTGATGAACCAACGTTCATTACTAAATATTTTTCCATTTAATCACTAAATAATAGAGTAAGTGAAGCAGACTATTTACATAGAATCTGTTTTCTTAAATTCTTTCTTATTGTATTGTACGTGAAGCAACTATATTTAACAATGTAGGTGTGTAGTGAACAAGTACAGACAGGTTCTGCTGTGAGAATCAATGTTGTTTTTTTTAAAAGTTAGTACCTTCTGTATCCTTCAAACATCTAAAGAGAAAAAGCTAATAGATTGTGCAATATTTCCAGAAGGCAAAGTAACAAGCAACAGAAAGTAAAGTAAAAGATGATCTTATGTTTGAAATGTTTCTGAGCTTTGTTTGATGGTTTCTTGATTGTGTGTGTGACTGTGTGTGTGAGGGTGGGAAGGATTATTTATTTTATTAAGTATAATAATAATTATAATTAATTAATTATTATAATAATTATAATTAATTAATTATTATAATTAATTAAATAATATATTATTTATTTTTATTTTATTTTATTTTTATTTCCACCTGCCCTTCCCTGTAGCAGCAACCTCATTTGGAAGCTCAGCCTGTGAGACTACTACATACTGCTGTGGAACATAGAATTAGTCCTCAGTTACTCTAAAGATTTATCTTGTGGAAAAAATCTCAAGATTTCTCAGATTGGAGAATGACCTGGGGTAAAAAGAAGAGGCAAACTGAAAATTTGTCAGTTTGAACTGTCACCAACATTCACTATAATTTTACGTAGGGTGAGACTGAAACTATTGGAAAAATAATGTTTATTGGGTAATTTGCTCATGCTACCTTTGATGGGTGCTTTCAGATGAAAGAGTTAAGATCAAAAGAATAACATTCCAAACACTGGGGAGTATGCTTGGAAAAGGAATATAATGATACTCGTTATCTGGTCTTTCCTGAATTAGCGCTTTGCATCTAAACATGTATGCTTCTTTTAAATACACCTAGCTTGATGGGAAAGAATATACTTTCCACACAAATTTAATTTTAAATGAAAAAACCTTCAATTCACTAAGGAAACAATTACATATATATGTTTACTGTGGTATAATGACAAGCCCAAGTCTAGACTGTCAGGAAGCAGGGTCTAATGCTGGGGACCCATGGGGAATACGGATAGGAAGGTAGGGTGTAGAGAAACATCTTGCACAAATTAGGCATTTTGGGTAATGTCTACAGCCAATGAGAATGGATTTAATTGGGCTCTATTTTTGAAAACAAAACAAAACAAAGAAATCTGTAACTAGAACCAAATCCATTTATGTTGGCCTTGAGTATTTCTATTCAGTTGGCCCATGCATAAACCATTGTGCAGTTGATTCAAAACAGATGTAGAGGCACCTGTTCTAACAAAAGACATTTTACTGATTCACTTCTGTCTTCCTAACTCTGCTTTTCTAATATTAATTTCTTCTTTCTTCAGATTTGTTTACCCAAACTTCCCTTTTCAGAATTTGAGAAGCCACCTACTTGTTTCTCTGTTATACTCATTTCTTAATTTTAACTTCCTCTATAGTCTTGGAAGGTCAGCTCTTCGGGTGAAGAGAAGCAGAAGCTCAATACCCAAGTCTTCTTTCAGGCCCATCAATGCCTAAGTTTAGAGCAGATCATTCAATAGTATGTGCTCCATTCGCCCATGAGGGAGTAGTTTTGAAAACACTGGTTTTCTAGATTCTCACTGGTTCAGTTATGGAACTGAACCTATATAGACAAGTCTTCAGCACCCACCACAGATATGAATATATTCAGATGCACTCAGTTGAGAGTCAACATGTGCATGGCATATTTATATAATTGTACTATTAAGTAATATTCTTTAGACTATTTAACTGAGCTTTAGTTTCATTATAGAATTAAGGAGACGAATACAATTCAGAATTCCTAAAATTTAATAAAGAACCATAAATTCACATCTGTTGTTGTAAAATTTGACAAACATTGTTAAATTTGGACAAAAATGCTCTGGATTTCAAGACATCCTTGCATCAGAATTTCTCTGTAGGAAGTTTCTTTCCAGCCATTGCTCTTCCCACTTCAAAATAAGAAATTAACTGAATGTTAGTTATTGAGCAGAGATTCAAATTTGGGCTTACTAGAATGTATTACCAATTAAGTGTCATGGCAAAGCAGTAAAGAAAATTTATTTTACATCATGATGCTACTGGTCCACATAAACAGTTTGTTGTAATTTTAAACAGCAAGTTCCTCTTCACGCTGGCTTTTCATCTTATCTTTCTTTCCTCTCTGAAGAGAGGACCACTCATTCCTCTCCCCCTTTCTCTTCAGTACAAGCTGCTCCTTTAAGCTTCATTTGTCCTCCAGCTTTTACAGAATACTCTCTTTTACTGGAATCACATCTTTTATTATAAAACTTGGCTTTTCAATCTAATCCTATTTACATATACTAAAATAAGGCTTGTTAATGATGAAAATTATTTCACCACATTAACTCTAGATTCTATTTCCATGGAAAATTGAGAACTCTATATATTTTTATATGTTTGTGGAAAGATTATTTTGTTGGGTGACAACATCATGAATGTGAAGCCTAGATTACATGCCAAGAATCCAGGAACCAGACAGTATTTGTCTTAGAAATGGATGACATTTTTTCAAGTAATAGAAAAAAATTTTTAAAAAAATTGTCATGTAGCCTCTTTGATTAATCCAGAATCTTAACTGATCACTGATAGGGCCCAACTAGGTTTATATATTTCAACAAAGAGAAAATCTTGCTTACTTGGCTTTATTTGATAATGCCTTTGCTCTGGCTACCTTTTGATACATAAACTACACTGCATTCAAAGTCTTATATTTAAAAGGGTGAAAGTAAGATTACAATTTATAATTTAAAAAATTAAAAAGGGTCACAGTTTTTAAACTTAAAATTGGTTTACAAATATATTAGCCATTCTTTCGTAAAGTACTATTTTACATGGAATACAGCAGGTACTTAATAAATGAGAGTCAGTGATAATGTGTTGTACTTATATTGGTTTATCTGGACAAGTATTTTAAATAATATATTAGAAAAGTCTTAGAATTTCTGGGCAAGAATTCAGAAGACAGCTTGCCTCGGAGACCAAAGAAGTAAAAATTTACTAACAAGGTAAACTGGACAGGTGATACGGGAATTGGCAGAGTAAAATCATGATACAGAAGTTAAAATTCTGAAGGATGGGGAAGGATCAAAAGTAAAGTAAGGAAATAAAACAAAGCTTATAAAAAAGGACTTAAGTTGAAAGATTATAAGAATTTAAGATTATTTTGTCTTAATCTGGTGTCTCAGAGCAGAGACACCAGACTTAAAACTATTAAGTTTTCAGCTATCAAATACCATTGAATAATGAGATCTGTGATAAATCCAATTCTGCACTGTTTTTATCAGTAAAGACCTATTTCTTAAAATGATATGTTAGTTTCAAGAGCACAAGGTTTATTTTTCAGTATAAATGAAACATCATTTGAATTTATATAATTTTGTAAAGTTAGTGACTGAATTTTAAAGTTCTCTTTCAATAGTCAATAGTTTTGTAAAAATAATACCAGATTTTCTCCAAATTTTATCTAATATTTTACTCTTAACAGCATTCAAGACACGGTCCACAGTACAGATGTGTTTTCAGTGGTACAAATATATTAAATACTGCCTGCAGTGACTGATCAATCTGCTTATGAAGTCTTTCCTATATTATTTCTGCTAGATTATGAGAAATGCCCTAATCCAAAGGTTTAATCTACTAATTAAAAATAGAACTAATATTATCATTCATTCACTTTTATTTTGAATGTACGTCTACAATTACCCCGTGGGAGAAAAAGTAGTTTTAGTATCTTCACAAACCTACAGTTTTTAAAATAAATTAGTTTAAATAAATTTATATAATTCTCAGGATGATCTCACATTTAATGAACAGACTATGTTCAATATCTATGGAAACTCAAGAAGAGTACTTATGTTAACTTGGATTGGCACCCAGAAGAAATCTAACTTTACTCCACTTGTTTAACACTCAATTTGCATAGCATGGGTAGAACAAAGCAAATTCTTTTTAGGACCATATTTTAGCAGAGTTGTCACTCCCTCAATTTTTAAAAGAAATTGAACAATTTTCTCAGTGTAGATATTTCTTATTCATACAATATTATATGTTGTTGTTTAAAATAGGCTTCATTAATAATTAAGAAATGTAATTTCGACTAATGCCTTTATTCAATTGTCATGTATGTCCTGAGAATGTACTATGTATCAGTAGACTAAGAAATCCAACTTTCACTAATGCATTTATTCAATCATCATGTATGTACTGAAAATGTACTATATATCAGTAGACACTGGGTAGAAAAAAGATTAAGTAGACACACCTCCTGCCTCCGGGAACATAAAAATCCACTAAGGGAGAGGGACAAGAATAAATAGGCAATAAATGAAATGAACTCTGGAACTCCAGAGGACAGGCACCTTAGAGAGATCAGGGAAGAATTTCTGCAGGAGATGGCATATAAACTGTGTTCTGAAGGATAGGGATACAAGTTATTCAGGCAAAGAGAGGGTGATTGGAGAGGGTGTGAAGGAAAGGGTGTTCTTGAATAAGACAGAGACATGAATAACAACCCATCCAGGAAGCATGAAGGGCATGGCACATTTAGAAATATGGCTAGCACATGGAATTCCAAGAAAAATTGTTCTGAGAAATGTAAGAAGAATTTTAAATGCTATACTAAAAAGTTACTATTTTACCCTGACTATATTGGGAAGTGTCTGAAGTATTTGACGCAGAGCAGTTATAAGAGTCGATTCAGATCTTATGTCACTCTGATGGCAGAGGGGAGAAAAGATTAGAAGGGACTAAACAGGTTTGAGAAATACATTAGACTATGTTTACTTTTTTTGGTTTCTTAAAATATGATCACTGGGCTCTATTTTACTCTTGTATAGATTCTGAATCTACAGAGTCTACATAAATGTCTTTGGAGCACATTCACTTTCATACTCCTAAGTTACCTATGGCCTACTTACACTAATGACGTAAAACAATTGCTTTTAGACACTGTAAACTATAGGCTGCAAAGCATCTCATTTTTAGCTTCAAATTCACATTTAAATTTGTATTTCAACCTCAGGATTGCAATGCAATGATGTTTCATTATCAGATGGGAACGATGATATAATGAATATGATACTAACAATTAATAGATAAAGTCTTGGAGTTTGTGAATGGCTTATTTGTTTTATAGAGTGAGTAGATTCAAGGTTATGCCCAATAAATAACATGACATTACTCTCATTCGTATTCTATTTTTTGAGTGGAAAGAGAGGTAGAGTTGAGGGGAGCTACAGCTGACAATTTTGTAATTCTGAACCTGTGGCCTCTTTTCTTTATATGTAATATCTATGTGAATCAGTTGGGTGTATAATCATATTTTGGGGAAATGGGAAAGATTAACTGAGATTTAATTTATTTAAACACTTGAATAATACTAACACCTCTTAAGAGCTCACTATTGACAACCACACTGTTTAATGAACTTTATGTGTATTAATTCATTTAACTTTCACAGCAATCCTACAAGATAGGTGCTATTATTCCCATTGCATAGATTAGTACAGAAAAGGGTTTGAGCAACTTCCCCAATGCCACCCAAATGGAAATTGGAGAATGGAGACACAGGTTTCAAAACTATACGATTTGGCTACAGACACCATATTCTCAAACTCTAATCTATAATGGAAAGTAAGCACAATAAAATGGGCACTTACTTTAAAAAGTATTTTAAATTGTGATTTGTTAAAACTGTGATGAAGAACCCACAGGCCTTTATCACAAAGCTCCCTTCCCAGTATGACCATCATGACAGATAATCTAATTTCAATATGAGATGTTTTAAATCTGTTCCTATGTTGGCAATTCTTAAATATGGCAGACAACTGGATCATTTCGTTTACTGATATAATTTTAGTAATAAACTAGGAGGTCTAATATGTGATATTATACAATATTCTATAGAATGTAATAAAATCATTTCCTTTTCAAATTTAAAAATGAGGCTCATCATTGAATTTTTTTTCTTAATTAGACTTCAGGTAAAATTATTGCTCAACACTGATTCAAACATACAAGTGTGGGTGCATATTCTTCTTCTAAATCAAAGTATAGTTGTGAATCTTAGAATTTTTGAGTTGTGAAGAAATCACATGGTACAATACTTCCATGAGAAAAATGAACCTCATAAAAGGTAAATGAATTGACAGGGTCATATACAGAGTGGATAATAACTCCCTTATGAAGAAACATCCTAGGAGATGTCTTATAAAATTGAAACCATTTAAATTTTTTAACCATGTTAGTGGATTTGTGAAAAAAATCATAAATTTTTGAACAAAATCAACCCAACAACTTCTTTCATTATAACAAAATTAAAAGGTAAAGTAATAATAGATAAGATGATGAATATTAACTTAGCTTGAAAATACAATTTGGGGCCGGGCGCGGTGGCTCAAGCCTGTAATCCCAGCACTTTGGGAGGCCGAGACGGGCGGATCACGAGGTCAGGAGATCTAGACCATCCTGGCTAACACGGTGAAACCCCGTCTCTACTAAAAAAAAAACAAAAAAACTAGCCGGGAGCGGTGGCGGCGCCTGTGGTCCCAGCTACTCGGGAGGCTGAGGCAGGAGAATGGCGGGAACCCGGGAGGCGGAGCTTGCAGTGAGCTGAGATCCGGCCACTGCACTCCAGCCTGGGCGGCAGAGCGAGACTCCGCCTCAAAAAAAAAAAGAAAATACAATTTGGGGTTATCTAAATCAAGAGAATACATAAGAAAATAAAAAAGAAAGAAGACCATTTCCATGTGTGAGTATAGACCATTTCCATGTGGAAATCTATAACTATTTGGTTAAAAATCTAGGCAGAGTAATTTTAAAAGATTTCCTCTACTATTCAAATATGTAATGGTTTTAACTGAATAGCTACCACAAAATTAATAGGAAAACATGCATTATTTTATCATTAGAAATAAACTTTGTTCTCTTTTGAGGCCTTGGTATATTCAAGTATGCTTCTCAAGAGTATACCTACTTTAATCATGTCTAGTGATTTATTATGCAAAAAGTTCAAACAACTAAGAACTGGGGCTTTAAAATACATATTATTATAGAAGCATTTTTTGAATTATATGAATAGAAAGAGGATACTATTCAATTTCCAAAATATCCTTAATATTAAAATTATAGGTTTTTAATAATGTTCACTATTAAATTAGAGGTCACTGGAAAAATCATAATAAATGGAAGGATCCTACAGTGCTCATAAAAGGAAAGTAGTGGAGCTCCCTCTATTGAATTATACTTGAGAAATAATGTATTTAAAATCATAATTTTATTATCAAAATGACTGCATGATAACAATCGGAAATTTTTCTTTCTAAGGTCTAATATTTTCAGATTACAGAAACACATATAATAATGTCAGTTTCTGAGAATAATATAGCACATTACATATGTCTTTATAATTTTAACACTTTTTTTCATTTTTTTTTTGTTTGGGGAAAATTACATTTTAAAGCTATAATTTTCAATTATGTTCTTTTGTTTTTCCTAAAATGGTAAAACTGAAAGGTTACTTGACATTGGTTGAGATTATGAAACATTCTAATAAAATATACTTTCCAGTTTTGTTATGGAAGCCCAAAATATATTCAGATGGAACTGAAATGTTTCTCAATCAGTAAAATGAAGTATTTCACAAGTTTTTCTGATGTGAATAACTAACATTATTATGTTACTGAAAAATGTGATTCATGATGATTATTATTTGGTTGGGTGTCTACAATGTGCCAGGCACTGACAAACATAATATAAACTCATTACCTTCTTGAATATTCCTACCAAATGAACTTAGTAATACTGCTATCCTCAATTAACAAATGAAAAAACAGACAAAAGCTAGAAAGCAAACCTGTGCTCTGATCCATAGCCCAAGCTCTTGAGCTCTTATATAAAGAAATCTATGCTATTCATTGACAGTCTGGAGTCTCTGAGCATAGAGAGTTCACGAAGCGCAAGCAGAGAATAGGTCTTCTAATACCACGGAGATACGGCCATACTGTCTACCATCAAATCAGATGAAACCATCTGGGTGGAGAAAGGTTTTGTTTTAATAAACAGATACGTATTTGCCATTCTAGTATGATAAGAGAAGCTATTTAATCTTATACTAAACAAGCATTTGTCAAGCAGTTCAAATCATTTTCAACCAAATACTTCGGATGGATTCTAGAAAATTATAACCTCTAAACCATACCCTGAAACCCTACTCCTTTTTCACTATTTTATAATTTCTTTAGAAAGGAGACATTTTCTAACAGCAAAGAGGAAATCAGCTGAGGGGATAAAGGTTTTGTTTTAATGAACAGATACGTATTTGCCATTCTAGTATGAAAAGACAAGCTATTTAATCTTATACTAAACAAGCATTTCAAAAAAAAAAAAAACTATTTGAGAACTAGGCAAGCATCCATTGAGGCTGGGTGGAATATGGGGATTTGTGTAATGGAGTAAATCCAAATATATATTACATTTTACTCTTAGATCTGACATCAAAACCGTTATTCATACTTAGACCCATGACCATCTCTGCAAAAATATAAAACCTATACCTTATAATTACCATAAACATTCTTCTTAGAAAGTGTCATACCTATCACCAGGTAGGGAAAATGCTTGCAGAATAAAGTATAAGTGCCCCAAATTTGAACATTTAAAACTAAATACCAGGCAGAAACTGCTTTATTCATGAAATTACAGTATGTGCATAAAAACATTACCGCCATTATGAATATTTATCATTTATTTAAAAATATTACTTTCAGTATATACCATATGGTTTTGGCAAAATCATATACATACTGCTGTTTTCTATATAAAAGTGACTAAAATAGATTTTATTCCTACTTTCCTTAATTGGTTAAAAAATTACAGACTGAAAAATATTTAATGGCACTGATTTTTTAAAAATATTTGTAAAATATTATACTTTTTATCAGTTTATAAAAAATTCTGACAAGCTTTGTTGGAGGAATTGTTCAAAAGATGTTTTACTTAAGCCTTAAACTTGCTGGAAGAATTGTTCGAAATATGATTTACTTAAAAATAACTGAAGTTTGTTTAGTAATGACTATTATACAGGGTTTACAAAGTGGCATTAGTCAGACCACCCATACAATGTATACTGTACCTACAACGGACTAATACAAATATTTGGAAACCATTTCTTTGTGTTGAAAACCGGTATTAAATATACTTTTGACTCAAATATGGCTGCCTCGTAATCCTGATTGTACAGAGTATGAATCTTACAAAATGGAAGAAGTGATGGCTTATAATTACACAGTTTATGTTCTAAAAGTTAATAATCTTATGTGGAAAGAACAATAATAAAAATTCATGGTAAATACTGTCTTTTCCCATTTTTGGCCCAATCTCATATATAATAAAGTTAGGCACCAATACAGCTTTAGCCTTGTATGTGAGTGTGTATGCCTACTACTCCTATAATTCTAACTTTTCCAATAAGCTTTAAATAAGTTAAAATCAACTGATTATACTGGCTAAAAAGAGGAATATAATAGTACAGATTTATGAAGACAGCTTAAGAAAGAGGCATTCTCTTACTTTTTTGGGGATGTTTTTTAAAGATGTGTACTCTTTGGACAGTAATTTTAGAATTTCTTTCTAAATGAAAAACACATATTCTTTGACTCAGTAATTTCACTTCCAAGACATTTTACCAACAATTGTCACCAATTGCTTCTATGGACAATAACACGTATTAGGATGTTCACGGCTCTTGTTTGTAATAACAAAAAATTGGAAGCAACTTAAACTTCCAGGAACTTGTGAAATGGTTAAATTAATGATGATAGTACAATAAAATCCAATACACCCATTTTTAAAATGAGGTAGAGCTATATGTGCTGCTAGGAGACAAATTTTTAATCTCCAAAATGTACTGCTAAGTGAAAAAGGAAAGGTACAAAATGATGTATATCGTATGTTTCCACTTTATTTTTTTAAGTAGGGAGGTATACATACAAATATTTACTAATATGTGAATATTTCACTAAGACAAAGAAATCCTCTTCTAGATCCCACAACTGGCAACTCAATTAGGGAGATTACAAGAAAGTATTTGAATAACTTCAAGAAATCCTTGGTTTTTGCCTCAACTTTCAAAGCTTCTTTAGTTTTCCTGAAAAGAGATAGGCACATTTTCAACTCCAGGGGTTAGAAACCATGTTTCTTACCACCTTAGCATCCTTAGTCATGTTATTTCCTCAACCCACATCCTTTGCTAGATTATTCCTCAGCACAGTTCAGATATCACTTCCTGTAAGACCTTTTTCTCAGCTTCTCCTAAACCCCAGACTAGATCTCGCCACTTTGTTGTAAAATGCTATTCATTTGTTCTTGTGATATTTACCAAAATTTCTAGCAAATAGTTATAAAGTTAATTAATTGATATGTTTCCCTGAGAGAACATAACGTCTTTGACTGACAGGATCTTGAATGTAATTAGTTTATTTCCATGTCCCTAAGCACAACGTATAGTACATATTGAGCACTCCATTAATGTTTGTTGAAAGCTGTTATATATGCTGAATGATGAATTGACATGCGTTTTAATTCTGGATTGGCCAACAATGTGACCTTAGTCAAGTAGTTAAGTAATTTTTAGGTTCTTTACAGGTCAAAACCTTTAATCTATGAGTCTAGGCACAAATGAAACTGAAAACATGTCACTAGGAATTGTGGTTAATTTGCTACTGGATTTCAGGTAATCTCTTAACCTGTGGTTTCATTTATTTCAGCTCTCAAATGGGGGGCTAAACAAAACGATCATCAAAAGAACATTCTCATTTTTCCAACAACCCTTCTTTTACCATAGTTTAACTTGTGACAATAAATTGCATGCCTCTAATCCTTCAGAATTCATTCTCTCTCTCTCTGTGTGTCTCTCTGTCTTTCTTTCTCCCTCCAACCCCCAACACACACACACTCACACACACTGAACTTTCCATAATTTAACTTTGGGGAGAGTTAAGGTTTTAACTCTAAGTGACAGTATTCTTATTCAACACTGCTTGAGCCTCTCAAAAGGTCGTATGTTTTACCCAAGGATCTAGAAGGTGAAAATTGTTAATGCAAGGTCAACGTTTCTGCAATAAGTGTCTTTGCTGTTGTCACACCCTCGACTACAACTGTGTCCTAGCCATACTGTTGGCTGCCATATCAGGTCACCTTTTCTGACTGATACCACTTAGTTTACATGTACAGAAGAACACTAGGACTTCCTTCAACATCCGTGATTTTTTTAAAGAACCAAATTGGTAGTGTGATTACTGAGAAATCTCGTAGAAGAACAGAATGGAAGTTGTACAATTTGCTGCAAAAAAGAATTCAAACTCATACTGAAATAGTTCTTCCCTAAATAACCCTGTAGCTAAGTGTAGCTCCCAGGTGAATTTCAAACAAAATTATTCCCTTGGCATCTGAGGTCACCTTAGTTTCCATTCCAAACCATGGGATCTTTAATGTTTCATATCTACAACATTCTGGAATTCTAGAGGCTACAACCTCACATCATCTTTCTTTCTTATACGTGACATGAAAGGGGAATATAACCCGTTAATGGTATTTCACTGTAGCTGATAATTAAATTTAAATGGGTTAAAAATATATACTTGGTTAGGATGAAGAGTGCATTTATTACAGTGAAGTACTCCAAGACATATAGACAGACAAGTTACAAATTACTGTGGAGCCTGTATAATATGTTATCCAAGATGCACTTCTGAAAATGAAAAAGGATGCCATTAATAATTGTACCAGCACATGAGGCATAAACCAGGACGGTCTTGGGCACACCAAGATGTATGAATAGTCAACCTACTAATAATGTGCATATTAAGCAAGATAGCACCAAAAGATATAAAAGAAAGAAAATAAATGTCTATAGTAGGTAACACAGAAGTTGACAACAAATGACACCATAGGTGTCACCTGGGGAATGGTTAGCTGATTTTACCTCAAACAAGCTGAAATTGGAAGGGTTCAATGTGTAGGTTTCGACCCTGAAAGCTCAGAGGCTTCTTTTGGCTGCTTACCATTTTCCCATCTTTTAGGGATGGATTCTCACTAGACAATCTCATAAACCAGCTTATTGGTATACATAAGAGCAGTTATTGCCAAGGAAATACAATGCTTCTCTTCCAGCTAGTGCATCCTCTGACTGTAAATTGGCTATATAAGATGTTACATTGGGCGGGGTGTGGTGCCTCACGCCTGTAATCCCAGCACTTTGGGAAGCCATGGCAGGTGGATCAGCTGAGGCCAGGAGTTCGAGACCTGCCTGGCCAACATGGCGAAATGCAGTCTCTACTAAAAATAGAAAAAATTAACCGGGCATCGTGGTGGGCACCTGTAATTCCAGCTACTTGGAAGGCTGAGGCAGGAGAATCGCTTGAACTCGGCAGGCAGAGGTTGCAGTGAGCAGAGATCACACCATTGCACTCCAGCCTGGGCAACAAGAGCAAGACACCGTCTCAAACAAAAAAAAAAAAAACAAAAAACAAAACCTCACATTATAATTAGAAGATTTCTTAATGACCATGAAATCCCAGCATGGGAAAGTTTACTATATGACTTGAATATTCAGAGCATTAGGGTTTTGTTTTTTTTAAAAAAAAAAAAAAAAAAAGAGAGAAGGAATTACACCATGTTGGCCAGGTTGGTCAGTCTCGAACTCTTGGCCTCAGGTGATCCACCCGCCTCAGCCTCCCAAAGTGCTAGGATTATAGGTATGAGCCACTGAGCCTGGTCCCAGAATTAGGTTCTTAATAATGAGTTTTATCTATCTCAACAAAAAAGCTATACCTGTTACGGAGACTGGGCAAGTCATGTCTGCCAGTTAGAGGGGCCACTTACTTTCACCATAAAAGAAAGTGTTCGGATTCATTAAGTATAATACCATCAATAACCATATTTGGCCCAACTCCTCTACTTTTTCTGTTTCTCCAATAACCAAAGCCTTTTTCATCCTTAATCACAGGTCCTTTACTAATATACATGTTCTTTTCTTTTTGTTTTTCATTAATACTACCAAAGTGCCATCAGGTCTTGATGGCCTGTCCCACTCTGTTCTTTCATGATGGTTTTATTTTCCAGTTCAATTCTCAGTAAGCATATTATATCCCCAACTCCCAAACTTCTTGAGAAAATTTCCTAGTAATCCATGAATGTCAGGTGCTGCCATATGGAGTTTAATTCTCCACAGATGCATTGCTTCTACTCTATTTAATGCAAAAATAAAAATAAAAATTTTAAGCAGCTTCTAGGTGTCAAGTTCTTGACTAGACTTGAGGATACATAGACAAAGATAATATTTGGTATTCAAAAAATTTATGTTCAACTGAAAAAAGAAAAGTCACTAATATCATAATACGATGTGGTAAAAGCTACAGCAAAGACAAGTACAGGGAAAAGGAAACGGGAAAAGTTAAGACTCATTTTAGTCATTATCAACATTCCAATGTTGATTCTGCACCAAAGGCAAGTAAGTACAAGGAAAGTTTTTTTTTTTTTTTTTTTCATTCACAGTTCAAATAAGGCAATCTAGACTCTCTAAAACTATACAGATGGAGAGGATAAAAAACCACTTACATCAATTTCGAAGGTGAAAGTATATTTGAGATTTATCTCCCTCAAGAAAACATTGTGTTGGAGTGCTGGTTGATATCTTAATCTACAAATTCAGTTAACTTCTCTGGTTAGAGCTTCATAATAAGTTAAAGTAATCAAAAATAAAGTCTTTTTTATTACAAATTCCAATCTTCCTAACATTTATGGATTTGATATTACTTGTTTTCACTGTTTACAGTAGCCCCATAATCCATGATAAGTAGCAATTTTTTTTTTCTAAAAGCAGGTGTGTGAATATCCTACTGGAGAGTCAATCTACCTGGCTGCCAACCCAACTCATACCATGAAAAGGGTATTGCTTTATTATTCATTTATTCATGGGAACTCATATGATGTAATAAAAAACTTGCTTCAGAAAAAGGGCCAGGTGAGGATAAAATTTTTCTAAAACTTGGAATGTGATTTTGCAGAGCTAAACAAATTATTCATAATGGAAGTGTCATTGAGCAAAGGCCAGAAGACTACAGCAATTGCCATGATCATAGTATGGTTTCCTGTGAATGAACATCAAGAATATATAATATTTATATGATTTGAAAAGATTGCAAAGGTTTAGTTTCATCTCATAGATGTTTTTCATCTTACTTGGGCCAAGATTTTCCATCAGTTCCTTAAGTGATACAGAAAAGAGCTAAAACAATAATAATAACAGTAATAGAGAAGCAAATCAGAAAAGCTGGACAGCTAATTTCTGATTAGCCTATTCCCCATCAGTTTAGTTTCATTGTGTTGAAGTACTATGAATTCTTAGACCAGACAAGCACAGACATGTTCATTGAAGTACCTCAATGCAAAGTCAAATTAAGTAAGCCTTTGGTTAGAAGCTGTTTTGGATTGTGCACAACTCTGATTCCCCCTTCATTTGAATGGATAATTGAGAACTGACTGGATAAGTAAGAGAGGAAGCATTAAAAGCTAATTTCATTCTTGGAACATAGACTACAATAATGGGCTATGATAATAGGTTAGCATAAAACAATTACTGAACACCACAGCACATTTGGAACTAGGCCTATCTGAAATATATAAGGTATTCCATTCAATAATAAGGGAGAAAAGAGAATGTAAAATTTATTATTTAAGCAGAGAAATTAGCTGCATGAAAATATCAGTAACTCCAAAAGTATAGTAATGTTTTACGTACTATAGGGAGACTGTAATAATTGTAGGATGTAACCTTACCAAATAGCCTGCAATATCCTCTTCCTGAATATAGAATATCTATTTTAGTCTTGAATTTACTCTCCACAAGGAAAGGAAAATTCTACCCTAATAAAAAAACTAATCAAAAGTATAAATGGATTTTTTCCATTTCTTATTGAAAATAAACTAAGCTGAAATCCAAAAGTAATAACCAAATAAATGTTATGACCCACCATTCCCGAGAAACCATTATTGAGTATTCCAGTAAGTTAGTTCATTCTTCATATATCACATACATGTGTCACGCACATAATGTGTAAGAAATGAGATGAGCCTTTGTGAAAACTTAACAATGAAGACTAAAAATAACACCTAGTGAGAAATTACATTTAAGTTTCTATGTATACTTTGAGACAGAGAGATACTCTTCTATCATAGCTATACCTAAGTGGATCGTCTGCATATCTGGGCTGTAAATTGCATGTGTCTACTTGAGTGAATACCTTTAGGGAGCCAGAACTCTTTGATGGTGTTTTATTCTAAATAAATGGCCAGAACAGAAAGAAGTGTGTTTGGAAATGTAAAACATGGTGATTACAAAGCATTTAAAATACTATCTGACAAACTGCTGTCATCTGACACCAAGTAATACTGACAACTTAGGTGGTACTAAGTTTTACAAAGGCCCATGGTTAGTGGCATGAAAATTTGAGGGAGAAAAAGAAAAAAGAGAGAGGAAAAAAAAACATATTTCCATTATTTTAATAAAATGATAAAAGTGATAATTAAGTGGAATAAATTAAAGAGTGTTATTCTATTAACAATATAATAAAACCCTTAATTAATATAGCATGTTTTACTTAAAAAATTTGAAATGCTGAGCAAGGGAATTCTAATCTCAATCAGAACCATGCATTGCACAGAAAGAAAATTCACAGACGGGAAATGAAAAAGAGCAGAAAAATAATTTTCCCAAGGTCACAACACTCTTACATGACATAGTTAAAAACTCAACACATGAATACTGACTATAATATAAAATTTTTCTAATAACACAAGACTATTAAAATGGGTTTTTATTAATGTTCTTCTTTTTGATAAGTCAATGGTAGACATGCATTTTCATCTGAATGTCTATTTAAAAAGATAAGCTAGTTTGAGTTTTCTACAAAGTAAGAAAGTGTTTGGAATCTGGTAAGACAAGATATTTTGGATTTCTACAAGTTTTAAAACAAGAGAAAAGTATTAGTATTTTCTATTTCCTTCTGTCTTGCATTTACAACCATGTTGCAAATCAACTTCCCTGTTGAGCAACTTTAGGATGTACAGTATGAGGCTTTGTAACATGAACATTTAAGCATAAACCATCATTTATATCTCATTCTAGGTACTATGTGTGCAGTTTAAATAGGGGCTGGCTTGCAGGAGGGATGGGTTACACTAGCAGGGCTTTCTGAGGCCTACTATCCTTTCCTGCTTTTGGGTCCTCTTTTCCCAGGAGAGTGGAAGGCTAATTTCTCTCCTTCACGCTTTTTTTTCCCCCCTACTAAGGCTGGGAAGAGTAGGCAGAGATGTTATCATGAATTTTTATCATGAATTTTTAAAGGTAGAAAAAAAAAGGAAATTAGAAATTGGGGTCCACTGATACTTTTCTAGTAATACAATTTATATGAATTTTGTCTAGACTGAGATCCTTAGAAAAATAGTGTTGAAAAATGACTGTGCCTGCCTAAATTGGTTTTTTACCTTAAGACTTCAGAAACAAAGAGTTTTTGAGCTGGGAGGCATTTCAGAGTGTAGGTCTTTAGTCTTGTCTTTTTGTTTTATATGAGAAAACTGAAGCCCAAAAAGGTTAAATGATTTGCTTAAGTGCCTGAAGGTAGATGTCCTGAAGAAAGCCTAGAAAAGCAATTTACTGCAAATAATACTTCATTAAATTGTAAATTGCTATTGGATTAAATAAATCCTTAAGGAAAAAAATAATATATATTGGCTATTAAACAGTTTTCAGTTTTTAAATTAATCAATGTTAGTAGTCCTACATCAATAGTCTTTGAAAGAACATTATTTGAGTTGATGCTTTCCCAAGTCCTTTTGAGATCAATTGATATGTTTCAAACATAATATCCCACTGAAGAAAGCTTTATGTGTGCTCATGTCTTATCATGTCTTAGGATGAATCTTTTATCAGTGAGTAGTTATGAAAAATCCCATCGAGGGGTTCACACAGATGACCCAAGTGAAGAGTTAACTGCAGCGCCCCACCTCCGTGTTGTAAATAATCCAGAAAAGCCTTTTTTTTTTTTTTTTTTTTTTTTTTAAGCAATACAAAATGTCACCACAGGCTGACGCTCTTTCTACAAGAATAATGAGATTATTGCTACCTCGGATGCTGAACACACATTTCATTGCCTTTATCTCTGAATTCAGTTTTCGTTTTCCTCTCCTTTCAAAACAGGTAACGTGGCACGCCTAAAATATATCAATGACTGTGTAGCGACTACAGGCCAAAAGACCCGGGGAAGCACTTTCACAAACTCGAGTTTTTGACCTCTACAACTGGACACACACTATTAAAACTGCTCCGGAAATGAAGGGTGGCCGGCGGGGAAGTCAGTTACCCCCCTCAAATGAAGCCAGCTATTGGCACCGCATCCCCACCGGGCTCTGTTATTCAGAGGGCTCCGAAGGAGGCGCACTCACTGTCCAAGCCTTGCTTCCTCAGTGTAGACACGGCGCCTTTAGTGCTGTAACCTTTCCCTTTAAAACACACTGATATTGCAATGAGAATTTCGGCAATGCCAGCTCGGTAATTCACAGAAACCACGGATCTGAGGGGTCCAGAGCATCGGATCCTCAGATTCACCGTGGCTGGCTGCGGTGAGCCGGGGCTAGCCGCTCGCGGAAAGCGCGCAGCTCCGTGCCCCCTGGACACACGAGCCTGTGGCGCCAAAAGAATCACCGCGCAGGAGGTCTGAAAGCGGAACTTTCCCCCTTTTAGCAGTTAAATGTGTAAAAAGAAAAAACCTATCCTGCGACGTGGCCCGCCTGTGACGGCACAGAAAAGGAAACTGGGTATGTGCGTGTGGTCAGGGGTGTGGACGTAGGTGAGATTACATTCTCCAAGTATCGAGAGGGTTAATCGGAAACAAACTCTGGGCGTGTGGACGTTTGCATCTTACAAACCGACATCACCCTTGTCCTCCCTTCTTGACTCATTCCCTGGCTCCGAAGTGTCCTTTTCTCCATAGGACAGTGGAATCTCGAAAAAGTGAAATCCACACTGTGCCAGGCCCAAGGGGGGTCTCGCCTTTCCATCTACCTCCCCAGCGTTGTTACACTGGGACACCTGCTTTAAATCCGCTTGAACTATGGTTTCACAGTCCCCGCCCCAGAGCACGAGATTTGTCAGAGAACGCAGACGCCTTTTTTTTTTTTTTTTCCCTTAGCCTCAGAAACATCAGGTGAGCTCATTACCTCACCCAGAAATGTAACTTTAATAAAGAGATCTGGAGAGGGCACTCCTCCCGCCCACACACACAGCAACGGCAGCAGCAGCAGCTCACAAACACTTGTAATCTCTTCCACAGGCTCTGGCCCCCAAACCCCTCTCCTCGCCAGTTCCTGGGAGAGATTCAGAGGCTTTCAAACCTCTTCTGTGACCTGAGCTTGCCGCCAGCTGAAGGGATGTGCACGGATAAAAGGAAGGGAGGTTTTTCTTTGATAAAAACTAAAGAAAAAGCTAAGAACAAACAGGCCAACATACCAGGAAGTAGGAGTTTAACTGGCAACTGTCTACGCAGGGATAGAAATAAAAACTTCAAAGAAAAAAAAAAATCCCCCAAATTTTCAGTTTAGGGGAGCAAAGGAACCTGCTGCTCTGTCAGGCAACTGTGAGCGCACAGAATACCCTGTAAGGAACAACTTGTGTCAGCCGCCAGGCGGGTCTGAGGATACCAAAGCCAGCGGACGTCCCCGAGGGTGCGGAAAGGGATTTCCCGCGAGATATTTTAGTTGTTGGGAATTTTGCCTTTTTTCCCCCCCATCTCTCTCTCTTCTAAGACTCAGTACAGAACTGAGAACTGAGGTTCTATGAGCAGGTCCTGGAAATTCACAAGCGTCTCACTGAGGTGTCTCCCAGACCTAGCTACTAATTCCTGTTCAGGCTGTGTTATCTGCCTGCGGTCACCCTTACACTCACCACCCGCCCAGACAATGGACGGGGACCGGAGTGGGGAACGTTGAAACCACGATTTGCAGCATCAGTAGGTTTCTCAAGGTGGGCGTAGGGGGGAGGGGGTGATTAAAGTCCTCTCCTTCTGTACCCCTCCCATCCCTTCCTCAGCTCACCAAGGGGAAGTTACAAGGGGATTTATCACGAAAAAGTGCCGGCAGTTATTTCATCCCAGAGCGAAGCGAAAGAAAAACTGCTCGGGGCGCAGTGACGTGGACTTGGATACCCAGAGACAGGAGGAACTGTCAGAGGGCGAGAGTCCGCCGCCTAGCTGGGAGTCGCAGGGACAAGCGGAGAGCGTCAGGCGAATCCTGCCCACTGGCCCCTGCAGCCACAACCCCGGAGCCCCAAGTTCTTGGAGATTCACCCAGTTTCCCCAGCTTCATGCCCAAACTTGAGCCAACCAGCCAAGCCCAAACGTGCGGCACAGGTGACCGAGCCCGGGGACAGCTCTGTGCCGGGACAGAGGTCCCCTTACCTCATCCACGCGCCTAGGCGCACTGCCTCGGGGATGCGAGGCTGGGACGGGGACCTAGGAAACTGCTCCAGGCCCACGTCTGTCTGGGGCTGCTCCCAGGCCCTTGCTCACCTGGCCTGAGGACGGTGGCGGAGATCAAGAGGCAGAAGAGCAGACGGCAGGAGCTGGCCCCCTTGGATTCCATATTCTTCCTCCTTCTTGGAGGGCCACTGACGGAGTCCACGCCGCAGGAGGGGGCGTCGTCCCGGGCCCCGCGGTGCCCGCGCGCTGGCGGGTCCCGACGCAGGGGCAGCGTCTTCTCCCAGACACACCGTCCCCTGGGCTGTGGCGCTGCACCTTCGGGTCTCTGCCGCACGCAACTTTCCACCACGCAATGCCCCCAACTCCTCCTCCCTCCCGCTCAACACCAGCCCACTGGCCCTTCGGCTGCTCCTCCGGGGACAACGACCCTCTCTTTCCAGGAGACACTTGAGTAATTCGGAAAGGTGTAAGCGGTTCTTTTCGCTGGTATCTTCTTTTATTCTCCTTGTCTTGGGAAGATAATAATAATGGCAGAGGCAATGTGCATGAAACGCCGGGTGCTAAGAAGGACTCGCAGGAGGCAGCAACGGGGGGCGGCGGGTCTCCTCAGGTGGCAGCGGTGGTAGCAGTGGCGGCGGCAGCGGCGGCAGCAGCGGCGGCAGCGGTCTCCGGGCTGCTCTGAGTAGAGGGACTGGAAGGCGTGTGTAAGCTGCCTCTTTCCTCCTCTCCCCGCCTCCTCCCTCCCTCCGGTCTCCTCCCCACTTCCCCGGACGCGGCGCAGAGCAGGTGGTTGAAGCAAGGATCCGCAGCCTAGAGGCGCTGCAGGACTGAGTCCGAGCCCTGAGCCCAGCTCCGGGATCGGGGAGAACCATGTGCCCCTGTCCTAGCGTCCGGGTGGGCGGGGTTTCACCGCGGCTCCGCCCCCAGGTCCAGGTCCGCCAATAAGGAGAAAGCACAGGAGCCGCGCGCGCCCGGGAGAGCCCTGGGACTAACACTTTCTATGATGTTGCAGCGCGGTAGTGATAAGGCCTTTGGCTTCCAACGGCCCACCCACCCTCGCTGAGGTTTAAAAATCGACTGCCCTCTTCCTCCACCCATACGCCCATCTCACTGACTCATTCCTCAGGGATTTTTCTCCGCGGTGCTGCTGCAGCCTTCTGTCCTGTAAAGACAATAGTGGGGCAGGGCGGTGGCGGTGGGGAGCGAACTTTGGGTCCAAGAGCCGTAGTGAAGGGAAAAGGAAAGGGCAGGAGGAAGTGGCAAAGGTGGAAACTTGCTTCCTGGGAGTTAACAGGAATAGCTACTGGTTGGCAGAGGCAATCCCCGTACTGGACTGATTCCTCCTGTACTTTTCGAATCTCTCTGCTCCCCCTGCTCACTCCCACCACTTCCCTCACCCCCGGCTGGCATAGACTTTGTTTTAAAGGAAGACCACGTGAGTCGACTGCCCGGTACCAAACAGAAGATATTTGTTTTTCCCGGGGGAAATTAAATCCGGAATTTCTAAACCGTACTTCGTCATACGGATTTTCCCAATGTCTACAAAAGTCCTCTAGAAAGCTTGCCACTTTTTTACGTTGAGTTAAGCGGTGATTTTAAGTTACAGACAGAAAATTATCAAATTATTTCAGATTAAAAGCCAAGTCCATCTTGGTCGGTTCTCGAAAACCAGGCACTCCAGCAGATGGACAGGCTTCTCAGGCAATTTCTAAAGATTGAACCACCTCCCAGGCGGAACATCGGGAAGCTGTGTCGCTTTCAAATCAGGCAGAGAGCATGAAGGGATATTTTCCTCTAGAACACCGGGGTGGAGCTGTCGGAGCCCTAAGTGGCTCTAAATCAGGGATGCAGGATCACAACTCTCATCACCAAAGAATAATAAAATCTTGGTCCCTGAAGCACTTCGCTGGGGCATTAAATAGCCTTTCGTGCATCACAGGGTCACCCTTTTGTGAGACTGGTCTCCAGTAGAGGATGCCAACTAGTAATCGTTACATACTGCACTTTCATCAGAAGACTGCGAGTTACCAGCGAGACTGGAGACTCGCAACACACACACACATACACACACACACACACACACAGATTTTTTAAAGTATTTATCTTTTAGTGCTCTAAACTATTAAGCCCCATCTTCAGCTGTAATTTTTCTCAAAAGCCTGCTTGTCCTGTTCGTCCAGTTCTTCTTACATTAACAATATTCTAGAGTAGAACTCTTATACTATATTTTTTTTCTCTCTCAAAATAAGTAGTTTCTCCCACTTGGTTTAAACATTAACATTTCATTTGCATCTTATGAATCAACAGGAAGGCTATCGCTAGGAGGCAAATGCCTTTTAACTCTATATTCCATGAGCTAAGTTTGGCTGAAATGCTAGCATTTCCATGGACTCCTTTATAATTCCTTTAGGGAATTGTTTTCTTTTTCACTGTAGCTATAAGTGGGGTATATTAGAATAAATCGTCCTAACAATATGTTTAACCTAGGCCCGCGAACCCTCTATTTGACCTCCTCTATTTTGCAGTGGGAGTTAATACAGCCTAATTGTTTAAAAGTAGATTTGCAAAAGGAAGACTGATTTGGGCTCTGACACTAACTGTAGGATCTTGGTCAACCCATTTAACCTCTCTAAGCTTCAGTCTCCTTTCTTGTAAAAAGTGGTGATAGTGCTAGCCTCATAGGATTGCCGTGAGGATCAAATGAGATCAAACACACAAACACATGGAATTCTGGGGGCAACTGACAATACAAATATGTCCATATTATACTCATACACATAAACATGCATATATATATGTGCATATGTATAACATATATTTGAATGTATAGTCCATTGCTTCCAGAATTGTTTTTAGAAAGGAATATGTCCTAGTTTAGGAAAATGCCTTGATGAACCACTTGGAATAGTAACTCCAAAGGCTATTGGTCATAAAAAAATAATGGTGAAACTGCTCTATATTAAACAAAATAATAACCATTAAAATAGAAATTTGGCCTGGGAGTGGGGGCAAAGGCAACCACACAAAGCATGAGTTTAAAAATGTTCAAAGGTCGTTAGATCTATTAATTAGCAACACTTACATGTTAGAATATTCTAAGCAATTTATATGAATTAGATGTATTCCCCTCATAAAAAGTTATTGAAGGAGGTGCTATTTTCATCTTCATTTTACTCATGAAGAAACTAAAACTCAGAGACTTGAAGCAACTTTTCCAAGGTCACGCAATGATTCATAGCAATGGTAAAGCCAGGGTTCTACCCTAGGCATTCTTATTCTTGAACTGAATTCCAGTCTACTTTGCTCATCACTATCCACTTTGCTTATCAAGAATGCATAACAATAAATGTATGGCTTTTTTGGTGGGGTGATTGATTTAAACGTAAGTTCTCTCATCCTTTCACATACATTTTCATTAAGGAAATTTACTAATGAAGCAGCACACCCTATCTGCATAGGCCAGGTACGGTGCATATGAGATGACAAGACCATTTCTAAACTGAAATAATGTAGCATAAGCAAGAGCTCAGAGTTAGAAATAAACATGAGAATGTAAGCTCCACAAAGTAATATAATAGAATTTATCTTTCAAAATCTAGTCAATGTGGGATTGGATCCATCTTACTTAATTCTTGAGAGGAAGAATGTTTCCAGCTACATGTAGATCACAGTCACTTTTGTTACAATTGAGAATACATAGTATTCCAATAATATTTATTGTATAGTTTAGTCATGCATCAGAGCATCATAAGGGCACATCTTGCTGAAAGGGAAAAATGAATAACATTTATCCAGGGGGAAAATATTTCACATTACCTGGGACATGAGAAGAGCTTTGTATTTTAAGTATAAAGGAATTCATCATCAATCAGGATGATATGCTCAAAGCAGTGACATGGTACCAGAGGCAAGTTTCCTACTTAGGGTCTGTTGAGATCAGGACTCAGGATTCCCAAGGCTCAGGCCAGGACCCCTTCCCTGTACTAAAATTTTAATCCCATCAGTATGTGACAACATAGCCAAGTCAATTGTGTGTGCATTTGAAGAATGGAAGTAGTTTTTCTCCCCTTATTAGTCACCACAAAATTTCCACTGGAGATGAAATTTCAACAAAGATAGTTTTGGAAGCTGAAAACATTTGTTCCTACCACTGTATATCATTGTGTTTTGTTTGCCTTCCTACTCCTTGAACAAAATTGTATACAATTCAAGCGCATGCAACAAATCTGATTCACTCTTCTCTCCTTCAACCCTCACCTACGGTGAGTACATGTTCAGCCATACTTTAAAAATAGATTGGACACTTGATAAATTTTTGTGAATGAATGATAAGTGATGAGAAAAAATACCTAATAGAATATAAACCTTCAAACAAACTTACAAGGGTTCATGTTATGAGAAGATGAAATGGGTATCCATTGGGTCTTCAATGATTGGTCTAGGCAGACTAAGGTTTAGGAAAGGCACAAAGAATGAGTCAAGTCCTAGTCAACAAGGTGATAACTTTGAAGTATAAAGTGAGGGAACAATCTACGGGAGAAAGACTGTACTAAATTATGTGCCATCAATTAGAATAAAACAAAATGGCCCATGCTGAACACAGAAACCTGATTAGTAAAGGTTCTAAGTGACTAGGCAAGGGCTTAGGCTAATGTACTGATGACAAAGATTGAAATAAAGGCCTAAGTGGGATTTATATTAAGTCTAGGAAGATACACAATTTTAAAGAGGCACAGAGATTACATCTGTATAATATAAATTTCTGTTTTTTTCTAGTCTCCAAGTTTTTTTAAATAAATGATTTCTAATGTTATTGCATTAAATATACATGGAGGACCTCTGGGTATATCTCTTCCTGAGTCCATTGAATTTTACTGTTTAATTTCAATTGTTAACCGTGTCGTCTGTCAATGAATTAATACAATTCTGCAACTCACCTTTTCAATAATGCTAGCTAATAAAGACATATCACTGAAGCTCAGGAGAGTAAAAACTTTCAAAGTCTATGATAAACATTATGTTCTTATTTCACAGAACGTTCAGTCTGGGTACAAAAAGAAATGCATAGCTATTTCAGTTGAACTAGAAATCCACTTAGTCATTTTCCTTCCTGTCTCAGACATGAGGAATGAAGAAAGAATTTAGCTACGCTATTTGACTATGAAACTTGCACTAGATAAAATGAATTTCAAAAACTCTCAGTGTATTAAAAACTCATAATTCGTGGGTGATTTCAGTAAGTGCATAAATGTACATACAAAAAGTGTAACAGTCTGGGTTTACCCCTTAACTTGAGGGTTTCTCTTCCGAGTGTTCCCACTTTCAACTGAAATAAGCAGTTCTTTTAGTTTTGAGTAAGTAGAAAATGACTCAAGGTATGGTTATTTAAATGTTTGATGCTTTAAAAGAAATTCCAACTTGAATTATATGTTTTCAAGAAGTTTCCCAGAGTTATCTCTAATTTCTTTGATATATATTGATGACCCATTGTGATCTGCAATAGTTCTATTCAGGAATATGAGGTGAATATATAATGACTATAAAAATATGAAAATAATGTATATTTGATTTTCTAAAGCAAAAACGTCACCTTGGATCTAATGGATTTCTAGAAAGTCAAATTAATTAATTAATTACTAGGCCCCAATTATCCATACTATTTTCCCCTTAAGTAAGATAGTTAAGCTTGCAGGAAAGTATTAACAAACGATTGTTGGACAAGTGTATGTTTTTGCTCCCTAAAGAGCAAAAACTCTTTATTATTGATTAGCAAAAAAAGAAGTATTAATAACATGGAGTCAAGGATCATTGATCATATACTATAAGCACGAACTTTCGAATTTTAATACTTTTCAGGGCCTTAGAAGTATCTTAAGTGAACTGTTTTCAATCTTTAAAAGCAACCCTTTTTCTTCTAATATGGGAATACTCTGAAGTCCAGTTTTATATTTACCCCTTGTTCAATTTATTCAAATCATGGTAGTCTCCTCACTGCTCCTAAATGTACTTTGCATACTCCAACCTCAGTGCCTTTGCACTTCCTCTTTCCACTCCTTGGAACTCTTTTCCCCAAGTTATTACTGTAGCTTACCTCCTCATTGAAGCCTTCCATAAACAAGTATTTAAACTGTCAGTCCCAGCCCCCAAATTCCTTTTCCTGCTTCATTTTTCTCCATAAAGTTTATCACCATATAGCATAATATCCATTTAACTCATGTAGTTTGATTATTGTCTGTCTCTCTACCAGAATGAAATCTCAATGAGGGCAGAAGTTTGTGTCTGTTTAACATTCTTCCATATGTTTAAAATAGTCACATAATAGACACAGGAGACTATTGGATTCAAAAAGTCAGGTTCATGAATACATGAATTATCGCGCAAGGTAATTAATAAGCTGATAGAGGTGGGGCTGTTTGGGCTGAATCTTGATAAGAAGCCTGAGGTTTCACCTCCTCCTGTAGACACTCTAAAGGTTTCCAGGACAGTTAGATAAACCACTGGAATAATCTAACTACCTCATATAACATATGAGGTAAGTAATTGAGGTCCCAGGAGGCAGAACACTTAACCAAAATTAACATAGCTATGGGTACCATTCTTATTTAAATGCAAACTACTTCTTTCAAGTAGGGTAAATATACAAGATACCCTATAACTTTTAAGTCAAATTCTTAGGATAATAAGAAGACTGGATGCATATCAGACACCATTAATCAATTTCAAATATGGCACATTTATCCAAACTCTTTTCAGAGCAAACATTCTGAATGATGTTCTGTATAACATTTCACTAAGGCATGATTATGGATGCAGTACCAATATTGCAAAGTCTACAGATTTAGTTAAGTATTAAAGAATTTAAGCCTCAGTGTTCTTTATACTTTGTTCCTTACCGGGTGAATTTGGCAAAATTATAATTCTAAGCAATGTATTCCGCAAACATCGATGATTCATAACCTATTCAGCTCACAGTGCTATAGGACAAATATTTAATTTAATTTAATGTCCAGCGTTTTAACATTACGTGGAGATGTTTAATGTGTTTACTTTTCTTTGTAAGGGAAAGAAATTCACTTAATAATTGTACCTCAAGGTGAAAAGCTTGTGAGAAAATGCAATACATATAAAACAGTTATATAAGACAATGCATAAAAAGATTTATAAACATGTATGTGCTTTCATTGAAATCACCAGAATTCTGTGATGTGTTCTAGATGACAAGGAGGTAGATGAAATTATTTCAGACCTTGGCTTCTGGTTTTAAAATGCTGTTAAATCTAGTTAATTGATATACCTCATAAGGAAAATTATTTGTCTTATTATGGAGAATGGCATCCAAGTTTTAGAGTGAAACATCCTGTGCAAGAGTGGTTAATGTATCCAATTAGAAAAGAATTTCTAACTGGTTGCAGTGGCTCACACCTATAATCCCAACACTTTGGGAGGCTCTCTTGAGTTCACGAGTTTGAGACCAGCCTGGGCAACATAAGGAAACCTCGTTCTTACAAAACCAACCAAACAAACAAGAAATTAGCAGGGTGTGTTGGCATGCACCTATAGTCTCAGCTACTTGGGAGGCTGAGGTGAAAGGATTGATTGAGCCCAGGAAGTGGAAGCTGCAGTGAGTCGTGAACTGTGATAGTGCCTAGGCAACAGAACCAGTCCCGGTCACACACACACACAGACACACGCACACATAGAATCTACAAATGGCATACTTCTCAAGTACTTTTCTAGAATCAAAGACATTTCAAAAAGTGCATAGTCCAAGTTTATTCCTTGGATTTTTCAGGCCTGAGGCAAATATTGAGGCCAGGATTAAATGAACACTAGATGTAACCTCTGAAGCCAAAGGAACTCCAAGGAGAATCTTGAGATGCACATAAAGAGTGGGAATCACATCATTTAGCCAGACTGAGAAGGTGGGCCTTAGTTACTCACACCAGTAGCTTTGTCCCACACCAGAAGCTGAGTCATCTTCTATTCTCAAGCCTTCCCTCCTACTGCCTCCAGCTCCTCAGATCTTCCCAGAAGGACTCAGAAAAACTCCCAAATTGCTCTATCCTGAGGTAGCTCTACCCCATCTGCATAAATTCCCTCTGTGAAATTTAAGTTGAAATAACTTTTCCTAGTGATGATTTGTCCTTCCAGTTTGAAAATGATCAACATCTCTTCTCTCCTTTCTTTTCTTCCCAACTTAATGCCTTATCTTTGGCCCGTTTTGTTAAGACTTACCATGTAGAATTAAATAATAAAGCCATGATAATTTATGAATGAAAGAATGACCAGTGAGTATATTGTGGTCTGTGTGCCAATGAAAGAAAGAGATGTCCAAAGAGAGATGAGTCATAGGTCAGAGAAACAAAAATAGAGTAAATTAGCGAATCTTAGAATATAGGCCAAGAAAGAAATTTAGCTCTTAGTATTTTCCCATTACCTCCTCCTCCCCTCTTTTCTTAAAAGTTAAGGAGACATTATTTTAAAAGTTAAGGAGACATTATTTATTTGCATTATCCCAGCCAGCCAGCAGGAGTCTGTTATCAGGTAAGGATTTTTTTTTCTATGGTTTTTGTAATGAGAGTAACAAAACCCAACTCTACACAGCCTAAGCAAAAGAAACAAAGAAGATGGGGGCCGGACGCGGTGGCTCGCGCCTGTAATCCTGACACTTTGGGAGGCCGAGGTGGGCGGATCACCTGAGGTCAGGAGTTCAAGACCAGCCTGGCCAACGTGGTGAAACCCCATTTCTACTAAAAATACAAAATTAGCCAGGCATAGTAGTGTGCGCCTGCAATCTTAGCTACACAGGAGGCTGAGGCAGAAGAATTTCTTGAACCCAGGAGGTGGAGGTTGCAGTGAGCCAAGATCGCACGCACCATTGCACTCCAGCCAGGGCAAAAGGAGCGAAACTCCATCTAAAGAAAAAAAAAAAAAAGACCGATGAGGAGGGGACTTACTGGTTTAAATCACCAGGAATTCCATAAGTGTGTATTTGTTTAAGCATAGCAGGAGCCAGGCATTTGAGCAAAGTTGTCAAGGCTCTTTGTCCTTCTTTCCATATTTTAGCTCTACGTGCCTTTAGTTGTCTTTATTTTCTCAATTTTCTTTGCTATAGCCGGGCTTCCTCTCTACTGAAAACATGGTTACCTGAGGATCTGAGCTTATAGCCACAGAAACTGAAATCCTTAAGAAAGAGAAACTTCATGGAAATGGTTTGATTGGCTGTGCCCATTTTTTGAACAATTTACTGTGAGCAAGAGGATCCAGTACCATGATTGATCAGGTAGTCCTATGTCCATCCCTGTAGCCAGGGAGCAGGGGGGTATCATGTATGACAGCACCTCAAAATCACAGGGACAGAAAGCCATTCTCCAGTGAGCACACAAAAATGACAGACATCCACTTCATTTTCCTCATATTATTTTTAATTGAGTCTTAGGACTAGGCTTTTCCATTCCGATTGTGCACTACAGGACCTTGTGATTAGCAAGGGGGAAAATAGAAATATACTGCAACATGGGAAACCTAATTTTATTTTCATCCTTTCCTATTTTAAAGGGCTGGATTATCAGCTCAGAGGGAAAGAGGGCATTATTTGCAGGTACCAGATAATGTTTTTTCTCCTTACTATCCTATGCACTATGTAATTATGTGGGGAATAACAGAAGCACTGGTGTTGTTTTATACTTAGAAATATGTGAAATAAAGTGTCAAAATAGATATCTGAGATATCTGAGGTATTTGCAAAAACATTTATTTCCCCTAGATATAAGGTCAATATAAGGTACACTCAAACGATTTGACAATACAAGCAAGTTTTGAAGGTGAGTTACTCTTTTAAATTTTATTATAAAATTTTCCATCAATATGCCAACTTCATCAGTTTGCTGTCGTCCTTGCTATCAAGAAACAAAAAAGTAGATTAATAGCCAGAAATTCATATCGGTTAATCTTTTTGATTCAACTATCCCTGATTTCAGTCTTTGAGGTATGTTTTCAGTTTTTGCAGTCATCAAAACAAGTGCCCGCAAACATTTTCAGATGAAATAAATCAATATTTTGGTCGTCTTCTTCAAGAAATTGCCAACTCTTAGGAATGGTCATTTTAAGGAAGGAGCTGCCCTCAGCCAGTCCTAAATTATTCTTTTCATTTGATCTAACCACACTTAGTTTAATCTGTCTATCTTCTTCAAATATAATTATTTGAAGAATAATTCAATCCCCACTCCAGCCTTTATTCATTATCCCAGCTTTCTCCAAAAATTACCTACTCTCCCACTTTGCCTCTACAATATTGCTCCAGCATCTCTTCCTCCATGGTACAATTGTATGCCGGAGGCTCTCCGGAGCTGATTGTGCACATCTCTTCTCAATGCAGCCTCCGGTGATGTCATGTTGGCAGCTTGAAATCTGCCACTGTGGCATTATTTGTGCCCTGCAGAAATTGGAAATTGTCAAATACTACAAGTAAAGGCTTTTTCTCTGAGTGCTGGTTGTTAAACATTTATTAGCACAATACTGTCCATGGAGCTAACTTTTGTCTTCACTGGCCACTCTAACAGCAGCAACATAGTGCATAACAGCCTGAGTTTGGTGTCAGATAAACTGGAGTTTGAGTTCTGGCTTACCTACTTAGAATTTGTGTGACACTGAGAAAGTTATTTCACCTCTCCAAGTCAGTTTTCTCAAATAAAATAATACATGCAAAGTCACTGGGACAAGAAAGTGCTGATTAACCTTAGTTGTTTCTCAATAGTTCTTAATCCTTCATGTCTAAGCCATAGAAAGTTTCGATTATCTATGGCTGCAGTTGCATGTTATATTTGCTCTCTCCTTCACCATTAAAACCCCTCAAGTTTTAAAAAAGATCATCATCCTATTTTGTTTAGTGTATTTGGTAGGCAATGAATCCATAATAAATTCTGCTTTAGGGCATATTGGTAGAGTAAGCAGACAGTCAGGCATGTGTGCCCAGTGATGCTTGAAATGCATTTAACAGAGTATAAAGACATCAATGACTAGTGAAGAGAACAAGAGATTAAGATTAAGGATGCCTAAATTTCAATCTCAGCACACGGCATACAAAAACTACACAAATTCTGGGATTAGATAACTACAATTTTAAATCCCTGTTCTGTCTCTATCTGTGTAGCCTTCATCAACTTTTTGACTTTAGCTTCCTCTTCTGTTGAGTGCAGTTAAGAGTAGCTTTGTACTTACCCTGAAAAGTCGTTATGTGGGTCAAATGTATAAAAGAATGTTAAATGTGTGAATAGTAGTCTCTGAATAAAAGGTGGCTATTATTCTTCCACTAGTTGATTGCTTGGTTTAATCTTCCTAAGCTTCATAGACTTTAACTATACCTATAAAAGTAAGAGGGCTGGTTTGGTGCTCTCTTAAGAAGCCTCCTTGTTCTGAATGAAATTCTTTGTACCTAAAGCCTTTTATTCTAGAAACAGAAGTCTTAATGCCAATATTCTTTGGAAAGCAAAAATCCCTTTTTTCCAGTTCCACTACTCCCAGCCCAGGTCCTCATCACCTCTCATGTCTACACAGCAAGTTTAAAACCAGTGTTCCTGCCATCTGGCTCTTCTCTGTATTCTCCAGACCTCCCCTGCTTATCTTAACACAGACAGACAGACAGACACAGACAAATTTGATTATGTCACTTCCTTTCTTTAAAATCTCTACTGGAGTCATTTAATCTTCACAATGAAAGCTACACTTAATAGCAAGATCTATACAGTCCTTGACATTCTTGCCCCTAGTTGTATATTTGCCCCTTTTTGGTTTCACAAAACATATCACAACACTCTGTCATGAACTTTACGCTTCACTCACTGTTTTCTAAACATAACATGGCAGCCTTTCTCAACTGTTTAATTACATATGTGGTTCCCTCAGCCTGAATGTACCTCCCACTCCCATCCCTTTGACTGGGTTACTCCCACTCATATTTCAAGACTCACCTCACATGTCAAATTGTCTGTTAAGCCTTTCCTGATCCCCCCAGGCAGTGTTAGTCACTGCTGCCACTATATTTCTACAGCTTTAGCACTTATCTCTTTGATATATTTATCTGTTTACAAGTGTGACTCCTCCACTAAAACAGTGACTCCTTAAAAGGGATGTACCACAAGTCCGGAGTCAGACTGTCTGGTTTACAACCCCCTGCATCAACACATTAGATGTGTGAGTTTGAGGAAGCTTCTTAGCTTCTTTAATCCTCAGTTTTCTCACCTACAAAATGGTGCTGATCTCAGATAATCCTTATAATATTGAAATGAAAAAAATGCATGTAAAGCTCCTACCTCAATGTCCGGCATATATTAAGGGCTTAGTTAATATTACAAAAAATGATGATGATAAAGATGGCTATAATGGAAGAGATAGTAAAGCAGGGTGGGGGGAGAGAAGGTGATGCAACAGAAACCTCATTTATGTCTTTGGCACCTTGGCCTCTTTCCAATGTCTAGCCTGTAGTAAGTGCTCAGTCCATGTTTGCTGAATGAATGCTTGTGTGATACAACTTTACAACACAACCAAAATGTCAAATTCCAGCTCTTCTCTCATATCTGATTCAATGAAGTTGAATTAACTTTTGGGATGCCAGAAACTCAAGTTCTAACAAAGAGGAGAAATTAGATGAGGAAAAAAGAATATGGGGGAGAGAAAATGGCAAGAGCTGGGTTGGAGGTGCAGAATATAAGTATACAAGTCAAACTATTCTCTTTCACAGCTTTGCCTCAGCATTTTGGTTGTTTTTATTGCTGGGGACTGAAATAGGCTTTAAAGAAAAGAGTGAAGATGTGCAGATGCCAAATCTAGACAGCAGCCCCATCATAGGCACCAACCCAGGGTCTAAAGACAGTCAAAGCAAAATTCCTTTGATGTGCTCCGAGAGCCTGCAGGCAAAATAGTAACTCAGCAAGGGGTTGGAATGCAAGTGGCATGGAATGAAAACGTGTTTTCCTGTTACAGGGTAGAAGAAGGGAGGGAAAGACAAACCTCACCAATTAAAGAAATCCTTGGATGGAAAGGATTGGAACATTGGGAGTGGAAGTCCGCATTAGCGGAGTAGTATGTTCTGAAGGCATTTGAGCAGATGAAAACCTGATACACGGGACATAAAACCTGAGGAAGATTATTTCATGGGTACCGTAGAAACGGTGTCGGAGAGAGTAAATTGGGCAAGGGAGAAGAACGGCGGAGAGGGAGAGGGAAGTGCTGCTGAACTTATTTCAAAGAAGAAGACGAAGAAAATGGTCTCTTATTTTTCATTAAATAATAGATACTCTCCAGGCCAGAGTCGCGGCTGATTCTGTTTTGCGCTCAGTGGAGGAAAAACCAAACCAAACCAAAAAACAAAACGGGAAAAGATGAGCATTTCCGTTTCCTCCTGCCTTCCTCCAACCGAGGTCTTCCTTCAGCCCCAGGGCCCGCGAGGGGGAGGCCTTTTTCCTCAGCTGCCCGAGACTTGCGTCCTTCCGGGGCCCGGAGCAGCCCGAGTTGCGTTTGGTCCCGAGATTGGACAGACAGGGAAGCTGGTTCAGCCTCTCTCTCCCTGGTTTTCTCTCTCCCTGGTTTTCTCTCTCCGCTTCCCTCCGCTCCTCTTCTCAGCGGGCACTTGCTCTCTCGCGTATCTCCGAACCCAGCGGTTCGGAGCAAGGGCCGTTGATACTTCTGGGTGATTGGGAGGCTTCCAAGTGGTACCCCAATCCTTCGTCTACAAGGAACCGTGTCTTTATGAGCGGAGAGTGATTTCGATGGCCGAGGACCCTTGTCCTGCATCCCGCGGAGCTGACCCAGGACCGCTGGGTGGGCGGCGCTCTAGCCCTGGACGCGCTGTCTCCGGAGCCTTCCAGGAGGAGGCTGGGGCACCACCCGCCGCTGGGAAAACTATGGCTCCTGCCTTGTATAAAGGAGATCTTGGTCGGGCTGTGGTCCACGCAGATCGTCCTGGGATTCTGTTCCTCCAAGTGAAAGGTCAAAGTTCTGCCTTGTTAATAAATCATAAGCCGCTGACTCATTTCAGGGAAGTGGACAGACTGACTTAGGTAGATGAGTGTCACAAATATGTTAAACAAAACTAGCAAATACAGGCCGGTCTCTTGCCATTATCGTTGGCAAGGCGAAGTCCAAGGTTTTCCCATATATTTTCCTGGGGATATTCCTCGTACCTTCCACCCCAATCAACCTGTATTATAAATGGCACTGTATTCTTGATAGTGTTGTTTAGAAACGATGATTGCACTTAAATCAACAATCTAAACCTACATTAAATTAAATACAACTGTTTTTAGTTAAAAAGAAATCCTCAGCAATCAAGAATGCATAACTTCGCAAAGGCTAATAATTGAATTGCTCCTCTAGAAACTGTGAACAGGGTTGTGAAATGCATGACTACAGCTGAGTGGATTGCACAGTGAAAGGTCTGTTCAAGTCTTAGGGCTTCTGGGGGAGTGTTTTGTGTTTAGGTGAGAATGCTGATCTCTGCACAATTGATACATAGAAAGTAATTGAATTGATGTGGGAAACAAAATCATAAGAAATCCTTTGGCAATATCTGAAAGGTAGCATTTAATTCTCTGTCATTCAAGAAAAAGGAGCAGTTCAGCTTTCAAAATGTGTCCACATTATACAGTCAGCCAATAAAGTATAATCCCCATTCAAGCTATTAGAGTACAACATAGGGTGACAGTGGGATTTTTAGCTTGGTTAAAGCAAATAAAATACTGTAGAAGGAATGAAATCAAACTTGTTGAAACTTGGATTTGCAGAAATATAAGGCAGCTTGGAGAAGATGAATTCAGGTGGAAAATGACCTTTTGATTATGTTCAGGAAGACATTAGAATGTCAGGAGAAACGCTGGAAAGGAGATTTATTACCATAAGCACAGTTGACAAGTTCCATTTTGTCAAGTCTCTTGGATGGAGGAAGGAAACCAGCATTTCAGGAGGTGATTAAAAGAGCTCTGCAAAGTCTTCAGTAATCCAGGGAGACCCAAATACAGAAGAATTCTCTTGCCCCTAGTCTCTTTAGAGACTCGAAGAACCCTATTCTTGGGTTTCCACCACAGATATGCTTATTCCTTGTCAGAAAGTTTGTACTAGATACATTTTATGAATTATAAGATGGATTGGACCAACATATGTGTGTATCTTACTTTAAATAGAAAATTTCTCCCATCCCCCTTCCTTATTTCTCTTTCTCTGTATTTGTATTTTTACATAAGTATATATGTATACATGTGTGACTATATATGTATATATGTATAAATATATAAATATATATATACACACTGCATATACTCTTTTACATTTTGAAGTCTGCCTTCACATTCAATGACTCATTGGAGACACACATCTACTTTTTTGTGGTCAACAGGTCTAATATTAGAATTTCCATTTTAAAGATGAGGAAATGAGGATAAAATAAGAGAAGTGATGTGTCTAATGTCCTTTTCATTTTGCTACAAGACCTTTCACAATATTTGTGATTCATAAGCATGAACTAAATCCACGTGAGCTTCAACACATTCCCCTTTCATGACCATTTTCCTTCTCTTCTTTTCAATTTACATATTTGGTTAAAATCCTGTACAATTTCAAAAATTCTGCATATATACCAACTTTCTTTGCTTTATTTTTCTCATTAGCCCTTATGACTATTTAACATACCTTAAATTTTGCATATTCATCTGTTTTGTGTGTGCCTTTCTGCCACGGAAAATACACTCCAAAATACAGGAAATTATTTTTAGGGGTAATTATTTTTAGGGGTAGGGGAATACTATTTTCTGCTGTGCCTCCAGTGTCTAGAAAAGTGCTTCACAAATAGTAAACACTCCATAAATATTTGTTAAATCAAGCCGTGCCTGAATGACTCCTTACAAATTGTCCATTTGGATCTAATTACAATCTTTCTGCCAATGCTTTCTGTAAGGAAAGAGTGGTATTAATTACTTGCAAGAAAAATAATGAAAGTAAGCTCATTGCTAGACTCTTGATACTTGATGGGGAAAATGAAATTCTTTCTTTGTTTTGCTTAGTTCTTTCTGACTATTAACAAAATGCAGTGTTTGGAACCTCATGTGACATGGCCAAATGATGCTTCTGCTAAGGCAAAAAAATTTTTTATGAGTCTCATGTCTTTACTGTCTCCTACTCCCCATCACCTCGCTCTCATGTGTATATAAACTTCAGGCAATATCCCTTGTCTACGACCAGCCAGGAATGTATTTTTCCTGGACCAGTGCCTTGCACTTACAATCTTTCCAGACTTTTCCCTTCCTCATTAAGTTTTACCTGTCCCTTTTCCCATTTCTTCCACTGTCTACTTTCCTTATTGTTTTAGCTTCCAAGATAATACATTTCAATTTTGTTAGAATCAAGTAGCCTCAGAATTGGATGGACACACAGTACGGTTTTTCTCTCAGTACAGCAAATCTTTTTTTACAGGATTGACAAGTGAGAAGCAGTGTAGGTGAGAGCTCACTCTCTGGACACAAGACAGATGTGCTTTCTGCCTTTTACAAAGTTTAACCTTTTAAACTTCAGACTCTTCATGTAGAGAATAATGACAAAACAGTTCTCATCTCCTAGGGCTGCTGTGAGGGCTAAATGGGAAAATACAGTCAGAGTGCATGGAATAATTCCCTCGTCAGTAGTAAGCACTAATAGATATTAATTAATACTGGTAACATCCTTGATAAATTATCTTTCAGATTCCATTTCAGTGTCATCAGTATTGGGGAAGGAGACCACTACTTTCTTGAGTTAATCAGTTCTTTGTAAGATAAATCGTCCAACTGCTATTAAGATTCTTTGTCATAGCCTAAATCTATTTCCTTATAACTTCCGTCCATTGGTTCTTGGTGTTTACTTAGAGAAATATAGACCAAATGTGTGTCATCTCTTTGATAGGTCAACATTTAAGATTTTTAAACAGAATTATTATGGCCTATCAACATCTACTCCATTGCAACCTAAGATTTCCCAGTCACACCAACTGTTGTATGTGTATATATATATACATACACACACATATATATATAGTGGTTTCCCACCCTGACACCAACCTGACTGCTCCTCTTGTGATAAACTCCAGTTTACCTGTGCGCCTCTTCAAGAGTAGCATTGAAATTTGATGCAAGAACCCAATTGTTATCTAATGAGTACAAGCCACAGGGGAGATATTATCTCTCAAGTTCTGGACATTGTATTGTTAATGGAAGCTGAGATCTCATTAGATTTCTTAGCAACCTTATCACACAGTTGGGGGCATGTCTAGCTTGTCAACCAAAAGTTAGAACTCCATGTCTCTTTCACATGAATCACTGATAAACTAGCCTGTTCTGTACATGAGTAACTAAGAATGTGTCTAACACCAAGGTCTAGCATTTTTTCCCACTAAATTTCACTAAGGAAACTTCTGGAGACAATACCTTCAACCTGCTCTTCACAGACTTTATTTTTCCCTTTCAATACTTATGAATGATGGTATTCACAAAAACTACAAATGCCCATAGGCACACCCATGATTATTTGGAATTCTCATCTGCCAGTTGTAACTCCACCCTTTACTCTTCTGTGGAAAAAAAGCATATCAGAACTCAAATGAGTCAACTAATGAACTAAATTCAAAAAGCAATGGCCTAAAGCTTTTTGAAGAACTTAAGTGAAAATCTCTATTATATTGGGGAAGAAAAGAATTTCTTATGCATTGTCAAAACAAGAAACAAGGCACAAAAATAAAGAAGAATCTAACATATTTGACTTCATTCAGATAAAAACATCACCAATATATCATAAAGAGAATGAAACATATTTGCAAAAAATGTAATGGACAAAAGACTAGCGCATTCACGCAAATTATAAAGAACCCTTCTAAATTACTAAGGAAAAGATAAACAAATAGAGAAACGGCCCAAAGACTAAAACATGTACTTCATAGAAGAAGAAATCAAATCGAGCAAAAATCACGTGAAAAAGATTAGCAGTCAGGGAAATGTAACTTAACACTCAGTGAGATAGCATTTGACGCTCACTAAAATTATAAAAATGAAAATGACTACTAATGCCTAATGTGAAGGAAAAGTTACAATAATGAGAACTCATTATCTGCTGATGGGTACGGTTTTATTTAACATAACAAGAGTTCCAAGTGAATGGTCCAGTTTTAGAAATGGCTTCTTCTACACAATCATTCAAGGATCAATGATTCTTTTATCACATTACTTGGTCATTTTTTAGGTATTGTCTATTTTTGCATGTTCTATCAGCTGGATTGCAGGCATGTCTGAGTCCCAGAGTATGGGAAGGGGAGAGAGAATACAGAAAGTATATATCAATTTTTTAAGGCCTAGACCAGAAAATGTCTTACCTCCTTTTCACGAGACTCCATTAGCAAGAACTGAGTCACATGGCCACAAATGACTGTGAGAAGGCTTATAAATGTCTTCTCCAGCTCTTTATTTTTTATGAAATAAGAAAGGAGCAGATAGTAATGAGCAATTCTATTCCTAGAGATTTGTTTCCAAATGTGGACCAGGAGTTGTTGTTCAAGAACAACATTCTTAGAACATAGAAGCATTGTTTTGTAACTAAAAAACCTGGAAATAATTCAATTACCTGTCAACAATAGACTGAATAAATGAATTGGGGTATACAATAAAGACTATATATAGCCATAAAAATAAGATAGTGTTATAAATCAGTATAGATTAATGCTGTAGCTATGCTAAAAGATAAGTCAAAAATATACACAGGATGATACCATTTGCATAAAATTAAAACGGGAAAAAATTGACAATATAATATTTAAGGATATCTATACAGATGATAAGCTGAAGACCAGTAAGATAATGAAACTACAGAAGTCAGGATAATGAGTCACTGTCTTTTGAGAGGAAGGAAGGAGGTGAGACTGGGAAAGGCACTCAGTACAGGCTTTGCCCTATTTCCTACTTGGAGGTGATGACATCAGAGTATTTCCTGCATTTTAAAATGTACAGATACGTTTGCTATAATTTTCTGTGTATATATTGAACAACAAAACTTTTTCTAACAAAACAAATTTAAAAAGTAAAAAACTTTAAAAATCGTATATTTTCAGTATATAAGAAGCTACTTGTGATATGCAATTGGCAACACAAGTATCAAGACAACATAATTGTTGTTTTCCTACAGGATGAATTTGCAGTGGAAATTTCAGCTATTCTGGGCCCTACTTCGGTGAAGATATTCTGGGGATGTTGAAGAATGGGTGCTTCTTCCATCACATGATGCAGGCTCCTTCTTTCTGTCTTCCATCTTCTGGGTAAGTCAATTCATTCTGTGCCCACTTGCATGCAAATCATACAACAGTGAACAAATCTATTCAAGCATATAAAAACATTTCCGATTTTAAAAAGTAGCAAGCTACAGTGGACTGAATGTTCGTGTCCCCCAAATTTTACATGTTGGAATCCTAATTCCATACACAATGGGATTGTATTTGGAAGTGAGACTTTTGGGAGGTAATTAGGTCATGAAATGGAGCCCTCATGAATGAGGTTAGTGTCCATACAAAAGGGACCACAGAGTGCTCTCTTGCCCTCCTTTGCTATGTGAGGAAATAAGAAAAGGGCAGTCCACAATAGCAAGAAGGCTCTCCCCAGGACTCACCACACCAGCACCCTGATCTTGAACTCCCAGTCTCTACAACTATAACAAATATAATTTTTTTTCTTGACTTTAAGCCACCCAGTCTGTGGTACTTTGTCATAGCAACTCAAACTGTGACAACAACGTATGTCAGTGTTCTCATCAATTCCTTCAATGCAGCAGAGTGATAAGAATATGGTTCTAGAATCAAGGTGGCTGGGTTAAGATCTTGGTTCTGCTCTGTCACCATAGACAACCTTCTTAAGATACCTAAGCCTCCATTTCTTCATCTATAAAATGATAATTTAAATAGTACCAACTCTACAGGGATATTGTAGGGAATAATATAATATATAATGATTTTACACGTGCCTATTTTATAGTAGGTGCTTTAAATGTTGTTAAAAAGTACAACAATAGAAATTCTTTTCAGTTAGCAGTTGGTTAATACCAAGATAGTAGAAATATCACATACTGCATGGCCAAATATAGTCTTAAATTTTGTGCAAAAGCTAGTTTTAACATGTGGTAGCCTTGGTATGTAATGGGCACTCGATAAATCTTAGCTCCCATTTACTTTAAGGTATTCAGAAACGTTGTCCTGTTTCTTTCAATATGTTATTACCTATGAGTCTAGTAATTAGAGTGAAAAGTTATAATTAGGATGTAGGCTAGAGAAAGTCAATATCTCTATGGTGTTGTGAGTTTTTGTCTTAAAATTTTTGCTGTCTTGGAGTTCAGACTTTTAAGTGGTCAATGATGTAAGATAAAATTATGCAAAATTAAATGGGATAACTATTTGTAAGTTTCTAGTACTGTAACAGCATGTTATAGGAACTTAGTACAGTTAACTTTTTTCCTCATTTGGAGTTGCTTTAGATACTGCATAAAACATTGTAAAATATATCCTTAATATATTTTTGTCTTTGGAGTTTGAGTCTGATTTTTGGAAATAGCTAAAAGCCACTCAGAGCCAAGTATGGTGAATAATGTGAGTGAACAAGTTGTATAATACCATTTTTGGTAAAAAATGAGGTATTATAAAATTAATGAGGCTTTTTCTTGTATGGTTTATAAACTGGCTCTGAAGGCAATTCTAAAAACATGTTCCACACATGGTTTAGGCAGTGACAGTATCTTTGGAATAATTTTAAAGACTGCTTTTTATCTTGTCAGGCCATGTTGACATCAGCCATATGCAGTACAGCTATATTAGTTATTAAAGTGTTGAAATAATTCTCTACTTATTAAAAGACTTTGTCTTGAATTCCCCTAAATATGATTCCTCCAACTGCACAGCTGCTTCAGCCTCTAGACTAGGTTAACCTGTGGTATGCAAGGGGTCTCTAACCCTGTTTTAATACTATAGCAGTATTGATTCTGATTGGGATGTAGAGCTATTCAGTTTGCTAATTATTTTGAATGTCACTACTGCCTGTCATATTGTCTCACCAGCAATTTTATTACCTTGGCATTACTCATTTGGATGTTAAGCATGGGCAGCTTGAAAAACATCAACAACAATATCTTTCTGGGATGACTAGAACAGAAAATTAGTCGCTCTTCTCTGAAATACCTGATCATGTTAGAAATTCTGTTCTTAATCAGGTGCTACATGAAGCAGATTAAGACTTCATATACCTCACGTCAATAAACAAATGCTTTGTCACTGCAGGATAGACAGAAAATAAACCTGAATACTTCTAAAGTTATTTCCAACAACCTCATAATTGTTAAAGCATTCTAATTCCAGTGATAATTCCATGGGATTTCTAGGTATGATAAAAAAAAAAAAAGTAGAATAAATTCCTTGATGCTTATAAGGCAGATAGTACAGATCAATCAAATCTAGAGATGTGGTTGGAAACAAAATCTTTACAAATCCATTTAGACATTTATGGTCCATTTACTTTCACAATTTTCAGTTCCCCATTGTACTCATTTCGTTGATATTTTTATTGGTCACAAAATGGTGATTGCTTTATTTTTGTCATAAAATCCCCACCTTACTGACAATTTTCGATTAGAGTTTCACTTAACATTAATTGAAATTGCTAGCTATTGACATCATGTGATCATACATTCAGGTTGCTGCAGCAGTTTACCTACAAAAATCCAAAAGAAGTCTTTTAATGACCTTAACACTGTATTATAAATGGCGAGTTCATGACTTTTTTTCCGTATGTTTTAATGTTGGAGGTGGGGCCTGGTGGAATTGTTTATATCACTCAGTTCACATGAGATCTGGTTATTTAAAAGTGTGTGATACCTCATTCCCTCTCTCCTGCTCCTGTTCTTGCTATGTGATATGCCTGCTCCCCCTTTGCCTTCCAGCATGATTGGAAGCTTCCTGAGGCCTCCCTAGAAGCAGATGCTGCTATGCTTCCTGTATAGCCGGCAGAACTATAAGTCAGTTAAACCTTTTTTTTTTTATAAATTACCCGGTCTCAGGTATTTCTTCATAGCAGTGCAAGAATAGCCTACTACAGTGAATAAGGGAACTATCTGGGTATAGAAATTACATTCCTGAAATAGTTTCATCAGTTAAAATTTTGGAACTCTTGGCTGCAGGGCCTGTGGTAGCCATGCCAAGAGTGGGGTTTAAAGCAGTCAAGGGCCCCATCCCTCCCCACTTAATTTTTAACTTGTGAGAACTAGATGGCAAACAATATGCACAGGTTTGGGGTCTCTTTTTTAAAGATCTCTCGCATTTTAAGAAAAAGAGACACTTTACAAGCTAAGGAATGAAACAGTGTGACAAAAATGCCAAGTCCAGACTGACTCTTTCCCACAATGCTGTGTTTGAAATAGCTGGTGTAGACTAATACAACACGGAGAAATAAATGGAAACAGAAAGATTATTTTATGTATATTGCCATAAAGGCAATAAATAAATACTTTGCTTGGCTTAGAGTCTTTGTTACAAAGTCATGGAGCCCAGGCAATAATATAGTTCTCAACACAGCAGCATGCGGAAGTACTGTGAAGCACTATGCAACTTTGCTGGTTTCTTCTCTGGGATACAAATTTCATGTTTATTTTAACAGGTAATGGTTTCATTACTGAAAAAAGAATCAAGCAGAATTATATTAGTTATTTATCGCTCTGTAACAAATTACCCCAATACTTAGTGTGCTTAAAACAAAAGTAAACATTTGTTATCTCCCTGGGGGCCACAGTTTGAGGGTGGCTCAGCCATACTGTTCTGACCCAGGGATTCTCATGAGACTGAGTCAACATGTTGGCTGGGACTACCCTCACATGGAGGCTGGGCCTGGAAGATTTGCTTGCAAGACGGCTCACTTACATGCCTGGCAAGTTGGTGGTGCTTGTTGGCAGAGGCCTCAGTTTTTCCCTGTGCTGGCCTCTCTTTTGTGCAGCTTGACTTTCCTTGTGACACGGCTGCTGGTTTTGTTCAGAGTGAGCAAACCCAGAGAAGAGAGATGGTAGAAGCCATGATTTTTATAACTTTGCCTCAGAAGTCACATTCTGTTACTTCTTCAATATTCTATTGCCAAACAGATCAGTCTTATCACTCATTGTGGGAGGGAACTATGTAAGGACATGAATACCAAGAAAAGATTACAGCCCAGTGCGGTGGCTTGAGCCTGTAATCCCAGCACTTCAGGACGCCAAGACATTAGGATTGCTTATATCCAGGAGTTCCAGAACAGCCTGGGAAACATAGCAAGACCTCTTCTCTACAAATGACATGTGCCAGTAATCCCAGCTACTCGGGAAGGTGAGGTGGGACTATGTGTGCATGTAGTCCCAGCTACCCAGGAGGTCTAGGCTGCAGTAAGCTGTGAATCATGTCACTGTACTCCAGCCTGGGCAACAGAGTGAGACTCCGTCTCAAAAGAAGAAACAAATATAGATATAATTTTGGGAATCATCTTGGAGGCCAGCTACCACAAATATGAAAAACTTCAATGTAAATAGCATGCACTCAAGGGCTGAACAATGGTTATATTTTGTCTTCAGTTCTCCATCTTCCTTATAGATTTCATTAATATTGTATCTACTAACATGACCTCATTTAATTCCCACCACAAAGAACTGTAAGCAAGACAGATTATTGATCTCATTTTCACATGAACAGATGGAGGCTTAGAGTGATAGGTAACTTATACATATTAGATTACACATCTAATAAGTGATTGAATTAGGAGTCCAATTCACTGCCACTCATTGATTTCTATTTAACACAATGCAATAAAAGACAAATAAATTGGCAGACTGCCACTATTTAAGTAATAAAGTATACATAGAAAATGAGGTGGAGTTAGAGGGTTTATGCTCATGTCTTAGATACTACTCAGATCTTGCTTGAATTTCTCTCAAAATTAACAACTCTAGCTGTTAACACCTGAGCTAGACTAGTTTCCAATGTCTAAGCAGTAGCTTTGTTTGCTACAAACTTGATTTTGCCCAGTTCTTATCGTCTTGGATACCAAGACACTCACTTAATTTAAGTTTATGAACAATTGATAGATGTATCAAAATTCTAGGTAATTTACTTATATATGAAATATAATTATCAGGCCAATTAGGTATTTGCTTTGACCTAACTAGCACATTCTGCCTCTCTGTAGGAAATTATTTAGTTAATTCTGTCAGCTGGTATAATCTAGATGATGCTACTGTGACAATCCCCAAATTTCCTGAAAAAGACTGATTTCTTGCTTATGTATGTTTAACCCTTATCATCAGGGTAGCCTCCTCATTGTAGTATATCAGGGAAATATGCAGATGCAGACCCTATGTCACATGCTCTCTGTGACACATCCAGGATTTCTGGGGTCTAAGGCTTTTACTGTTTTAGATGCACTTTTAAAGATGTATATCGGCCGGTCGCGGTGGCTCACGCCTGTAATCCCAGCACGTTGGGAGGCCGAGGCGGGCGGATTGCCAGATCAGGAGATCAAGACCATCCTGGTTAACACGATGAAACTCCGTCTCTACTAAAAAATACGAAAAATTAGCCGGGCTCAGTGGTGGACGCCTGTAGTCCCAGCTCCTCGGGAGGCTGAGGCAGGAGAATGGCGGGAACCCGGAAGGCGGAGCTTGCAGTGAGCTGAGATTGCGCCACTGCACTCCAGCCTGGTGACAGAGCAAGACTTCGTCTAAAAAACAAAACAAAACAAAAAAGATACTTAACACAAAACTACAAGTTTCAGTAGCTTCACAATAAATCAGCCTCATGCTTGAACGATTGCCATGTCAAGGAAGAGGAATATGGTGAATCACATACTGACAATTGCAGCTTCAATCTAGAAGTGACACAATCCAAATTCAAAGTGGATTGGGAAGCACAGTTCTACCATGTATCCCCAAGGAAGAGAGTTGAGAATATTTGGTAAACAGTACTAATGATTACCACAGTAATCAAGAAACAGAGGCTGGAGAAATACATGATTTAAATACATAGTAGCACCATCTTTTATACTTCGATGTGTCTACTCATACAACATGTCATTAGCTACCCCTTCAACAGTCTACAATCACAAGTTAGCTTTCTGATGTCTCTGTTCTAAGGATTGCACAAAGATGGGTATAGGCAATGCTTGTTTCAGGAATTTTAATTTCTGTATTTTTTCAGTGATCAATTATTTGTCAGATTAATGCATTCTTTCATAAACATGATATTACCTTTATCAAGGTATATGCTGGTTTAAAAAAATCTTTTCATGTGACTTTGCATATAATCGCTGTTTTTATATATTGCTTTTCCAGTCTGTTGCAAAATTGTCTTACTTTCAAATTCGTGGAAATGTACTACCTAAAATACCTTCCAGCATTATTATAATGATGCCCAGAACCCAGTTTAGTAAGTATGATTGCTCTGAGTGTTGGTTGCTATTATGAGGGTCTGAAATAATCATTTGAATCAGGTTTTAGTATAAAGAGAAAGATGTTTATTTAAAGTTGCGTATTGGTTTTTGATTGGATATACTGGCACAGTAGAGTACAGAGAGAATATTCACAATTGACTACTGTTTGTGAAACAGAAAATAATTATATTTTATCATGCATTAATAATACCTATAACATTATTTGAAAGACAAATCTTTATGTTTACTTGCAATTAATTTGAAAGTATGTTAAAAAATTAGATATGTGCTTATGTACATGAACATATTCATGTCCATCTCTCAAAGCAATTCTAATAAACCATTTGTTTTTCTGATATAATTTCTGTACTCAGCTCTTAACCACCTACCTTAACAAAAAAGGAGCTGTGGTTTGGATACTATTCAAAAGAATGACAATAGTAATCTTAAAATGTGTTTAGTTCCTAGTAATGTAATAAGAAATGATGATTTATATTAATGCTACTTAGCTATGACATTTCATAGCATTTTTTAAAAGACAATTTACTTTCTCTATTGTTTGAATTATACTGAACTTTCAATTTCTACTACAATAAAGGGAAGACTTGGCATAAATTACATTAAAAAAAGGTAATATTTAAAATGTAACGAGTATGCTTCATGCTAGACACCGTGCTACTTTATGTGTTTAATCTCGATGAAACTACCTAATGACTCTATGAGGTAGATCTAATTTTCTCCATTTTATTGATGAAGAGGGTGAGACTTGAGAGGTTAAGGAATTTGGGATTACACAGCTAATAAATGATATAGCAAGCCAACCTCATTCAAAACTTCAATATATTATTTCATTAATTACACTTCCCTTGTACTCTTCAAATCATGAATAAATGTGTAGCCAGTAAGAGAGAGGTAGTTAAGAGCCTTGTACAATGAGAAAATGATTCTGTCTAGATAATGTACAAATGGAATTGATTTTATGTTTAAAGAAAGCAAAAAAGAAAGAAACAGAGAACAAAAAACTAAATATATAAACAAAGAGTGCTCAAATATAGTTAATAGTAAACTAGTCAGAACTTAATTTTCATTAAAATTAAAATCCTATTTGAATTTGTTCCTAACTTTCTAAGCTATGATTATAGGAGCCAACTATTATAACATGGGAGTAAATGTAGCATCTGTGTTTTTGAGATACTGCCTGTAATTATTGGTAGGGATAGGGATATTAGGAAAAAAAAAAAAAAAACTCAGAAGATTTATTGCTGTTTCTTTATGAATGGAGAACTAAGTACAGATTACTTAGAGTTTGCTTAAAATATCAACGAATTAATATTATTGTAGATTGTTTATTTTTCCTGTGTTCCTCATACTAATGTAATGAAAAGTATTTAGAAGGAGTAGGGAAAGAAGAGGAGAAAGATAAATTCAAAACCACAAGCTATATTTCACAAAAGTAATTTCTCTCCCAACCAACCCTAGTTTTTTTATTTATTTAAGTGCCTGCTAGTTGGTGTCCATAATTTCAGATATTTTGTAGTAGAATATATGCAAACTGTACTTTATTCAAATATTTATTTTACAGGAATATGCTTAATGCTATTAGCAATTCATCTGCATGTATTCCCACTGCATTTGAGATTGAAGCATGAACACATATAAAAATAGTGTCAGATGACTATTAATTAATTGTTTAAAGGATCTTTTCCCTCTTCAGACGATAATTATTTGACAGATTATATGGATTCCCAGTTTGCAGTTATAATGTCTTTTCCACTGTGCTAATGCTACCCATAGCTCATGTGTCATCTTCCTTCACTTCCTTCATAGTCCATAGTGTCTTACTCTAAACTCTTGAAGCATGATTATTTGTCATATTCATTTGTGTCAGATTTGTTTTTTATTTAAATTTCATAAATAGGCTTACCACCCTTCAGATCACAGGAAGTTAATTGATATATTGAATGTATACTTTACAAAAGTACTCCCTGTTGAGGCTTGCAATTAATGTTTGTTGAATGAAGTAACAAAAACGTGGAAGTCATTTAGCCAACATAAAACCACTTCAGAACATTTGTTGATGTTATGCACTTTAGGCCAGTAGAAAAGAATAGAAACATATATTAATTTATTAAGGATATTTTTAACCAGAAAAATTATACGTTAAAAAATAGTAAGAGTTCTTTGGCACTTTGCCTGTTACAAAGCAAACAAAAAGGTATGTGGTAAAAAATAACCAGAAAAATTATTACTGAAAGAAGACAGCACAGGATTGCAGCATTGGTGATTTTTGCTCAATGTTCCATAAAATACAAATGCAGATTCTTTTAATAAAAAAAGTAAAAGTGGAAAAACACAAATGTCAAACAAATTATTTATGTCAAGCTTGAGAGTTGATGGCTATATGACTCCCTGCACATTATTAAATTAAGTCACTGGTTCATTTTGAAAATCCATTTTCTAGTTGGTTCAACAGATGTTTACTAGTCAGTTTTAAATGGAAATGCATATTAAAATAGTTCAAATTATTAACATGCAATACAATTTGTCCAAAGATGGAAAACACTGGATAGAATGGCAATCTCAGTATGTTTCATTGAAAATAAGATTTGAAAAGAGTATTAGCCACTGTTATATACAAGAGTAGGGAATGAAGTTGGGATGAAAGTCTTACTATTTGCCAGACACTTTATAAGTGTTTTTGCATATAGTCACTCATGGTGTCTTTCACTGGTTAAAGTTAGTCTCATGAGATGTTACCTCTGTCTGTACTTCTGGGTTTTTCCCTGGCATCTACAGGGAAGGGCAGCACTTCATCTAATCCCCAAAGTAGTGAGAAAAACCATCATTTCCAGCTTGACATTTTGTTCATTATGAATTTTTGCATTAACATTGATGTTTGGATATATAATTTGGATTTTAAAAAATATTGCTTTAAATTATTCTTTTTACTAATTACTGAGTGTATTACAGGTATTACAGTCTCTTAAATTATATACCTAAAGCAGCACCTCACTTGCCTCACTGAAGTCTCAACCCGCCAATGCAAGCTTATATTCCCACGTATCTGGTTACTCAACACAGCATGAATTTAAAGTGTACAATTTGCATATCATCAGATGCAGGACCTCAAAGTCATCAGGCTCCAGAGAAAGTCAGAATCATTCGTTTTTAAAATTTCTTCACTTATTCAAAAATAAATTCATTCATTCAACAAATACATATTAAGGTACTGTGTGCCAGTAAATGCTTCAGCGGACAGTTGCAAAAATTATAAACTAAACATATCAAAATACATAATTTCTGTTGTGATGTCCTACAGTAATTGTTTCCTGGAAATTTGTATTGTTATATAAATAAGCTGTTTGCCTTCAATCATCTACATATATATATATAGATATATATATATATGAAAGACACCATGAGTGACTATATGCATATATATATATATATATATATGAAGTAGTTAGGTCATGAGGGCTATATGTGTATATAGTCACTCATGGTGTCTTTCACTGGTGTGTGTGTGTGTGTATATATATATATAGAGAGAGAGAGAGAGAGAGAGGGAGCATGATGCATCAATTCCCTTTTAAAAGTGGCAAGTATGTCATGTAATATATATATGATGCATCAGTTCCCTTTTAAATGTGGCAAGTATGTCATGTAATATATATATATGACATACTTGCCACATTTAAAAGGGAACTGATGCATCATGCTCAATTCCATACTTTCACATGAAAATTACCAGCTTATAGAAGAGTATTGAGAACACTCTATATAGTGCCCTACTTTTAAACCATAGCTCAACCATCTTTCAATTAAAAACAATAAAACATTTTGGTTGACAGTAACCCCACATTAAAGTATAGACTCTATTGCAGGATTTTATGCACTATCTTCTACAATTTTCTTTATACACGCTAGGACTTCTATTAAAATGTATGTTTCTTTCAGTGTTTGTCTTAGTCCATTCCTGCTCCTGTAACCAAATGCCTTAGACCGGCTAATTTATAAAAAGTATACATTTATTGCTCACAGCTATGGAGATGGGGAAGTCCAATATTAAGACACTGTCAGGTTCCATGTCTGGTGAGGGCCCAGTCACTGCTTCCAAGATCGTGCCCTGAACATTGTATCTTCATTTGATGGGAGCATTAAAAAGGGATGAACACTATGTGCAACTTCTTTTACAGTGGTATTAATCTCATTCAGTAGGGTAGAGCCCTCATGACCTAGCTACTTCCTAAAGGCCCCAACTCTTAATACTATTTCATTGGGCATTAAATCTCAACATGTTAATTTTGGAGGGAGACACATTCAGACTACAGCAGTTTGGATATTTCTTTTATTCTTCACTTTTAAAAAAATGTACATGTTACATGAGAGAGAACTTGAATTCTTTGTGAGCTTAGGTGTAATACACATACAGGGAATGTATATTTTTCTGCATTATTAATTATATTTCAAAGAGAAGTAATGATAGAGTCCAGAGAATGGTAATGGTTCCTTGAGTTTCCCTGTAGATCAACTTACCAGGTTGAAACACCATATAAAACTAACTTCTAAGTGTACTAAGTACTAAGTATATGACTGTAATTCTTTCTAAGGAAAAAACTAATTTGAAACAGAAGTTGATTCATTACTGTAACACATAATTATTTAAGACTAAGCTCTAATTGTTTTTGAGTTGATATTGAGGACACAGTATACTAGATAATGAACAGATGCAGACTTGAATGAGTAACTGAGAACATATGTTAAAAAGAAACCCAGAAAGATAAACTAGATATTATTAGGAATTTTAAGTGGATTGGAAAAAAAAAAAAAAAAAACCTTAAAAAGATCACTGGATTTTTATCACAAACTAGATAGAAATAAGATAATGTGATAAAATAAAAAGAAATACCTATAAGAGCAAGCTGCTTCCCCTTATGCTAATTGACCCCTCTGAGGCATATGTGTTTGAAGACCAGTGAATACACTTGCAAAATTGTGGTAGTTGATTATGTAGCAGAACCCAGAAAGAAAGAAACATTTTCTTTTCTATGTATTTTATTTTCAAGGCAATAAAGTGAAAGTTGAGGCACTGGAAGGAACGATAGTAAAATAATTGATCTTAAATTGGCCTACCCCTTTGGTCTTATGAAGCATAAATATATTAAGACATTAAAATAAGAAACTAAGTATAAATCCCCCACATGTGACAAAGTTAAAAAATAGATAAGGCAATGAAAGTAGCAGTAATGGTATTTGCTCTGTTATAGACAGAATGACTCAACAAAATCTAGGACAAGAATGTGCAAGAGATGTTGCTTACGTGAATCTCCTGGGTATGTTTCATGTTTCCTAATTTTCTTTTGATGAGTTATTTTGTGTTATAAACTACTGTTTACTGTAAGAAGACAACGGATAGATATTACCAATGCATTTTCTTGTGTGATTAAGATTTTTTATGCATTGTTGATAGTCAGCCCTGATTAATCAAAATGAACTAGTAAAGTTAAATCTACTCACATATCATCCATGTTTTTACGTTCATATTCACAAGAATTGGCACAGAACAAACCTTTAAATAATCTCCAATTCATTTGCTTTTTAAAATATATGATTCTAGTTCAATTATTGGATAAGTAAAGCTTCATTTTTTTTTTACAGAAATATATTCCATTTTTACAGACTTAGACATTTATTAAAAATAGTACTACTTGGTGAAAATGTATGTTTCTATAGAATTTCTCATTTTCAATACATCTATGTCTAGTGTAATATAAAATAAGAGCATATATGATACTCATAATGTAATAAATAATGAATATATATATTCATCAGCAGGAAAATTATATTAATTGCAAACATTAAAGGAAATACTCAGAATATATTTCATTGTGACTATTACATGTTTGTCATCATTTTTAGTGATTTAAAGTTTTTAGAAAATGACATTAATTAATTGTAATGATTTCTATAATCTTCTTCATTTTAAGAATAATTTAGGGAGAATATTTTTTCTTTTATTGCTATGATTTATTTCAAATGTCCTGATACTATAATTTACAGTAAAACAATTTAAAGATAGCATATTATACCATTAATGAAGTTGTGTCCGTCTTGTATAGACAATTAGTACATACACACAATTCACCGGGAAAATTAGTGATAACTTGGAAATGAAATGCCATCCTTGCTTTTTACCGTCAGTCTAATAATTGCAGGGATTCTTAAGAAACTTTTAGACAGCAGAAATATTTCACAATTATTTTCATTTCAATTCCAATTACTTTACCATGGCTTCAAAAAACTCCTTTTAAAAGATCAATTTTTGAGAAACCATTAACACTAAATCATTAAGCAATTTATAGAAAAAGAAATTAATGGGTTATCCTAAGGGAGTAATCTTAGAAGTAGCTTTGTACTTACTCAGGTGTAGGATCCTGACAAATACTATCTTGGACAGTATTTTGGAACCTTTTTGTAGTTTCTAAACTTAAAAACTGGAATAAATCAAGCACTGAAGATAAGAGATCCCTACATTCTGCTTGGACTGGCTTGGAAGTGAAAGTCTGGATCATGGAGCTCACAGAAGCAATAGATATCAGATTTGGCATGACTGGTGAAGCTAAAGGACCTACTATCTCTGAAAAGACAAACTGGCCTAAGTATTACAGAAGAAATAAAAAGTATGTCAAATCAGCAATTTCATGTACATAGTCTTGGTAGACCAGAAGATGACTTTCGAAATAAAGACTCTCAGAGATTGTTATATATCCCTACTTCGTTAAAGATTTTTTTTTTGTCACACTACAGAACAGAATTTCCCCTTTTTCATGGTGAGAAAACTAACATGGTTCCCACAGTTCATTCAGGTAAGAAGAAAAAGTCTCATTCTTTCTCTCACACGTCGTATCCTTATCTGCCTCCCAAAATAATTCATCTGGTCCAGTGAGCTCACAGTCTTAATGTTGGACCAGTCACTGTGTCAGGTCATATCACTGTGACCAATCACTGGGGCCAGGGAAGTCAATGCTTAGTTAATCCTATACGACAGAAATAGAGAAAAGTTAGCTCCCCAAAGGAGGGAATACAGAAAAAATGAAAAATTAAAAGATGTCTTTTCTAAAGATGAACAAAATCTCTGAAAGCAACTAAAATTTGAAAACTGAGTCATTGATAGAATACTTTTCTCCTTCATGAAGATAGTCTAATTTGTTTCAAATATTATTTCCTACCAAATTTTGCCATATTGAACAATGGTACAGCTTTTTCATCCCCAAAAAAGAAAATATAATCGTCTGCCTTACATTCTTAACCTTGAAGGTATTAGAGGCTGCATCATTTAGTTGGAGGTAAAAACAGCTCAGAGAAAGATGCTTGAAAGGCAGTCATGGCTGATTAGTAACCTGCGGATGGTAAACCACAGTAAACCAACTTCAGTTAATATCTTCTCCACTATCCACAGCCCCGTGAAAGCTGTATTTGGTATTAGGAACTTGTGTATGGATTTTAAGGATTGATGCAGGAAATAAAACGGTAGCATGTTTGAAAGAACAGTGGTATGTAAATTATCCATGCATAAGGAATAGTCTGAATGGTGAGCCAAATTTCAGTTATAAGCTTTCATGGAAGATTTGCTAGAAAGCTTCTCTACAAAGATCATTTCTCTCAGAAACATACTCCTTATTATCTGTTCCTATCTTAATTTTCTTAAATCTGACTTCAGTCTTCACCAGTGTACTGAAACTGTGTTGTGGTTTCCTTCTTGCCAAATCACAAAACATTTCCTCTGTATTCTTTGTGTTCAACTTCTGTGAATCTCTTTAAACCGTAGTTTCATATGGAAACTGCTCCTTTAACTTCAGTATCACTGATCTTTTCTTGCTCTATTTCTACAGCTTCGTTAGAGCCAATTCAGTGGCCCTTTCACAGTCCCTTACCATTGATTCTTTATTTTCTAGCTAGTGGTATTAACAAAGACTCAAGTTGTAGATATCTTTCTTCTTTGTTTTTGTCCATTTTTGAAAAAGCCCCTCCTTCCCTCACTCCCTTCTTTCCTCACTCCCTTCCTCCCTCTCTTTCTTTCCCCTTTTCTTTCCCTTTCCCTCCCCCTTCTCTTCCCTCCTTTCTCTTTTTTTTAGTTTTCTTTCCTAGCTCCCTCTGTTCCAACCTCCCTATGAACCTAAAATTTGCTGTTAGTTCAGTTTTTAGTGGTAATCTTTCTTTAAACAAATGCTCATACATGTTTAAGTAGTATCTCAAATTCATACTAGTCCTAAATTTTTACCCTACTGGCCAGTTCCACTTGAATGTCTTATAGCATTGCATCAGAATAAGCTAGATTAAAACTAACATTATCAACATAATTGTCACTATGATACTCTTCATTTTTGCCATTTTCATCTGCCTACAGTTAGATTCTCAGCTCTTGAAAACTCTTCTATTCTGCTTCAATATACATCCTATGTATTTATATTCATAGTTGACACTTAATAATTGTGCATGTTTATGGGGTAGAATGTAATGTTTTGATACATGTATAAATTGTGTAATGATCAGTTCACGATAATTAGCATATCTATCACCTTAAACATCATTTCTTCATGATAAGAACATTAAAAAAACCTCTCTTCTAGTTATTTTAAAACACACAATGCATCATTATTATCTCCAGTCATCCTCCTATGCAATAGACCACCAGAGTTTATTCTTCCTAACTGCAGCTTTAAATCTGTTGACCAGTCTCTCACCACCTACCCTCTCCATCCTCTACTCTACTACTACTCTACTTTCTTCTTTCATAAGAGCTATTTTTCAGATTGAATGAGATCATGCAGTATTTGTCTTTCCGTGCCTGCACTATTTCACTTAATATAATATCCTCAAGGTTCATCCATGTTGCAGCAAATTACAGGATTTCATTCTTTTTAATGACTGAACAATATTCCCTTGTATAGATATACCACATTTTCTTTATCAGTTTATCTGTTGATGGACATTTGGGTTGATTCCATATCATGGCTATTGTGAATAGTACTGAAATAAACATAGGAGAGCAGGTATTTCTTTGACATACTGGTTTCATTTCCTTTTGTTAAATATCCCGTAGTGAATTGATTGGATCATGTGGTATCTCTATTTTTAGTTTTTTGAGAAACTTTCGTACTGTTTTCTATCATGGTTGTACTAATTTACATTCCCTAAAGCAGTGTAAAAGAGTTTTCTGTTTTTCCAAATCCTCAACAACATTTATCTTCTGATTTCTTTGATAGTAGCCATTCTGACTCAAGGGAGGTGATACCTCACTGTAGTTTTGATTTGAATTTCTGTGATGATTAGAGATTCTGAGCATTCTTGCATTTATTTATTTGCCATTTGTATGTCCTCTTTTGAGAAATGTATCTTCAGGTATTTTACCTTTTGAAAAAGTGGGTTATTTGTGCTTTTTGTTGAGTTGTTTGAGCCCTTTATATATTTTGGATACTAGTCCCTTATTAGATGTATAGTTCACAAATATATTCTCCCATTACGTAGGCTGTCTCTTTGCTCTATTGATTGTCTCCTTTGCTGTGCGGAAGCTTGTTGGCTTGATGAAATCCCATTTATCTATATTTGGTTCTATTGCCCATGCTTTTGACGTTTTATCCAAAAAAATCCTTGCCTAAACCAATGTCATCAAGCTCTTTCTCTATGTTTTCTACAGGCAGTTTCATAGTTTTTGGTCTTACATTTAAGTTTTTAATCCATCTTGAGATAATTTTTGTATATATTGAGGAATAGGTGTCTAGTTTTATTCTTCTGTATGTGGATATACAGTTTTCTCAGCACCATTTATTGAAAAGGGTGTCCTTTGTTCAGTGTATGTCCTTGGTATGTTTGTCAAAAACAAGTTGGCTGCAGATGTATGTGTTAATTTCCAGGGTTTATATTCTGTTTCATTTGACTATGTATCTGTTTTGTTTTTGGTTTTATGCTACTACTGTGCTGTTTTTGTTGCTATGTTTTGCAGTATATTTTAAAACCAGGTACAGACATCTTCAGAACATTCCTTCCAATAGCTCTAGAATACACACATTCTTCTCAATGGCCCCCCAAAAATCTAGAGCTTCAATGCAATCTCTATCAAAATACAAATGAATTTTTTTCATAGAAACAGAAGAAACCAATCCTAAAATTCCTATGGAAGCACCAAGGACTCTGAATTGCGAAAGCAATCTTGAACAAAAAGAACAAAACTGGTAGCATGAGTATCAGTTCTTTTGCAAAACAAGCAAGCAATCACTCAAACAAGACCATTGGATTGATCCTTTGAAATGCATCTCAGATCTCACTGCTTTCAACTTTGTCTGATGCTTATCATCTTATGATAGTGCCAATGGTTATGGTTTCCTAATTATTCTTCCTGTCAGTTTCTTCCTTTTTCCATCCACCTTATATACATTATAAAATCCCTTCACGTGAATAATTTATGTAACCCCTAACATGTAAAACAATGAATTAATCATGTTATTCCCAATTGTTATATATTCCAATAATTTCTCTTTGAATTCAAACTCCTCAATGGGGCATTTAAGATGGTGTGCCATCTGATTCAGATTTATTTCTATAGTTTAGCCATCATTTGCTTGCATCAAATTCTATTTTTGTTTTAAAGTTCAATAATAGAATTATATTTTAATTTTATTTTTTCTAAATTTTATTTTCTTTAATAATTCTAGCCATCATGTCTCCTGTTTCTCTTAAATCTGACAATTTGTGCCACACATTTAATATCTCCCTCCTCTTCCATATATCACCTATTCTAAAATACTAAATTAATCTTTACCATGTGCTAAATAAATATATTAAATCCTCAAAATATCCCCATTAGTATCTCTATTCTAAAATCTAAGAAACTAAAGCTTAGAACGTTTAAACAGTTGTCCCAAATCAGTAAGCAACACATCTAAGATTCAAGTTTTGACTTTAAAACTGATTTTCTAGTGAAGTGTTTCACCTTGTATTATTATTACAAGGTTTTTTTTGAGATGTACTTTCACTCTTTCGCCCAGGCTGGAGTGCAATGGCACAATCTCAGCTCACTGTAACCTCCGCCTCCCGAGTTCACGCGATTCTCCTACCTCAGCCTCCTGGGTAGCTGGGATTACAGGTGCACACCACCACACTCGGCTAACTTTTTGTATTTTTAGTAGAGACAGGGTTTCACCATGTTAGCCAGACTGGTCTTGATCTCCTGACCTCGTGATCCACCTGCCTCGGCCTCCCAAAGTGCTTGGATTACTGACGTGAGCCACTGTGCCTGGCATTTTTTTTTTTTTGATGGAGTCTCACTCTGCTGCCCAGGCTGGAGTGCAGTGGCACTATCTCAGCTCACTGCAACCTCTGCCTCTCAGGTTCAAGCGATTCTTGTGCCTCAGACTCCTAAGTAGCTGGGATTTACAGGTATGTGCTACCACACCTGGCTAATTTTTGTATTTTCAATAGAGATGGGGTATCACCATGTGGCCAGGCTGGTCTTGAATTCCTAACCTCAAGTGATCCACCTACCTTGGCCTCTCAAAGTGCTGGGATTACAGGCATGAGCCACCATGCCCAGCTACATCAGCATTTAATATACTCTTTGATGAGGAGAGTGTAGGAAAAACATCAATGCAATGAATGAGTGGATGAATATTTTAAGATTTTAAGTCTAGTGCTCCCAATAAATTAAGTTGCTTGGGAGTAACTAAACATAAAATCTTAAGTTTAAGTTTAATATTAAAGTTTAGTTGTGCCCAAGCAAGTTAAAATTTATGTTCATGTCTTATACTAATGTATATATCTTTAATGGCATTATAATTGTAAACATTATAGTTGCTAGTGGTTGTGTGGTACATATGTTTTCTTATTTAATCATCAGAAAATCCTCATTAAATAGTGGTTTTTTTTTTTTTTTTTTTTTTTCAATTCACACTGAAAGAAACAGAGGTTCAAAGAAGTATAAAAAGTTGCCAATGGGTACATGGTAAGTGCCAGAGTCAAAGATTATATGTGGCTACACTCCCTTCTTATTCTTGTCCACTTCACTATGCAGCTTTGCAATAAATACTCAGTGGTTAAATGCATGTGCCCTCCTGAGCTCTCCTGGGAATTTCAAAGAACTGAATGCCAAAAGTTATTTGAAAACAAGCCCGAACACACTGTTTGCCATGTAAACTGAGGTGGCTGACTCTATTACAATGATTCATTTTGTTGCTGGTGGTGTAGCCCATGTGGTGCCCAAAGGTCTCATTTTCTGAGTCAGTTTGTCTGAGTGACCATTTGGACCTTTCTTGGTTTCCCTCTGGGAATGGCTGAAGCCATTATTGCTCTGCTGTGCTTTGACTACATGGTGAGCCAGAAATCACAAGAAAATGTGTGCATCCTAAATCAGTGTGCATATTTTGGGAAAATAGGGTAAATGGGTAAAATTACTGCCTATTTATGTATTTATGTATCTATACAACATTTGTTACAGTCAGATTGTAAACATGAGCTGCATTTGTGAAATTTGTGTCTTATTACAAGTATACCTTGGAGATATTGCAGATTTGGTTCCAGACCACTGCAATAAAGCAAATATTGCAATAAAGTGAGTAACACAACTTTTTTTTGTTTGTTTCCCAGTGCATACAAAGTTATGTTTATACTGTACTATAGTCTATTAAGGGTGCAAAAGCATGTCTAAAAACAATATACAGACCCTAATTTAAAAGTACTTTATTGCTGAAAAATGCTAACAGTCATCTGAGCCCTCAGCTAGTTGTCGTTTTTTTGCTGGTGCAGAGTCTTGCCTAGATGTTAGTGATTCCTGACAGATCAGGGAGGCGGTTGCTTTGCTGAAGGTTGGGGTGATTGTGGCAGTTTCTTAAAATAAGACACCAGGGAAGTTTGCCACATTGACTGACTCTTTCATGAAAGATTAGCCTTAGAATGTGATGTTGTTGATAGCCTTTTACTCATAATAGAACTTTTTTTCAAAATTGGAGTGAAACCTCACAAACCGTGCTGCTGCTTTGTCAACTAAGTTCATGTAATATTCTAAAGGCTTTGTTATAATTTCAGCAATGTTCACAGCATCTTCATCAGGAACATCAGGAATAGATTCCATCTCTAGAAACCACTTTTTTGGCTCATCCGTGAAAAACAACTCCTCTTCTGTTCAAATTTTATCATGAGATTGCAGCAATTCCATCACACCTTCAGGCTCCACTTCTAATTCTAGCTCTTGCTGTTTCTACCACATCTGCAGTTCCTTCTTCCACTGCAGTCTTGAACCAGTCAGGTCTTCCATAAGGGCTGGAATGAACTTCTTATAAACTCCTGTTAATGTTGATGTTTTGATTTACTCCCATGAATCACCAATGTCCTTGATGGTGTCTAAAATAGTGAATTATCTCTAAAAGGTTTTCAATTTACTTTGCCAAAATCCATTAGAGGAATCACCATCCATGGCGTTTATATGAACTATTACTTCTTAAATAATAAAACTTGAAAGTTGAAATTACTTCTTGGTCCAGTGTTGGCAGGCATGAAAACAACAGTCATCTCCTTATATATCTGCATTAGAGCTCTTGGATTACTAGGTGCATTGTCAATGGGGAGTAATATTTTGAAAGGAAATTTTGTTTTCTGAGCAGCAGGTCTCAACAATGAGCTTAAAATATTCTGTAAACCATGCTGTAAAAAGTTTTGTTGTAATCCAGGTCTTAATTTATAAAGTACAGGCAAGGGAGATTTAGCATAATTCATAAGGCTCTTAGGATTTTCAGAATGGTAAATGAACACTGACTTCACCTTAAGATCACCAGTTGCATTAGCCCCTGGCAAGAGAGTTAGCCTGTCCTTTGAATCTTTGAAGCCAGGCATTGACTTCTCTTCTTTAACCCTGAAAGTCCTAGATGGCATCTTCTTCCAATAGAAGATGGTTTCATCTACACTGAAAATCTATTGTTTAGTGTAGTCACAATTATTTTAACTAGACCTGGATAACTTGCTGCAGCTTTTATATTAGCACTTGCTGCTTTGCCTTGCACTTTTGTGTTCTGGAGACGACCTCTTTCCTTTAATCTCATGAACTAACCTCTGTTAGCTTCAAACTTCTGCAGATTCCTCACTTCTTTTGGCCTTCACAGAATTAAAGAGAATTAGGGCCTTCCTCTGAATTAGGCTTTGGCTTACGGAAATAATGTGGCTGGTTTGATCTTCTATCCAAACCACTAAGACGTTCTTCATATCAGCAATAAGGCTGTTAGGCTTTCTTATCATTTGTGTGTACATTGAAGTAGCACTTTTAATGTTCTTCAAGAACTTTTTCTTTGCATTTATAACTTGGCTGTTTGTTGCAGGAGGCCTGGCTTTCTGCCCATATTAGCTTTTGTCATGCCTTCCTCACCAAACTTAGTAATTTCCAGATTTTGGTTTAATGGTTTAATGTGAGAGATGTGCAACACATTCTTTTTGTAATTCCAGCTACTTGGAGGCTGAGGCAGGAGAATTGCTTGAACCTGCGAGGCGGAGGTTGCAGTGAGCTGAGATCGTGCCACTGCACTCCAGCCTGGGCAACAGAGTGAGACTCCATCTCTAAAAACAAACAAACAAACAAACAAAAACAAAAAACCATATCTTTTAGTTGGCTTTTGTTTTAAAGTTTAAGCCGTAGGTTGGAGTGATGATAGGAAATGTAAAATATTATAAAATACTTGAAATATATGGAATCAGTAAAATTTTTTAATAAAAGAAATATATGGAGCTTCACATAAGTACTTTAGAGTATCACAAAGCCTTTGTTTTAAACTTGCTATTCTATGACTGAGTCAGAGATAATGTAAGTAGTGACGCCAAGCTGTTGACCAAAAGTAAGGATTTTTTAAACACTGAAAAAAAAAAATCACTGAAGATGATAATTTTAAGTGGAAGATAAATGATATTATTCTTAGCAAAATAACTCATGGAAACTTTTGTTACACTGAATGTAATCAGGTAATTTGTTCTGTTCTCAAGACCTGTTTTCCTGCTCCTATCACAACGAGAAATATTTTTCTTTTTTACTCTCACTTAATATTGATAGTTAATATCAAAAAGATCACAATCATCATATCATCACTTTTACATTTCTATTTCTAGTTTAATGAGTAATGCAAGTAAATAATATTGTGCTCATTTAAACGTTAAAATTCAAAAGATGTATAAAACATGCAAAATAGTAGTATATCCAATATTTATGAGCAAAACTGTTTGGCTGGTGTACATGACATTAGCATTTTTCAGTGATCACAGAATCTCAAGCCAGAAAAAACAAACAAAAACTGTTTAATGCAAATCAAAGTATTTCATTCAGTCAAATCTAATAAACTGAATATTGGCAGGCAGGGTGGAGACCTTGTGTAGGATACCAGAGGGTGGGTTGCATTGAGATATGCACACACAACTGTAACAATTTTTATTTGAAATATTCTGGCTTAGTATCACTTTATTTCAGTTCTAACTCTGCAGCTAATGTTCTAAGCTTTTAGTGCACATGTCTACATGATAAAAAGTATGCCAGAGTTTGTTTTTAGATAACTGATGCCAGTAAAAGCTGTGCTAAAGAGATACACAGTGAAAACCTATGTAAGAACAGATTTGAAAACAGAAAATATTTTGATATTATGTTGTGGTCTATTTCAACACATTTGTTGTTCAGGGAACTTTTGTGGCATAAAGATGACATAATTTATTAAGATTTATTGTATGTCAGAAACATACAAAATGCTTCAAGTTTCTATTTCTTATCACTGTGGTGAAATGAAATGAAATATAAGGGATGTGTCTACCCAATTTGGACGCTAGGGTATAGATATGCTGGTTGAATCCAACACAACTGAATACTTCTCCTTAGCAAGAGCTGAAGTTTTTTTTTGTTGTTGTTGTTTGTTTGTTTTTTTGAGACAGAGTTTCACTCTTGTCACCCAGGCTGGAGTGCAATGGCATGATCTCGGCTCACTGCAACCTCTGCCTCCCGGGTTCACATGATTCTCCTGCCTCAGTCTCCCAAGTAGCTGGGATTACAGGCGCACACCACCGGACCTGGCTAATGTTTTGGATTTTTAGCAGAGATGGGGTTTCACCATGTTGGCCAGACTGGTCTCGAACTCCTGACCTTGTGATCTGCCCGCCTCAGTCTCCCAAAGGGCTGGGATTACAGACGTGAGCCACTGTGCCTGGCCTCTGAAGTTGTTTTTTAATCTCAGGATTATATAATGACAACAAAGGATTAGTCAATAAATCCCCACTGTGATATGATTTGGATCTGTGTCCTCACCCAAATCTCATGTTGAATTGTAATCCACAATGTTGGAGGTGGGGCCTGGTGGGCGGTGATTGGATCATGGGGGCAGATTTACCTGTTAGTGCTGTTCTTGTGACAGTGAGTTTCTTATGAGATCTGGCTGTTTAAAAGTGTGTGGCACCTCCATTTCATTCTCTTCCTACTGCTCTGGGCATGTAAGATGTGCCTGCTTCCCCTTCTGCCATGATTGAAAGTTTCCTGAACTCCCCACCAGAAGCTGTCAGGCTTCCCGTACAGCAGGCAGAAACGTGCCGATTAAACTTCTTCGTCTTTATAAATTATCCAGTCTTAGGTATTGTTTTTATAGCAATGTGAAAACTGACTAATATATACTATAATCAATTTTATAAAACAGGAGTTAATACAGGCATAAATGTATGAATCAAATGATCAATATAGATTTGTAAAAAACAAAGGGTATCTGAATATATCTGAATATTAGTGCCAATATTTAATGATGAAGTAAGTTCCTAATATGTTCCAGGAACTTTATAAAAGTCATAGGTAATACATGAGTTTTTATACATAGAGAAACTGAGGTTTAAGAGGGGGAAAAGAAATTTGCCAAAGCTCACATCACTGGTTTACTAGAGTCAGATTTTCAACCTAGATCTCTCTGTAGCAAATTCATGCTCAATTCACTACACCACACTGCTTTCTGCACAAAATCACTTCCCAATCACTTAGTGAATCTGCTAGCGTTTCTGTCAACTTTGGAACCTCTTATATATTCTTTGGTCATCTTCTTTTTGTATCTTTAATCAGTGTTGTTACTGTTATCTCACATTATCCATAGTGGTTTGATCTAAGTTGATATGTTCACTGTAATGCACTTATGCTTTCTGTTTAAAATTGCTTAGAATTCAGTCCTTAAAATGTTAGACTTTTGGCTTCAATAGTAGAGGCCATGGTGCTATTGCTGTTGCTCTTTCTTTTTCTTGTGTTTTTACTGAAATCACAGCACACATGAGACCATATATATTCTGTATCTCTGAATGTTTTCTCACGTACTGAGCTACTGCTGCCCTGGAAGGGTTTGATAGTAAGAAGACTGCAGATCATCTTTTTTTTTTTTTTCTCCCTCTCTCTCCCCTCTCCTCACCCTACACTTCCTCTCTTGTGTTGCCCTCCCTTTATTATACAGGGAATTACAAATCTAGCTGCCTAGGGACTCTCATATTTCTCATCTGAAAGACCCAATGTGACTCATCAAGGGGTTTTCTCAAAACGAATGGTATTTGCCATCATGTTTTCACTTAAGCAGATTTTTTTTTCTTTCTGCTGTGTTGTAAAGGGGAGTTTGTCAGCTGAGTTGCCAGTCTCTTGCCTTCATGCGGAAGCAGCCACAAAGCCTTGCCATCATAAGAATGAGGGCTCCCAAAGGCTTCAGCAGTCGTTTGGTTAGTTTCTGTAAAGAACACTGATTAGAAATAAAAGAGCCAGAAGCTCTTTAAATTAGCTAAAACTAATTTAAAATATTTTAAATGAAATATCTTCAAGAAACACATTAAGTGACTCAATCTCTTACATGTCCCCAGAATTATTACAGGGTTAAGCAGAGAATTTGTCCCTTGGTGATTCACACAGATACATCAAGGGAGGGAGGTAGCTTAAAGGCTTAGTGATAGTGAAAGAATGGAGGATGACTGCTCATTATATTGATTTCATTTATGTATTCTTTTAGAGATTTTCCATGATGTATTTTCATTTTGAGGGTTTTTTAAGCTACAAGATAAATTATAATAGAGTTCATGTCATTAAAGTTTTTGACTTCCTCATGAGGACGGAAGTGGGGATTAGGGCTGGGGATAGTTACCTGTTTTGAGCACATGGTTGCAAGGAAGAAGGTGGGAACCCAGATGAAATTGGAGCACTGAGGTGAGGAAGGTGGCATTGTTGAGTAGGCATTGGGAGTCAAGTGATAAATTATTAATACATGCTGAAAATTGTATCTCTCCTACACATGGTCTAAGGAATAAATCTAAAAGATTACCTCCAACTAAAAGCCCAACATTATTTCTTAATAATAATCATCCTTTTTTAGTTGTTTGGCCCAATTCCAGAATTGGGTATTATCATTAGAGTTGAAAATGATCACAGTCCTTATATTCTTATCTTGTCCTTCATACTGTTGTTGATGGACAGAAGGTTAGAGAAACAGTTGCTTTAGTTTTGCAGGTAATGTTCTGAGACCAAAGAATTATGACAAATCCTCTCACTTGTCTTTTAGAAAGAACTGTTGATGGGAAGGCTTAAATAAATTTTAACTACTCTGCCCTTAAACCACATTTTCCAACCCTGTTTTTTGAACAATGCTTCCAGGAAGTTGAAAAAACATAAATAAGATAAACTATTAAAATAATTGGCAAAGTTAGAGAGATGACGACTCAAATAGAATTCAGATGAAGTCACACATAAATGTATTAGTTTTAAATTATTTTATGAAATAAATCATTTATTTAAAAAATGAATTAAATCAGTAGGAAGCCTGGGCTAAGCAGTCAGGCCCAATCTAATAATGAAGATAGGGTAGGGAATACTGTTTCTCGTGGAATTACTTCTGTAATATGAATGATTGATTGACATCATCTAATGATGACTAAGCATATTATTTCTCTAGGTTTTACAGTTTTATGATGTACTCATTTACATTTTCTAACTTCCAGGATTTTCTTTAAGATAGATCCAGTAACTTCATTGATTTTAAAATTTAAAGCTGAAAAAGAGCTTAGAAAAGTTGTTTTTCAAAAGAATATCTCAATCTCAACACTGAGTGGTTGGACCATATGTATGTTATTGTAATAAAAAATTCAGACATATTTTCCTTAGGATAGACTCAAAGTTTAGTGTATTTTACATTAATGAGAATTCTTTTACCTGCCCAGAATTTAAAAAGCCGTTTTTTCATGATTATTTTGTCCAATGTGCAGTACTAACATCTTTCTCAATGAATTTTGACTGATCTTTGACCTATTATCTTCCACAATGTCCATATACATATAATTCACTATTAACTGTTAATACACTATGAATAGATAAATACAGAAATTGTTTATAATACAAAAAGTGTATAAAAGTATAAAGTAAGTTCAAATGAATGGTATTTTAATCTTATAATCCTTAGTTTAACCTATCATAATGAACTTCTATTTCAAATTTTTCTCTTACACATTTATCAGAGAAAAATAAAACCACAATACCTTTGTAGTAATGGTAGTGGTTGTAGTCTCAACTGAATATTTCTTTCAGATCTTGATCGAATGGTGTCTAAGCAGGTTCTTCAGAGATAACAGTTAATTTCTTCAACTTCATGGGCCTGGAAACCTGAGCCAGTCTCACCCAAACTCAGTCGTAGTTCCCAGGACTTTTGCTTGTCCATAAGGGGAATTTAGATAAATCCGTGTCTATTCCTATAAATAAAAAAAAATGAGATTAAATTCTCTATCTGCCTGGGACTCACCTACATATAGTTTACAATGTTTCTCTTGCTGAGAACATGACAGGCTTCTACACTTTTAAAACAGATTTGCCAGCTGCCTGAATGCTTGGCATCTAAAGCATTAGGATTTCTTTCTAATAAACAAAACATAATATTGCTTCTTCAGGCTGTGTCAGGAAGTCTAATCAAGAGTTGACTGTAAGCCAACACTTGCCATCAGCTCTGTTGAGATATAATAATGGAGGCTAAAAATATATTAACTATTCATTTCTCTAAGTTCTCTTAGTTGAGTCTCTATATCAAGTCAGGTCAGCCAGAATAACACATCTGAGTGATATTAGCTTAGTTTCTTTCAGAAATATTTTCACGGATATATGATTTAATGTTATGCTGCAAGCTTTTATAGAGAGTCAGTATAAGACATGTCCACCTCAGAAATGTTTCTTTTTTTTACTTGAGAATGGTAGTTGAAGATACAGTCCATTATGTGACTTAGAATATCTTATGTAAGATTCCACATGATAAAGACTTACTCAATTTAAGGTTGAGGGAAACATTTTGTTTTGTTAGGCAAACTTGTATGACTTTATCAGCAATTGAAAGCCACATGAGACAGCAGGTCTCATAATGATAGTATATAAGCAAACAAACAAGATACAATAAACAAACAGAACTTCATAAAATTATGCAAAATAAAGCTCTTTCTATTGTAACTTATCAAGAAGTCTCCCAGAATAACTTCTCAAAGTTGTAAAACATTGATTTTGAACACAACTCCTTTTCCTACCCCATCATTTAGGGAAATGAGACTGATAAAAGCAAAATGGCAAGTGAGGCCTCACAGAATGGTATGTTCATTAACCCCCCTTTACATAAACTTCATGGGAAGCAGTGGAGCTTTTCTGTTGAGTGTTAAGACTCTAGAGAACGACTTTCTGGGTTTAATTAAACCCCAGATCACTCTCCTTATTAGCTGGTGCCTTGTTCTAATTTTCTTAATCTATCAATTTTGGCTTCCCATCTGTAAAGTGGAAATAGCAAAATGCCTGCTTCCTGGGATTGTGGTGAAGATTTCCTGAGGTAATTCTTAAAAAAACACGTAGGATGACACCTAGCATGTTATGTTCAGGACTTAGTAACTATGGGTATTTATATGTGAATATTATAGGTGATGAAGATGATGATAAGTATGGTGACGATGATGATGACATCAGTGAAGGTAAACCTAGATGAGGACAGCTCTCTTTCTTTACAATCTTTTAAATTCATATCATAGGGCTGCATCTTTAGCTTCCCTCTGAAGAAACACCTGCTCTCAGAGTCTGAAAAGCCCCAGGTAAGAAGAATGAAGACTTCCTCAGGAATAGTTCTGCGTTATAATTTCAGGAAGAAGCATAAAATGTAATGGAAGTTTTCGTTCTCTAATTGTAGGAATAAGACAGACTGATTGGCTTTCCTCTTTGAGCCACTTGCCACCTCTGCAAAGACAAGTATGTCTGGGTTAATTTTGGATAAAAGAAAGGGCCAAGCTCTATTATGCTTTCTGAGGATAAAGATGAAAGGGGCTTTTTGAAGTTTATGCTTGGTCTACCTTGCGTACTAAGAATAAATGGGCACACAGGGATTCATGCGGAATCTCCAGTCACAGTAACAGAGTGTCCATTTCCTGGAGCATTGGTTCTCAGAGTTTTTGGTTTCATGACCCTTTTACTTAAAAATTACTGAAGACAGACAGTTTTGTTGATGTGGGATCTAGTCATTGATATTCATTGTATTAAAATTAATTTTGAAAAATGAAAATTTTTTAGCTCATTTGAAAGTAGCAATAATTTTAGCGCACCATGTCTTAATATTGTGAACATTATATATTAATGTAAAATAAGTATTTTTATGAAATAACTATTTTGGAAAGCAAAAACACAATGAACAGAGTGGAACTATTTTATGTATTTTTAAGTTTCCTTAATTTCTAGTTTAACAGAAGACAACTGAATTCAAATGTCTGCTTCTGCATTCAGTCTGTTGTGATGTGTTGTTTTGATTGAAGTAAACAAAATTATTCCAGTGTTACAAAGACAAGTACATAGTTGAATAAAGAAGGTGTATTTTAATAGCTTTTTACAGCAATTTTGGATTTTCTTTTTCACACCATATCAAAACTCTACGAGTAAGAGTTAGTTGCAATGAGAAAACTGAAATAATATGAATGAACTTTTTTACCCTGTCACATCAGAATCATTAGGCTATCTTTGCATATTCTGCCATGCCTTATTTTGTAACATCATTCATTCTTCATTTGGAAAATGTTGGTCCACTGAATCATGCAGACTTTCAAAATGTTGAAACATTTTATTATACATTTTTAAATAGAAACATTAGTTAATCTCATTAGAAAAGTTTGTATTGAGAAGCTGTCAAGATTATAGTTACAGATATAAATTTTCCAATATTCTGGCTTTGCTTAAAATCTCAAATTTTATACTTGCCAATAAGTACTGTCAGTTGTTTCCTTGAAGTGTCAGGCACACTGTGTTCATTTTTGAGACAATGTCTATCAAATGCCCAAGTCTGAACTACCACAGTTTGTATGTTCATGGTTCCTTCAAGTAAACTTAGTCCTCCATGCAAAAAGCAGCTAGTTCAGCTTGCAACTCAAATAATAGCACAAGAGCTCTTCCTGGAGACAACCCTCATGTGCATTATAGCAAAAGTAATTTAGATTGAAAGTCATGTACTCAAGAGTTGGGATAAAATAAAATCAATCTTTACTGAATTATTAAGGAAACTGAATTATTAAGTGAAACTGACATACTTACTGCAAGTGTATAGCAGGGAAAAGTGTAATGACTACTAATTCCATTTGGTGCTTCTGCTTTTTGGTGTGTGTGCTTAGGTATCAGCAGTTTCACCCACTTTGCTTTTGCAGCAGCAATGCAAATATTAACACAGTGGAAAAAGCACACTATGTCTTTATATTGTTATGAACTGCTATGAAACCATTAAATGTGGAGTTGGGATTCAGAAATTTGGGATAAGGATTCACCCAAAGCCTCTGATTTCCTACCTTTTAATATATCAGATAGATCATGCCTTCTAGTTTCTCATTTTAGGCAATAAGACAAAGACTCTGAAGTCACTTTCTTACTATGTTTTAGTGTTAATTAGTTTGGTAGGTATGTATTTTAAGAAATATGTCTGTCTCCATATAATTTCAGTGTAAGTATTTTAAGAAGTATGTGTGTCTCCATATGATTATATACCAATGATATAATTTTACAGTTTTATTATATGGACTGTTATAGACCGAATTCTGTCTCCCTCCCCGAGACTCATATGCTAAGTCCCCAGTCTCAGTATTTCAGAACGTAATTGTATTTGGAGATAGGGTCTTTAAGAGGTAATGGAGCTAAAATGAGATCATTAAGGTATACCCTAATTCATGGACCAGTGTTGTTATAAGAAGAGATTGGGACATAGATGCATACAGAGGGAGACAATATGAAGAAACAGGGAAAAGATGGCCATCTACAAGCCAAGGAAAGAGGTCTCAGAATAATCCAACTTTGCTGACACTGTGATCTTGGACTTTGAGCCTCCAGAGCGGTGGAAATAAATTTCCCTTGTTTAACCATTGATCTCTGGTACTTTGCTATGGCAGCCTTAGAAAACTAATATATGGACTACTAAAAGAATGTCAAACATCAGTAAAGAAATGCAGAAGGAGACCAAGAGTAAAGTGTATGTGATCATTTTGAAAAAAAGGACAGGATACCAACTGTAGCCACTTGGCACTCGTAGCCCAAGTTTCCACCGCCTGTTCTTCTAGGGCTCTGAAATTCAACTTAGTCCTCATGCTCCCTAACATAGCTCCCAGCTCCAAGAACACACCTTTCACATAAATAGGTTATATTTTCAAATATTAATTTTCTTAACAAAACCTCACCAACACTAATAGAATTCTACTGCTCCCATATATTATAGGTCCGACAGCATTCAGCTGTCAGTGTAGAATATTCCAAATCCTTGCTATTCAAACTGTATCTGCAGACCAGCAGCATCAACATCATCTGAGTTTGTTAGATATGCAGAGTCTTGGATCCCACACTAGAACTACTGAATTAGCATCTACAGTTTTAAGCAAATTCCCGTGTGCTTCTTAGGCATGTAAAATTTGAGAAGCACTTTCCTTAAGGAATATGTCTAGAAACATGTCGTTTTCTTTTATTGGATTTGAATATTTTATAAAAAGGCAAGACTTGGAATTTTCTGAACTAATGTGCAGTGTGTGGGAATTTTCCAGACCACATGCTGTACAGTTGTTTTCAAAATCATTTCTACAATTTTTCAGTCACCAGGGTGATAGTATGTTTTGCTTGACATATGACTTCTCTTTTCTAGGAATGACTAGGACATGAGGTGGTCCTGCAGGAAGCAATGACATTTCTCTTTGCGTGTCCATGCTTGATGGGGAAAAAGCATTTATTACAAATGTAGTTGAAAAGAATGGGAATTACTTCTGTACATTTTCAACAATTGAAAAGTTTTTTTTGCACCTGCTGCTTCTATTTTTTTTTAAGTATTTAGTGAGGCTAACCCCAAATCTACTATGCATACAGTGTGCTTTGAGTACGTATTTTCTTGTTAGATCATTACAAAGTCGTGTGCCTACACTGAACTGCCTCGCAGATTAGTTTGTTGAGTTTAGGCCGGAGTCCAGCTATGCACCACAAAGTGGTGAACAGCTGGATGTCTCAGAGATTTCTCCTGTACCTTTTACAGATCAGAACTGAATGTATTTTCCCAAAAAGTATGCTGTAAGATTATGCGAGCCTGCTGGAAATCTCTCCTGCCAGCAGTAGTGTTCAATCTGGACATATGTATTTACTTAGTGAAAGCATTTGTCAGATGATACCACCACCACCAATCTGTCAGATTGAAAAAAAATAAAGGTTTTTTCATCTTCATAAAGTGCTATCCATTTTGAAGAAGTTGCCAGCTATATCACTTTATTTGTAGATCCTAAAGTAACGTGTACTGGCACTACCACCGTAACCGACATTTAGGCCTGCCATTGGCTGGTTTATATTTTACTGACAATCCTAGTTTTCGGTAATAATTTCCATGTGGGAAAATTACAGCACTTATTTTTGCATTCTTAAACTGTTTGTACATTGTGAGGATGAATTTAAGCTAAGACATATAGTGGTTTTTTTTTTCTTTTATTATTATTTATTTGTTACAGTGGTATTCTATGATAGAGATGTTCACTGTTAATCCCACAGAGTGTGACCTCCATAAATAAAAGTAACAGTCTTCCTCACCCACATATGCTGATATTTGGCAAGCAAGCTAGTCTAGCTCACTTGTGGAAACACGTCATCTTTTGTGTCCTTCCAGATGTTCCTAGCAGATATTTACCAAAATTGTGTAAATAATAATGGAAGAATAAGAGAGGCATTTGAGATCTTTCATAGAAACTTTAGTTGAAACCTGCTTTTGTACTTTCAATACAGTCTTTTCTGAGGTGATGCAATCACTAAACATTTGAACAATTACAGCATGGTATCAGTTAACGATCACTGGCATATTTTAAGCTTAACAATATTCATTCTGTATGAATGGGCCGACCTTGGTTAATGTAATGTAGTTGTACAGGATTCTGGTGATTTTTCACTGGTTGCATTTTCAAAAGCTGTACTTCGAAAAAAAATAAATACAAACACATGGAAGCAGGTTACAATTTATCATTAAAATTTTCTGTTTTTAAAAATAATGACCTTAGGCAAATGCCATTATTTATACAAAGTTACCAAACTCCTCAAAATTATTTTCTGTGGAAAAATCCTAAATCTTTAATAGTACATTTTATGACTTCCTTAGAAATTTGCATTAACGTGCAAGTTAAAAAATTTATATCAACACAAAACTAAAAGAAATAGAATGAACGACCATTTTCCATTTTTTAAAAAAAACAACTTTTATTGAGTTATTAGTTATTGGTATCGAATATGTATACAATAAAAATCACCCTTGAAGAGTACAAGTTGATGATTTGAGACAAATACATATAGTTGTGTAACTACCACTACAGTTGTTATGGGGTGAATTGTGTCCACCAGAATTTTTATGCTGAAGGCCTAACCACTAGTACCTCAGAATGTGACTGTTCACAGGTAGGGTCTGTAAAGAGGTAACTAAGGTTCAATGAGGTCTTATGGCTGGACCCTAATTCAATCTGACTCATGTCCTTATAAAAAGATCCATATTTTGAACACACAAAGAGATACCACGAATGGGCTTGTGCAGATAAATGACCACATAAAGAGGCAGTAGCAAAAGGGTGGCCATCTGCAAGCCAAAGAGCAAAGCTCTGGAGGACACCATCCCTGCTGGCTTCTTGATCTTAGACTTCTAGGAACCCAAACCGTGAGAAAATAAATTTCAGTTGTTGAAGCCACCCAATCTGTGGTGTTTAGTTACAGTAAACTAATATAGCAGTTATCATAGAGAACATTTCCATTAGCCCCAAAGTTCTCTTCTCCTTTGCAGTCACTCCTCTCGCTCCATACTTAGCCCCTATTAATAACTGATCTGATAACTCTCTCTACAGCTTTGCCTTTTTCAGACCATAATGCTATACAGTATGGAATCATTCATTGTAGCCATCTGAGTTTGCCTTCCTTCTCTTAGAATGAAGCATTTCATATTGACCCATGTTATTGTGTATTAATAGTTTGTTCTTTTCTTATGGCTGCATATTATTTTATTGTTCATATGTACCACAATTTATGTACTTATTAACTGGGTTGTTTATACTTTATTGTAATATATATATTTATATGTTTATATATTTATTATTAATCTAGTAAGACAGTCCAATGTTCAAATTCAGGAAATACAGAGAACACCATAAAGATAATCCTCGAGAAGAACAACCCCAAGACACATAACCGTCAGACTCACCAAGGTTGAAATGAAGGAAAAAATGTTAAGGGCAGTCAGAGAGAAAGGTCACATTACCCACAAAGGGAAGGTCATCAGACTAACAGCAGATCTCTGTGAAGAAGCCTGATAATCCAGAAGAGAATGGGGGCCAATATTTAACATTCTTAAAGAAAAGAATTTTCAACCCAGAATTTCATATCCAGCCAAACTAAGCTTCATAAGCAAAGGAGAAATAAAATCCTTAACAGACAAGCAAATGCTGAGAGATTTTGTCACCACCATGCCTGCCTTACAAGAACTCCTGAAGGAAGCACTAAATATGGAAAGGAAAAACTTGTCCCAGTCACTGCAAAAAATACCAAATTGTAAAGACCATCGACACTATGAAGAAATTGCATCAACTAACAGGCAAAATAACCAGCTAACATCATAATGATAGGCACAAATTCACACATAACATTATTAACCTTAAATGTAAATGGGCTAAATGCCCCCATTAGAAGACACAGACTGGCAAATGGATAAAGAGTCAAGACCTATTGGTGTGCTGTATTCAGGAGACCTATCTCACATTCAAAGACACACATATGCTCAAAATAAAGGGATGGAGGAAGATTTACCAAGCCAATGGAGAGCCAAAAAAAGCAAGGGTTGCAAACCTAGTGTCTAATAAAAGAGACTTCAAACCAACAAAGATCAGAAAAGACAAAGAAGGGCATTACATAATGGTAAAGGGATCAACACAACAAGAAGAGCTAACTATCCTAAATATATATATGCACCCAACACAGGAGCACCCAGATTCATAAAGCAAGTCCTTAGATAAATACAAAGAGATTTAGACCTCCAAACAACAGTAGTGGGAGGCTTTAACACCCACTGTCAATATTAGACAGATCAACAAGACAGAAAATTAACAAGGATATTTAGGACCTGAACTCAGCTCTGGACCAGGTGGACCTAATAGACATCTGCAGAACTCTCCACCCCAAATCAACAGAATATACATTCTTCTCAGCACCACCTGACACTTATTCTAAAATTGACCACAAAATTGGAAGTAAAACACTCCTCAGCAAATGCAAAAGAATTGCTGGCCATTTTTATGTCTCCTTTGGAAAAATGTCTATCAGGTCTTTTGCCCATTTTAAAATCAGGTTATTGTTATTATTATGTTATTGAGTTGTAGCTATTTCTTAAATATTTTGGATATTAACCCAATTGGAAATATGAATTGCAAATATTTTCTCCCAGTTCATTGACTGGCTTTCCATTTTGGTGATTTCTTTTTTCTTTTCTGTGCTGAAGCTTTTCAGTGTAATGTAGTCCTACTTCTTTAACTTTGCTTTTGTTACCTGAGCTTTCAGTGTTATATTCAAAAAAATATTGCCAAGCCAATGTCAAGGAGCATTACCCCTGTGTTTTCTTCCAAGAGTTTCATGGTTTTATTGATTTCCTCTTTCAATAATCTATTTATTATTGAAAATAGGATATTGAAATCTACTGTTTTTGTATTGCAGTATTGTAGTCAATTTCTCCTTCAGATCTGTCAACATTTGCTTTATATACTTAGGTGTTCTGGTGTTGAAAACATGTTTATTTACAATTACAATTGTTATATCTTCCTGTTGAGTTATCCTTTTATTATTATGTAATGAGTTTTTCTCTAGAGAAAGTTTTTGGCTTAAAAATCTACTTTGCTATAAGTATAGCCACTCCTGTTTTCTTTTAGTTACCATTTGCATGGGATTTTTTTTCCATCCCTTTACTTTTAGTCTATGTGTGTCATTGAATCTAAATTGAGTTTCTTGTAGACATGTAATATAATTTTGTATTTTTAGCCACTTAGCTACTTTGTGTCTTTCTATTGGGGATTTTACTTCATTTACATTTAATTATTGATAAGGAAGGATTTACTGTTGCTGTTTTGTTAGCTGTGTTCTGTTTATCCTTTTTTTATCTCTCTTTTCCTCTCTTACTGTCTTTTTTGGTATGTGTTTCATTATTTATTTGTCTGTCTGTACTAGCAGGCTTTGATTTCTTTCTATTTTTCTTTTGTGTAGCTTGTATAGGGATTTTCATTCCTAAGGGATCTACATAAAATATCTTACAGTTATAACCATCTATTTTAAGCTGATAACTTAATTTTCCTTGCATGCAAGACTCTCCACTCTTGCTTATATTCCTCTACATTATGTATTATATAAGTCACAATTTACAACTATCTAGTTTATGTTTTAATTAACATAATTTAGTTATAGTTGTTTTAAATACCTTTGTCTTTTCACTTTTGTAGGAAGATTACAAGTGATTTAGTCGTTACTGTTACAGTAATAATACAATTTTTTGACTATATATTTACCTTTGCCAATGAGTTTCATACTTTCTTATGCTCTTGTGTTGCTATTTAGCATCCTTTCATTTCTACTTAAAGAATTCTCTTTAGTATTTCTTGAATGGAAAATCTAGTAATGATAACTTCTTTCAGCCTTTTTTGTCTGAGAAAACAGTTTTCTCCACTTCATTTCTGAATAATACATCAGTTGGGTATAGCATTTTTAGTGAACAGTCTTTTCTTTTTTCTTTTAGATGGGGTCTCTCTCCTTGTTGCCCAGGCTGGAGTACAGTGGTGAGCTCATAGTTCACTACAACTTCAACTCCCAGGTTGAAATGATCCCCCCAACTCAGCCTTCCAAGTAGCCCAGACTACAGGCAAGTGCCACCATGCCCAAATAATTTTTATTATTGTGTTTTTTGTAGAGACTGCGTCTCACTATATTGCCCAGGCTGGTCTTGAACTCCTGGGCTAAAGTGATTCTCCCACCTCAGCCTCCAAAGTGCTGAGAATACAGGCATTAGCCACTACACCTGACCAGTCTTATTCCATTAGCACTTTAAATATATTATTTATCTCCCTTTCCAGCCTGCAAGATTTCTGCAGAAAAATTCACTAGTAGTCTTGTAGAGGTTTTATTTCAGGTAATAAGTTGTTTTTGTCTTGCTACTTTCAAATACCTCTGTCTTTAACTTTCGACAATCAGATACTAATGTGTCTTGAAATCTTGAGTCCCTTTGGATTCATTTTATTTGATGTGGGCTTCTTGGATCTTGGTTTCTATTTTATTCCTTAGGTTAGGGAAGTTTTCAGCCATTATTTCTTTGCATAAGCTGTCTTTTCTTTCTCTCCTTATTCTCCTTCTCATATTACAATATTGCATACATTGCTCAGTCTGATGGTGTCATATATATACGTGTGTGTGTGTGTATATATATATATATACACCTTAAGAAAAAGATCCACTTATTTTCTTTCTATTCTTTTTATGCACCTCAGATTGGATAATTTCAAATGACCTGTCTTTAAGCTCACTGATCCTTAAGTCCACTCCAGCTAGTCTGCTATTGAGCCTCTCTGTTGAATTTTTCTGTTCAGTTATTGTATTCTTCAGCTCTATAATTTCTTTTTGGTACTTTTTATATATTGTATGTTTTGAAATTCTCACTTTGTTCTTGCATTGTTCTCCTGTCTTTCGGTGATCATCTTTGTGGCCATTTTTTAATTTTAATTTTTATTTTTTTAATTTTCAGTCATGTAAGTTAGATATCTTCGTGTCATGAGGGTTGGTTGTGGAGGTTTACATTGCTCTTTTATTTGGAAAAAATTTCATTTCTTTATTATCCTTAGTTCTTTGTGTTGGCTTTTACTCATTAGAGAAGAAAACCACATCCCCCAAGTTTTTCATACTGGTCCTGTATAGAAGGTAGACATCACCAATCAGCCTGGTCAGAGATTCTAGGTGCCTTTCAAACCTTTGTGTTTGTCTAAACAACTGTCTTCATTCTTATTGCCCCCTCAAGAGAGTAGGGTGTGACGAGTATTATAAATGCCAAAACACAGGCAAGATAGAAGTCATTTCCTTGTGATGCAGCTGGAAAAGTTGAGGTGTTAGATGTGTGTGCTAGTGCTTTCTATCTTCAGGGAGAAGCTGAGAGCCGGGGTTTATCTCTGGCTCACTCTGCGTTAAGCTGAGGAGGAGATCTGTGGCAAATACCTACACTTTCATTTAGACCGCACACTCCAAGCCTGGGGGAATAGCAAATGGATGTGTGCTAGTTGAAAAACCATCTTTTGGTCTCTGTCATGTGGGAGACTCAAGAATGCAGAGTCTAGTCAACTACCAAAGCTAGGTGATTAAAGAGACACTTCCTTAAGTAGGAGCTGTCAAATTTCAATGTTTAATGTGTGCACAAATTCCTTCCAGAGATAATTTGAAGACCTAGACTTATTGCTGGAGCAAGCCTGGGAAGAATTTGTGGGAAGTGACTCCTTTCCTGTTCAGGCTCCTAGAGGTCTATGGCTTGTTTCCCAGACTCTCAGAAGTAAGCTAGTTAAAAGCCCGACCTTCCAGCAGCAGCTGGAAAGTGTGCAGACAACCCTCTTCCAGGGAGAAACTGGGAGCTGAGTGTTTTGGTCAGTTATCTCTGCACTGGTCCTGGGGATTATAGTCCCTGGCAGTGCTTGCATTCTGGTTTAAAATCACTTTTTTGTTTTATGTTGTAGAAAGACTCGTGAATGCTGAGTCCCTTCCACTCTCAGAGCTAGATAATTTAAGAGCAAAATCCTTTGGGAGGATATAGGAAAATTGTGGCATAATATCTGTGGCCTAAACCCTTTGTTTCTGAAAAAGAAATTGAGAGTTGGGGATTCCTTCTAATTCTGTGGCACAGTGTACAGGGCAAGATTTATATCTGAGAGTGTCTCAGTTTTTTCTACCCATATCCGTGTGGATATTTTCTCCACACAGATTTTACCCAGTGTGTAAGAGTTATTCAGCGAGGTTCTGACTTTCTCTCAGAGAGAACTGATCCATGTGTACATGTTCATTTGGTGCATCTGAGAGAAAATTAGAAGCCTCCAATTCCACCATCTTGCTGACGTTTTTGATACAATTTCTTTATTAGATCTTGCCATTTATTTTCCATTTGTTCTATCATTTCTTTGGCTCTTTTTCCTAAAGTAAACATTTCTGATGATTTTATTTTCTCTTCACTATTGGATTATTAGTTATAAATCCTTTGTAAATTTTTAAAGCTTACTCTGTGGTTAATGATTTTCAGTTTTGCCAAATGACATCAAACAATGTTATAGAACTTTACATATAATAGGAGTTTTACAACAGTATACTTTCACCTATTCTCTTTCATTTTTTTGTGTTACACTTTCCACACATTTATCTTGTAAGCAAATTGTAAACACCACAATATAGTTATCCTACTTTTTTCTTTAGAAAATCATGATGGTTGATGGTTGATTTTGGGTGTCAAATTGACTAGATTATAGGGTACTCACATAGCTAATAAAGCATTTATTTTCAATGCTTTAGTAGGCACTGAGCCTGTCCCTCGTCTGTTGAAAGGGAATTCAGGTGGTTTTGCTTTTGGTTAGAATGATTGGGTTCGAGGTGTGTCTGTGAGGGTGCTTCCAGAGGAGATTGGCATGGGAATTGGTAGACAGAGTGGAGAAGATCTGTTTGCAATGTGGATGGGCACCATCCAGTTGGCCAGGGGTTCAGACAGACCAAAAAGAAAGAGAAAGGGTGAATTCTCGCTTTCTGTTCTAGAGCCAGGATGGCCTCTTCTGCCCTTGGATGTCAGAACTCCGGGTTCTCTGGCTTTTGAACTCTGGGAATTGTGTCCCAGAGTTCTAAGAGTTCTGAGCTCCGAGAACCCACCAAGGCTCTCAGGCTCTCAGGCCTTCAGACTCAGACTGAGAGATCACTATTGGCTTCCTTGGTTTTGTGCCTTCAGACTTAGACTAAACCACACTACTGTCTTCCCTGCTTCTGAGGCCTTTGGACTGGGGCCAAGCCACGTGCCTGTGTTCCTTTATTTTCCAGTCTGCAGACAGCTTATTGTGGAACTTCTTAGTCACCATAATTAAATGAGCCAATTTCCCTAATCTCTTCCCATATAGCTCTCTTTCTCTCTCTCTATATATACACGTATATATCCTATTGGTTCTCTTTGGAGAACCCTGACTAAAATGACAGCCAATTATTTTTCAAAGAGATTAAACATTACAAAAATATGTTTTTACATTCACCCATCCTTTTGCTCCTCTCAGTGTTCTCCATTTATTTATGTCAATATAAATTTCTGTCAGAAATTTTACTCTGTCTGAAGAACACCTTTTAAATTCTTTTCTTGTAGTGCAGATCTGCTGTCACTAAACTATCCCAGCTTCTGTTTTTTGAAAGCTAATTCTTTTATCTTTATTTAGAAAGATATATTTCCTGGGTGCAGAATTATGTGTTGATATATATTTTTTTTCAGTTCAATAAACATTTTGCTTTATTATCTTGCAGCGTGCATAGTTTCTGATGAATTAACCTCTGACATCCTTTTATTTGTTTCTCTGTTACAATTCTTTTTACTCGCTGCCCTCAAGATCTTCTCGTTATCTTCAGTTTTCAGTCATTGTACTATAATGTGCCAAGGTAGGTTTTTCTCGTATTTATTTTGCTGAGATTCTATGATCTTGTATATGTGGTTATTGCTTTTCTTTAATTTCAGAATCTTGTTGGCAATTTTCTTTTCAAGTATTTCTTCTGCTCCTTTATTTTTTTGTCCTTCTGGGACCCCAATTTTATGTTTTTTTATACCATGTAATATTTTCCCGTAACTCTGAGTTGTTCTTTTCTCTTCATCTCCCTCTTCATTTCTCAATCTCTTTCCTTATTATGTATCTACTGATCTATCTTTAAGTTACCTATACTTTATTGTGTCTAATCTGCTGATAAAATTTCATTAGAGGAGTTCTTTACCTCTGATATCATGATACCTAGAATTTTCATGTGGCTTTGTTTATAGTTCCCATCTCTGTACCGAAATTACCTCTCTGTTCATACGTGTTGTCGTCCCCCAACTAGATGTTTTAACGTGTCCCTTACAGTTATTTTAACAATTCTGTCTCATAGTTCCAATATTTGGGTAGTTTTTTGGTTTGATTCTGCTCTTTTTTTATAAGAATGAGTAATTTTTCTTCTTCTCCTTCTTTTTTTTCTTTTTGGTGTGTGTTTCATAGTTATTGACTGAATGCCACTTTTTTTTTTTTTTTTGTAAAAAAAAGAAAAAAGATAGAACAGAGGATATAGCATTTGCCTGGAAATCAGCATACCTTTGCAAGTGGCAGCTTTCTGTTGCTTTTTTTTTTAAACTTTCAAGTTCAGGCATCTATGTGTAGAATGTGCAGGTTTGTTACATAGGTAACCATGTGTCATGGGGGTTTATTGTACAGATTATTTCATCACACAGATATTAAGCCTAGTATCCATAGGTTATTTTTTCTGAGACTCTTTCTCCTCCTACTTTCTGCCCTCTGGTAGGCCCCAGCGTGCGTTGTTCCTCTGGTAGGCCCCAGCATGAGTTGTTCCCCTTCATGTGTCCATGCCTTCTCATTGTTCAGCTCCCACTTAGACATGAGAACATGTAGTATTTGGTTTTCTGTTCCTGCGTTAGTTTGCTAAGGATAATGGCCTCCAGCTCCATTCATGTCGCTGCAAAGGACATGACCTTGTCCCTTTTTATGGCTGTATAGTATTCCATGTTGTGTATGTACCACATTTTCTTTATCCAGTCTATCACTGATGGGCATTTAGGTTGATTCTATGTCTTTACCATTGTGAATAGTGCTGTTGTTGCTTCTTAATCACTTGTTCTGAGGCCCATGGTAGTGATGCAAAAGTTTCTCAGTAAAGTCTTGGTCTTAGGCTGTCACTGTATACTTGGACTTAAGGATTAACACATTGTCAACATTTTTGCACATTCTTTCTCCTCTTCATCCCCTATAGCAGCTGAACTCTGTTTTGCATCATGGAAGGCCTTGCACAGGAACAAATTTTCTACCCCTTTCCTAGCATAAGTGGCACTCTGCTTTGTATCCACGCAGAATCCTAGACCCAAGCAGTTTCCTATCACTCTGCAGTAGCAGAGGCTTTTCCTTCTATTCCTTCTTCACAGGCAGCATACCTTCGGGTGGGACCAGTAGCAGGAGATCTTTCGGAGATTTCCTCATTTGCAATTGGCTCTTGCTTATACTCCTCCCTCAAAAGCAGCAAATATTTCCCTTGTTCCCATGTGGTTGAAATGATTTCCTGCCTTTCCACAGCAGTCTATGCTTTTGATTTTTTTTGAGAGAAGAGACTGGAAAGCAGGTGAGATTTTGTGCCTGTGTCCCACTGAAAAAGCCTTTCTCTGGCCTTTGGCTCTGCCCTTAACCTTTCTTATGAACTTCTCTGGATTCTGGAAAACTGCTGGTGAGTAGGAGCAAACTTCTGAGGCTTACAGGCATTGTAAACTTTCATGCTAGTCATGCTTCACTCTTATATAATCATTATAATTTCAGCAGTTTTTTTTCTTACCCATTTTTCATGGTTACTATCTCTTCTTTCCACATTGTGTGAAAAGAAAACTTCCTATGTTATATCACTGCTTATAGGGACTCGCTAACCTTGAAATTTGATTCATGTAGTTGGCTTGCAATCTCAACTCTCTGATGGGCTCAAGAATAGTTATGATGATAGAGAGAGTCCTGCTCTTTTTTCTTATTAGAGTAGTAACATTGTTCTTTTGTAGCTTTCCATATCCAAGGCATAGTGAAATTTACCATGTTCTGTTCTTGAAATAAGTTTTCAGTATAAATTATATCTCATTTTGTATGCTGTGCTCTATAAAATTTTAGTTATATCCTTATTTGACAAATTTCATCATGCCTTGAATATTCTAAAGATATGTATAAATAATATTCATAGGATAACTTTTTAAAATAACTTTATCGTTTGTGCAAATGTGTGTTTTTAAATGTATTGCTTTCCTTCAAAGTGAAGAACATTCACCCAAGAATTCCCATTCATGGTCAATTCAATAGTTATTGAGCAGTATGTGCCAGGGATTATGCTAGGAACTTTTATAGTATTTTTTTAAATACATGTCAGCCACTGAATGAACTTTTGTTTTGTATTATATATTTTGATTATTTGTGTTTGTTAGGAGAAAAGAAGCACATGAATGACCACTGATGCATTTAACTGTGAATAATGAGAAACTGCATTCTAGGATCCTATCGTGCATCTATAAAAATCCTTTTTTTTTAAATTCAAAAGAGGATCAGTTTATTTTGTATTGCTTCTAAGAGTAAGGAGTGAATAATTTGAAAGCTGATAATTAATAAAGTTTGAACTACCTGGATTTTAATAACCTCTAGTGGAGCTGTTCCATTTATTAATGTGAATACTTGATATCTGATTTTATTGTTATTTTTAATGAAAAAAATGGTTTTTACCCCACAAGCTCCTGTGTTAACTGTTCTGACAGGTTACACTAATAATGACTCAGATTTTATCTTCAATAAGCCTGCTTTCTGGAAAAGACTATAAAATAGATACATTAAAAATTCAAAAAAGAAAGTTTTATAACAACAGTACTGTTAATTAGCTATATAGATTCAGAGAAAGGAATGATAACCGGAAAGGAAAAAAAGTTTTGTGGAGGTGGTGGCACTTGAGCTCCACTTGAAGGCTGGACAGTATTAGGACTGTGTAAGAATGGGTGAGGCAGGAGAGGTGGGAGATGTTTAAAAAGACGAAAGTGCTTGGCCTATTAGCAAGGCAAGCTGTAAGGCAATTTTAATAACCTAAGCTGGAAAATTGTGTTGTACTTAAATGATGGAGAATTTTGTATGTTAGGCTAAATTTTTGGAATTAATATCATAGGCTATTGGAGATTTTGGAGCACAGAAATAATACAATCAGGGTTCAGTTTCAGGATAATTAACTTTGGTAGCAATGTGGACTGAAGGGAGGAGAGATTGGAAGTGTTGGGAACAGTTGGTGGCTGTATATACATCTCAAGAAAGAGGTGATCAAAGTTTGACTATCATAAGGTGAGTGAAGTGGGAGAAACAAATATAAAAATGTTTTAGAAATAGAATTTGGCAATTAGCATTTGCTTAATACAAACTAAAAAAAATAGTGTTCTGTCAGGTGTTGTGACTAATGCACAATGATTCAGAAGAATCAAGGAGCTGATGATATGCTGCATCACACATTTGTACATAAACATAATACAAAGCAGAATATGATTAGAAACTTTAAAAGGTTACATAGAACTATAAGGATGCAAGATGGAGAAGACTTATCTATCTCATCTTCCTTCAAATTCCCATTGGAAAAATATATAAATTAAGAAAAATAATAAAGCCAAAATTACTAAAAAAAAAAAAAAAAAAGAAAGAAAAAAAGGAAGAAAGGAAACCAGAAGACAGTAGAAATCTTGGAAAATAGAATTTGGAATACAGAACTAGTAGGGAAAACCATTCAGGAAACACAATAACCTGAAGCATTAGAGGTGTGAGCTATTATTTCCAAGGTTGCCCAAGAGGAAAACCTAATGCTGTCACCTTTATCATTTATGAGTGAGTCCTGTTAAGGAAATAGATGTACACAACTCTAAATGAAATATGTGCCATCTATCTATTCCCATTAACAGCCCTTCATGCATCAGTATGAACAAACTCTTGGGGAATATTCATAGCATAAACAAGAATATTCAAGTAATTGCTTGGAAGAGGTAGGAGAGAACTTAAAATCATCTGGGAGATTTGAGAATGTATTTCACTAGTAAAACTAGAAAAGACTGCAATGAGAATGAAGCAGAAAATAATAAAGAGTTCTTTGAAAATAAAAATTTGGTTACCAATATTAAAAATACAATTAATAAGTAGATACAATAATAGACTGATTAGTGCTAATGACCAAACTGGTAATCTGGAAGTTAAAATCAAGGAAATCTCTCATAACGTAGGTGAAAATGTTCTTCATTTAACTGTTATTCTTTTCAAATATAAATTGACTTTTCAGTGTTGTCAAATCGAACAGTAATTTCATGTAATTCGAAATTATTTTTAAAATTAGAAAGTTTTATTCTCTCTCATGGCTTACATAAATATGTATTTCTTTCTAAAAATTTGAACTTTATTTATTTGTTTTCCCATTAATTTACCAGCCACCTGGCATTTATTTTGATTAGGTATATATTGAAACTCTAAAATGCATTTTCCCAAGTAACTAACAAATTGCTCTAGGACCGCATTTAAATATTTTTATATGAATTTGTTTCAAATTATTATTAATAATGCAAATGTCTACAATTAGACACTTATATTTAAAAACTTAAGAAAGAATTAATGTTGGAAACGAAATCTTCCACCTATTCACGTTCTCCAATTTTTCATCTTTCTTTTGCACCACAACCATTCTTACCTTTTTCATTTGCATGTTTTCATTAAATTATATGCAAATTTATGCATGTACATATATATTATTTGAAATTTTAAGTTGATAGCATACTACATAAGCTGTTATGGACCTCAACTTTTTTCCACTTAAAAATGTACATCTTGGTAATAATTCCATATCAGTTTCATCTGAACTGTCTAATTTATTATAATAGCTTCATAATATCCTATCTATCCAGTCCTTTATTGACAAACATATATTCTATTTAGATTCCTTTATCATTTCAAAAAAGTCTTTAATTATAAACCTAAATATGTCACTTTGCTCACATGCGATTATAGCTATAGGAATACCTTTTAGAAGTTGAAATGCTGAGTAAAATATTGTATGGATAGTAATTTTGATTGATACTTTCAAATTGCCCTCTGTAAGGGAATACTGGTTTACTTCCCCCTGTTACTGTTTATTCCCTGAGTAACAAAACTTTTGATCTTCATCTGTCAAAACAAAATAAAATATCTTGTTTTATTTTGCATTTATTTTACTATGAATGAGATTTTAACATCTTTACATATATTCAAAACCACTCTTATGTTTTGTGGGAATTTTTTTTCTATATTTTTCAAGAATTATCCTTTTTCTTTTTTAATTTTTATTATACTTTAAGTTCTAGGGTACATGTGCACAACTTGCAGGTTTGTTACATATGTATACGTGTACCATGTTGGTGTACTGCACCCATTAACTTGTCATTTATATTAGGTATATCTCCTAATGCTATCCCTTCCCTTCCCCCCACCCTACGACAGGCCCCGGTGTGTGATGTTCCCCTTCCTGTGTCCAAGTGTTCTCATTGTTCAGTTCCCACCTATGAGTGAGAACATGCGGTGTTTGGTTTTCTGTTCTTGTGATAGTTTGCTGAGAATGATGGTTTCCAGCTGCATCCATGTCCCTACAAAGGACATGTGAATTCATCCTTTTTTATGGTTGCAAAGTATTCCATGGTGTATATGTGCCACATTTGCTTAATCCAGTCTGTCATTGATGGACATTTGGGTTGGTTCCAAGTCTTTGCTACCGTGAATAGTGCCGCAATAAACATACGTGTGCATGTGTCTTTATAGCAGTATGATTTATAATTCTTTGTGCATTTACCCAGTAATGGGATGGCTGAGTCAAATGGTATTTCTAGTTCTAGATCCTTGAGGAATCTCCACACTGTATTCCACAATGGTTGAACTAGTTAACAGTCCCACCAGCAGTGTAAAAGTGTTCCTATTTCTCCACATCCTCTCCAGCACCTGTTGTTTCCTGACTTTTTAATGATTGCCATTCTAACTGGCGTGAGATGGTATCTCATTGTGGGTTTGATTTGCATTTCTCTGACGGCAAGTGATGATGAGCATTTTTTCATGTGTCTATTGACTGCATAAATGTCTTCTTTTGAGAAGTGTCTATTCATATCCTTCGCCCAATTTTTGATGGGGTTGTTTATTTTTTTCCTGTAAATTTGTTTGAGTTCTTTGTAGATTCTGGATATTAGCCCTTTGTCAGATGAGTAGATTGCAAAATTTTCTCCCATTCTATAGGTTGCCTGTTCACTCTGCTAGTAGTTTCTTTCGCTATGCAGAAGCTCTTTAGTTTAATTAGATCCCATTTGCTAATTTTGGCTTTTGTTGCCATTGCTTTTGGTGTATTAGACATGAAGTCCTTGCCCATGCCTATGTCCTGAATGGTATTGCCTAGGTTTTCTTCTAGGGTTTTTATGGTTTTAGGTCTAACATTTAAGTCTCTAATCCATCTTGAATTAATTTCTGTATAGGTGTAAGGAAGGGATCCAGTTTCAGCTTTCTACATATGCCTAGCCAGTTTTCCCAGAATCATTTATTAAATAGGGAATCCTTTCCCCATTTCTCGTTTTTGTCAGATTTGTCAAAGATCAGATGGTTGTAGTTGTGTGGTATTATTTCTGAGACTTCTGTTCTGTTCCATTGTTCTATATCTCTGTTTTGATAGCAGTACCATGCTGTTTTGGTTACTGTAGGCTTGTAGTATAGTTTGAAGTCAGATAGCATAATGCCTCCAGCTTTGTTCTTTTGGCTTAGGATTGTCTTGGCAATGCGGGCTCTTTTTTGGTTCCATATGAACTTTAAAGTAGTTTTTTTCCAATTCTGTGAAGAAAGTCATTGGTAGCTTAATGAGGATGGCATTGAATCTATAAATTACCTTGGACAATGTGGCCATTTTCATGATATTGATTTTTCCTAGCCATGAGTATGGAATGTTCTTCCATTTGTTTGTGTCCTCTTTTATTTCATTGAGCAGTGGTTTGTAGTTCTCCTTGAAGAGGTCCTTCACATCCCTTGTAAATTGGATTCCTAGGTGTTTTATTCTATTTGAAGCAATTGTGAATGGGAGTTCACTCATGATTTTGCTCTCTGTTTGTCTGTTATTGGTGTACAAGAATGCTTGTGATTTTTGCACATTAATTTTGTATCCTGAGACTTTGCTGAAGTTGCTTATCAGCTTAAGGAGATCTTGGGCTGATATGATGGTGTTTTCTAAATATACAATCATGTCATCTGCAAACAGGGACAATTTGACTTCCTCTTTTCCTAATTTAATACCTTTTATTTCTTTCTCCTGCCTGATTGTCCTGGCCAGAACTTCCAACACTATGTTGAATAGGAGTGGTGAGAGAGGGCATCCCTGTCTTGTGCCAGTTTTCAAAGGGAATGCTTCCAGTTTTTGCCCATTCAGTATGATATTGGCTGTGGGTTTGTCATAAATAGTTCTTATTATTTTGAGATACGTTCCATCAATACCAAATATATTGAGAGTTTTTGCATGAAGGGCTGTTGAATTTTGTCAAAGGCCTTCTCTGCATCTATTGAGATAAACATGTGGTTTTTGTCTTTGGTTCTGTTTATATGATGGATTACATTTATTGATTTGCCTATATTGAACCAACCTTGCATCCCAGGGATGAAGCCTACTTGATCATGGTGGATAAGCTTTTTGATGTGTTGCTGGATTTGGTTTGCCAGTATTTTATTGAGAATTTTTGCATCAATGTTCATCAGGCATATTGGTATAAAATTCTCTTCTTTTGTTATGTCTCTGCCAGGCTTTGGTATCAGGATGATGTTGGCCTCATAAAATGAGTTAGGGATGATTCCTTCTTTTTCTATTGATTGAAATAGTTGTAGAAGGAATGGTACCAGATCCTCCTTGTACCTCTGGTAGGATTCGGCTGTGAATCCATCTGGTCCTGGACTTTTTTTGGTTGGTAGGCTATTAATTATTGCCTCAATTTCAGAGCCTGTTATTGGTCTATTCAGGGATTCAACTTCTTCCTTGTATAGTCCTGGGAGAGTGTAAGTGTCCAGGAATTTATCCATTTCTTCTAGGTTTTCTAGTTTACTTGCATACAGGTGTTTATAGTATTCTCTGATGGTGGTTTGTATTTCTGTGGGGTTGGTGGTGATATCCCCTTTATCATTTTTTATTGCATCTATTTGATTCTTCTCTCTTTTCTTCTTTATTAGTCTTGCTAGTGGTCTATCAATTTTGTTGATCTTTTCAAAAAACCAGCTCCTGGATTCATTGATTTTTTGGAGGGTTTTTTGTGTCTCTGCCTCCTTCAGTTCTGCTCTGATCTTAGTTATTTCTTGCCTTCTGCTAGCTTTTGAATGTGTTTGCTCTTGCTTCTCTAGTTCTTTTAATTCTGATGTTAGGGTGTCAATTTTAGATCATTCCTGCTTTCTCTTGTGGGCATTTAGTGCTACACACTGCTGTAAATGTGTCCCAGAGATTCTGGTGTGTTGTATCTTTATTCTCATTGGTTTCAAGGAACATCTTTATTTCTGCCTTCATTTCATTATGTATCCAGTAGTCATTCAGGAGCAGGTTGTTCAGTTTCCATGTAGTTGAGCAGTTTTGAGTGAGTTTCTTAATCCTGAGTTCTAGTTTGATTGCACTGTGGTCTGAGAGACAGTTTGTTATAATTTCTGTTCTTTTACATTTGCTGAGGAGTGCTTTACTTCCAACTATGTGGTCAATTTTGGAATAAGTGAGATGTGGTGTTGAGAAGAATGTATATTCTGTTGATTTGGGGTGGAGAGTACTGTAGATGTCTATTAGGTCCACTTGGTGCAGAGCTGAGTTCAATTCCTGGATATCCTTGTTAACTTTCTGTCTTGTTGATCTGTCTAATGTTGACAGTGGGGTGTTAAAGTCTCCCATTATTATTGTGTGCAATTCTAAGTCACCTTGTAAGTCTCTAAGGACTTGCTTTATGAATCTGGGTGCTCCTGTATTGGGTACATATATATTTAGGATAGTTAGCTCTTCTTGTTGAATTGATCCCTTTACCATTATGTAATTGCCTTCTTTGTCTCTTTTAATCTTTATTGGCTTAAAGTCTGTTTTATCAGATACTGGGATTGCAACCCCTGCCATTTTTTTGTTTTCCATTTGCTTGGTAGATTTTCCTCCATCCCTTATTTTGAACCCCTGTGTGTCTCTGCACGTGAGATGAGTCTCCTGAATACAGCACACTGATATGTCTTGACTCTTTATCCAATTTGCCAGTCTGTGTCTTTTAATTGGACCATTTAGCCCATTTACATTTAAGGTTAATATTGTTATGTGTGAATTTGTTCCTGTCATTATGATGTTAGCTGGTTATTTTGCTTGTTAGTTGATGCAGTTTCTTCCTGGTATCCATGGTCTTTACATTTTGGCATGTTTTTGCAGTGGCTGGTACTGATTGTTCCTTTCCATGTTTAGTGCTTCCTTCAGGATCTCTTGTAGTGCAGGACTGGTGGTGACAAAATCTCTAAGCATTCGCTTGTCTGTAAAGGATTTTATTTCTCCTTCACTTACGAAACTTAGTTTGGCTGGATATGAAATTCTGGAGTTGAAAATTCTTTTCTTTAAGAATGTTGAATATTCTTAAAGATAAGCCACTGTCTTCTGGCTTGTAGAGTTTCTGCTGAGAGATCTGCTGTTAGTCTGATGGGCTTCCCTTTGTGGATAACCCGACCTTTCTCTCTGGCTGCCCTTAACATTTTTTCCTTCATTTCAACTTTGGTCAATCTGACAATTATGTGTCTTGGAGTTGCTCTTCTCGAGGAGTATCTTTGTGGCGTTCTCTGTGTTTCCTGAATTTGAATGTTGGCCTGCCTTGCTAGATTGGGGGAGTTCTCCTGGACGATATCCTGCAGAGTGTTTTCCAACTTGGTTCCATTCTCCCCATCACTTTCAGGTACACCAATCAGATGTAGATTTGGTCTTTTCACATAGTCCCATATTTCTTGGGGGCTTTGTTTGTTTCTTTTTACTCTTCTTTTTCTCTAAACTTCTCTTCTTGCTTCATTTCACTCATTTGATCTTCAGTCACTGATACCCTTTCTTCCAGTTTATTGAAGCTTGTTTATTTGTCACGTAGTTCTCATGCCATGGTTTTCAATTCTATCAGGTCATTTAAGGACTTCCCTACATTGGTTATTCTAGTTAGCCATTCGTCTAATCTTTTTTCAAGGTTTTTAGCTTCTTTGTGATGGGTTCAAACTTCCTCCTTTAGCTCGGAGAAGTTTGATCATCTGAAGTCTTCTCTCAACTCGTCAGAGTCATTCTCAGTCCAGCTTTGTTCCGTTGCTGGTGAGGAGTTGCATTCCTTTGGAGGGGGTGAGATGCTCTGATTTTTAGAATTTTCAGTTTTTCTGCTCTGTTTTTTCCCCATCTTTGTGGTTTTATCTACCTTTGGTCTTTGATGATGGTGATGTACAGATGGGGTTTTGGTGTGGATGTCCTTTCTGTTTGTTAGTTTTCCTTCTAACAGTCAGGACCCTCAGCTGCAGGTCTGTTTGAGTTTGCTGGAGGTCCACTCTAGACCCTGTTTGCCTGGGTATCAGCAGCAGAGGCTGCAGAAGAGTGAATATTGCTGAACAGGAAATGTTGCTGCCTGATTGTTCCTCTGGAAGCTTCATCTCAGAGGGGTACCTGGCCATGTGAGGTGAGGTGTCAGTCTGCCCCTACTTGGGGGGTGCCTCCCAGTTAGGCTACTCAGGTGTCAGGGACCCACTTGAGGAGGCAGTCAGTCCATTCTCAGATCTCAAACTCGTGGTGGGAGAATCACTAGTCTCTTCAAAGCTGTCATACAGGGACATTTAAATCTGCAGAGGTTTCTAGGGACATTTAAATCTGCAGAGGTTTCTGCCACCTTTTGTTTGGCTATGCCCTGTCTTCAGGGGTGTACTCTACAGAGACAGGCAGGCCTCCTTGAGCTGTGGTGGGCTCCACCCAGTTGGAGCTTCCTGGCTGCTTTGTTTACCTACTCAAGCCTCAGCAATGGCGGGTGCCTCTCCCTCAGCCTGGCTGCTGCCTTGCAGTTAGATCTCAGACTGCTGTGCTAGCAATGAGGGAGGCCCTGTGGGCGTGGGACCCTCCGAGCCAGGTGCAGGATATAATCTCCTGGTGTGCCGTTTGCTAAGACCCTTGGAAAAGCGCAGTCTTAGGGTGGAAGTGACCCGATTTTCCAGTTGTTGTGTGTTAGGGTTTCCCTTGGCTAGGAAAGGAAATTCCTTTCCCCCTTGTGTTTCCTGGGTGAGGCAATGCCTCGACCTGCTTCGGCTCTTGCTCGATGGGCTGCACCCACTGTCTTGCACTCACTCTCTGACACACCCCAGTGAGATGAACCTAGTACTTCAGTTGGAAATGCAGAAATCACTCATCTTCTGTGTCGTTCACTCTGGGAGCTGTAGCCTGGAGCTGTTCCTATTCGACCATCTTCGAACCGCCCCCCCTCCCTTTTCTTCTTTTAATTTTATTTATGCTAAGTTTTGTCAAGCAGATTTCTTGTTGATTATTGTAGCTTATTATGTCATTTTTTTTTCTTTACTGGTTTCTGGTTTCATTGTTATACATTAGAATGTCATTTTCAATCAATAATAAAAGAAGAATTCTTCCAGTTTTTTGTTATGTATAGTTAACTTTTTAAAATTTAAACTTTGATCATATGAATATATTTTATGTATAAGGTATGATAGATTATAACTTTACTTTTTTTTACACATTTAACCAAGCACTCCTTATTGATCAAGTTATCTGTTTTCCACCTATATGGGATGCCAGCTTCATTTAACATATAGTAAATTGTGTCTTATAATGAACTATATTGTTTTCCATTTTTCTGTCTACTTAACCAGTACTACATTATTAGATAAGTATAGCTGCATAATATATTTAATACGTCATAGAATTTACTGATTTTCCTTCATCAAATGTTCAATTCTCATATTAAAATAGGGTCTATTTACAGGCCTTAATTTTATACATTGATTTGTCTCTTTTTGTGCAAGTTTTACCCTGATTAAATTTTAGTAGTTTCAGATTTTTTGCAAAATTTTCTTAGGGAAACTTCCCATTGTTATTACTATTTAGTAATTTTTTCTTAAGTTATTTCCAGCTGCTTATATTACTAAATGCACTCAAATGTTAGCTTTTCTAATTGAAGACAATTTTAATAGAATCTTAGTAGTAATTTGGCTAATACAAGGAATTTATTTGAGAAAATTTGGCATCTTTTTATATTTGTACTATCTTGTAAGAGAAATATGTCCAGACCACGAGGCTAAAACTTTGCCAAATCAATCTGGATATATCAGTACACGTTTACAAGTCCTTAGTGCCATAGAGATCCAAGGAAATAGAGATTGTGAGTGCCTATAACAGCCACTCCTGAGGCTCCTTCTTGATGATTGACTTGGATTTCCCAAATGAATTCTTCTATATCCTGCAAGAACACATTCAACATTCAATATTTTTCCTATATGTGATTTATAGAAGTAAGACAGTTTTTTTTAAATTTTTTTGGATTGCTGTTTGCTTGTTTTATTTTCTAAAAAATTAAAATTTGGATTTTGATCTATTCTCAGTGATTGTTTCTAGCCTACTGGAGAAAAATAGAGCCAGGCAGTTAATAACAGGAGAAGCCTCAGAGCCTATTCTATCATAATTCTCTTTTTATTCATCTTCATACGTCTCAAAGGAAATTATTAAGGAGAAGCAAATATCAGTATCTTTTTCTACATACAAACCACCTCAAATCTTAGTGACTCAAACCAACAAGCATATATTTAGCTCACAATTTTGTGGCATGGCTATTATTGTCTGGGTTCCACTGTGCAGTTCTTCTGCTGACCCTGACTAGATTCACTCATGTAACTGTAGTCAGCTGCCAGTCAAATAGGCAGTTCTTCTTCTGGGGTTGGCAGACTGTGGATTAGGGCAACAGTGGGTCACATGTGCCTTATCATTCTGCAGTCTAGCCTGAACTTTTTTCTTATGGTGCAAGTGGCAGAAGTCCCTAAAACATCAAGAGAAGAAACTGCTAGGTTTCCTAAAGCCTTGGTCTGTATTTTCCTAGTGCCAATTTCAGTGCATTCTATGGATCAAAACAAATGACATGGCCTGTCCAGATTCAAGAAACAAGGATATACACTTCACCCCTTTATGGCAGTAGCTACAAGTATTGTGGCTACATTTGCAAACTGCTACAAGCAAACACAGGCCTAACCCGTAGGCAGGTAAACTGAGCATAGGTCCTAGAGGATTAAAGGGTCTGTTCTTTCTGTCTACTAGCAATGACATTATATCCTATGGGTGTATAATTTCACCCAATGGCTCTGCCTCAGGAAAGCATTTTGTAGATCTGTGGTGGAGCCAAAATTCTTCATTTCTGACAAACTTTGAGGTGATAGTGATGCTGTTGGTCTGCAGAGCACACTTTCTGTAGCAAGCCACTAGAGTAGTGCTACTCAGGGTCTGGTTGGTAGATTGGCAGCATCAGTATTACTTGTAGGAAATACAGGTTCTTGCTTGTCTTCTCTAACCTAATGTCTCAAAATTTTTGAGAAAGGCTCCAAAATCCATATTTTAACAAACTTTCCTTAGGATTTTGATGTACTCTGAGGTTTGGTAAGCACTGCACTAGAGAGTATTGGGTAGAAAATGAAGGAGTGTAATTGAGGAGGAAGAGAATCATAAGAAGTCTAAATCGCTGGAGCTATGTAGTTCATGCAAGATTTGTTATCCCAAACATGAATTCAGACCTTTTGAAGAACACATATAACTACGACGAATATTTCCAAACACCAAAAGGTAGACATAAATGTAATGCTTGCCTGGGAAGAAAAGGATGAGTGATGATGGTTGGCCAATACCTGGAAAATAATTACCTGTTTCTTTATATTTTGGCAGCAGTCTAGAATTGACCATCCCTGCATTACATTTTTTTATTAATGTTCTCATAGTGAACATTGAAGGAAAACCTCTCTTGTGTATGACTGTGAGTGTAATCAATCAAAGCTCAGTCATGCTTTATTACTGTCAGCTATGATTTGTTCTTTTCATTTTCTTGTCATAGAATTTTGATAAATTCATTCAAAATGGCCCAGAGCAGGTCAAATAATACAGCAGTACCATCATAGCTTAAATATTGTCCAATATGCCAGTCTCCAGCACAATGTCTGGCACATAGAAGGTGTTCATAGTGAACTGGAAAAATTATATAAAATTTATAGAATTCTATGATATGCACAATTTCAATTCAACCCAAAAATTAAACTATTTGTTGAGGAGTTTATGTATTCAGTTGAAACAAAGTTACTTCATTTTAGTGTAAGTGTGAAGCAGTATGATGGAAAAACAAGGAAATATTTCAATTATAGTCCAGATTTTTCCTTATACTTTGATATTTGTCTGTGCATATCCCTTCAGCTGATTGAGATATGACATCTTCAAACTATTTAGGGGTCTTTTTTAAATTAAACCACTGGGCCATATGAAATATACACACTCAATTTGTAGTTATCTGTAGTTCTTTTCAGAGTTTAAAAAAAGAATGGTCTTTGATTTTTCTTATATAATTTGTATCCTATTCACCAACATTGATTTGATATTTGAATCTTGGAAAACTATTGAAGACTCTACTCACACTTAAAACAACAGTGAAGAACACCGGTTGTAATTTCTTATTGACTGTGTGATCTTAGGCAAATCAGTTACCCTCTCTAACCTTCTTGATGTTGCCTGTTATTTGATGAAGATGCCTGCAAGATATTCATGACTAATCTGAATACCACATAAAAATTGTACTTTTTATGAGTAATCAATTTGTTTTTATCCCATGGTTATGGTGAGTAACTGATTTAGAGAGCTGGGTAGAAAAAGAGAGAAAAGAGACAGAAAATGTAGCTATGTCACCAACCTAATAACATCATTGACTCTCATTTTTCTCATCTTTAAATGTAGAAGATTTATTTAAATATAAGCTCCTTTCTGAAAACACAAATTAACAGGCTGTTGTTTCCAAATTTTATAATTTGATGAAAATTTAGAAAGTCGAGTATGCAGGATTTTTCTCTCTATATCTCTGCTGGCTATTATTTGGCTAATTCAAAATATCCAGGGATTAGTTTTATAGTTATTAGGCGTTGTGTAGCTATTTCCTCAATTACTCTCTATTTTCTTTCCTGTTCTTGGAACAGAAAGGCTAAGTGTGCGTATCATTAACAATTGTTTTCTGAAGTGTTCAGCCAATGCTGATGCTTATTCAAAATTATATCTTATGACTCTGTCTCAACTATTTTGTATGCTTCCTACACTTTATTTTTGAAATGACTGAGGGACTAAAGGGAATATTTATGAAGTAATGATATTTTAAATTTCTCAAAGAGTTTCAGTATTTTGCTGCTTATTTGTTGCTTGTAATTTTTAAAATATTTTTTTCAAAAGAGGTAAGAAGAAACAATAATAAATTTTCTCCCCAGAAATAATACACAATATCCACCCCCTCTGGAGTATCTTTCTAATCTCATTGACTTCAGTCATATTAATTTTCGGTCTCCACAAACCAAAAAATTCTATAGAAAATCTTTACAAGTTTTCATATTAGTACATGGTGAAGTATAAGAATGACTAGAAAAATAGCAAATTAAAGAATCCATTCTATAAAAATTATAAAAATAAACCAAACAGGGCATCTTAATTCTAGGAACCTTATTTCCATGCAATAGATCTGGAATATATATATTTGTAACTAGCATGCATTTATTTCAAAAAATGTTCTTAAGTATTCATTGGTTTTTCTTTTTTATTAAAAAGCCAGAATAGAAAAAAGTTAAGAGAAAATCCACATCTAATAGTAAGAGATGACTACATCTGATTTCCTTGGAGTGCCATGTTTCTTCTACATTAAAGCATAGTATCAGTAAGACCAAATCTTATTCCACCACCTAATGAAGGGAAAGTACTGCCAAATTTTAATTCTGAAATTCCTACCTTTTTCTTTTTGGTCAGGCTTTCTCTCATCAAAAGCTGCTGTTGGTGGCCTGTTTAGGTACATTTTGCTAGAAGGAAAATATTGCAAGAGAAGGTGGAGAGAGAGGAAGAGAACTTAGCACCAGATCTTTTGCCATGGATCATCCTGCATATTACACATGCCCAAGTCTGCTCTAAACAAGATAAGTGAAAATTAGCAAGGGGTAAATTTTACATCTTCACTTTGGTAACTCACAACTTATAATGCTTACAAATTCAACATGACATAAACTTGAGGAGTTAAATGTATGACTTCTGGGTATATTTTCTTTTAGTAGAATTCAGTGCTGATAACATATTATTATTGTAAAAATCATTACTGTAAAATAAAATTATGAATATATCTGGTTCCATGCATTGTCCACTGTTGACACTTTTTAAAAGAACTCATATAGAGGGATTCCCAGTCACTGTATCTTAATTAATGTAAGCTGTCAAAGTTTCAGCTTCTGGTAGATTCTATTTGATTTTTTTTTTAAAGCAGACTAAATAAATTAAAAATTCAGTTTTCTATCTCATCGGAAAGAGGAGTGTTTATCATAGCTGTATATTCCTTGAGTTGTCTCAGAAATGCTTGCCATAGGGTCAGTGCTAAATTCATTCTTCTGCAGCATTCGATGCACAGAAATTCATGATTTCATGCAGTGAGGGAGACTCCTCAGATTTTTCCTGCTGGTTTAGCTTTGGGTGGGAGGTAATGCAAAGCTGAACACTCATTACAATAAAGGCACTCCTGTGTTCAGAAAGAAAGTATATTATTTCATATAGCATATTTCAAAGAGAACCTTTTATTTAGTTTCTTTTGTGTCCTCTGTGCTGACACCGTTCTATTAGCAGTTGCAGAGTAGGCGATGGCATGGGAGATCCCACATGGTGCATTGCATCACAGCATGGATGTTCTACATGGCTGTTTTCTTAGAACATTAAGCTACAGTCCTGGAATTAATTTTCTCTGAAATTTTTTTTCCTTTGTTAGCCTTAAATTCTTAGTAATTTTTAAAACTTCTTTCAGTTATGCATGTTATCAATTTGATTTATTTTAGAACTTCGTTGTTTTAGATTAACATTTATATTAACTTTTTTCATTTAAGATTGTGATACGTGTAACTTTGCTCGCTGACTTTTGAAATCATGATATCTTGAGAGGGGCAGATAACTCTGTAGACCCTGAAGTAGTGATAATACCACTATGTCCACTTTTTATCCTTTGCAAAGCTAGCCAGACTCTAGAATATTGAGGCAGGAAGGGACTAGGTTCATATAACTACAGCAGCTTCAGGTGGATGTAGGGGATTATAGGATGATAGTTTAAATATGAGGACAAGCTTTCTTAGAATATAACATCACTGCCTGGAATGATACATTTGTTAGAAACAGATGATATTCTCAAAAGAGTGATTGAAGAGAGTTTAATAAATAAATCATTTACGTGTGTGGACAAAATTAATAGAAACTAACATGGATGGTGAAGCACTCTGGGACTAACAACCCAAGAAAATATTATCACCCTTGAGCTTGAAGGAAGAGAGAAAGGAGTCCTTATCAGAACAAAGGGTGGTGGCTGCTTGACAAGAGCTGTGGTCTTGATAAACCAAACAGTCTCTGCTGACGTCTCTCTTCCTGCTCTTTGATCTTCTATTGCCTTCCATCAACTAAATTTAACCAGAAGCTAAAAAGCAAGGAAGATTCTCAGAGCAAGGAGAAGGTGAAGAAGTGTAGAGGGTGGTTCCGGTAGGACAGAGAATCCATCACAGAAAACCTCTTTTGTCCTTCAGCATTCATTCTTTTTTTATTTTTATTTTTGCTACTCTTTTTCTTTTTCCTTCCTTCTTTCCTCCTTCCTTCCTTCCTTCCTTCCTTCCTTCCTTCCTTCCTTCCTTCCTTCCTTCCTTCCTTCCTTCCTTCCTTCCTTTCTTTCTTATACTTTAAGTCCTAGGGTACATGTGCACAACGTGCAGGTTTGTTACATATGTATACTTGTGCCATGTTGGTGTGCTGCACCCATCAACTCGTCCTTTACATCAGGTATAACTCCCAATGCCATCCCTCCCTGCTCCGCCCTCTCCATAATAGGCCCTGGTGTGTGATGTTCCCCTTCCAGAGTCCAAGTGATCTCATTGTTCAATTCCCACCTATGAGTGAGAACATGCGGTGTTTGGTTTTCTGTTCTTGCGATAGTTTGCTGAGAATGATGATTTCCAGCTGCATCCAGGTCCGTACAAAGGACACGAAGTCATCCTTTTTTATGGTTGCATAGTATTCCATGGTATATATGTGCCACATTTTCTTAATCCAGTCTGTCACTGATGGACATTTGGGTTGATTCCAAGTCTTTGCTATTGTGAATAGTGCCGCAATAAACATATGTGTGCATGTGTCTTTATAGCAGCATGATTTATAATCCTTTGGGTATATACCCAGTAATGGGATGGCTGGGTCATATGGTATTTCTAGTTCTAGATCCTTGAGGAATCGCCATACTGTTTTCCACAATGGTTGAACCAGTTTACAATCCCACCAACAGTGTAAAAGTGTTGCTATTTCTCCACATCCTCTCCAGCACCTGTTGTTTCCTGACTTTTTAATGATTGCCATTCTAACTGGTGTGAGATGGTATCTCATTGTGGTTTTGATTTGCATTTCTCTGATGGCCAGTGATGATGAGCATTTTTTCATGTGCCTATTGGCTGTATGCATGTCTTCTTTTGAGAAATGTCTGTTCATATCCTTTGCCCACTTTTTGATGGGGTTGTTTTTTTCTCATAAATTTGTTTGAATTCTTTGTAGGTTCTGGATATTAGCCCTTTGTTTTCTGAATGAAAATTCTGTGTCCCTTACACAGGAAACAGAAATTCTAATCAGCAACTATATCATTATGCAGTAATGTCAATTCAGTCATACTTCCCCTCAAAACATAACACATTAACCATCACATGTGTGCTTCATAACCCTTACTATCTATCAGCACTGTGACTGAGGAATTATCATTTTGATAGACACAACTCCCAGAATTTAAATTATTGATGGTTCTGTTTTTATTCGATTGTTTCTATTGATCAGGGATATGGGTAACGGAGAACTAAGGAGTGATCTAGTGAATTCTCAAGTTTTAGCCATAATCCTCCTTGCCCTCATTATGAGGCAGCAAGCCAATTTCCACTTGGTAATTGAGATCAAGTACCCATTCAGTAGAATGTTGTCTTTCTCTCCCTCCTGGTTTAATGAGGAGTATGAAATGGCCAGCTTCCAGCCTCAGCTTCCATTTAATACAAAACTGTGCTCCCCTAGTGGAACCACGTCTCCCTTAAGCACAGGACCACCAAATTCACCAAGTTCCATATTTCAGGGACCAGAAGCATACATTTCTTAAGTGAATTATTTTGGGTAATAATAAGAAGGGGTCATCCCATCTCTACCTTTTAGGTTCTATACAGGTTAAATATTTAGATTTCATCTTTAAAATGTATAAACCTAAGAAGCCTCACAGGATGGTTTGTTGGATGTATAACTAATGAGCCCTTAACCATTCTACCTTTATATTATTATTATTATTTATATACATTTAAGGAGTTCAAATGCAATTTTGTTACATGCATACATTATGTAGCTGCGAAATCTTGGTTTTTAGTATATCCATCATCTGAATAATGTATATTGTAACCATCAAGTAATTTCTTGTAACCCTTTGTCCTTCCTCCACCACATCCTTTGGAAGCTCCAATGTTTATCACTCCACACTCCATGCCCGTGTGTACACATTATTCAGCTCTAACTTATAAGTGAGAACATATGGCATTTGACCTCTGTTTCTGAGTTGTTTCACTTAAGATAATGGCCACTAGTTTCATCCATGTTTCTACTAAAGACATGATTTCATTGATTTTTAATGGGTGGATAGTATTTCATTCTTTATCCAATCATCTGTCAATTGACAATTAGGTTGATTCCATGTCTATGTTATTACAAATCTGACCAGGTGTGGTGACTTATGCCTGTAATCACAGCACTTTGGGAGGCCAAGATGGGAGGATCACTTGAGCCTAGAGGTTTGAGACCAGCCTGGGAAACACAGTGAGACCCAACATCTAAAAAAAAAATAAATAATTAACTGGGCATGGTGGCTTGTGCTTGTAGTCCCAGCTACATGGAGGCTGAGTAGGAGGATCATATGAGTCCAGAAAATTGAAGCTACAGTAAGCGATGATAGTACCATTGCACTCCAGTCTGGGCAACACAGTGAGATCTTGTCAAAAGAAAGAAAGGAAGAAAGGAAGAAAGAAAGAAAGAGAGAAAGAAAGGAGAAAGAGAGAAGAAAGAAAGAAAGAAACATACAAGTGCAGCTATCTTTTTGATATAACTATCTATTTTCTTTTGGCTAGATATAGATATCTTAACGGGGTAAAAACCTCAGAAGACTCCCAGGATAGTTTCTCAGATGTATAATGAATGTGCCTTCAAATGACCATTCAACTATTCTTTTAGGCCAGTTGTTTATTATTGTTAAGGCACATGGTAATATGAGTGTGTGCCAATTGTCACAACTTTTTCAACATAAATCTCTTTCCCAGAGGTGACATGGTGTGGAATGCCACAGTGAAAGAGAAGACATTGTCTAACTCCACAGATGATGAAACTGTCCAAGGAAAATAGCCACGCACACATTGCGAGCATCAACAGCAGAGCAGGAGAATAAATACCATGACTTATCTTTTCTTCCACCTTTGCATCTCCTTCTGGTTATACTCAACCAGAAACCGGAAGACAAAGGAGCCTGTTGGATGCAGTCTATAAAGTCAGTGTCCAGCGTATGGGTACAGAGTTGAGTAAAGAAGGGTGAAGAATGTAGCTGAGGAGGTAAATAGAAAACTTTCTAAAACCTAAAAGCAGTTCATGAAGTAATCAGAGTCAAATCTAGATGTAGTCACAATGCTGAGAGCCTTTTTAAAACTCTCAAACTCAATACACCATACTGAGTTATTATGGAAGATATCTTTATGTCAGAGAGCTTGACTTCAAGTATTTTCTCTGCCATTTATTAGTTGAGTAACCATAGAATAGTTCTTAAACATTCTGATGTTCAATATTAAAATATTTTCAGAATGGGTACTGTCTATACTCAGTGTTCACTGTATAGGGTTGTTTCTCCCATAGCCAGGGTTTATGAGTCCAGGAATCAATGGGTGAAAATGGCAGTGGCACCACTCAGCTTTAGGGATATCCTAGCAAGATTTTTGCATCTTATTGCTGAGACTTTGTGCTCTGTCGGCCTGAAGGACTTCGTTTCAAAGTGAAGACTGTTTCCACCAGGAGATACAACAATGATTCCTTAAACTGGAAGTTAAGATTGCTATGTGGCCACTGTGGATTCCTTATGCCTCTGAATCAACAGGCAAAGAAGGGAATTACTGGCTGATGTAACTGATCCTGCTTATCCAGGGAGAATCGACCGCTACTACACAATGTGGGAAAGAATGAGTGTGTAGAATACAGAAGATCCCTTAGCACTTCTCTTAGTAGTATCATTCCCTGTGATTAAATCTAGTGAAAACTACGACAACGAAATTCAGACAGGGTTACTAACAGTGAAAAGTGTCAGGAATAAATGTTTAGTTTACCCCACCAGGCAAAGAACCATGACTAGTAGAGGTGCTGGCTGAGGACAAAGGGGAAATGAAATTGAGAGTAGAAAGCAATTATAAATAGCACTATGACCATATGACCAATTGCAGAGATGAAGATCATAATTTTTATGAGTATTTTGTTTTGTTATAAATACATATATGTGTGTTGTTAGGCAAACATATTTGTTTTCTTTCTTCTCTTGTCCCCTTATCACATAAGATACATTAAGTTTACATCACAGTTTTTAGGTATTTTTAAGTTAACACCATAGTATTTAAATTACAGGGTATCAAGGGAAGAGTGAATGACACCGAAGGACTTTGTGTCCTCTTCTGAGGGTTAGTTTGTTAGCTTTTTATTTTTTAGACAGTCTCGCTCTGTTGCTCAGGCTGGAGTGCAGTGGCACGATCATGGCTCACTGCAGCCTCTCGACCTCCTGGGCTCAGGGGATTCTCCCTCTGCCTTTTTTTGTGTGTGTTATTTTGTAGAGATGGAGTTTTGCCATGTTTCCCAGTCTGGTCTCAAATTCCTGGGCTCAAGCAATGCACTTGCCTCAGCCTCAAAAAGTTCTGGTATTACAGGCATGAGCCACTCTACCTTGCCTAGCATGTTTTAATTTGTACACAGGACAGTTCTATCATGTTAATTGAAAGTGTGACTTTGCTATTGTCTTTCTTTAGAGATTCAGCATGGCTTAAGTACACGTGCATGGGTGCCAAACTAACAAGGGGTAAGCTGTGATGATTAAATTTTATGTGTCAACTTGGCTAGGCTATGGTGCTCAGCTTTTTGGTCAAACACTAGTTTAGATGTTGCTGTGAAGGTATTTTGTAAATGTGATTAACATATGTAATCAGTGATTTTAAGTAAAGAGATTACCTTTGATAATGTGGGTGAACATCATCCAATGAATCAAAAGTGTTAAGGGAAAACCTGGTTTCCAAGGAGGACTTTGCTTTCAAGAAGGAAGTCTGACTCATGGCTACAAGATAGAAAGCCTGCCTGTGTCTCCAACCTGCTGGTCTGCCCTAAAGATTTTAAATTCATGACGATAACATCAGCTCCTGTGTGAGTTGCTAGGCTGCCAGCTGCTCTGTAGATTTCAAACTCAAGACTACAATGTTATTCCTGCTTAAGTTTACAGCCTGTTACCCTGCCCTGTGGATTTGGGAGTTGTCAACTCCCACAATTGCATGAGCCAGTTCCGTAAAATCTACATCCATCTATCTATCTATCTATCTATCTATCTATCTATCTATCTATCTATCTGCTATCTGTCTTATCATCCTATTTGCTGTGATTCTCTGGAGAACTCTGATACAAGTACTAAAAGTACCTTTATCTTAGAGATGTTGTGCACATTAAATGAAAATAACATATGTAAGTGTGATGCAAATTGTGTATTTTTAGTGCACACGACAAATAATCTAACTCAAATTGGCATATACAATAAATGTGTGTTAATGGTTTAGGTTGTAGATCATCATTTTAAAAGACGGGTCTGCCAAAACATACTCCACAATGCCCTTCTTATAATGTGATATTGACCACTTCCATGGAAATATGGAAGTTTATATTTCCTTTCCCTAAAAAAATGGACACACTTCTCCAAGTAAGAGATGCAACAGAATGAAGCAGAGGAAATCTTGCATGAATTTTGATTAGGTCATAATAGGCACCATAGTTTTCTCTCTCTCTTTCTCTCCCCCCTCTTTCTCTCTCTCTCTCCCTCACCTCCCTCCTCTCTCTCTGCATGCTTTCTTTTGGAACCTAGCTACCATGGTGAGACAAAGCCTATTTCGCATGGAGAAGCCATGTGTAGGTGTTTCAACCAGTGATCCAAGCTAGTTCCCCAACTGTCAGCCAGCATCAGTGTCCAAATGCACATGTGAATAAACTTCAAATGACTCCAGCTCACAACCTGCAAGCCTTTGGGTGTTTCAGCTGAGGCCCTCTGACTATGAATCAGATAAGCTATCCCATGGTGTGCAGTCTGAATTTGGACTTATTGAAAACATAGGAGATAATAAATGCTTACTATTATTTTAAGCCAATAAATTTTAGGACAATTTGTTATTCAGCAATACATGATGAATACTATTTGCTTTACTGAAAAAAATCAAAAGGTAATATCAAAGATTGGCTATGATTCTCTGCAATTATTCTTCTAAATTCTGGCTTCCTTTGTATATTGGCTTTATTCACTCATAGAAGAAAATAGCTACATTTGTTCCACTGTTTCACATCTGTATAATATACAGTTCAGAGCAAAGAGGTCACTTTTGTTCAAACATTCCCAGAAAAGAGCCTGACATTAAATATCATCTTGAATCCCATGGCCACCCCTCAAATAATCTTGGTATCCAGGCATTTGTAATGTAATTATTGTCATATCTTGATATATTTAGCTCTTCCTCAGAATTGGAGAAATTCCCAAACCTGTATCAAGAATTCTCAGGAAAGAAAGAATGGATACTGTGGAAGCTACAACAGATTGGCACCATAAGCATTTGGCATAATATTTCATATATGGAGTTTCTTTTACGTGATAGTGATTTTCATTACTTTCTTCTTGAGTTTCTCATTTGGGTCAAGTATTTTCTTATATATTACCTTGGTATTCATAGTCACCAATTTTTTTTATTCCTATCTCATTCAAAAGATTAAAACAGTGCCATTATCCTCCAATCTTTGCACCTTTAATTTTAAGGCTATTTTTATAAAATTTAGTAAATGTGCCTATCTCTAACTGAATTAGTTACAACATTCATAGGCTATGTTTAAAATTAAGCCATTCTATACATTCTTTCTGGGAATTGTCTTCAGAATACTTGGCAATGTTAGGTGGCAGCATATGTTTAATGTTGGTAAAAGCAGAATTATTTTAGCAAAGATCTGGAAGAGTTCTTTAAATTTACAAAAGGTACACCCTACAGAGATCCTAGAATAGCATCTAATAAGTTTAGAAGGAAGATAAGTTGGGGTGAATAACATAAATACTATAAGATATGTGGAGCTAGTAGTAAGACTATTTTACAAATTGTGCTCTGAAGAACGTTAGTTTCATGGGGAAAATATTTGCAGGTTAAATATGTTTGGAAATTGAAATGTACTGTATTCCCCTTCTAGAAATTTAGAATCCAGATTAACATATTAAAGGCTTCAGAAATTTTATAGTAAAGGAATTGTTTAATTTTACTAGCCTAGCTTTTCCCAAACAGGTTTGGAAAGAAAAAATGGATCGCTTCTTTTTTAAGAGATAGTCATCATTAAAGATGGAAATAACATTGTGATGTGTACTAGGGAGTCATATGATAAAATATGATTTATTACTAAAAAAATGAGCCTCAAAGAAAGAAGTTGGTAGTTGAAACCTTAGAGTAGTGAAAGAGGTGAAGGAATGTAGGCAATGTAAATGTCATCTTAAAATAGCAATCTCTAGTTTCAGCTAAGAAGGAGTAAACCCACTCCACCCTATTTCTTCCACTGAAAACAACTAAAATTCCTGGACAGATTACACAACACAACTATCTGATGACTCTGAAAAGGAAATAATACCAGACAGATTTACTAGAGAAATCAAAATCTGAAAACTGAGCAATACAGAGGTAAGTTTCCTGGATTTGTTTTGTTTTGTTGAGACACGGGTTTTGCTATGTTACTCAGGCTGGTTTGGAACACCTCACATCAAGTGATCCTCCCCCCGCAGCTTCCCAAAACACTGGGATTATAGGCAAGGGCCATCACCAACTTTCCTGGTTTGTTTTGTTTTTCTTTCCCATGTCTCTGGGTTTAGATTTTAGGTGCCCTAAACCATGGAATTTCACTTTGTGCTTTGACAAAGAAAGCTCCAAGAAAAATCCTCTTTTACAGTAGAAGCCTGGGAAATGGGCTTCTCTGAAACAGAAAATGTGCATGTAGGAGAAAATTACCATAATTCTTCTTCCCTTTTTACTCTTCTAGCTCTGACCTGAGGCAAGCCCCATTTATGAAGGTGCACTACTGTGTTGGCAGGGTGACAGCAGCAGTTGCTTAGGTGCTTAAAATTCTGAGAGAAAATTCTCTCTCACCGCATGAATTTGGAAAAGAAATATATATGTTCTAAAGAGTGTCAAGGGGATACCATTATTTTTATTCTCTGTTTTACTCACTACTTTGTCCAGAGGATGATTCTGTCATAAGAAGTGAGGACAACATAATGAGTTTATAGCTAGGGTCTAGGCAAAGAGCCCCTGGAAACCAGAAAGTGTGAGGTAAACTATAGAGAAGAGAGAATTGAATATTTTAAATTTATGTATGAAGCCTTAGGCTAATCCCTGGGCTGCACTGTGCAACTGAAACAAAGCACCATAGAAATGCTTAGATAATGAAATTATGCTGTACACCACTCCTCCGGTCCCAGACTTGGCCCTAGGTGGTACACATTGGAAGTGGGCTTGCAAAGCAGCTTACAAAAGCTAAACTGGTATTGGACCCACAACTCACAGAAGGCAGTGATTTGGGAATTGTAACCTGAACCTAACTGATCTGATTGCATGCTAACACAAAAAGCAAACAAACAATATTCTCTAGAGGCTTTTTACAGTACTCACAGTCCCACTATATGTAAAATGTTCCAGAATTATTTGACATACAAAGAACCAGAAAAACCTTAATTCTCTTAAGAGAAAAGATGATTATCATATACCAGCCCTGAGATGGCCCTAAGGTTGGAACTATTCTCAATGATTTTGTCCATGGAGTAAGGGCAAACACTCTTGAAATGAATGGAAAGGTAAATGTTCTCAGCAAAGAGATAAGAGCTACAAATAATCATATGACAATTTTAGACTTAAGAAGATGCAAAACCAAAAAAAATGTTTATTAGAGGCTCTCAGCGTATATGAGAGAGTGTATATTTTGATTTGAATATAGGTCAATACAAATTATTCAAATTGTATAGGAAAGAAAAAAATACTATAGGAATAAACTGAGTCTTGGAGACTTCTGGAACAATATTAAAAGGCCTAACATTGATGTCATTGAAGATTGAGGAGACAGAAAAGAGACTGGTGCAAAAAGTAAAAGAAATACTACTTTAAAACATCTCACATTAAATAAAGAACATAAAAAATTTACAGAATCAAGCGACTCAATGAACCCCAGAAGTATAAACAAAAAATAAAATTTTATATATATAAAAATCAACCAATGAAGACAAAGATAAATAAAAAATTAGTAGTCATTGACACTAGAAGAGAGTGAAACATTATTTTTTAACATGATAAATACAAATAATTGTCAACCTAGAATTCTATAACCAGTAAAATATCTGTTAAGAATGAAGGTGAAATAAAGACTTTGTTAAATGAAAGAAAACTAAGGGAATTCTTTGGCAGCAGACCTTCTCTAAAAAAAGAAAAAAGCTAAATATCTTTTGGCTGAAGAAAAATGATAAAAACATAAAAATTTAAGAATTAAGGAAGAGCAGTAGAAATAATAAATGTATGAGTAAATATAATCCCTATTTCTATTCTCTTTAGTTTATTAAACTATTTATAATGCTTGAGAGCAAAAACATCATATCGTATAATGGAGTTTACAATTTTGTGTGTGTGTGTGTGTGCCTGCTCATTTGTGTATGTGTATGTATACACATACATAGACTCACACACACACACACATATATGTGATTCATATACATTAGTTTTCTATTGTTGCCATAAAATTACTACAACTTTAGTAACTTAAACAATACAGATTTATTATCTTATAGTTCTGTACATCAGAAGTCTGACATGCGTCTCACTTGGCTAAAACCATGGTTTTGGCTGTATTCTTTCTTAGAGCCTATACAAAATTATTTTCTTGCTCACTTAGGGTGCTAATAGAGTTCAGTTTATTGTGACTGTACAGCTGAGAGTTGTTCCCAGCTTCTAGAGGATGCCTACATTCTTTGGATCATAGTCCCTTTCTGTCATCTTCAGAGTCAGCAACAGTGAGTCAGGTCCCTCTCACATTTCAAATCTTCCTCTTTCTTTTTTTCATTACATCTCTTTGACTGCAGCCAGGAAAGGATCTCAACTTTTAAGGATGCATGTGATTAGACTGAGCCCATCCAAATAATCTGGGATAAGATTTAGGTCTTTGTTTTAGTGTATTTGGGTTGCTATAGCAAAATCCCAGACTGGGTAATTATAAATAATATAAGTTTATTTCTTACATTTCTGGAGGCTTGAAAGTTCAAGATCAGGGTGCTGGCAGATTTAGTGTCTGCTGAAGGGTTGTTCTCAGGGTGCTTGGATCCAAGATGCTTCCAAGATGGCACCTTGTTGCTGCATCCTCTAGAGAAGAAGACAAACGTTGTGTCCTCACATGGTGGAAGAACAGGAAAGCAAAAAATATGGAAAAAGAAATGGAAGTTCCAGGCAGCTTTCGAAGGTCTCCTTTATAAAGGAACTAATCCTACTGGTGAAGGCAGAGCCCTCATGACCTAGTCACCTCCCAAAAGCCCCCCACCTCTTAATACTATCTTCTTGGGGTTGTAGTTCTAACATAAATTTTAGAGGGACATTTGCATTCAAACCATAGTAGTCCTTAACTTTAATCACACTCACAAAGACCCTTTTGCCTTGTAAGTTTACATATTAATAGGTTTCAAGATTCAGGGTGTGAATATCTTTTTGTGTTGGGAAGGGAGCATGATACTGCCTACTACCTCATAGGAAACTACAACATAAAGGGAGAGAGGTTAAACAGGACCTATATGGTTAGAAGGTTTTTTTGTCATTTACTTGAAATTGTAAATATTAATTTTAATAGACTCCAATAAGTTATACATGTATATTGTAATTCCTAGAGCAATCGCTAAGTTATACATAGCACACACACACACACACACAAAAAAAATGGTTATAGGTAAGTTAAATAAAATACGTATCAGATATCTACTGCTTCATAATAAATTATTCCAAAATTTAATGGCTTAAGACTACACACATTTGTTATCTTACCATCAAGAAATCTATCAAGGTTGGAGTCTCATGTGAATGCTCAATTGGGAAAGCTCACATAGTTCTTGTCAGAGTTCAGTTACTCATGGGCTGTTATTGTCGGGTTCTCAATTACTTACAGGCTATTAACCAAAGGCTGCCCTCAGTTCCTTCACACACTGGCCTCTCTACCATGGCAGCTTGCTTCATTAAAACATGCAAGTGGAGCAGGCAATAGTGAGAGATTGTCAGTGAAAGCCAGAGTCATTTATAACCTAATTATGGAATTGATATCCATCCTTTTTGATGTGTTGTGTTCATTAGAAGTCAGTAACGAGGTCCAAATCACACTCAAGAAGAAGGGATTATACAAAGGTATTGTATTAGTTTTTCATTGTAGTTTAGCAAATAACAGCAAACATAGTGACTTAAAACAAAACAAATTAATTACCTAAACATTTTGCAGGTAAACATTCTGACATTCTGGGTTCTCTGCCTAGACAGTCTCAGAAGGCCAAAATTAAGGTGTAGTCTGGGTTAGTCTCTCATCTGCGGGGTGTATGGAAGAATTCACTTTCAAGTTAATTCATGTCATTGGTTGAATTTACTTTCTTGTGATTTTTGGCCTAAGGTTCCCATTTCCTTTTTGGTAGTCAACTAGGGGCTTCTCTTAGGTCCTTAATACCAATTCACATTCCTTCTCATGTGCCATCAAATAAAGAGATATATCCTCTTTTTGGACTGAAAGACAGTATTGTTCAGATGTACTGTTTTCCCAGGTTGATCTATGTTGAAAGCAATTCCAATCAAAATGATGGCAAAAGCTAGATGTTAAAAAGCTGATATAACATTTCTTTCTTTGGACAGGAGCAGGAACTAGTAAAGACAAAATTCCTTTAAAAAATCACAAAATTTGGGGATCCACTCTGTCTAATTTTAAGATTCACATTGAATTTACAGCACTCAAAACAGTGTTGTATTGGCAGAAGAATGGACAAATAGATCAATGGGAGAGAATAGAGTACCAAAATAGACCTATACAAATGAGATTGCTATTTGACAAAAATGGAAAGACAAAAAAATTATGTTTTCAAAAAACTGTGCAGTGCAACTAGAAATATACATGTGAAAATATAAATCTGAACACACATCTCATGCCTTATATAGAATTAATTTAAATGGATGATATGACTAAATGTGAAATTTTAAAACATGTAGATAAAACATAAGAGAACATTTTTATGACATTGAGTTAGTCAATATGTTTTTAGATACCCCAAAGGCAAGACACTTACAAGGAAAAAATGGATAAATTTCTCTTTGTCAAAATTAAAACTTTTTATCTGCAAAAGATGCTGACTTTTCAAAGATTGAGAAGATCAAGAAGAGTGGAGAACATATTTTCAAATCATGTAGTATCTGATAAGAGTTAGTACCTAAAATATATAAAAAGTGCTTTAAAACTAAATAATAGGAAAAATGAAACTAAAGATGGGTAAAAGATCTGGAGAGACACTTTACCAAAGAAGAGTCAAGAAAGTTTGTGAAAGATATTCAAGAACATTCGTCATTAGAGAAATGCAAGTTAAAACCGCCATGAGATACTACTATGCAAAGAGCCCCTGGGCAGCGGCTAGTGCAAGCCCCAGAGTTCAAAGACTGAAGAACCTGGAGTCTGATGTCCAAAGAGCAGAAGCAAGCTTCCAGCACAGGAAGAAGATAAAGTAGCCAGAAGACTCAGCAAACAAACTTATTCCGCCTTCTTCTGCCTGCTTTGTTATAGGCACACTGGTAGCAAATTTGATGGTACCCACCTACTTTAAAGATGGACTTTCCTTTCCCTTTTCACCAACTCAAATGTCAGTCTCCTCTGGCAACACCCTCACAGACACACCCAGAAACAATACTTTTCCAGCCATTTAGGCATCCATCAATACAATCAAGTTGACACCTAATATTAACCATCACAGATAACAAAAGCTTTGAATACACACATGTGCACATGTATATACACATACATCTTCAAATAATTTAATATAGAAAAGACCCGCTTTTTGTGTTATTAACATGAATGGTTTGTTTGTTTTATAATAGAGCTGACATCATAGCCATACAAAAGGAATGTACTCTAGGAAATTTGCACATCGAGGTATCACTGAAGATATTTTTAATATTTGAGATTCGTAGGGAGATACAATGTTTTACTTTTGAAATTTAAATATTTCACTTTTCCCTAGTTATATTGGAAGGATTTCCTTTATAAACGTAGAGGGTATACATATGAAGGTAAGTAAATAAGCCCACAAGTACATCACACATTTGCATCTACAGTCTCTGTATTTCATTTCATTACTAAGAACCAGTGCTCTAATTTACATAATTCTTCTGTTTCTCAAAGTTTTAAAACTAAAAAGTTTCATATTTGTATAATATTAGTCATTTTTCACACTGCTATAAAAGAAGTGCCCCAGCCTGGGTAATTTTTAAAGAAAAGAGGTTTGATTGACTCACAGTTCTGAATGGCTGGGGAGGCCTCAGGAACCTTACAGTACTGGTGGAAGGTGGAAGGCACATCTTACACGGTAGCAGGTGAGAGACAGATTGAATACGGAAAGGCAAAGAGCCCCTTATAAAACCATTAGATCTCATGAGAATTCACTCACTATCACAAGAACGGCATGGGGGAAACCGCCCCCATGATTCAATCACCTCCCACCAGGCCTTTCCCTAGACATGTGGGGATTATGGGGATTACAATTCAAGATGAGATTTGGGTGGGGACACAGACAAATCATATCAGTATTCTACACACACACTGTCTATGTGCTTGCATGCATTTCCTTTGGGGATTTAGTAGCGATAGTAACAGGTTAACCTGGCTCTGATTTGAAACTGGATATACTGTGTGATCTTCTAACATTTTTGAAATGACTGTAGTCCTAAGAAGGTGAACATGTTTCATAATATTGGGCAGTTATTGTACATTCAGTTGACAGGAAAGAAAAAAAATCATCCTGCATTTTCAGCGCAAAGGTAAGATGGATGGAGGAAGCTGATCAGGGCATATTTTGGTGACTTGCAATATACAAGACAACATAAACCATGAGATCATATTTGGTGACTTGTTATCCATCTAAGAGAGGGAGAAAAAAGCACCAAGACAATATTGTAGTATAATCATGAATTTCTTGCTGCTCTCAGTTCTATTTAACATCATTTTTTCTTCTAAAATGTTATGTACAAATTTTATGTAGCTCAGTATATTACTGTAAATACATAGTATGTTTTTGAGTGGAGAAATTTTGCATATTTTAATTCCTATACTTAAAAAAAAATCTAGGTTAGGTCTGAGAATTTTCCTTTTGAAAGATTTGGTTCCTTTATTCTTAACTTCAGCAAATATTTATTGAATATCTACTGCATATATATAAACTATGGTCACTGTATTCATAGATTTAATACTTTTAAAACAGTGATAATTTTCTTTCTTTTAAAACACCTCTTCCCCACAAAATGGTCTTTACATTTCTTAAATTGAAGTTACCTAATTAGTATATCTTCAGAGAAAAGTCAATATTTCTCAAGCATGTAGAGGACAGTAGTTTCAATACTTTCCCTTTGTCTGTTGTGAAGTAGAGATATATTCATAGTATTAGTGTTTTAAGTGTCTCACATTGGCAGACATAAGATGGTCCAAATCAAGGTGGGTGGAAGAACTATTTAAAAACATATTACCTTGCCAGGTTAAAAGATGCTGCATAATTGTGGACTATTAGGAAGCAATAGGGTCAAATTTAAGTTGAGTTGTATATAGTGACATATCTTTAGGAGCAAACCAGCTAGAAAGAGAACAGTTCTAAGTAAAGGTATATGACTGCTCTACTTTGATTAATTTATTCAGTTGTTCATTCATGCAATAAGATGTGTGGGTACCTACATATTATGTATCTGTCTTGGCCAGTGTTTCTTAGTCACGGCTACACGTTAAAATTACCTGGGAACCTTTAAAAATTTTTACAGATGCCTGAGTCCCAGACTGCACCTATTGTAGAATCTCAGGATGCCTATGGTGGTAAGCCTAAGGAATCTATAATCCTATAGAGTTCTCTAGGTGATTCTAATATGTAGCTGGGGTTGAGAACAACTCGCTTAGGCCTTTGGGATTCCCAAAATTAATGATCCTGTTTGATTAGTTTATTTTTTATTGTATTTTATTTTTTGTTTGAAATAGACTCTTACTCTATTGCACAGGCTGGAGTGTAGTGGTGGGATCTTGGCTCACTGCAATCTCTCCCTCCTGGTTTCAAGCAATTCTTCTGCCTCAACCTCCCGAGTAACTAGGACTACAGGCAGGTGCTACCATGCCTGACTAATTTTTATATTTTTAGTTCTAGGAGTTTCACCATGTTGACCAGGCTGGTTTCAAATTCCTGACCTCAAGTGATCTGCTTGCCTCGGCCTCCCAAAGTGCTGGGATTACAGGCTGAAGCCACTGCACCTGGCCTGAATATTTTAAGAACAGAAAAGACTTACAAGTATCTACTCCACTTAAATTTATTTATGTAAATTATTGTATTTTGTTTTAGAAACCAGACTTTTCTGCATAACACTTCCCCTTTTCTCTCAATTTAATCTGTTAATTTTATTTATTTATTTATTTATTTATTTATTTATTTATTTATTTATATTGTTTTAGATTCAAGGGGTACATGTGCATGTTTGTTACATGGGTATATTATAATGCTGGGGTTTGGGCTTCTATTGAACCCATCTCTGAAGGCAGATTTTAAGGTGGAACTGCTGTTGTATGTTGATTGAATTCTGAACAGGAAATTTCTTTTTAGTTACATGCAGTCATTTTTGTCCAATCTTCACCTAGGTCAGAGCATCAAAGTAATTTGTTATTTTCTAAAAGGGTTAATGCAAAAGGCACTGTAAGACTTGTTTTCCTTTGGGGTAAAATAGTGTCAACACTTATTTTGAAGCTTCCTCGCAAGCATATTAGACTGAATGAGATTACAAGTATTAAAGGTACTATATTGTTGAAGGATTTTTTTTTTTTTTGGTTTTGATAATACTACCATAATTATGTTTGTCATTAGCCATTTATCTAGTTTTATTAAAATGGAAAAATTCCAAAATCTAGTGCCATGTTCTAGAAATTGCAGCAATGCTTTTTTTTTTTTTCTCTTTATAATCTGTAAAAGTCGACTATGTGTTTAAAAATATCATTGGGTCACAGAGCAAGATCTCATGTTCAGAAAGAATGTTTTCATCAAATTGACTTATGCTCATTGATTTCTAAAGCATCAATTTTGAGAATTTGGCAGTTCTCCATAATTTCTTCCTGAGGAAGCTAATTCATTCAGTTGCTCAAGCTGGCAGCATTTGACTGCTCCTTCCGAAATAAAAAATGAAACCTCCTTTTGTATCTGTCAATAAAGTATGAACTATATTTTGGTTAGAAATCCAAGTCAATGTATAGTTTATGTTACTAATTACCCTAGAGTTGAAAATTTCCTTTTGTTTTGTCATTCTTGACTGTGTGTATTCATGAACTTCTTTACCGATATTAATTTGTAGAATTTAGACTAGTATATTTTGTTCATTTCTATTGTTTTGCTGTGAATCATAATTATTCTACATGCATTTTTAACCTAATTTGAGTTTTTAGAGCTTCATTATTATTCAAAAATAAAACAAACATGATCAATCTTATAGATTTACAGAAAACATCTTTGAGCTTGTAGGTAGAACTTGCAGGTAGTAATGATTATTCAACTTCCCAGTTTGAAACACGATGTCAGCCATCCATCACCACTCATTTTATGTCTCTTTTTCACACACATGCAGGTAAGGATTTTGTATTCTTTTATTTCTTGATTGTGACTCAGTGTGCTGAATCTTATGATGTAAGACAAAAATTCTGTAAACATAGACCATACTCTAATTCCAAAGGATCTGTCTTGCTAATATACACCAACTCTTGGGGAAATAAAAATACACTACATTAGAATTTATGCATGATTAAAAATAATCTCTTTACTTTTCATCAATTCGCTGTTTACTACTCAAAAATATCAATTTTCCATAGAGGGAACATTACATTAATGTATTATTCAAGACTTTGGGTTGTAAGCAATAGAAACTAAATTCAAAGTAAAGTAGCTTAAGCAAAAGAGCATCTCCCTGAAAGCTCTGGTCAAAATATCCTGAGGGTTATTCTTGTTGAGTTCATGTACCAAACCTTGAACTAACTCATCACAGAAGAAGAAATATTGAGATTGGCCAAATATGTTCACCTCTAGCGTGTTTGGGAGATGGGTAGGTGAATGAAGATTAACTTTTATTTTTCAAAACATATTTCCCTAAGAGAGAATCTGATAACATCCTATTACTTAAGTAGTAAAAAGTGATGCTGGATTAGAAGAAAACAACCACTCTCTATCAAATAGCATTGTACAAAAGTAAAAACAAAAACTGATCTTCCAGCACTAAATAACTATGAATTTAGCTTACCTTTAAATTTTTACCTGACCTATTAAATTCTGCTAGAAATTACTAGTGTCTTATTTTACTTGTAGAAGATTATAGAAATAATTCAACAATTCTAAAAAACATATGCTTGGACTTCCTTGATGTTCCAAATGGATCAGATCCAAATAATGATGTTACTTTTACAAAAGCTCATGAATAGAGAAACTTCAGATTAGTGTATTTGATAAAATGTAAAGTAAAAGCATTAGCTAGAATGGTGTTTTATGCTATTTTGCTTTTCCGTATTTCCCTCAATTTATCTCCTATTTCCATTTTTTCTCACTTTTTTTTCCCCTTCCCTAACAGTGTTCTTTGTGCTATTACATTTGGAAAGAATCGTTCAATAGGAAATGTAAAATAGGCTTTTAAAAGTAGAGGTTAATAATATGCAGGTTGTAAATTATCCTTTTAGGTTGCTTCTGATTTTTTTCTAGTTTATTATCGTCAGACATTCTATGTTTGTGCTATAAAGCTATGACATCATAGGCTTATATTGTAAAAGATTTAAAAGTAAAGTCTTATGTATAATAACCTAAATAAATGTACATTAATGAAGAAATTATTTAGGAAAATGCAGGATATATAAGCTAGATGAATCACTTAAGGAAGTATATTTAACTACAGCAATAATCTGAAAGATTATTATCTTTAGCTGGACTTAAATGATGATGAGAAAATAATTTTCTGAAAATTACTGAATGTACTCCTTACAGAAAACTATACAACATGTTCTAAGCCTATAAAACAAATAGCATAAAATATAATATTCACTGTGTTCTGAAGGATATATAGCAGATTCTGGTATCAGTCTCTAATACATTATCTCAGTGAAAGTACGGTAGTAGTATTTCTTCTGTAGTGTGGTTAGTAGAACAGTGATTGTGTTGATCTTGTCCATGCTCTTATGGCTTATTCTTTTCTCATGACATCTTGTCTACGGTAACATGTCTTCTTCCAGCTTTAGGGTCTTTACCATATATATATTTTTTTAGTCTAATTGTTAACTTCAGCAATAGCTGTGCGGCAGTATAGCTCTGTCACTGATACCTAAGCACTCTGCATCTATGTGCATTGGGAGTGGGGGTCTTCATTCACTTTCCAGAATAAGAAAAAGAGTTTCTACTGGCAACTGATTTGTGTGTATGTGTGTGCATTTGAAGAAAAAAGGTTAAAAGTCCTTTAGTAGCAATTAGTCTAACATGAAAGCAGTTTCTCCACTTATGCAATACCTTGGCACTTTTTGCGTAACACCACCCAACATCTCCCAGGCAATGGTGTTTTGGAACACTGCTATTTAAGTATTTAATATTCCAAATCTGCATGTTCTGGTAACACTGTATACCTTACTTAGTTTTCTGCCCTTACATTGCCACAATCCTCCAGGCACTTTTTGGGACATTCTTCACTAATTTTTAGGAGGAGGAAGGTTGGAGAATTGTACACAAGCATTAGAAAAAAGATGTGGATTTCTAGAGGGTCCTCCAATAGATTTTACTAAGTGCTGTAAATTGTTTGAAATATTGTACAGAATTTAACAATTATGTACATTAATGATTAATTTACAGATTCTTAAATGGGTCCTTGGCCCATAAAGGATTAGAGGTCCCTTAAAAAATAAGTTTTTATTCCTGAAGTATGATGTTTTGAATCAGCCCTATATTGGTTAACTAGAAGGTGCCTTGAAATAACCACACTAAGAAATCAACTTCTTGATCTAATTTTTTGGTTTATTATCAAGATTTTGTGTATTGATAATAATTATGATTTTCTTCATTTCTAGCCAAAAATTTCTCAGTGTATATTGTATGAATGATAGTTTCTCTTTTATGTCGTAAAGACAGGAATTTCATTACCTTGAAGATATGCCTTGCCACATTTCTATCCTAATGTTATCAGTGTTTTCAGTTTTGATCTTGCAGATTTGAATGTAGATTTTTGAGAATTTTAGTTTTATTTTACTGTGTGGTGTGTGTTGTGATATTCTAGAGATTTCACTGCAGTGTGAGCCTGTCTTGACCTCAACCAAAATCTTATTCCATTAAAAAAAGATCAAGCCATTCTTTTTCTAACATGGGGATCACCACATGGTGCTAAAAAGAAATCAGATTCAATTCCCACATGAATATTTTTCTTCCCCTTAAGATAATATTACTTACATAGCACTCAGTTAAAGTGCTTCACTAGTCTCATTTATTATTCATAATGTTCTCTGTTGTTAAGGGGTCTGACATGCTGGGGCTTCACCTCAGGGAAATGGTCCCATAGAAAAATGAAACTAATGATTCTGAATAAATGAACTTAATAGATAAATTGGAATTACAGTGTAGACTTTTCCTCAGCTCTTGGATGACTCCAAATTCTCTATCTTCTCTCTCCTCACAGATATTATCCTTCAAGTGTATCTGAGATTTGGCTTCAGTAAAATGTATTAAATTAAAATGTAACAAATGTACTTTCCACCCGATAAGAAGGAAAATAAACCTCTTTTGCCTGAGCTCAAGATGATTCTATTACATTTACTGGAAATTCAGAAGTGGTAATTCAAAATATTGCAGTCCAAAAGAAACTTCCAACTTGGGGCTGAGTTTAAAAACTGATTCAACTAACTGCTTAGTAACCATTGCTAACTGATCAGTGGTGTCTGTTCAATAAAATCAAAGTTGTGTTGTATATATATAATTACATAATATAAAAACGAAAGTTTAAAACAAGGTGTATTTTTTATGTGCTCCTAGCAACAACATCTTTTTTCTATTTTTAAATTTTGAAATCTTTTATTGACAAATACAAATTATATACATTCAAGGCATACAACATGATGATTTGATATGTGTATACATTGGGGAACCATCATTATAGCTGTGTGACATCAGACAAGTTACATTACCTCACCATCTCCTTATGTTTAGGGATAATAATCTGCCCTCTATGGTAATCAGAAGGAAGAACATACGATGAAATTGCTTTGAAAACTGAAGCACATCACAAATTGTAGTCTTAACTAATTTTATATATACACACACATGCATATATATATATGTTTATAAGTTTATGTGAATGTGTGTGTATATATGTATAAATTTGAGACTAGTGCAAAGGGGAAAAATTTCTCCCTTATAGATAATTTAGTGGTGGGTGTCAATCAGCCAGATTAGTAATCCTGCTTCAACTATGGAGTAGCTGGAAAGATGAAGTCCTTTAGGCTTTTCTTAGGAAGCAAAGTTCATTTCACAGACAAGGTGGCTGGGAAGCTGAACCTGAAGAATTCGTTTCTCTTCCCCTTCCCTCTCTGAACCTGGTTCCATGTCAAGGGATGTCCTTGGGAATTATTTCATCCACAGAAAAGCACAATGTTCAAAACCATTTCTGTGGTTTTTCTGATCCTGATCATGAAAAAAACCTTTAAAAGACTAACTTTTAAAAATGTATGTATTACTTACCTTTTCTCATTGCTTCTTCATGAATAGGAAAATCAATATTTTATTCAATCTATTTTTTTAATTGTAAATATAATCGCCTGATGGGTTTTTCCTATTCACTGCATAGACAAAAGCAATTCGGTGAGCCAGCAGTATTGCAGTAAAACAAATAATTTAATTAATGCAAACCTTGCCGTGTGGAAGATGGAGCTTATTGTTAGTCAAATTAGCCTCCCTGAGAACTCAGAGGTTAAGGTTTTTATGGATAATTTGGTGCGCAGAGGGCTAGAGAATGGGTGCTGCTGCTTGGTTGGGGATGAAAACATTAGGGGTGTGGAAAATGGTCCTCATGTGTTGAGTTCACTTTTGGGTGGGGGCCACGGGACCGGATGAGTCGTGAGTCATGAGTCACGGTCCAAGTGGAATTAGTCTGTTGCCAGAGTGCAACAATCTGAAAATCATCTCAAAGAGCAATCTTAGGTTCTACAATAGTGATGTTATCTACAGAAGCAATTGAGGAAATCACAAATCTTGTGACCTCTGGCCACAGGACTCTTAAGCAGTAAGGGATGATAGAAACTATGCCTACATTTTAGCAGAATTCATATCCCTCCTATACTCTTAACCTCCTGGCCTACCATTTGTTTTATAAAGATAGTTTTCCATCCCTAAGCAAGGAAGGGGTTAGTTTTAGGGAGGGACTGTTATCATCCTTGTTTCAAAGTTAAGCCATAAACTAAAATCCTCACATGTTTAGCTTGGCCTACACCCAGGAATGAGTGAAGACAACCAGCCTGTGAGGCTAGAAGCAAGATGGAGTCAGCCACGCTACATTTCTCTTGCTGTCATAATTTTGCAAAGCAGTTTTATAATTAACGAATTTTTCTATGAGCAGATTAAGTGTTTTAAATGAATGCTACTCTCCTATCTTTATTATAGGCTTTCTGTTGACTCTTCACATTTAAAACATTATATTTTTGGTAGGAATAAAAGCTTAACAGGTAAAAGTGGATGTTTGAATTCAGGTAATTCCATGTAAGCATAATGTTCCACTATCTAAAAAGTAAAGAGCAGATTTCTGACTCAAACCATTGAAATGTAGGTGACAGGTATAATTTTAATTTTTATACAAATTATGGTGTATAATATGTGAGTTACATTGGTTTAAAGGTAGTGAGAAAAACGTTTAATAACATATTCTAGAATTTTGCACTTACTCTACATCTTTTCTCCCTTGTAAATAAAGCCAACTCAGCATTCTTGCTCTCACACATATGCTGTCTCTCTGCACACATATATACCTGTGTGTGTGTATATATATGTACTCACACACACCTTATATATATACACACCTTATAGATACATCTAATTTATAAGACTGGTATTCTAAGAAATATAAATATATAACTATATATATAAAATGTAGATAGTTACATTATATATTATTATATATAGTTAAATGTACCTATATTATTACATATAGCTACACACACATATATAATATATAATATATATTTACAGTTTATATTTAATACAAATCAAATGAGCAAGAAGAAAATCCCTAACATTACATATATATACATTATATGTATGTAATTTACAGACTGATCTAGGTCAGATTATTAGATACACACCTTAAGATTCCAACGTGTTTAAAAATTTCCTTTTAAAATTGTAGTGACAGCCAACTCACCTTTCTCAGGTTATTCTCATTGTTTCTTCTTTCGTTCTTCAAATTTCCATAAAGCACACAGTAGATTTTTCTTTTTTTCTGATTTACATAATTTTTTCTGGTCTGGAAAAATGTCAGACTGTTAGAGAATAAGGCAAAAGCCCATTGATGCTTGTACCATTCTGCAGTGAGAAAGCACAAAACTTTTAGAACTAAGTATTTGATCTGAAAAGAACATACTAGGATCCAAATCAGCACATAAACCTGGAGGAGTAAATGAATTGATTTTTATTTTCTAACAATGTGCTGCATATTCAAAGGCTCATCACTAGCGGAGAGTGAAACTTAAAAGAGGATCCTTCCTTTATCCCCAAATAATACATGTGGTTACACAAGAATGTTAATGTAAGGGACTTTTCTTTTTCTTTTCAGGTAGTGATAATTGGGAAAGAAAAAAGAAACGTAAATCTATTTAGGAATAGGAACCACCTTCCATGGCAAAGTAATTGCATATAATTATCTCTTTCTTTTCAGTTTCCACGTTCGATTTTATGTAAATCAGATGACTGTCAAACAAAGATTCTCATGGTAGTAGTAAAAAAAAACTTCTTGAATATTCTTTCTAGAGTAATTGTATATATATAAAATTATATATCTCTATATATGCTCTAATTCTTATGGTTAACCTCCTCTTTTTGGATGCCTTCTGTGACTTGGGCAGTTTTTATTTTACCACTTCTGTATTTCAATTGACCCTTGTAAGTGAAATAGATAATTTCCAAATAAATACATAATAAGAAGTAATTTAGTATTTGTTTGAACCGCTGTTTCTTATTTCCAGCTTTCAGGATAATGCTAGCTTTCAGAAATATCTCTATGCATGAGTTGAAACTTCACTTCTCAGCTTCCCAGAACACACATGCTCTCAAGCATTCTGTCGAACTGTAAGTCTGATTACAAGCGAACTTGTACCACTTACATCAAATCTCTGAGTATTGGTTCAGAAAATATAATTAGCATCCATATGTAGCTAGAGATACCCTTCAAATACTGAACAAATATCTGGGTCCTAGAATGTAGTCTGGCCTCTTTTGTCCCCTTTTTTTTTTCTCTGGGTCAGTCCAGGACCAACTGGATAGAGATTTCCAACTTTGTTCTTATTTACATTCATATACAAAAATAGTTGCTTGTTTATGTAGAAATTACATGTACACATACATAGTTTTAATTATAACTTTGTTAAGGTATGATTTACATACCATGAATTTTGCACTTTTAAAGTGAATGATGAAGTGCTTTGTAGTATATTTGCAGTTGTGTGATCGTTACTACTATCTAATACCAGAACATTTTTATCACCCCCAAAAGCAGGTTATTTCCATTTCAATCACTCCCCTTTTCCCTTTCTATACAGGCCCTTGGCAGTCTTTAGTCTACTTTCTCTCTGTATAGATTTGCCTATTCTGGACATTTGATATAAATGGAAATATGTAATATGTGTGTGGTCTTTTCTATCTTATTCAAATATATACTTTTTGACTAGATGAGAGACCATTTTGAAACTTTTCCCAGAATGAATCATTCCAGGAGGAAGTATAGAGATAATACACTTCTAAAATCATTAGAAAATGTTTCCTATGGATACATTTGCAAAAGTTTACTAAGATTTATGTACAAGAGTATTCTTTTTATCTTTCTGTGTAGTATCAAAATCATCACCACCAACAACAAAAACTTAAAGTTGCTTTCAATAGCATACAGATTATAATTCTATATCCACACAATTTCATGTGGAACAATCCTCAAAAGACTGATCTAGGTCACTATAAAAACAGATGGGATAATCTCTAAAACAGATTTTCATAAAAGTAGAGAACAAGATGCTTAATATAAAATCTTTCTATGTGAAATCATAATTGATATTTATTTTCTAACAATATGCTGCATATCCAAAGCCTCATCATTAGCGGACAGTGAATATATGTGTGCATTCAGTTATGGTGATTCTCCACGCTCAGAGTCACTCGAAACTGCAGGGAATGATTTCTCTTGAGGAAAAGGACGAGGGAGGGGAGTGTAAGGAGAGACAGATTTTCACGTTTCATTTTCTATCTTTTGGGTATAGTTTCTATTTTTCTAATCTAATCTGTGTTTTTATCACATTTTTTGTCTGCTAACAAATATACACAGGGTTATCTGGGTAGTTAAGTTTATTTTCTGCATAATAAAAAAGTATTGAAAAGAGATCTGTCCATCTAAATAATAAAAACAAAAGCAAACAAACAAACAGACAAAAAACATGAGATAAAGGCTGACTGAAAGCTGGCATCGTAAGCAAGAAAATTACACATGAAAGATAATGCAGCCATGTCCTGATGGTCATTCCTCATCCTAGTGCTATCTAAATAAAATAGCTGAACTCAGGGACCCGCGCATGGCAAAATTTCAGGGTCATTTTAGGAGTTGAAATTCCTCTTTGGAGTTGACTAGAATCCTTAGCCCCTGGCCTGCGTCCTGCCTGATTTGTGTTTCAATAGCCTATGGCTAATATCTGGGGGGTAATTTAGAAACTGTGCAACTTAATTGAACTCAGCAAAGCCAGGCACCTGCTAAAAGTGAGGTTTTTAATGTTCTCTGAGGGTTTTCAAATAGAAAGCCTGAGAGAGGAAAATGGCACTCTAGTGGAGGATTCTGTGCCAGAAAATCGTGCCCCCATCCTGTACTATAGTTAATCTGACTCTAAAGCATTTGTCATTCAGTATTTGTGTTGGCCCATTTGATGCTGTGGCCACCGCCCTCAATCCAGAGTTGATAGGAAGCACCCAGCCGACTGTCCTGATTATAGCTGGTGCTCTGGGGACTGTCTCCAAATTCTAGTTAGACCACTGGTCCCAGTTCTCTTAGAAGGAGGATGTACAACTAAGCTAACATTATGGGTTTGTGAAGGTGGGTGAGAGGAAACCGGAACCAACTACAATTTAGGTATGATTAATTTCTGTGGCTGTGATGGCTGAGTGGTTAAAGTGTTGGACTCGATATGGTTAATTTCTGTGCAGCATCGCACCTTACCCAGGAGATACCTATTTCCTACTCTTTGCTATCTAATTGTACAAACTCATTAATGTTAATGCATTAGAGCAGTGGTGCTCCACAGCATGATTTTTGCACTCCACCCAGACTCCCCAGGGGACAGTTGGCAATGTCTGGTTTTGATTGTAACTACAGGCAGGTGCTACTGGCATCCAGTACAGAGAGGTCAGGGATTCTGCTAAAATCCTGCAATACACAGACAACCCTGGCACAGAAGGAATTATCCGGTTTGAAATGTCAACAGTGCCACAGTTGAGAAATATGATATGGAGATTTTCATATTCAGGAAGTCTTCTGAAAACCTTGCTTGAATTATCATTTGGAAATCTCTCAGCCAAATCTAGATTTTTTTTTTTTTTTTTTGTAGAATATCCTCTAGAGCGTAATCTCACCAGTCATACCTTGGCAAGTCTGAGAAAATGTTTCTTTTTACTTGGCTAATGTGGCTATATACTCAGAGGGGATCTTCTGGGCTATGACCAATGCTCACTCAGGACTTCAAAGAGAATTAATCATGTTGTCTAAATTTACCAGAGTAAAGAGCAGCAGAATAGGACACGAACAGTTTATCTCTACCTAATACTTCAGAATCTGTGATACTTATCTGTATTCCTTCTACCTCAGTCAGTGTCTGTATTTCAGTCTCACTTTTCTTCTTTTTTACGGCATTTAAAAAAAATTCTGGAATCTCTTTTTCTTTTACCTCTGTCTTTCCCATCATTCTGAGTTTTTCTCCTTTATTTTTATTTTTTATTTTTTTGCTTCTTTTGTCTTTTCCATTTCTCTTTTCTCTTCCCCTGATTTTCTCATATAGTATTCCTACCTTCTTACATGTTTTCATTTGTCTTGTGTGTTAACCTTTCTCCATGTGTATCTTTCCTCAATGTTTTCCTTCCCTTTGTCATTCTTTCTGAACCCTTCTGCCCTTCTTTTTCTTCTTCAGTTTTCTTTCTTTCACGTACAGATAGAGCTAATGCATAAATGAAGTATTTGCTTTGCTTATTGAATACAAATTTGAGCTCTCAATTTGTATTCTTTCTGAAAGAAAAAAATCAATTTATGTTTCTTTAAATTGTAAGATTTTAAAAAATCTATCATAAAAGTCACTATACCTCACTGCCTCCAGTATGAAGCAATGTAGCATGGGCCCTTGTATAGGACAGATAGGTTTTACCTTATAAACACTTAATGAATTTAATTACATGTTGTTATTGGTGTACTGATTTCCACCCCATCACCAATTTTTACCTCTTAATTTTAACACACACGCCCACACTCCACTTGCAGGCACGCTAAGGTACTAAGAGGGTTCACTAATGACGGTGTTGTTAGGCCCTATTTAGACTTAATGATGAAATCATCATGGGTAGGAAATCTTCTTTGCTGCCTCAAATGATAACAAAGGCTAGCTGACCATCTCTCCCATGTATTGAGCTACCATTGGCTGCAGATTTCTTGAACTGGCCTCAGCTTTGATCACAAATCCTGAGGGACTTTATAGGCTGAAGCCTTTTAACCTTCATTGTCCTCAAACAGTTTCTAAATGGTGGCAAGTCCCTAAATTCGAGAATGTGTTTAAAGCTTTGAAGTATATTTAACCTTCTCCATAAAGGCAAAAGCAAACAATGACTTGAAAGGTGACTTTCTATCAGGCAATGCACCTCCCAGATTGCGGTTACTCTGCAAATTGTCCAGATCATACTGTGTGGTGCTCCGGGGTTATACATGTACTCATGACTCAAGAGCTATTGGTGACCTTTTATTGGTTGAAAATTCATTACGTTTAAAATAGGTTATACTTTGACCATAGTTTAAAAATCTAACAGTGTTCTGCTCTTCAATTTTCTTGGTGCCTTGCAAACCTTAGCACCTTGAAAGCTGATGGTTTTTGAGTTGGCTGTTGCAGCTACAAAGATGTCATATGGAAAACATCCATGAAGGTCTGTATTTAATCCAACTCCAGTTTCAGCAGCACTGAAATATGTTGTCGCTCCCAGGCTCCTAGGTGGTTAAACTTACTAGGGTTAGAACTTCTAAAAGTAAATGGGGGAAAATGCCACATAGGGATGACCTTTTGAAAGAAACGTTCCGTGTCTGAGACCTAAAGTGACTGACAGAGCGCATGGAGCCATAGAAGTCTGACAAAAAAGCATTAAAGGGCATCCCTGCTGAACAAGGAATCTCTTTTTCTCTTTCTTTTTTCTTTATTATTTTTTTCTTTTTTGCTGCTAATTGATGACTTTCTCTGTTGTTTTAAAAGAAATCTTCTTATGGCCATAGAATTTGAAGCATTGCTATTCGTGAATAGACAGAATCTGACAGCAGGTATATTCAGAACACGGGGCACACTGTGAAAGTAACAAGAACTACTCTCTTTTAAATTTATATCTTACCCAGGCAATTTACTTTATGAAAATATGCAATCTATTTTCTACTATGATTATTTTAAAAAATTTTACTTCAGACACTTCCCAGCCTAAACTAAGTGTTCCATATTTTAAAGCTTCTCATCTCTCCACCCTCTCAGCCAAGGCCCCCTCTGGAACACTAACGGCAGTTTTTGTTCCACTTCAGATAATGAGCAGAATGAGCTGCAGGTTTCAAGAGGATTTGTGCTATTGGTTGACAAAAACAATGAAAGGGAACCTGGACTCATTCCCTGTTTCCGTGTGACTATTTCCAGGAAAATTTACCATGTAGCCATTAGCTTATCTCAGGGATTTAAAAAAAAAAAAAAAAAAGCCAGCTTACGTATTAGTCTGGTTCACTAGTTCATAATTAGGATCCTATTACCAAAACAGGGGAAATACAGACCATTTGGTGACAGTGGCTAATACTGCACATGTACCTCTTGGAGCAAGCCAGACAGACAGATCCAGCAACCTTTGTTCCCCATGCAGATTTTCTGTCCGTCACCACTCCTCAATGAGCAAAAGTATTTCTCAAAGATCTCTGACTCTGACCTCATTCAGTGCTGAAAAGGGATGGGGAGAATGCCCTTACCTGATCCTTCGTGGTAGTTCCTGGTGGGTGCACCTCTGTCCTCCAGAAGCTTATTTATCTACCAGACTGCCTGTTACTCATTTTTTAAAACATTGTCACATTTAATGTTACTCAGTGTTTTACACTGTTACTTTATTTAAATCCTTTTTTTTTTTTTGTAAACTAAAGAAAAAGACAAAGAAGAAAATTACCATCATTCATATTCTCACCACCCAGTAATAACTTCTCTTTTGAGAAAAATGTTATATTGTTATTTGTAAAAATAATTTATGCTCATTGTAGAGAATTTAAACAGTACAGAAATGTACAAAATAAAATTAAGAAAAAAGCAAACCCCACTATTTGAAAATAAACCTCATTACTCCAGGCAAACATTATACAAGACATAATTCAGATAAATAATAGAAAAATAATTTTAGAACTATTGAACAGTACTATAGAAACTTAGAAAAATAAAATGATTGATTTTACTTTTACTTGAAATCAACAAGAAAAAGAGACTAAAATGAAATTAAAAGAATAGTTGAATCTCAAATAAATTTACAACAAAGGATTTAAAAGAAATTCTTCTTAAGGAAAAAATTATGAAAATAATTAAAATTTTTGAGTTATATTTTTAAAAGAACATGTTTATAATTGAAACAATTGAAGCCATGCTATGAAAGAGGAGAATTTAGCACTTTTGACACATCTTCTCAGCTTTCCTATCCTTATGTTCTGGTTCTTATCACTTAAACCATTGATTTTGAATTTTCTACGATTATAGAATTCACATCTAGTTTTGCAGTCACAAGTCTCTTGTTATTTGGTAATGTCATGTCTAAATGGGTCAACTTCATGCATACAAATATTTTTGTTTGTTCCTTTTCTCTGCTCAATTCCCATTATTTAGAGTAATGCCTGGAACATAGTAGGCACTCAATATATATTCAGCGGGATTTTATTTATTTGAAGAGCATTTCTTTGAATTAAGTGTCCATATTTTTATAGAATAAATTTAGTGTTCACTTCTATGTCTCTTAATATAATATTTCTGCTTTTCAGGTACGAATATTAATTTCAATCTAAAATTGGCTGTTTTTATTATTTTTTCTTGCTGAGTATAGGTAGCAAATTTCTGAAATTTTTTTTTGTGTGTGTGTTTAATAATGACTTCTTGACAGAGTGCTTGAGCCCAGGAGTTCAATACCAGCCTGAGCAGCTTGACAAAACCCCATCTCTCCAAAAAATACAGAAAATTAGCAGGGTGTGGTAGCACACACTGAGAGTCTCAGTTACTCAGGAGGCTGAAGTAAGAGAATCACCTGAACCCAGGAAGTCCAGGCTGCAGTGAGCCGTGATTGTGCCACTGAACTCCAGCTTGAGCAACGGAGTAAGAGCCTGTCTAAGTAAATAAATAGAGACGTCTTGGTGTTGGTAACTGAATGGTATCTGGTGTAGGTATATTGTGGGTATGTTGGGTCACTTTGTAGTCCTCAGTTAGTTTTCCTATATTTGAATGTTGATGTGAAGTTAGAGGCCAGCTTGATTTTTTTTTTTTTTGTAGGTTAGTTTTTTTCTGCCTTGATATGCATTTCAAAGCAATCTTCATTTTGCTTGTCATTTACTTTCTTCATTAGAGCCTTTAACATTTTAATCCTAGTTATTTTAAGTTATCTGTCTCATATTTTCTGCATTGGTGTCATATCTGGGTCTAGTTGTGTTGATTCCTTTGGCTCTTTGGATGTGTTATTTTGTCTTGTCTTTTCATATGCTTAAAATTATTTGTTGGTAGCAACCATCTTGTGTAGAAGAATAGCGATGGCGATAACTGGATTTTATCCCCGGAAGTGGATATACCTTTTTTCTTTTCTTTTCTGTTTTTTTTTTTGAGGCAGAGTCTCACTCTGTCACCCAGGCTGGAGTGGAGTGGCATGATCTTGGCTCACTGCAACCTCCGCCTTCTGGTTTCAAGTGATTCTCCAGCCTCAGCCTCCTGAGTAGTTGGGACTACAGGTGCCTACCACCATGCCGGCTAATTTTTTGTATTTTCAGTAGAGACGGGGTTTCATCGTGTTGGCCAGGATGGTCTCGATCTCCTGACCTCATGATCCTCCCATCTCGGCCTTTCAAAGTTGGTATTACAGGCGTGAGCCACCACGCCCGGCCAATATACCTTTTATTCTATGAGGCCTTTAGAGCAAATGTTTAACTTAATCTAATCTGGAGTTGGGCTGGACTGGGGGTTTGTGGTTGCCTTAATTATCCCTGTGGTACCATAGGCATCGAACACCTGCAGTGATACCTTGTATTACCTTGTATTTAGCATGGGGACTGCTATTCCAGTGGTTTTCTCTCAGGGTTGCTCCACTCTTAACTTTCGGCCGCTCCTTTGTGCTGCATCTCTGGGAGAAATTATCTCCATGATCTTGGCACAGTAGTCCATTGATATTAGTCTGATAATGGAGGTAGAGGAAAATTGCATTTTTTATTATTCTGATTAAGCTTCAGTCTCAGGCAGGCACTATATTCCTAAGTGTCAATGCCGTGACCTTCTTTGTGCTCATATCCTCCTTCAGCTGTAACTCTGGGGCCAGCGGTCATTTCTGCTCCTTCCTCAGAACTAAAGATTTTTTTTTCTCTCCCCTTCCACAGCGGCAATGGGTTTTACCAGTCCACTAAGAGTGGCCAATTATACTGCCCTTCCCCTGCAAGTTAAATCTCTTATTCCATATAGTGATGTTTGGAAGGGTCCCAGTGAAGACTTTATCATCCTTAGAATGGATGCTGTTCTCCCTTAAACTACACCATGAAGAGCAACTCTTCGGTACTCTCAACAAGTTGGGCCCGAGTAACAAAAGTTGGCAAGAGGGCGCAAATTCCCCTTGTATTTTCAGCTCCATGGATTCCCACACTCTCTTAGCAACCCACATTTACCTCCATCAACTTGTTAACTACTCTAGCTGAATTGTTCTTACTGGATTGAGTTGTGTCTGCCTCAGATAAACATGTGTTCTCATACTGTCTATTTCTACAGGCTCCTCTCTCTTTGCAATTCTGGATCATCTTTCCCTAACTCCCCTTATCCTTCCCAGCAGGAAACAGAAGCCCATCTTTGTGTCTAAATAATTATTGTGTCACTGAAGTTAAGTTGTTCAGTACAATATGTCTTGGTTTAAAGAGTCTACATTAAATTTTCCTGTATGCTCTTTTAATCTGCAGTTTTCTCTTTTTTCAAAGGAAATTTTCTTGAACTACACCATTGAATGAAGTTTGCTATTTATTCATTTTATGGCTAGATTTCCACAGGAACAATGCTATGGTTTGGATACATTAATAGTTTATTATCTTTACCAAAATTTTATCCCCAGTGTGGCCGTTTTGGGAGAGGGGACTAGTGGGAGGTGTTTGGGTTGTGGTGTTATTATAGATCTCTCATGAATGGATTGGTGCTGTGTTCATTGCAGTGAGTGAGTCCTTGTTCTCTGGATGTTGAATTAATTCTCAAGGAATAGATTGCTTTCTGTGAGAATGGACTATTATAAAGCCAGGAGCTCCCAGGTTTTCCCCTGTTTGCACATGAGCGTTTCCCCTTTGAACTTCTCTACTATGTTGTAACATAGCATGAAAGCCTTCTCTGGAAGCCAGGGCCATGCCCTTGAACTTTTCAGCCTGGCCAACCATGAGCTAAATAAATCTCTTTTCTTTATAAGTTTTATTCAGTGTCAAGTAATCTGGATTAGGCTGTTCTTGCATTGCTGTAAGACTGGGTAATTGATAAAGAAAAGAGATTTAATTGGCTCGCAGTTCTGCAGGCTGCACAGGAAGCATGGTGTACCCGGCATCTGCTCGTTTTCTGAAGAGGCCTCAGAGAACTTTTACTCACAGTAGCAGAAGGTGAAGTAGGAGCAGACACATCACATGGAAAAAGCAGGAGCAAAAGGCTGTGGGGGGTGGGGGGCGCGGTGCCACACACTTTTAAATGGCCAGATCTCATGAGAACTCACTCACTATTCCAAGGACAGCACCAAACTATGGGGATCTGCCTCTGTGAACCAAGCATCTCCTACTGGGCCCTACCTTCAATATTGGGGATTACAATTCAACATGAGATTTGGCAGACAGATATTCAAACTGTATCATAATCTGTTATTAGCAACAGAAAACAGACTAAGAGGGACAGCAATTATTATAATGGAAATTTTGCCTAATTTTTAAATATAATTTGCTTCTGTCTAGTTTCTTGAAACTATTTTTTAATCTACATTTAGCTTGATGATAATATTTTCTTTCTTAATTTTTCAAATTCTAAATGCCTTTATTCTATTGCTTTCTTTGTGCTAATCTAACTTATTTGTCAGTAATGTAGAGATGGTGTCAATCTTTTCAAGTCACTTAAAATTTTTATTTTGTTTTATTTTATTTTCCTGAAACTTTTATTGTAACTTCTGGGGTACATGTGCAGGATGTGCAGGTTTGTTACACAGGTAAACGTATATGCCATTGTGGTTTGCTGCACAGATCAACCCTTTCAAGCCACTTTAACAAAACATCATAAACAAGATAGCTTATAAACAACAGAAATTTACAGTTCTGGAGGCTCAGAAGTCTAAGATCAAGTTGTCAATAGATGTAGTGTCTGATGAGGGCCTGCTTACTAGTTCATGGACATCCATCTTTTTCCCATGTCCTCACATGGTAGAGGGAGCAAGGCAGCTCTTTGTGGCCTCTGTTATAAAGGTACTAATTCCTTTCTTGAGGGCTCCAATGTTATGACCTAGTCACTTCCCAAAGGCCCTTCCTACTGATACTATCACTTTGGTGATTAGGTTTCAACATATAAATTTTGGAGGGGGCCACAGATATTCAGTCACAGAAGATTATTTTAGCCTTCAACTTTGTTTGTTGCGTCTTAAGGAACTCCTTTTTATCTTATTCTTTTATTTCATTATCCAATCTTTGAGTGTTTGTTTCACTGAATCAATGGATTTATTGTTTTTGTATAACATGGAGCAATTATGAGGAAATTTCTTCTTTTCTGTAAGATTGACTTTTTTCTAGTTTACGTTCTTTGTCTTGTTTGGTACAGTTTTCCTCTTCTTTTTCATGTAATGTAGTTTCATGGGATATTTCCATGCTCTGGCCAGAATCCAGATACCACCTAAACCTGCTTGCCTGATGAGCATTACCCACTTGTACATTACACAGTACATTACAATTTTCCCAACCTGAACTTATTATCTCCTTCTATCTCACTGCTATATATATATATATGTGTGTGTGTGTGTGTGTGTGTATTCTTTCTATTTAGTGAATCTTGTTTAAAAGCACTATCAATGATCTACTTTCTTAGAAACCTACAAGTAATTATTGAATCTTCCATTTTCTTCATCCCCAAGAGGCTCTTGCTATTATTTAGGCAGGATGTATGAAGCCTGATTTTAGGCACTTGATGTGTAAGAAAAAATAAGTATGGGAAAGATTTGTGACTTACTTGCTGTATGACTTAGGTAATTTAAGCTCTGTAAGCTTTGTTGTTTTATTTTTAAATGGGGATAGTATTAGACTATATCTCATATTATGGTGAAGTTTAAGTGATTACTCAGGGTCTTCATAGTGCCTTTTTCATAGAGACTATAATATGCCTCACAAAAAATAATGATCATTATTACACATTGCAAGTTAATTAATACATCAAAAGTCATATAACTAATAAATAACAGATAAGAGACTGGAAGCCAGGCCACTTGGGTTCCAACAAACTGTTTTTTTTCTTATCATGCAGCATTGTTTAGATTGAAAGGAACAGCAGACTGGAGGACAGATGAATGCCGATCCAGCAATGGATCAGTGTGTTTCTGAACTGGATGCATGGGGATTTTTAATTGCCACAAAGCAAAGGAAGATGTTATTACCTGAAATTTTAAATATTTTCTGGCTAAGGTATCTGAGTTTGTTTTGACTTTTCTTGCATCTGTGCTATCCACAATAAGAAAGCTTGCTCAGAACTCATCCTTTTCACATATATCTATACTAATAAATCAGGGAAGCCAAGGCTTGTCGTCACAAATTTTATTTTTCCCACCCGGATTAGTGGGCAGATCACCAAATACACAGTGATTTTATGCCCAGGAAACCTAAAGAATCATAGATCAGTTGGCAGACAGACTGTGAAACATGGAATGTTTATGGCGATCTGTGTTGTACAATCATATGAGATAGATTGCATATATAATGCTCATCAGTGTGGAATCATCTGGGGAAGCATCTGCTGAATTTTGTTTGCCAGCTTGAGGAAAAGATATTGCCAAAAGGCTGGCAAAGGCATTTATGCTCTTAGTGTATGATGCAAATTTATACTTTTTACTGTGACTCCTGGAGTGAAAGTGAAGCTGCACCTCCCCAGAGAAGTAACCACCGGGCCACACCCTCCAATCTACACTCCACCGAGATACACCATATGCCACAGGATTCTCAAGGGGTTTGATGGCAGAGAGCTTTATGTTAACAGAGTCATTTTCTTTAATGCAAAAGCACAGCTGGAAAATATTCTTCTTAAGCAATAAGAGCATCAAAGTGTGCATATTACGTGTACTCCTAAGGACATGAGTCTACAGCTGTGGTACTTGCAGTGATTTTTAGAGGACCACACAAATCTATCGGTAAAAGGAAAAATACCTTCTGAGATTAGAATGATGCTAGTTTTTTTTTTCCCTGCTGATCTTTCACATAAATTACATATATAAAAATAAATTATTCATTATGAAAGTGTATCTCTGGAAATGCATTTTTAAAGAACCTTATCAAAGCATGAACTCAGGCTCAGACAGAACCAGAGCTCATTAGAAATTGCTAAATTACAGCTTCTTTTTCATCCATATGATTTGAAGAAAACTCCTTATGGTTTCCAGTACAACATAGAAAGTAAATATTTTTTTCTGTCTGACTGTCTTCACTTGAAATATCTTTCACATAATTTAATCAACTTGGAATAAGGCAGGATCTGAGGTTAGGAATCTCATTTGTTGTCTGTGTGTCAACTGCTTCCCTACTTGGGAAGCAACATGCATTAGAGAAATACTCTTTAAATCATATTTTAACTCAATGTGAGTAGTGACCAAGTTGTTTTCCACTGAGATGGTAAGCTTTTGTTCACTTTTTTTCCAGTAGTGAATTCCAACATATTAAGCCATTAACCTGGTTTCATCCTCACAGAGGTCCTGATCAGTTAGAACAGTGGTCATTTTTTTTTTTTTTTTAACTTATGGGAGATCTATTAGTTCTCTGAGATAATCTTCTTTAATGACCATTCCTGAGTTCCCTTTCCAGGTCAGGAAATATATTTTTAAGTCTCTTGAGGTTTTCAATATCTCACTCTTACTTTTCTCAAATTTTGGAGGAACTATGTCTTTACCTCGATTTTTCCCTTTTTAACAAAAATAATAGTTTCCCTATTCTCTTCCTTGTATTTAGCAATGGCTTTAAACAGATTTTCGTCATTAAATCTACAATCAAAATTTTTTACTTCCTTTAATAATATGACTCCATTTTGAAACTTCTTGGCCATAGATGAATTACAGAAATGTTGCTTCCTGATTTGTCACTGTGTTATAAATGTCTTGTCATGAGCCAGTTACATATGTCATAACCTGAGTCTGGATTGCTCTACCAGTGTTGTGACTGTACTCATCTTTCCTAATGTTCATATCTAAACGTAATATAAGGTGATGTCTTGTCCTGATCAGTTTCCACTCGTTCAGTTAAGCTTAGGCTTTATAGAATCTGACTTCATTCCTGAGTGTTTTAGAAAAAGATAGGATATTTGGCACAAAGCTACTTTATGGGGTTCTTCTCGTTTGCACATATAATCTCATTTGAATCAACTAATATTTTATAATGTTTGAAAATTTGGAATTATAATATTAGCATATATATGTGAAAGATTGGCATGTACATTATACTGAGTGAAAAATTTGAGTACATGTTTTGAGTAAGAGGTTAATTAAATGACTGGAAAATACCAGATATCCCATTACTCATCTATCAAAACAAATGCTTTTGAACAACTTAGAGATCTAAAGAATCTTATTGTCAGTGTGACAAGGTCAGGAGATGCCCTGTAACTGATTTAATATTTTAAAGAGTTGTAACCTCTGACCAATTTTCAGAGAAATATTAAATTGTAGACCATTTAGTAACAGCAAATTACTTTTTAAAACTTATTCAATGATAACTGATTAGTCTAAAAGCAGAAAATTCCCACTAATATAGAGGTTTAACCTCTTTCTTTCCTGCTCTTAGATCATTATTTGCATGTCTTATTATGCTACTATACTTGGAAAATGCTATAGGTAACATACTTAAAAATAATGGCTGGGCTTTACATATATCTGCCAGAAACTACAAGAAGTCTAAAACTAATACCCGTTAGGAAACAAAACTGTCTAGTTTGTAGTATGTTCATTCAGACTGTTTGATTTAGGAAGTCATTAAAGTATGATGCTTTATTTTCATTTCCACTACATTAAATTCTTGTTTAGATTGACTACAATTTATCTTTCTTGTGGCTTTATGTAGCTAAGGCTTTCCCAGAGTGAAAATGAATTTGTAAGCAATTATAGAAGTCAAGGCTTTGAGGATTAGAGGGATTATTTTAGTCTTTCATAGATATAAAAAGTCATGATGACCCCCCATTAAAGGACAAATAGCATTTAAACTCTTCACCATATGGTTATTGGTTATATTTCTAATGGGTGTACCTACTAGATATGAAAAATTAGATGACATTATCAGGAAGAATCAGTGCAATTAGGATTGTGGATGATTCTGGAACCTGTAGAAAAGATTTCATATTCATGATACTTCCCATATCTTCTTTACAAACTAAATTTTTATTTACCAAGAACTTTCCACATCACTCCTCCCTTCAAGCCAACATTAGCAGTTAAGAGATTGTTTTCTCCACTCTTCAAGCAAAATGTAGCAGTCAGGAAGTTACTATTTTCATATAACTTCCAGATAGTATGCTGATTTTTTGTTGTTGCATGATGTTCACTCTGTGTAACCCCTGGAATCAACAACAACAAAAAAAGCATGGACAGATTACTCTAGGAAATCCTTGCTAATTATCCTTCCATTCTGTGCAAGTCATGGTATAATGAACTGTGACATACAAAGGGAATAAATGGCAATTCTTTCTTTTGAGGAGATCATAGCCTGTAATTTTGCACATGAGGCCTTCTTATATGAACAGCTTTCATATGGATAACACTATATATGCATCAAATCAGAATTCAGTGACCATTATGACTGCTTTCATATTACAAAAGTAGAGTTGAATAGTTGGATCATAGACCATGTTTGTGTAGTCTGCAAATCCTATAGTATTTACTATCAGGCTTTGTTCAGAAAATATTGTTGGACCTTTTCCTAATGGGTTAACATAAAAAGGGCAGGGGAAGTAAGCTTGGTTTATAAAGATAGATTCACTTATAGACATCATGACTTTAAAGTAATTGTAGGATATCTAAATGTAAACATATGGTAGGTAGTTGATGAGACTCTAGAACTTACAAATATGTTCAAGGCTAAGCCTATTGTTTTAATCACCATCCAGTAGAAGTGTGATAGTTAATGTATTATAACAGGGAATATATACTCTGATAGAGATTCGTAATGATGAATAAGAACAAACAGAAAAGTCGAAGCGTGATCTGAAGCCTTTTGAAATCGTGGAAGTGTACTTCTGAGTACTGAAAATAGCTCACATTATAGGAAGTCAAGGAATGAGAGTTGAGGATATAAAACCATATTCAGGAAGTTTGGTTGTAAACAGCTAGAAAGAAATATGAGTGTAACTTGAGGAGCTTACGAGTCATATGAAGATTTATTTCAAGATGAGGGATCCAGGCAAGTGAATATTTCAAGGCAGACAGGAGAATTCACTGAAGTAAGAATGATGAAATATTTTGGGAAGAGGAAAGGATAATTGAGTGTATATGGAAGATCCCAAAGGAATTGGCAGTGGATAGGATTTAGGAACACATATGGAAGGGTGTATCAGACAGAACTCTGGTTACAAGTGACTGAAACCTAGTTTAAACTAGTCATGACCAAAGAGAAGAAAACTTTATTGATCCAAACTGCTCTTCCCCTGCTTTCTCTTTCTCTCTCTCTCTCCATGTCTTTGCTTCTATGTGTCAATTTTAGTTTTTGAAACTAACTCTGTAAAAACAAAAAATAACAAACCATGATTTTTCAGCTGCTCTTACGCTCATATCCTTGCAAAGTCTTATCCTGAGAAGAAAGGCTATGTTTGGGAAAATTATTTTAAAAACCTCTCTGTTTGGCTCAATTTGATTCACGTGCTGTTCCCTGGAGCAAACAACCTAGGCCTTATCCCACGATGAGTGAGGATGCGGAATCTTCTCAGTGCCATCTTAAGTCATCTGTCTACCCCTCAGAGTAATCACTGTTGCTCGGGCATTGAGGTATAACTATTGGCTGCACTCAGACCAGATGCTGTCCTTTAGATCTAGCACTGTGTCTGAAATAATGGCAGGGTTCCAATTCAAAACCCTTCTTAGAACAAAGAAAATGGAGAGGTAGTGGATGATACAGATTTCTCCCTTGAGGTAGTGGTTATGAACTGGCAGCCACTGTGATCTGCGACTCTTATAATTAAAGCCGATTGTCATGAGTATATTCCTTATTGGCTTGATTGGTTGTGGCTAGTGTCTATTCTGATTGGTTGTGGAATCTGTTGCAGTTGGTAAAACCGTTTTTCGAATATTTTAAATATCATTTCTGTTTATAAGAGGCCAGTCACAGAAATAAGTCATGCCATTTATATCTTAAGATAAGAAAAAAAAAAAAGAATTGTTATTAAGATAGCGCTTTAAAGTTGAAAATAAAAACAAGAAACCTTACTAGATTGAACTTGAAGAGAAAATGTACTAGCAGGTCAATTGTATTTCAAAGACAAATTACAACACTATACGTGAATACAAGACTGAGAGTTGGCAGTGATTGCTTTAAGCCCTTTTATACTTTATTTCATGTAAAACTCACAATAATCTCTGAGATAGGTATCGCTGATCTCTAACAATATGAGAGTTAGGGCTGTCAACCCCTGCACAGTTGAAAATCTTTGTGTAACTTTTAACTCCCCTCAAATTTGACTACTAATAGCCTACTGCTGACTGGAAGCCTTACTGATAACATGTAACATAAAGTCAATTAATACATCAATAGACTAGTATCTACATACATTTTATACATTCAAGACATAACTTTTTCTTAATTATTAGGATATTTCTAGACTATGCGATTAGTCTACAAGCTTTTTCAAATTGTGACAGATCTCCAAAACATTTTCTAAAATATTTATTGAAAATAATCCACATATAAGTGGAACCACATAGTTCAAATCCATGTTATTCAAGGGACAATGTATTATTCGTAATTTACAGGTGGAAGGACTGAAGTCTGCAGATCTCTTATGTCAAGTCACTATGATCTGTTGGTACGAGAACCAAACCAAATCTGTCTTCTTATCACTCTATTCTTCTGCTTTCCCTAAAAATCAAACAAAAAAGTGAGTTGACTATATTTTATTTTCTTTCTTTGTCTAATTCTTTTTATTTTAAAACATAAGCTTTAATTTTATGATACTTTTAGATATACAGAAAAGTTGCAAAGATAGTGAGTTCTTATACTTTTCACCCACTTTCCTCTTAGCTAATATCTTACAAAAGCATGCTACTCTTGTCAAATCCTATTCTTTTTGTCAAATCAATGCTAATGAGAAATTAGCATTGATACATTATTGTAACTAAACTGGAGACTTTATTTGGATTCTGCCAGTTTTCTCCACTAATATCCTTTTTCTCTTCCAAACCAAACCCAGGATATTACGTAGTGTTTAGTTCTGCTTCATTTTTCCCCTTTCTTTCTCCTATTTGTCTCTCATTTTGCTCCAACTTTCCATCCTGTGGTCACATACTGTTTTTCTTTTTCCAGATTTTCTTTCCTTTCTGCCTCTTATTATTATATTTTATCTGATTATTTCTTGCCACATCAATACACTCAAAAAGAAAGGAAATATTTTGAAGGGTATTGAACCAGCTTGGGAACTTTTGTAATGGTTTTGTGAAGAGCTGTTTAGCATGAAATTTTTGTTTTCATTATTGTAGTGTTGTAATACATTGAGGAAAATTGTCTTTCAAATCTGTATCAACACAACTCCCTTTAGAACCATGACTTAAAAGAGTATATTTGTTCTTACAGTTACTAGTTGAAAATCCAATTTCCCATAAAATAAAAGGTTTTTGAAAAAACAGATTTAAAAACCAACTTTTAGAACAAATGGAATTTTTAATTGGGGATTTCCATTGTACTCTATACCCTGGAAAATATTAATGCCTGTGATTACATAGATTTCTTGTTGGGCTAGCATATGTTTGTTTTGTAGTTTGCTCTGAGAATTAATCAAAATGTCACAGTACCAAGATAGAGTCTTAAAGCCAAAGCAACAGGCATGAAATTCAGATTCTGGTGGTAAATTGAAGGCAGGAAACCCAGCATATTAGTAAACAGATACAAAAGGCATTGCATGTGATCAGCCTGAAGACAAAAGACAATTTTTACTGGGAATTTTTTGAATTTTCAAGTGAGAGATAGGTACACTGAAGTGAAAGTGATTGTGGGAGAAATTGTGAGGAGTAAACAAAATTGTGATGAGGGAAATGACCTTTAAACTATCTCAGTTAAAGATAAAAATGAATACTGGAGAAGTAAGGACCATGAGAAAAGAAAAATTACATTCCACATTACAGAAACTTAAGGTCTTTCCATTTTATTTTGTTACGATTTATCTGAACACAAAATAAAAATTATCTTATAAACGATAAAATTTAAGTATCGTCAAATGAGGAATAACTTTAAAGCAATGTTATTTTCCCTTAAAAATGGTGGAGAGTCAGTTAACTGGTTTAAGGTGACATACATAAGTGATGATGCAGCTCCCAATGAGCCTCTGGGGACATGCTGTACTGTAATTAGATTGGCACCCTTCACAAAGTCGCTTTCTCGCTTGCTCGCACGCTGAATCTTTTAATTTGGTTAGCTTATAAGTGGTTCTAAAAAAACCCCACACACATTAAAAAGTTTCCCATCTCATGAGCCCTGCAATTTAATATGCATAAAAATTATCACCATCTTTTGCTTATTTAATTTTTTTTCCAACACACTGATTTTAAACTGATCATTTAAACTAATAGTGCTCACAAAATACTGTACAACCGATCCCACCACGTGGATTACTTTTATTGTTGGGTTTCTGCAACAATGGGCCTCTGTTTCATCCTGGAAGGTACTGCTCATGTGCATGCTTCATTTGGTGTGACATATTTCAAGCAATGTTAGCGCATAGCAGATAGACAACTTTTTAATACACAAAGTGAGGTGTCGGCAACAACAGACGCCTGAGAGAAAACAAAGAAGTTCTCAGGTAGGCTGGGTGTTTACCATACAGAATCAAAGGGTGAGCAACATTTCGAAGGAAAAAAACATCCTTCTCAGCAAACTAACACAAGAACAGAAAACCAAACACTTCGTGTTCTCACTCACAGGTGGGAGTTGAACAATGAGAACACATGGACACGGGGCAGGGAACATCACACACCGGGGCCTGTCGGAGGGTGGAGGGCTAGGGGAGGGATAACATTAGGAGAAATACCTAATGTAGATGATGGGTTGATGGGTGCAGCAAACCACCATAGCATGTGTATACCTAGGTAACAAACCTGCACGTTTGGAACATGTATCCTAGAACTTAAAGTATAATAGTTTTTTTTTAAAGAAATTGTGTGGCTGTACCTTACTTTAATTTTTCTCTTTAAATGCAAGGAGAAGATACAGAATAGTACAGGACTTCCAGGAAGTGAAAACGATTTTCCAGCTGGATGTTGTTTAAAGGAAATTGTCAGTGACACCACTTGGGAATGAAAGTGTGTGCTATCTGTTTGCAGCATCAGAAGGAAGGCAGCTTTTATTATGCAAGAAAGAGCTGCATGTACCCAGTGAGGCTTGCAGTTTTTATTCTAATTAACCCTGTTCATTGGGTTGGCAATCTTTAACATTCTTTGGGCCAATCTCTAGTGGGAAGTGATGTGATTAATGCTAGGAATCAAGTTATAGGTAGTAGAAATTCATCCTAGGAGCTCACATGAGCATTTCAGAGAAAACTTTAGAGTAGAAGCTCTAAAAATATCAATAGTATGAAAGAGAATCAGAATGCAAATGGAGTCATTTGTGTTCAAAAACAAAACAAACAAACAAAACTCCTGATAAATACAGCCAGGGAAGTCTGTGAAGAGAAGGTTCTCGTGTTTATATTTCTGATAAGAAAACCATCACAAAAGACCACAAAACCTGCAACCTTGCACAAACACCATTGTAATATTACACAAAAAAATACTGCTGCAAAGAAATCTGCCCCGCAATTGCCTGTTCAACCTCATACTGGTGTCATCCTTGTTATTGATTTGTAGCCAAGGTTAATGATCTCAAAGCAATTATGCAATTCTTCTCATCTTTCCTTTAAAAACCTGAGTCTTCCTTTATATCCTGAATATGTACATAGTTTACTATGGTATGTGTAGCCCCATTGCAATACTCTATTCCCAAATAAATAGCGTTTTATTTTAGATAGCCACTCTCTGTTTATTGTTTAGGTTGACAATAGAAACATTATCAGTAACCAGCTTTTATCCAAGGCCTACTATGTATCAGAACATAAGTATACTAGCTCCTTGCTGCCGTGACCAGCACTATCAGTCTAGCCTCATCTAGAAGTGCTTAGTCAGTTCAGGCTACTATGACAAAGTACCATAGACTAGGTGGCTTATAAACCACATTCTCAGTTCTGGAGGCTGGCAGTTCCAGATCAGGTGCCAGCATGATGGGGTTCTGGTGAAGACCCTCTTCTGGGCTACAGATTGTCAACTTCTCATTGTGTCCTTACATGGCAGAAAGAGGGATGAAGAATTCTCTAGGGTCTTTTTTATAAGGGCACTAGTTCCATTTATAAGAGCTCTACATTCATCTGTTTATCCCCTCCTAAAAGTTCTACCTTCTAAAACCATCATATTAGGTGTTAGAATTTGAACTTATAAATGTGAGGAGAGCATATTCAGTTCACAGCAGGCAGCTTGATAGAAATGCAGAATCTCAGGCCCCACTCCTGACTTGCTGCTTCAAATTCAGCCTTTTAACAAGATCCTCAGGGGATGCACCTGCACATTAAAGTTTGAGAATCACTTCGGAAGAAACTTTACAAAATTAACCTCAAGATTTATTATGTAATTTAAGAGGCCACATTTATCTCTAGTATAAAGACTAAGCAGGCGTTTCTTGGAGATCCCAATGTATAAATAAATTCACTTGTGAGACTTGTAGATTTTGGTGTGTATCCTCATTACACAGGAGCATGAGCTGCTAAAATGTGAGGTTCCTCACTCAATATTCTAATCTAGTACTTAGTGTAATATTTAGAGATGGGGTATAGTCTGAGTGGTGTAGGCTGCTCTGTCCTCTTGCTTTAACATTTGTGTACAGGAAAAGTCATGAGGAAAGAATGGGCTGTGGATGGAATCACAGAAGTAAAGACTGAAGGCAGTTGAAATGAGAGGAGAAAGAAGATGCATTTTTTTTTTGTTTTGGAAACAGTAATGGGCTTAAGAGCAGAGTATGCTCATCTGAGCCTGCAGATACATTTTAATATTGACTGGCAGAATCATTGTCTCCCTTAATGACAGCTTCCATGAGTCTCTGCCACTTCTATAGCCTCTTGTGAGTATGAGTGCATGGGTGAAGAGGGATGCTTTTACGGAGAAAAGAACGCCACTGATTTTTCATTTAGTCTCTGTCTTTTCTGCAGACCAGAAGGGCAAGCCTTCTTACTCTCCATTTACATTGAACATCTTTAGCTTTGTAATAAACAGATTTTTTTGCAGCAGTGCTTTTATTGGTAGTTTTTGAAGTAAAAAGTTGCTGCTTTCTCCTCAAATATATTCTGTTTCTATCGACTTAACGGTTTTCTTATTTTTTCCTGGAATCCCTTCTCGTGTCACGTATTTCCTAGTAATAAGTGTGCATTTCACCTGGAGGCAGCAGCAAAAGCTAACTCTGGTCTTCAAGTGTACAAGCACTAGGGGGAGGTGGTGGGAGGACACTACACGAAAGTAAAAAAAGCAAGATGAAATTAGAAATGAAATAAGGTGAATAAGTCAGTCATGAAAAGGGGAAGGAAACTCAGCCATAACTAGCTGAGGAAAAAATGATGGAAAAATTGTTACATGGTCTCAGTATTAACTATTTCATATTTGAATATAAAAGTTTTCATGCCTACTTTTGCTATGATTCCTGACAGTCAATGAACAGAACACAGAACACAATTTATTTTAAATTGTAGCAAGTGTGGAAGAATATTCCAGCTTTCTTCTAGTTCTTCTTCCTCATCACCTTCTTCTGAAAGAATAAGCTGAGCACCACAACAGAGTGGCTTCTCCGGAGAGATTTATCACATACTTTTGTTCTAACTGGACTCAAGTCTGTAATTTGGATCTGTTTCATTCTGTCATTACAGAATGAGTGAAAATAGGGCCAAAATGAGTGAGAAAATTTGAGTAGTCAGCAAACCATTATATGCTCAGTTCTTCACATTTATGAAATAAAATGATTTTCTGCATCCTATCTGTCCTGATACAGTGTCATAAATTTGGATTATATGTCAATTACCTAAACTTACTTCTCTGTGATTTCTCCTTTGAATATAAATGTGAATTTTAATTTAAAGTCTTCTTATACACAAAACTTCTCATAAGAACTTTATTTCATCCTCAACAAATATCTTTTTTTCACCCCCCCAAGGTCATCTGTTTCACCACATCGCTGGAAATAAAGCAGGATGTATGGTTCTATTTAATCAAATTTTATGCTCTGCTGCCTCTATCTTATGGCCTCTGTGCTAATTGATCAAGTTTTCAATTAAAGCCTGCCATCTTTGTTTTAATTCTTTGTTAAGGTTTTTATCCCATTAGATAACTTCACGAGGGCAGAGCTCCCACAAAACCCTCTTATCCCATCATTTTATCTATCCAATGTGGAGTTGCTTTGTGTGGAGAACGTACAGTTCTTTTTACTTCCTCACATTTCTCACAGTGAAATTTCTCCTTGAATTGGCTTTGTCTACATTCAGTATCTTTAAATTTTTGATTTATTTGTTCAGGAGGGGATTAATTTACTTCATGTGTTATCAGGGACTTTTTTTTTTTTTTTTTAAATTCTCCTTGTGCACTTTTCAGCTGTCTTGTTCACTGGCAATTAAGCAAATTAGAAGCATAGTCTCCTAAGCAGAAGCTAAAAAATGACTCTAGTTAATAAATGGAAGGCATGTGACACCCCCTTTTAGGTAGGGTGCTTCTCTGTGAGGTTTCTCTAATGAGCTCTCACGCTGCTTGATTACCAAACCCATTTCGTTGTTTCCATAGATCAGTTAAATGCTAACACAAATATATGTAACAGCACATGTGTCTGGTTATACTGATTACTCACTATTACACTTGATAAGCAACGTTTGCCCCAAAGCTGCAGTAAATCTAATCAACCCTGAAATTTACTAATAGTGTATTTAAATATAATAGTTATTAAAATCAATACTTTAAAAAAAACACAAGGAAAATGTGTTGACAGGATCAATGTAAATAAGTTTTGTCTAGGAGGGCTTTGCTCATTGCAAAATAATTCTTAATTCCAACATGTGGAATTTTAACTTTCAGTCTAATACTTTCAACCCTGTGGGAGAAATTCAGACACCACCATTTCATGGAAGGCTGTGAAATGCATGACAGGCTGTATTAGAGGTTTACTGTTTCGAGGTTTTACAATATGAAATTCTCAGTTTATGATAATCTTCAAATAAAGTGTGAAAGCCCATAAAATACATTTCTTTTGCCTGCTTAAGATGCAAAGAACAGACACAGTTTCTTACCTTGGTTTCTGCATCTTGGTTTCTGCATCTTGAACTGAGCTCATGCTCAGTTCAGATTGGGTCCATGGCTCTTGGCACTCTTTCTAAGACGTGCTGTTGATCTGTGAGCGGTGGGTTTTGGAACACAAAATATTTTGCTTCTACAAATATGTTTTAATGATTCAGAACCTAGTGATAATTATAACAAGATTTGTTTATACTTTCACAGGTTCTTTAGTTTTCACTCACTGCCTGATAAAGATTTTACTTATTGCCTGGATCAAAAATGCCAAAGAGCAATTTTAAAAGATCAGTATGTCTAGAATGCATGGAATATGTGTTGTTAGTCATCACACCGTCTTGGAAATTGGAAAACTAAAAACAGCAACTTGTGAAACAATTTTTAATCACATTCAAGTTTGGGGAAACAATAAAACTCAACTCTAAGCCAATGTGCATTTAAGGATATTTTCTGGAAAGGGATATAGAAAGCTAATTAAGCAATAAGTTGTGTAGCCTACTGTAAAACTTTCCTATATTTTAGGTAGATGTATACTTATAAAATTAAAAACAAAACAAAAACCCTTAACTGAGCATTTTGTCAAGAGTCTAACTTCCTATTTTATAAGAATATTTTGAAGCCTCCAGATATAAAACTGCTCAACTATCACAGTGGTTGCTTGCCTTAACGAAAATCATTTTGTTTTAAAAATTTATGATGTGTAGTGGCTGATCAAATTGAACTATATCATATCATAAATTCAAAACCAATTTTGTCTAAGAATGTACACTATCGGTTGAAAAGGCATTTTCCCCTACATTGCATTGTTTCGACGGCAGAGACTTTCCCCCTTCAGGGTGTAGCAGAATCACTTGGAGATTCAGATTCAATTGATCTGCAGTTGGATCTAGAAATCTGTATTATATGCAGTCCCCCATCATTTCCTCACTCCCCATGTCATTCTGATGCAGCTGTCTATGAAGACCCTCGGAGTACACTGAGAAGAACATGATTTTAACATGTCGATATTCCAGCTTCGGTTGAAGACCTTGAACTTCACCTACTTACTGGAAGATGTTGGAATCTTAATTTATTAGTTGATTTGTTTGGATTACATTACCAAAAACTATTGAATAGCATCTCCCTTTTTCTTTGTGGCTCAATTTCGATTTGTTAATAACCTAGAAAGGCACTTCAGCCTGTTTTCTTTTTTGAAAAACTTCTTAAAATGACCATCTTCTCTAACTTTTACTCAAATGAACCTGCTTTTGAAGGGATAAGTGATTCATTTTCTGGGTTTAGGTGATTGTTGTCTGGGTTTAGGTGCTTGCAGTGATCCTTATTGGATAAAAAGTGCTATGCTTTTGGGTACACATCCTGTCTTTTCTATTATTTACTCTCATGAAAAAATCAAATAATTTCCATGCGACTTCCTTAATGTTAACTATAGCTTTATGTTTCTACTTCATGAAGGCAGGCTGTTTTTCTTCAATGTTTTAATTTGAAGTAAAGTGACAGTTGCAGATTAGTTGTGTTAAATCTGCATTTGTGCTGTGGTTCCCTACTTGCTAGTTTCACTGTAAGCTGGAAAGGTACCATTTATTTCCTTCAATGACTGGGGACAACTTTGGACCTTGGATGCCCAAATTAATTAACTGGAAGGAGGAGATGAGAGTGGTATTTGAGAGCTGGCCTTGACTCATGCCCACAGACATGCTGAATTGCATTTCATAAGAGGGAGCTGGGGAAGTCCAGATTCTTATTTCGGATACAATTCTTGACACTGAGTGTGCAACATATTCATGCTTTTCATCCCATTTCTCTACTGCTATCTGCAGGTAAATCTCATTGAAGAGCATATTAGAATAGGCCCAAATAGCTCTATGCATTCAAGTATATGGACATTTCCATTCTTATCTGTTAGTTGAAGGGTACATATAAGAACATCTCTGCAATGCTTTTTTTTGGTGGGGTGGTCGTGTTGGGACTGCTCTTCGAAGAACTTTTCTTTCCAAATAGTCTTGTTAATTAATTACGTTATTCTAAGGAGGTTTTAGATTTGAAATGGCAGGACACCTCAAGGAAGTAGTTGAAGATAAATCCATTAGGTACTCCTTCTCCCCCAGTCCTAGGGCAGCCAGCCTGGCTCCTCTAGTTCCAGCTCCAGGGACAACAATATGCATTTCCAAATCCCAGACTGGAGTTTATCTTCACCATGGAAAATGAGAGGGATATGACTTAAAAAGGAATAGGAGGCTTATTTTCTTAAGTGCTTCCCCAGAGAACCTATGTTCAGACCCTCATTTCCTTCTGAGCCGTTCCAACTCTTTGAACTTCTGAGAGAAAGGAAACTATATAATGACAGGGGAGAGTGAAACTAGGGAAGCATGGGAATGCAAATACCAGGAGAGCAGCAGATCCTCAGAATAGGGTTTTCTGCCTAAGGATAGTAGTTTATTTTGTCCTGTAGTTTTCCATTTGAAGTGATTTGGGAGTGATTTGGGAGAAAGAAAGAAAACTATATAAAGAGAGGGGAGAGTGAAACTAGGGAAGTAAGGGAATGCAAATGTCGGGGAGAACTGCATATCCTCAGAATAGGGTTTTCTCCCTTTCTAAGGATGGTGGTTTATTTTGTCCTGTAGTTTCCCATTTGAAGTGATTTGGGAGAAAGATGTTGGTAAATAATAGTATGAATTTGAAGGAATCTTTCATTCAGCAGTTTGTCAAAAAGTGTAAAGATTAAATGCTATGTTACCCTAAATTTGGAAATGTCAAACCCTCCTTCAATAACACAGTGGATGGAACTAGCCATGATCTTGGGATCAGCAGAGAAGCCAAGGCTTCCTAGTACAGAGTGTACTAGGCAGGTCAGCTTATTTCTACAAGCCTCGCTTTTTCATCTATAGAAATGTACTGCCATGATCCTTCATGGTTCTTAGTCCTAAAAGTCTAAGATTATAAATAGAAACTGATTATTTCTCCTACTTCTCAGGTTGATAAGGGCTTCTCCAGAATAGATGCTTGCTTGCATGTTTCCTCTGAGATCAGAGGCGCCAGCCCTAATGCAGTGTGCATGAGTAAGCCTCAGCTGGTTTGTGAAACCGGAAGTACTCACGCACATCTTATGGATGAGTGCTTATAGGCATTTTCTGGGGATCACAGGTTTTTGGTTTTTTTGTTTATGTTTTTTAAAATCAGATTTTCAAGAGAACTTATGACCCCAAACATTTGCCCTAAAAAGGAAAGTAAGGAAAGTGTTAGACAGCCTATGAGATCCTTCTAGACAAGACCGGACAGGAGTTGAAGTGGTTAGGCTGATACTTTCCTACTTCCTTTCTAGTATGAGCCAGGATTCAAAATAAAAGCTTGCAGGAAATATTATTATCTTAATGGAATTCTAAAACATATTGTGCCAGAAAGCAAAAATGTATTCAAAGCAAGCAAATCAAACAACCTCTCCAATGATGGCTGTATGTCAAAAGTACACAGACGCCACCAAAAGAGCTCCCTATGGCCAATGCTAAAACAATCTGGGCAACAACAATGATGTAGTATTGGATTATAATCCAAAGTACAAAATAAAAATCCATAAGTCTTATGATGCGTAAATAAAAGATTGGACAAATAAATACATTTGGAAGAACAGGCAAATCTCCTGTGATTTTCAAATAATTAATGTAGGTACTCAACGCTTTAGAAGATAGAGGCTCTTTTCCCAGTTTGTAAGTGGAGGCTAAGCATAGTGACTTTCTCCCAAAGAATTCAGTATGGGAACTGCATAAAAAAATTAACTTTACAGTGGAGAAACTTGAAAAATTGTATCTGAAGCCAAATAATCAAGGTTGACATCAACAGTGGTACGTCATATTGATAGTATATGCCCTTGATATTATGTGATGAGAAGAGTCGTTTACTTCTGTGCTCTTCCTCCAAAAAACACATTACCCCTGCCCAATAATGAGAAAAAAAATAAGACAAATCCCAATTAAAGTATATCTACAAGACCCCTGACCAGTAATCCTCAAAACTGTCAAGGTCATAAAAATACAGAAAGTCTGAGAAACTGTCACAGCCAGAAGGGCCTAAGGAAACATGACTACTCAGTGTAATACAGTATCCCAGAGGAGAAAAAAGAACAAAGAAAACCTAAGATCATCTGCATATCATACGGACTGTAGTTTAAAAAGTATTGTGTGTGTTTGTATGTATGTGTGAACACATCTCTGAAAATGTAATAAAATTTATTTGGAATGTGATATTGTGCCGTCATTAAGGGCAGACTCTAGAGGCTGATTTCCAGGGTTCAGTTCCGGGCTCTGTCAATAATTTTTAGCTGTGTAGCTTTGGGTAGTTATTTGACATCTCTCTTCCTCAAACTTTTAAATTGTACAGTTAATACATATAAATATTTTAGGATAGTACCTAGCCCTTAGAAGATTTCTTTGTTCATTATTACTACTTTTTATTATTTATTTATTTTTGTTTTAGAGACAGGGTCTTGCTATATTGCCCAGGCTGAACTAGAACTTCTGCTCAGACTCCCAAGTAGCTGGGACTACAGGCATGTGCCATCATGCACAAATGTTCATTATTATTCTTATTAACTGGAAAAATGAAATAATGTGAAAATATGAGCTTATATATCTGTCTATAGAGGAACACTTGTGTTGAATCATATGATTATAATTAACATTTATATAGTGTTTTATAGTTTATAAAATAATGGCCTATAAATACATATATATGTGTGTGTGTGTGTGTGTGTGTGTGTATATATATATATGGAGCTTCACAACATCACTATAAGCTATTTTGGTACAATACAATCTCCATTTTACAGATGGAGAAACCAGTTCAAAGAAGTTAAGCTGCTTTTTGGAGATCATAGGTAAATGCCAGAGTGGGGATGACATATTCTGATTTCAAAGCCCAGGCTCTTTAAAGTGTGTAAGGCTGCCTTTTAGGAAATATCAACTCTCCAGAAGTTTTAAATTAAAAAAAGTCCTGAAGATATTGCGCCAAAGTTTTGTTTTCAACATTTTATCACATTATTTTTCACAGCGCCCTCACAGTAATAAAAGAATAAACACTGACTTCTATATTTTCCAGATGAAAAAGCATGGCTCTAAAACTTTTGTTCTTTTCACATCAAGAATTTGTTAGAATCTGTGAGAAAATCTACCTTAAAGTAGAACAAGTTTTATTATTTGCTCCAAAAAGAATATGTGCTATGCTCTATGCTAGAAGTTATAGGCGATACAATAATGAATACATTAAGATTATTGTCCTCAATAATTTGGCTATGTATTGTTTGGTTCTTCTTTTCATGTAAACCTAAATTAGGCAATATATTTCTCATATGTATTCTATGATTAGTTTAATGCATCATAACATGATTGTATTTTTAACAACCAAATATTAGACAAAAGGTAACTGTGAAGATTTTAAGTTTCAAAAAGACAGATCAAATCTGTACAGTAAAAATTTTGCTGTGTTAAAAAGAACATAAAAAAACAAAGTTGTATAAAAATGGGACTTTTGAAATTATATGCATGCATTTATATATATTTTACTATCAATATATTTGTTTATAAAATATGTTTATGTGGCATTCTCAGACCATGTATGACTATACTGTGCAGAAACAGAATCTTGGAGGAATCTGAATATGGGTGTGTTGCGAGAACAGCTAAGGGAAGAGGGAAACCCTATTGGCAATAAGTCATATATTTATTAATTATTATGTAATGAATTACCCCCAAACTTAGTGGCTGAAAGCAACAAAAAATAATTTCCCAGTTTCTGTGGATAATGAATCTGGGTGCAGGCTCCAGTTGAAGGTTTCTTATGAGTGAGGTTTCAGTAAAGGTGTCAGAGTTGGGTCTGTGGTCTGATCTGATAGCACAGTTAGGGAATGATCTGCTTCCAAGTTTGCGCATGTGGTTGTTGGAAAGATTCAGTTCCTCCCTGACTGTTGAGATCCTCAGTTTCTCACTGACAGTTGGCAAGGGGCCTTTCTTAGTTCCTTGACAAGTGTGTTTACCCTTGGGCAGCACATGGTGTGGGAGCTGACTTCCTTTAGAACATGACAGCAAGTAGGTGATCAAGAAAATCAGTCATTTTATAACTTATTTCTGGAAGTGACATAACATCACCTCTACCTCTTTTTTTCTTTTTCTTTTTTTGGTTGAAGTTCATTGTTAGGTCCAGCACATATTCAAGGGGAAAGGATTGCACAGGGCATGCATAGCAGAAGGTGAGAATCACTGTGAGTCATCTTAAGGGTTGCCTATCACACATGTGTAGTTTGTATAATGAGATATTGGAAAACACTGAAGGAAAGTTATCTTGGCCTAGGAATACATGAAAGTAGGGGGAGGTGGAGGCTCTATGAGCCCAGCTGACAGGTTGTATCCCAGATGTCTGGGTGGGTCGTAGCAATGTGGTGTCTCTTGTCTAGTTGCAGTAAACAGAGTTGAGAGATATGTCAAAGCATGGATAGCTATTTAAGCAAACTCATTGACTCTTATTCCTCTTATTCCTGGGCACACAGCTTAGATCTTTCTTTGAAGGTAGGTGTAGACATGTGACTGATTTCTAGCTAGAGCAATGTAAATAGAAGTTATGTACACCACATTCAGGCAAGCACTAAAGTCTCCCATGCACAATCTTTCATGTTTTTTCCACTTCCGCATGAAAAGAATAGAGATGATCTCAAGTGTGACTTTTTAAGATCCGAGTTGAATATGGTAGAGCCTGAGAGGAAGGGAGCCTTGTCACATGACAGGAGAGAGTCAACTACTGATCAAAAACATCATGTGAGAAAGAAATAAATTTCTTCTGGATTAAGCCACCAATGATATGCAGTTCACTGATTATAGGAGTTAGCATTACTCAAACTACAAGAGCCAGATTATCTGAAGCAGCAATCCTGAACCAAGCAGTTTAGCTCCTACAATGCAAAAGAAAACCAGAAATGTAAGAAGCTGGCTGAATTAGCTTTTAATCCAAAATGTCTAAGATGATTCTTGGCATAAAGTGAGTTCTTTATAATTTTGGTTAAATGATAGATACTGACTCCAGTTAGTCAGTTATTAAAGGGAGCGGATACGTGTAAGGTTTATGACATAGCAGAATTAATTTGAGCCTAGAGCAATACCCTAAATAAAATTTGAGATAATAATATTTTGGTTTTGTTTTGTTTTGCAGTTGTTAATGTGTTGCCTCTGGTTTGGGAATTTGGAACTAATTAAACACGTAAGAAAATGAAACGCCCCCGTTAGGAGCTTTAGAGTGACATATTAGATTTAAGAGCAAGAAATTTAGAGGCACTGACAGCATCAATAAATTTAGTTTACTAAATACTTACCTTCTGCAGTCAGCTTTTATTGTGGGCCCAGATATATTACAGCTCTGCAGTTCCCTGAAGCATCTTAAAGACTTTTGATTCCTTTATAGGTCATATAATATTTTGTAGACTGGATCTATAGTATGTGTTTATTCTCTCCCATGTTTGTTTAACTGTCATGTATTGAGCACCTACTATGTGCAAGGGAATATTGAGATGTATGGGCTGTATCTTTGAGGAGTTAAGTCTAAGGAATTTAAAGAAAACAGATGTTATCTGTTTATAGGCATGCTTTAAGGGGTAGCATCTAAAGTGCTAGCATTAACAGCATAATACTTACAAAAGCAATATAAATAAAAATAACAAAAATTATTGTCAATATTCATCTAATTTTCCCAATTATTACTACACCTCTTGCTCCCAAACTCTGTATATTCACATACACAAGATACTTTTTCCTTTTTAAAATTCTTTTCTAGCGTATTTTCTTACACATTTTTCCATTTGGTTTGTTGCTAAAAAAGAAAGAAAATGACACATACCAACCACATGGGGAAACTTTCTGTGTTGTTCTAATGAAATGTTATAATTCTGTAACCAGCAAACTTTTGCTTCTTTGTATGTGGCAAATGATAAATCTCAAGGAGCCCGACATCTGGCTGGCACCGTGGGGCAGAGCAGGGCAGTGCAGGATCTCTGTAGCCTGGACAACCTGGAAGAGGGAGGTGAAGCATTTAAGAAGTAAGGCCTCTCTGTGAACTGAAACATATCCTGTGGGTTTTCAGAACAGTCACGGTCATGCTGAGGACCAAGATTTAATGGAGCGAAGGAAGGCAGCTCCTGTTTGATAATTGCTCTTCTATATTTATGCCACTTCTTTATTTGTTGTTGTTATTGTTGTCATCGTCATTGATGCTGCTATTTCCTCTATAGCTCTCTAAGCCCCTAGTTCATAGCCAGTACCTTGAGCACTTCTGTCATGCCTGGCACTGGTCTAAGTACTTCACTTATCTTATTTAATACACATAGAAATTCCATAGGGAAAATATTTCTGTCGTCTTCATTGTACCAAAGCAGGAAGTAAGTGAAGGTAGGTCTAACTGTTGCATCTCTAGTAAATGATGTGGTAGTCTGATTTTCATGGCTTGCCTCTTGATAAATTTACTTTCTGAATATTACTCCTTCCTTTTCCTAAAATTCTTTCGGCTATTAAGTTTAAGAATTTCTCCAAATACCCAAACTTATCAAATCACCTATTGATCTTGATAACTTTATTTTTTTCTCTCTTCATTAGTAATTATAAGGAATTTAGAAAATAGAGATGAGCAAAAGAAGAAAACAAAAACCACCCACAACTCCTTCATCCAAGAGCAAGCGGTGTTATCACCTTTGGTAGGTGTGAAATACATATTAACACATGCAACTGACATTCACTGGACATCTCTTATATGTTAAGTCTGTACAGATATAGAACTTTGTGAAACTTTTTCAACTTTCAAGTCACAGATACACATTCATGCTAATTCAACCAATGATCTATTAAATGAGTAGAGAAATATAGAGAAACAGAAAATGTCTCAGTAGCTATATAGCTTGTTTTGTGAAACTGGAACATAGTTCAGGAAGCAAAGACAACTAGTTATTTACTATTAATTCTAGGTAACATCTCCCCGACGTTGCTGCTCCCTATGCTCTAAGTCCACAATTTCTTGTGAGCATTTTCACAGCATTCTCTTCTCCTATTGTACATTTTCTTTTGTCATCAAAGAAATGTCTTCTCTCCCCACTCCTCTTCATTGCTGTTTCTTTTTCTTTTTTCTTCCTTTTTTTTTTTTTAGACAAAGTCTTGCTTTGTCGCACGGGCTGGAGTGCAGTGGCACGATCTCAGCTCACCACAACCTCCACCTCCTGGGTTCAAGCAATTCTCCTGCCTCAGCCTCCTGAGTAGCTGGTACTATAGGCACATGGCACCACACCTGGCTTATTTTTGTATTTTTAGTAGAGACGGGGTTTCACCATATTGGTCAGGCTGGTCTCAAACTCCTGACCTCAGGTGATCCTCTTGCCTTGGCCTCCCAAAGTGCTGGCATTACAGGTATTGTGTTTTCTTGAATGTAACTTCTTTTGCCTCAACATGTCTGACTAGTGTCTTTTCTCAATATGTATCTCTTTTTCTCTTCATCCTTCTGTTATGTTTTTCTCTGAGTAGTTTACATTTAAACGCTCCAAGATATGACCCGATTGACTGCCCAAACACCATTTAGGCTAGTGTAGAACATCCCTAGTGATTGGAGATCTCATACCAGATTACGCTCAGATAGAGTAAAGTTATCTTGGATTGGCTCAGAGTCCTGGTTTACAACTGTTGGTCCAGCATAATTAATAGCATCTCTTTTCACTGTCAAAATGTTCCCAGTTTGTATGATAAGTCATATTATTATCTGGCTCATATACTACTGGTTAGACAGTAAAGGACTGGCTATCAGTTCTTCAATAATAGATCCAAGAGAGAAAAAATAAGTGAAACTGCCATATTAAGATTATTCTAATTAGACTGATAACAAAGAGACAAAGAATTAATTATCAGAATTCTAATTGAATAACATGATTAGTAAAATAGAATTAACTATTATTTGTAGAGAGCATAGAAGCAGGATATGGAAATGCACTTGCTTTTCAAGTGTACTCGAACCCTTTTCAAAAGGATCACACGCTGGAATGAAAATGTATTCAAGCGATTTTTAAAAGCTGATATCCTACGGGTTACATTTTCTGCTACAATACATTAAAAATAGAAACAAATAATAAAAATGGAATTAAAATGAGTCAAATGCATAAAAACTTTTTAAAAGTGTTTTTAAAAAGTGCCTAGGTCAGGGAAGGAACCCAGAGCAAGAAAATGTATTGAAAATATACATACAATATGTTTAAAAAGTATGGAATGCTGCCAAAATAGCACTTAGTAAACAATTTATCACTCAAAATTCCACAATTTATACAGAAGTAAAGAATAATAATAACAAAAAGATGAACTAAGCCTCTACCTAACATATTCAGGAAAACATTAAAACAACATGCCAAAAGGAAATAATAAAAAATAAAATTGAAAGTATATTGGGAAAACAATGCAAAAGGAATCCAATTTACAATAAAGTAAACATTTAATAAATATTTAGGAATAAATTACAAAGCTACAAATGATGCAAAAAACTACTGAGGTTTATTGGGAGAATATTGAAATAAACAGAGAGGCAGACTATATTTTCTGAATATAAAGACTATCATATTCTAAAGATGTCAGATGTTCCCAACTTTCATTATAGCTTTGGTACAGCCTCAGTGAAAGCATAAACATGACTTTATAAATGATAATTCTAAGAATGCATCTGGGAGCATAAATAGGTCAGAATAATCAGAGTTTTCTGAAAAAGAATTGAGACTTAGTAAATGTCTGTGTCTAGAGCAAAATGAAAATAATAAAACCAAAGCTTCCTTTTAATGAAAATAAAACAAAATAAATAAACGTCAGGTATATTGAAATTTTAAATACAAAATTTTATTTTATAGAAACAAAGAAAAAAATGACTGTTGGCTAGAACGTTATTGTGGTCACTTTGTAAGTAGAAAGGTGATAGAAAATACGCAAATGGAAAAAGAACCACAGATTACACTACAGCTTTTAGCTTCTGTTAAAAAAGATTACAACCGGCTGGGCGTGGTAGCTCACGCCTGTAATCCTAGCACTTTGGGAGTCCGAGGCGGGTGGATCAAGAGTTCACGACCAGCCTGGCCAAGATGGTGAAACCCCGTCTCCATTAAAAATACAAAAACTAGCCGGGTCTGGTGGCAGGTGGCAGCTACTCAAGAGGCTGAGGCAGGAGAATCACTTGAACCTGTGTGGGAGAGGTTGCAATGAGCCGAGATCGCCACACTGCACTCCAGCCTGGGCAGCAGAGTGAGACTCCATCTCAAATAAATAAATAAATAAATGAATAAATAAATAAATAATAAATAAATAAATAAATAAATTGCAAGCTAAATTAAAAACTGCAGATAAATTGCAACTAAATTAAAAACTTTCAGAAAAAGTGAAAAAAAACCTTTAAATCAGTATTATATAAAATGTTTGATTAACATTTTGAGAAAATTCTGGACAATATAGCAGTTAATTAGAGGATATTATAAAAGAGTTACTTAGCTCAACAGACATTTATTGAACAACCAATCTCTCAGGATAATAGAAAAATATTATCACTGCCCTCAAGGTGCTTTGGAGCTGTTAACCAAGTAAACATGGTCAAGACATGCAAATTAGGAGAGGACTATTAATGTATTTTATACCTATTTAACTGGAATAATAAAAATTAAATATAAATCCTTAGTATAGATGAGACTGTTTTTTTAACTGATTTATTCCCATTTCAGGTATCAATTCTCAAAATCTATTTAAATTTTTGTAGTTTTAAAATTTCACCATAATCCACATTAGCTGTTGAAAAATTCAGGAATGTATATTAGCAAAAAGGAAATATTGCTAATAACATCCAGTAATAAGTATAGTTAATATTTTAGTGTACATTCTTTCCAAATTTTTAATGCATACGTATTTACTTACCAAAATAGGATCATAAAGTTATGTTTGTAATCTGTCTTAATGTTTTATATATATGATTCATATTACTCATACTTACAAGTTATAATTTTCCTCTAATCAAATTCCATAGTAAATATATACCATAATGTATTTGACTAATCCCCTTTTGTTGGTTAAGATGTTTCCAGTTTTTTCTTTTTTATCTAATTCATTCATCTAGTAAGTACTTATTCTATTAATTCTCCTAGGTTTTGTGAACAGAGTAATGAACACAGCAGATGTTGTGCCTTTCGTCGTAAGGTTTATATTTTAGATTGTTGTGTTGTTCATCTGTGCTCATTGGCTGCAACTTGATGAGGCATGCCCATGTGGGAACCACATCCCATTTTGCAGCAGTATGCTACCTTCTGGAGGGAATGCTGCCACCATCTCCCACCTCTACCTGTGGACCACAAAGCTTAGGCTCTCCCGCTTCTCTGATTTTACTGAACCTCTCACTAAAGGCTAAGAGAAATGTCTGACATCACATTAGAGTCATCTTTTATTCTAGCCTAGGGCTGAATTCGATGAATTTGAGTTGTTTCCTATCTTCAAGAAACTGTTAAGATCCAATTCATCATGGCTAACTTCTTTTTTTCCTTGATCATCACCAAAAATGTGATTTCTTGCAGGCATCAAATTGATTCCCACATGTACTGTATTTTTCAAATTCTCAGTGGTGCCTTTCTCCTACCTCAACTTCCTGCCTCTCTCCATCCTCCCAAATCTCCTCACAGTGCCCTATTAATTTATCATTGTGTTATAAATAAGTTTACCTATATCCATAGACACTTTTCACATGAAAGTTTTGTTTCATTTTTTTGAGGCAACCACCACCAGCCTCATAGAGGCTGCCTATTTTCTCCAATACTTAACTATCTTAAGGATGGATGTACAATTAGTGCTTGCAGGGTCATTACCATATATCATTTTACATTTTCTTTTGACTTCCCTCCCTTAGGCAATAATTCTAATTTGTTTAATTTGTATTTGTAAGTGTTCTTGTGAAATATACGCTTTCTGGTGTATATCAGTTTTTAATATATTAAAAATTATTGTGTTAGATATTTCATTCTATTCTTTTTTCCAGTTAGTACTACATTCTTAAGATTCCCCAGTGTGGCTATGTAGAGTATCTACTCTCTTTTATCTTACCCTTGCATATTGCTCAATAGAGTCTATATTTCATATTATGCCTATTTTCTCTACCAGTAAGGAGTATCTAGATTCCCTCCAACTACCTGCCAAGTCACATAATTCTGCAATAAATGTCTTTTTACAAATGCCCCTTAAGGAATTTTGTGAGACTTTCTTTGGGATGCAAAGAACCAGAAACTGAATGGCTGAATAATAGGGTGTAAATATACCTAACATGGCTAAATCTTGCCAGATTGCCCTATCACTAGCTCTACTATAAGAAGGTTCCTATAACTCATACTTCCTTTCCACTTTTTGTATTATTCAGGGTTTTGTTTGTTTGTTTGTTTGTTTGTTTGAGACGGAGTCTCTCTCTGTCGCCCAGGCTGGAGTGCAGTGGCACGATCTCAGCTCACTGCAAGCTCCGCTTCCCGGGTTCAAGCCATTCTCCTGCCTCAGCCTCCCAAGTAGCTGGGACTACAGGCATCCGCTGCCACGCCCGGCTAATTTTTTGTATTTTTAGTAGAGACGGGGTTTCACCATGTTAGTCAGGATGGTCTCGATCTCCTGACCTTGTGATCCTCCTGCCTTGGCCTCCCAAAATGCTGGGATTACAGGTACAGGTTTTTGTTTTTGTTTTAATTTTTACAAGTCTAAGAGACTTAAAATGTTATTTCATTTTGCTTTTGTTTTGTATTCCATGGATTAATAATGAATTTGAACATCTTTTTCTATATTGTCAGCCTCTGAGTTTCTTCCTTTTGAGTTATATCTTCACAACTTTTGCTCTTTTTTTTTGGAGAGGTTCTGTGATTTTTTTTGTTGTTGAAATAGAGAAGTTTGTAGTATAATTTTGATAAGAATCCCTTGTAAATTTAGGATTTAAAAAAACTTTATCTCATTTCATCATGTAGTAATTAATGCTTTTCTTCATGTCTTTTGTCTTACAGAAATCTTTATTTTTGATAGAATCAAAGGATTCATGTTTTTGCTTTATGGTTTCTGTTTTGGGAGTTTTGTTTAAAAATTCTTTTTAATATCTAACTTTATATTTCATACTAAATTTATAATCACATCTTTCACATGTAGATTGTTAATTCACTGGAGTTTTATCTTTTTATGTGGTATCAGGTGGAGGTCTAGTTTCACTCTTCTCTGTAGGGTGAACTAGTCTATCAAAACCACCGTGGTAGTCAGCCTCTACAACAGGCTCCAATGATCCACACTTTATGGTATTTACTCCTTTGTTTAATCCCTTCCCGGCAAGAGTGGGCTGTAACCTAGTAATTTGCTTCCAACCAGCAAACCATGGCAAAAGTTGTGTGATGTCACTTCTGAGGTTAGGTTCTAAAAAGTCTGAGATTTCTGTCTCGTTTGCTCTCTTCTTGTTTTTTCTTTTTCCTCTGGGGAAACTCTTTCCTCTGCCAAGCTGTGCTAAGAAGAGGGCCACATGACAAGAAACTGATGCAACCAACAGCCACTGAGGACCTGAGGCTTGTCAGCAGCCATGTAAGAGAGCTTGGAAGTAGATTAAAATAACTGTAGGCCTGACTTCCAGCTTATTTGCAGCACTGTGAGAGACCCTAATGAAAGGATTCACCTAAGCTGTACCTGAACTCCAGACACTTAGAAACTGTGAGATAATAAATGGTTATTGTTTTAAGTTGCTAATGTTGGAGGAATTTGTTATGTAGCGGAAATCTCTAATACACCGTTTAATTAATTTATTGTCTTTTCTTTATTGAATTGTATGTAACCATATCATTGAATCATTAATTCTACTCATTTATTGCTATAGATTTGCTGTATGCCCATGTATAATACAGTATTTCCCCCTGCTTCACCTTCTTTTTATTTTAAAGTCAACTTTGGTATTTGTTAATTTTTCTCCTTCATACTTTTTAGAGTAAGTTCACTGAGTTTTTGAAATATAGTTAGAATTTAATTTAATTTGCATCAAATTTATTGATAAATATGCAAAATTTGTAACTTTATTTCACTATAATCTCATCCATGAATATGGAATGTCTTTTCACTTATTCAAATCATGATCAATTTCCTTTATTGGAATCTGAAAGTTTTATCCATAGAAATCTTGTATATTCTTTAGTAAGTTAATTCCTGGAAAATTCATACATTTTGTATATTTTATAGTTGGTTGTAAAGAAATGCTAGTACAACCACTATGGAAAACAGTATGGAGATTCTGTAAAGATCTAAAAGTAAATCTACCATTTGATCCAGCAATCCCACTCCTGGGTATCTACCCAGAGGAAAAGAAGTCATAACCCAAAAAAGATACCTGCACCCACATTTATAGCAGCACAATTCATAAGTGCAAAAAATAGAGCCAGCCCAAATGTCCATCAGTCAATGAGCAGATAAAGAAAATGTAGTACACACACACACATATAAACATATCATAGAGTACTACTTAGCCATAAAAGGAAATGGAACAGTGGCATTCACAGCAACCTAGATGCAATTAGAGAACATTATTCTAGGTGAAGTAACTCAGGAATAGAAAACCAAACATCGTACATTCTCACTCATAAGTGGGAGCTAAGCTATGAGGAAGCAAAGGCATAGGAATGATACAATGGACTTTGGGGACTCAGGTAAAAGGGTGGGAGTGGGTGAGGGATAAATGACTACACATTGGGTACAGGGTACGCTGCTCAGGTGATGGGTGCACTGAAATCTCAGAGATCACCACTAAATAATTTATTCATGTAACCAAACACCACCTGTTCCCTCAAAAGCTATTGACAAAAAAGTAGAAAATAAACTTTCTAACTAAAACAACAACAAAAACCCAGAAATGCTATTGCTTGTGGTCATTAATTCTTTTATCCTGCAAGCTTGCTGACCTCTCTTAAAGTGATTGTCTGTTAGCTGTCAGAATAAGATAATAATTAATAGTTTGTCTACCTGTTGATTCGGTTTTCTCTTCTAATATTTATACCATGTTGGTTGTTTTCTTCCTGTTTTTATTGCTGTGTACCGAACACTCCAAAACTTAAGGCCTTTAAAGAAAAATAAAATATTTCTTACATTTCTCTGGGTTGACTTGGCTTATTTGATTGAGTTTTGTCTTTGGTCTTTGTGTAGTTATAATTTTGGTCTTTTGTGTGGTTAGAATGTTGGCCAGTGTTGCAGGCATCTGAAGCTTCACCAGGATAGCTATTCAAGATGGTTCATTCATATAACTGACAGTTGATATTGGCTGCCAGCTGGGATTTCAGCTGGTATCTGTCTGCTATAGCTTCTATATGTAACTTCTTCTGGTAGCTTAAACATCTAGCAACATAGCAGGTACATTCTACGACTAAGTATCTCAAAGGTAAATTTTATAGTAGGTCAAGTTGGAAGAATGTGCCATATTCTATTTGTCAATGAACTCACAGAGACTTTGATGATTCGAAGAAGTGGAAAGACAAACTCTGTCTCTTGGTAGGGAAGTAAAAAGATCACATTGCAGAAGCCTGTGAGTAGAAATTATTCTTGTGAATATCTATGAAAAGACAAATTGTGTAGTTTATTGTAACATTGGACAGAACCTCCAATACAATTAAAAAGAGCAGAATTGGTAGTGTCAGCATTCTCTCTGACCTTAATAAAAATAAAGTGCCTCTATTAATTGTTATATATTTACTGTTGATTTTTAATATATAACTTTTACCAAGTCATGAAGTTTCCATCTATTTAATTTGTATACAGTTTTAAAATTCTTAATAATTATTTCTTGAAATGGTTGTATTCTCAGAATTCTCTAGAGGAACAGAACCAGTAGCATACATAGATATAGATATAAACACAGAATATTTATTATGGGCATTGGCTTATGCTATTATGCAGGCCAAAAGTTCTGCAACATGCCATATGTAAGCTGGAGAACTAGGAAAGCCAGTAGTGTAATTCAGTCTGGGTCAGAAGGTCTAGAAAATGGGGGGTGGGGTAAAGGTGTAATGGAATGGGTGTGTTCTTGGGGGGTGGAGGGTGAGTTCTTGGGTAAATTCCCTAGTCCAAAAGTCCAAGAGCCAGGAGCTCTTATGTTTGAGGTCAGAAGATGGATGTCCCAGCTCAAGAAGAGAGTGAATTCTACCTTCTTCTGTCATTCAGTCCTTCCAAGGCATGACATGTGCCCACTCACATTGGTGACAGTGGATTTTCTTTACTCAACTTACTTATTTAAATGCTAACCTCTTACAGAAACACCCTTACAGATACAGTCAGATATAAAGTTTTAACAGCTATTTGGGCATACCTTTGCTAGTCAAGTTGATATGAAATTAACTGTAACAGTAGTTTATTTTTTTTCTACTTGGTTCTGTTAATTTAGAGAATTATATTGGTAGATTTTTTTTTTTATATTGGAGCAACTTTTATTCTTGGAAAACTTTTCACCTATTCATATTGTGAGATTTTCAAATATTGTTTTGCATTGAGTTAACTAACACTCTTTAAAAATCTTTTTAAATCATTATCTTTTTTGACAAAGAAGTATAAGTAATCAATCTGTGTAACTTAAAAAAGTTTGGATGTAAGTATGCACTATGGAAAACATCACCACAATTTATGCCGTAAGACTATCTATTGCTTCCTAAAATTTGCTCCTGCCCTCTTACTTATTATTATTGTTGTTTTCTTGTGATAAGAACACTTAACACAAGATGTACTCTCTCAGCAAATTTTTAAGTGTATAATACAATATTGTTAGCTGTAAGTGCTATGCTGTACGGTAGATCTCTGGGACTTATAAATCTCATATAACAGAAACTTTTTGTACTCTTTGACTAATATCTCCTTGTTTACTCCTTTGGCAACTACCACTCTCTGCTTCTATGAGTTTGATTATTTTAGATTCATCATATAAGTGATATCATGTAGTATTTGTCTTTCTGTGTCTGGCTTATTTCACTCAACCTAATGTCTTCCGAGTTCATCCGAGTTGTTGAAAATGGCACAATTTCCTTCTCTTTTTTAATGCTGAATAAAAATACTTAGTTTATATATATGTCACATTTTTTTAATCCATTTATGGATATTTCAGTTGTTTCCATCTTGATTATTATGAATAATGTTATAATTAACATGGAAATGTAAATATCTCTTCAAAATCTTGACTTAAATTCCTTAGGTTATGTATCCAGAAATGGGGCTACTGGGTCATATGGTAATCTATTTTTACCTTTTGTAACTAAGAATAAACTTAACCTAGGAGGTGAAAGACTTGTACACTGAAAACTATAAAACACTGATTAAAAAAATAACAAAACAGATACAAATGAGTGAAAAAGACATCCATACTTATGGATTATAAGAATTTAATATCGTTAAAATGTTCACAGTACCCAAAGCAATCTATAGATTTAATGTAATTCCTACCAAATCTTACTGGCACTTTTTACAGTAGAAAAAATAATCTTACAATTTATATAGAACTACAAAGGACACCAAATATCCAGAGCAATTTTGAGCAAGGAAAATGGAGCATGATACTGGCATAAAATCAAATATATAGACCAATGGAACAGAGAGACTAGAAATCAAACTATACATACATGGTCAACTGATTTTTGACAAGGGTGTCAAGAATAGACAATGAAGAAAGAACAGTCTCTTTAATAAATGATGTTGGGAAAACTTCTATACATGTGAAACAATGAAGCTGGACCCTGATCTCATACCATGCACAACGATCAACTCAAAATGGATTAAAGACTTAAATAAACTAGAAACCATTAAACTCCTAGAAAAGAAAAACAAAAACAGGAAAAAGCTTCTGGACATTGGCTTCAGTAATGATTTTTTGGCTATGACTTTAAAAGCATGGGCAACAAAAGGAAAAAACAGATAAGTAAGGTTATATCAAACTAAAAGTTTCTTTACAACAAAGGAAACAATTAACAAACTGAAGGCAATCAACAGAATGGGAGAAAATATTTTTATACCATATATCTGATAGAGTTAATATCCAAAATATATAAGGAACTCTTGGAACTCATAGCTCAATGGCAGAAAACAAACAAACAAACAAACAAAAAAACAAAACCCCAAAAAACAAAAAAACACTCAAATAACCTTGATTAAAAAATAAACAAAAGAGCTGAATAGATATTTCTCCCAAGAAGACATACAAATGACCAACAAGAAAACATTCTTAAGAGAAAGAAACAATGAAGAAAAAGAAAAGTCAAAACAATTAATGACCAAAATCCTCCAAAGTCTCAGGTAAAACATTTACTTGCATAATGAAGAAACTTGATATACCCCAACCGAGATAAATATTCACAAATACTCCAAGGCATATCATAATCGTACTTTAGAAAACCAAACATTAAGAGTAAATCTTGAAAGCATCCAGAGGAATGAAAATTCGCATAAAGGGAATTAGTCATATAATTTATGACTCACTTCTAACCTGAGACTGTGGTGGCTAGAAGATACTGGATTGACATATCCAAAGTGCTAAAAGAAAACATACCAAATAAGAAGTCTATATTAAGTGAAACTGTCCTGCAAAAAATAACATTTAGGAGTATTTGTTGCCAGTGGGTCTGCTTTGCGAAATGTTTAATACGAGTTCTTCAGCTGAAAAGGAAATTATATTATATAGCAACGTGAACCTATGCAAATAAGTGAAGAGCACTGGGAATGCTAAACATGTAGTGGATAGAAATGATAACATATATTAACAGTATACATAAACAGAGTATATGTGTATATATAGATATGTGATAATTTTTTAAAAGACATGACAATTTAAAGCAAAAACTATAACACCATTTGTGAATTTATATCCTTATCTAGATAGATAGATAGATAGATAGGTATTTTATGTAATGTGTTTCACTATGAACTCTATGTAGATTAGCATAATCTAAATGGTATTATTTTAATGTTTAAATCTTTAAAAATAATCCAAAAAGTTGCAGATAGGCAAAAATAAAGAAACATAAGTAGATATTAAAAGTAAGGAAGGCAGGAAATGAGGGACAAAGAAAAATACGTGTTATATAGAAAAATGAATAGTAAAGTGATAGACATAAACTCATATCCGTAATTTATGTACACATGGACTAAAAGCTTCAATCAAAATTCATATATTGACCGAGTTTAAAAGCAAGAACCAATGGTATTTTATCTTTAAGAGATGCACGTAAATAAAAAGACATAGATAAAGGATGAAAAATTACATACAATACCAATACTAAGCATGAAAATATTGGAGTGACAATATTCGTATCAGGCAGCACTTGCTTCAAGGCAAGGAGTCTTGTTGGTGCCTTGTTGATAGAAACAAGACACTTCTAATAAGAAAAGGATCATAATATCAGGAATAAAGCAATTACCAATGTATAAACACCTAATAATTTAATTGTCTCAGTCTGTTTGTGCTGCTATAACAAAATACCTCAGACTAGGTAATTTATAAATAATAGAAATGTATTTCTCACAGTTCTAGAAATTGGCAAGTAGAAGACCAAAGTACTAGTACTTTGGTCGTCCAGGGAGGGCTGACCTCTGCTTCCAAAGTGGTACTCTTGTCCTAAATCCTCTTAAGAGGAGGAACTCTGTGTCATCAAGTAGTGAAATGTGGAAGAGCAAGTGAAAACTGAATGCTATGTGAAGCCTCTTCTATAAGAACCCTAATCCCATTCATGATGGGATAAGCCCCCACGACGCCTTAAAAGCCAGTTCTTAATACCATCTTATTGGGTATTAGGTTCTAATACCTGAATTTTGGAGGGCACACATTCAAACCATAGCATAAAGCTTCAACATACATGAAGTAAATATTGACAGAACTAAAGTGATAAATACACAAATCCACAATCATAGTGAGAGACTTAAAACAAGTCTCTCCATAATTAATGGTTCAACTAGACACCAAATCAATATATAAAAATCAGAACGCATTGGTCAGCCATATTTAGCTAAATGATATTTATAGAATACTCCAACCAACAACTGAAGAATATAATTTTAAGTGCACACAGAACAGTCATCAAGGTAAACTTCATAGTGAGCCATAAGAATGTCTCAATAGACTTCAAAATATTGAAATATTATAAACTACATTCTCTGACCACAACGAGATTATATTATAAATAATCAATAACATATGTAGAAAATACCCCAATATTTGGAATTAAACATTTCCATTTTACACAACAAAGTGAAGCCACCAATTTTTTTTTAAATAGATTGCATAAAAATGAAAATACAGCATATTCAAATTTGTGGACTACAGCTTATCTTTGCTCAGAGAAAATTTTATAGTTTTAAATGCTTATATAATAAAACAAGAAAGTCAATAATGAATGATTCCATCTTGTAAAGATAAAAATGGAGGAGAGAAACATTAATTCAATATCACGTGGAAGAAATAATAAAGATAATAGCAGAAATTGGTAAAACAGAAAATAGATGTCCAATAGAGAAAAATCAATAAAAGTAAATGATAGTTTTTTGAAATATCAAGAAACTTGATAAAAGCCTAAACTCATATTAGCAAGCATTTTCAGAAAAGGGCTAAATGACATACTTCTTAGGATTTACTGCCATGAGATCTTTGTTACAAAAACTCAACTCTGTTGATATAGCATAAAAGCAAGCATATATTATTTGTAAATAAATGTACACAGATGTCTTCCAATAAAACTTTGTTTATTGACACTGGAATTTGAATTTTATATAATCTTGGTGTATTATAAAGTGCTTTTCTACTTTTGGTATTTTTTCAAATATTTAAAATTATAAAAGCCATTCTTAGTCTGTGGATGATACAAAAACAGTTAGCAAGATAGATTTGCCCACGAGTTGTAGCTTACCATCCCCTATTAGAAAGATTGATTACAATATTTAAAAAGAAAGCAGTATTATAAATATCAGGAATGACAGGGAAGATGCTAATACAGAATTCAAAATCTTTAAAACAATAGTATTATTTAAAACTGTATACTAGTATGTTTGACAACTTATTTGAACTGGAAATATTCCTTGAAAATAAAAAGTACAAAACTGACAATAAGATAAATAGAAACTCTGATTACTTCTAATTAACAAAATGTATTGTATTCAAAATTTAATCTTTCCTGCTAATAAATCTCAGACCCAGAGACTTTCACTGGTAAATTCTCAAAAAAAATAAAATAAAAATAAAAAATAAAAAAAAATTTGTACAAAGAAAGAATGCCAATCCTACATAAATTATTTCAGAAAATAGATAAGGAGTGAATACATTCCAACTCATGTTATCATATCTGTAATCCTCTGATACCAAAATCAGACAAATATATTTCAAGAAAACATTACAAGTTAGTATCTTTCATGAACATAAATAAAACAACTTTAACAAAATATTTACATATCAAATCCAGCAATATAAAAATTATGATGCATCAAAAAAAGCACTTGACCATATCACTATTCATTGAAGTTACAAATTTTTGGCTAGCTGGGAATTAGAAGGAATTTCCCTATCCTGATTAAAGACCTTAACGGAAATTATATAGGTAATATACTTAATAGAGAAAAACTCTTTTTTCCTCTAAGAGTGGGCCCAAGGCAAAAATGTCAAGATATCTATCGGCAGTCTTAGCAATTTCAGTAACTCAAAAATAAGTGAAAGACGTATAATTGAAAAAGACCAGAAATAAAAGACTAAAATATCTCAGCCGGTTTTGACAGGTTGATTTTAAAATTTAAATGGGAATGCAAATGAAATAAAAAACCAATTTAGAAAGAACGAAGTTGGAGGATTCGTACTACTGAATTTCAAGATTTTTACTAATGCTACCATAGTCAAGATATATGTGGTATTTGTGAGAAGATAAATATAGATTAATTTAAAAATAAAGAATCTAGAAATAGATCCACATGGTAAATTGATTTTTGAGAAACATACTAAGGTAATATAATGAGGAAAGGGTATTCTTTAAAAAAAAGTGCTGAAACATCCAGAGAGTAACATTAAAAAAATGAACTCAGTCCTTACCTCATATTATTTAGAAAAATTAACTTTAAAAGGAACATACATGATAATACATTAAACTTTTATAAAAACAAAAAAATTGGTTTGCAAAAGGCAGCATTATAAAAGTAAAAAGGCAAACCATGAAAGGAGAGAAAATACTTATGTTACATTTATCTGGCAAAGAACTTGTTTCAAGAATATGTAAAGCATTCTTAAAACTCTTACATTTTTAAAGTTTTAAATAGGACAACCTGATAAAAAGTAGACAAAATACTTAAATGAGAATTTCACAAAAAAAGATATATAAATGCCTAAAAAGTAGATGAAAAATATTCGGCATCATTAGTCATTGGGACAATGCGAATTAAAACCACAACGAAATGTCATTATATACACATTAACATAGCTGTAATTTTAAAATCCTAGCAAGAGTAACATTGATGAGAATATGGAGAAACTGGAAACTTCCTCATACATTTCTGGTGAAAATGGGAAATTACACAAGCACTTTTGGAAAACTATTTCTTAGTTTCCTTGTAAAGTTAAACATGTACTTACTACAGTATCTTGTACTTTCACAGTGAAAACATACGAACACACAAAGATTTATACATCAATGTTCATAGCAGCTTTGTTCTAAATTGGTCCAAAGTGGAAAACACTCAAATTTCAATCACTGTGTAAATGGGTAATCAAAATGATAGTATATTCAAGAAATGGCACACCACTTGGCAATAAAAATGCACCAGGCATACATACAACATGTATGAGTATCAAAAATAGTATCCTCATTGAAAGAAGCCAGACAGAAAAAAGTGCACACACTATAATTCCATTTACATGAACTTTTATAAAATGCAGACAAATCTACAGTGATAGAAAGCAGATCATTCCATTTTGAGGGTTCTGGAGTGGAAGAAGGAACTGACTATGTAAGTGCATGAGAAAATTCTCTCAGGGAGAGAAAATGTTGTGTATCTTGATTGCAGTAATGGCTTTAAAAATGTATATAACTGTCAAAATTCATTGAATTGTACAATTTGAGTTCAGTTTATTGTGCAATATTGTACAGCAATAAGATTACTTGAATATAATGTTTGAGAAAAAAATCTAAATGTCTTATATAGGGCAATATAAATATAGTGATATCTTTATATACATGTTTGAACATTATTTGGCTATTAGAATTGTTTCTAGAAAAAGTTTATTATTTTATAATCTTAAATAAAAAATAGAATTATTCCACAAAATATATAAAGAAAATGTTATTTACCTCCTCTCAGGAAAAAGGTCCAGAAGGATATAATATATAATAATAATAAATGTAAATATCCCAAAGAAGGCCCATTAGGAAAATGGTTAAATATTGATTCATTGTTTTAATGGAATACTCACAACAGGGCAACTTCAAGTAAGTAGATACATAACATTTAAGCATATATGATATTTCCACATATATTATTTCATAGATGTATTACAATTATGTGAAATTGATGTGATCTTACTTTCTGCAAATGAAGTATGGATAAGTAGGTTAAGTAGCTTTTCCTTATGTTGGTGCTTCTATATCTTTCCAGTTACAGTGTCAATTGCTATATTTTTAAAAAATTACTTTTAAAGAATTATATATTCAAATAAAAACAAAATATAAATAAAAACAATAATCTTTTATTTCAAACAAAAACAATAGTCTTTTCCAGCAATGCCATTTTTCATAAATTTCTATAAATATAAATATTCTGAGGATAAATGTGCCTGGATATTTATTGCAGCACTGCTTATAAAGATAAGATATTGGCGTCACCATTCAAATATTCAAAAGGAAATACTGACAGAGCAAGCATGCATTCAACGATGCTTAAATAAATGTAGTGCACTCATACTGTGGAATACTATACTGTCATTAAAATATGAATTAATTTTATATAAGTATGTATGTTTGTGTTTGGGGGAGGATGTTTGTGTGTGGATAGTTAATTCTCATTATTTCCAGATTCCATATTTGTAGATTTGCCTACTCAATAAAATTTATTTGTAATCCCAAATTAATACTTAAGCACATTCACAGCCATTTGTGGACATGCACATGTGCGAAGTGGTAAAAAATTTCAATTGCCAATGTACCTGTTCCTAGCTCAGACTAAATGAGCCAGTAGTAGTAGTTCTGCCTTCTTGTATTAAGTCTCATGCTATAAATTAGTATCCTTTTGTAGTCTACTTAATGTCACGTTTTTCACACTTTTTGCGATTTTTTTTTTTTTTTTGGTGATTTGCTGTTTAATGTTTCTGGAACGCTGTGAGAAGTGCTGTCCAGTGTTCCTAAGCACTGGAAGGGTATGATGCACTATTTGGAGAAAATATATGTGTTAGAGAAGCTTTCTTCACACATGAGTTGTGGTGCTGTTGGTTGTATTCAATGTTAATGAATTACCTGTAGAGTAAATAAGGTACCTTGGAATAGAAACAAACATTGAAACAAGAATGTAAGTTGATTAGTTGCTGAAAATTTTGTGTTAAAAACTTGAAACATTATTTACTTGCCCACAGTCAAAGAACTAATAACTAAAAATTGTATTACCACTGTCTTTCAATAATTTATTTGTGATTTCTAGCGCAGGATTTATTTCCAGTACAATGTATTATCACTATACTTATGTAGATTATATCAATATCTAAACAAAATGAACAAAAAATGTTATGTTCTGATGGTAGATGTGCCTATAAAGGAGAATTTTGTGAGTTGTAAGTATGGTTATATATTTATTTATTTGTGTTTCCTCTTTAAAGTTAATGTAAAGTAAATGTAACAGTAGACCAGGAAGAATCTGAGGCTAATAGTGGAATCACTACATGGATTTTTAAAAATATCCTGTGCTTTGTACAATACCCTGGATTAATCAGGATAATAATTTATAATGACTACCTCTTTTTGAGAACTTGTTGAGTCAGCCACTTGACATAGATAATTTCATAATTTTTCAGATGTAATTTAAGCTTCATTTCCCCTTGAATTTTCTTTATCTATTTATGAAGGAGGCCTGCTCCTGTTTAGTGCCTCAGAGGAGATATGAAGAAGGGCAGAAGGTGGAAATAGTCTGCACACCTTACTGATTTTTATGTTCCATAAGTCAAAGCCTTGACGAAGGTTTAGATCATTTTCAGGCTAAGTCAGGCAGTTTGTGGTGGCTTATGCCAGATACTGTTAATTTTCCCCAATATCTCTTTTCCCCTTCTTCCATAGGAATAGTTACACTTTTAGTTCTAGACATTTCTGCCCAGAAATAAATAACGTTATTTCCTACCCTTCTATGCAAATTAGGTTTGGACATGTGAATAAATTTCGTCTAGGGTAATGTACTATACTCCAGATTTGGGAACCTTTCTTCAAAGTCAATCTGATGTACACTTTGCCTCCATTTACTTCTTTGCCTCTTCTGTCTTCCTGAATGTAGGCATGATAGCTGAAGTCAGTGTGGCCATTTTGGTCCATGAGTTTGTCTTGGTAATGGTGGTAAGGAATAGCAGAACAACACAGGAGGAAGATTTATTGTAGCAGATACATCCTATCACTTCAGGATAAACCACTGCTGACATCTGCATAAGAGAGAATTGTACTTTTGTTCAGCCACTGTCATTTTGGGTTCCTGTTATTCACAGTTTAGCCGATTCCTAATTAATACATGGGTATAGAGGTGTGGTGGGGGTGGGTGAGGAAAAGTAGTTGGAAACAAGTAGGGAGATTAGGTACTTTTCACACAAACCATAGAGGTATTGTCTACGCTGGGAAGTTGAGATTAGCACAAAGAACCTGCACTCTTTCTAAGCCTGCAAAAAAGGACTACATGGTATATCTATGAGGATGGACCTGGGCAGCTTCACAATAGATGTTTATAACCAATGAGTAACAAAGAAACACTATAAACTCTGTGGGCCCTATGTATGTCATAACTCTGGGAGCCATTAATGATTTTTTTAAAAAACACCCATCACAGGATATGTAATTATTCCTTTTTAAAATAAGAAAATTCACCTAGTGCCAGTTATATGCTATATCTTTTGCATAAATTATTTCATGTAATACTCACAAGAACCCTAAAGGTAAGAATCATTATTGTTAAAGAATAATTTCAACATTGTTGATAATACTGTATAGAAACTAAGTACTAAAGAATTTAACTTGTTCAAGGTTACATAGCTAGAAAAATCACTGCTAAGCTAGCCTTTAAACACAGGGCCATCTCTTTCTAAGCATCTTCTATAATTGAAAAAATATAAAAACATCACTAAAAAGGAAAAATAACTTTAAACAATTTAGAAAATATTTTAAAAACATACTAACAAAATCCAAATAATTGGATCTTCAGTATCTGGTTATAAAGATATTATATGTAAATATAAACATATAAACATATGTTTTTTACTCATATACATACATCTATACATCTCATATACACACACAATGGCACTTCAAGCACTTCATGGAGAAAAGGAATTAACATATAAAAATAAAAAATATAAACTTAATTTCTCAACATAAGCTCCATCAAGTTCAAGACACTTTGGTAAGTGATAGCATTAGCCATTTAGTCCATCCCTAAATCACTGAGGTTTCTGGGAATTTAACCATGCCAATGCAATCTTTTTACATTATTAACTGAAGAATAATAGGTGCCTCTTAAAGATTTTTTAGATTAGGAAACAAAAATAAGTCAGAGGGAGACAAATCAGAACTATAAGGCAGATGCCTAATTATTTTCCATTGAAACTCTCATCAAATTGCTCTTGTATGAAGAAAGGAGTAAGCAGGAACATTGTCATGATGGAAGAGGACTCTCTGGTGAAACTTTTCTAAACATTGTTCTGCTAAAGTTATTACTGACTTCCTCAGAACACTCTCTTAATAAGCAGATGTTATTGTTTTATGACCTTCCAGCAACCAAAACGCCTTGAGCATCCCAAAATGACCCTCCAGCAAGCAAAATGCCTTGAGCATCCCAAAAACCTACTGCCATGATCTCTGATCTTGACTTGTTCTCTTTTGCTTTGCCTGGACCACTTTCACCTCTTGATAGCCATTGCTATAATTGTGCTTTATCTTGAGGATCATACTGGCGAAGCCATAGTTCATCTCTTATTACTGTTTTTCAAAGAACTCCTTCAGGATCTTGATATTGCTTGTTGAAAATTTCCATTGAAAGCTCTACTTTTGTCTACAGCTGATCTGGGTGCAATGGTTTTGGCACCCATCAAGTGAAACATTTACTCACCTTTAATTATTTAGTCAGAACTGTGTAAGCTAAACCCCTTGAGATGACTGTGGTGTTGGCTATTGTTTCCCTGATAATTGTTGATCCTCTTCAAGTAAGCATGAAGAAGATGAATTTTTTTCTTGTAAATTGATACGGATGCTTTGCCACAGTCAGCTTCATCTTCAACATCATCTAATTCCTTCTAAAATGAGTTAGCCATTTGTAAACTGGTTATTTCTTGGAAGCATTGTCTTCATATACTTTTGTAAAGCAATAATAATTTCACCATTCTTCTACACAACATTCACTGTAAATTTTATATTTGTTCTTGCTTCAATTTTAGCAGAATTCATGTTGCTTTGATAGGGGTTCTTTACAAACTGATCTTTCTCTGTGCTTTAAACTAGATCCTGTTCAGATGTGTTGTAACAAGTTAGTATACATTTATAGTGGTGAAAAAAAAAAAAGTTTTGAAATCCACATGTGGTTTTTTCCTAATGTGTATTTTCATGAACTTTTTGATGACCTCTTGTGTAAATGCATTACATACTTAAAGAAATTTCCAAAAATAATTTTAGTATTTTACATGTATTTTAGTAATTTAGCGGCAGATCCTTGTCTAGTAGGTCTTGTGGTCTAGTATCATTATTACCAGATGAAATAAAACTAAACATAGTATTTGGACAGATACTGAATAGGAACTTATTCCATAACATGACAATATATAGAATGAATAGAAATAACTTATATCTTGCTGTTTCCTAAATTTAAATAATCTGGCTTGAACCCGTATGTTTTCAGCAGTATCTAGGAAACAGAATATCAGTCATGCTTATTGGTAGTTATTGCTTCTTTTCCAGAATCATTCAAGAGTTCTGGGAGAGTTACCATGTCCAGAAAAAAAGAAATTGGAAAATACTTCTAATTTTCTATACATCTTAATTGTCACTGTGATTTTCACTGCAAATACCAGTGTGGTACATTCTAAGGAAGAAGCTCTGCTCTCACTGGACCAATCTTAGACACAGTTATTTTCCATTCTCAATTCACAAAGCTGTTCTACTTAGTGTAGATAACTACCTCAGTGTATGACCTAGGTGTCAAACATTCCTTCTAGCCCACACTAGGTAGCAGCAACCCCACCTCCTAATTATGGCAAGGGTCAAATGCTCCTGCTAGTATGACAATTCCTTTCTTTGACTGCTGATGTACTGGAATAAGAGACTCAATCTGATAGTAGTCATCGCTACCTCTGTTGTATCTTCTGGTGGAAGTATCGTTCCTCTCAGATTGAAGACTTTCAGCTTTAAAGAATCCAGATAAGACAGGAAAGAAGGCAGAAATTCCAAGTGGGTTGTTGTAATTGAAGAGGAGGCAGATAAGATACTTGTCTTGGTTCATAGACCCATGCATTTTGTCTAATGGGGATACAGTACCATACAGTGGCCATTGGATTATGCATCCTGAAGGATATTGCTCTATCATTGCAGGTTGTAATTCCAAGCTGATATCTCACAACTCTGAGTTCATTTCATCACTCTTTCTAGTCCACCACAAATGAATTGTATGGTGTTTTGTATGCAGTTCCTCCAAATGCTATTTTCCCTCATCTACTTATTTCCAATTCTCCAATCTTGCTTCTTCAAGTTACTGGCCAACCAGTCAAGTAATGAGACACTGCCCATAAATCCATATGAGTTCTTAACATGGACCAATTTTCTCCTCACAAAATGTAGCTGAGAGGAGGATTCCAGGAAAGTGTTGGAGTAGAAAACACTAGGAATTTAGTTCCTCAATTAGATAACAATTGCATAGGCAGAATCTGTCTAATGTAATTGTTTTGGAACTCGGGAGTCTATGGAAGGCTTGCAATTTTTAGGGGAAACGTTGGACAGTAAACTGAAGTTAATTTCAGCTCTTGGCACAGTAGCAGCTACCTATCCTCCACCCCAAACTCCATATCAGGCAGCTGTGCACATTTCTGGGGCAGCTTGCACACTGCTGGAGGGATCCATTGGGTGCAAAAAGGACGCTGTCCTCCAAATACTGGAGATCTGCACTGATCACTAGCTGATGCTTTTAATCACAGAGGTGCAGACAAAAAAGCAAGGGGACATTGTTTTTGCACATCCCCCACTGTGCACGCCACTCCTGCTTTATCTTAAGTGATGTTCAGAGGACTTAAAGGTCTAGTGTCCTACCTACTTTCATTTTTATCTTTTTACCTTTTTGGGAGTCAGATATTAAAGAATAGGATTCAGAAGCAACTGCCCATGGTGGAAAATTAGAAAGTGGCTGCACATACCCAGCAAAAGTGACAGGCTCAAAAAATACAGAAGACCTTAAGTTTATACCACAGACTGATTGTTGACTCAAATACAGCCTACAACAATTTAAAAATAATAAACACAAATATTAACAAAATCCAGCAAACCCTGGGGAAGGGAGGAATCTGATTTCCAGATTATGAAATAATATTATATAATATACTAATATATAATTATTATTTTTTCAAATGTCCAGTTTTCAACAAAAAATAATAAGACATCCAAAAAAAAAATACCCAGGGAAGTATATAGTCTATTCAAAGAAAAAAACAAAAAAATCAACAGTAACTGACCTTGATAAAGATCTATGGCAGATCTACTGCACAAAGACATTAACACAACTGTCTTAAAGATATTCAAAGAAGTAAAAGAAGATGTAGAGCATATTAATAAAGAGATGGATAAGCCCAAAGAAAATATCAGTAAAGAGATAGGAAATCTAAAAAGAAACAACAAGAAAAATACTGAAATTGAAAAGCATAATAACTGAAACTACAAATTCACTACAGATATTCCAAGGCATATTTAAGTAGGCAGAAGAGAGAGCCACTGAATTTGAAGCTAGAACAATATAAAAAATAGAATCTGAGAAACAGAAAGAAAAATAATTGAAGAAAGGTGACCAGAGCATAAAGAATCTTTGGGACACTCAAAGGGACAAATATAAGTATTGTGGCAGTTCTCGAAAAAGAAGAGAAAGATGACAGAATATTTGAAGAAGTAATGGCTAAAACTTTCCAGATTTGAAGAAATACATGAATATATACATCCAAGAATTGTGACAAACTCTAAATAAGGTGAACTTAAAGGGACCCACATTGAAACACATTATAATAAAACCTTCTTGAAAGCAGCAAGAAAGATTCAATGACTCACATTTAAGTGATCCTCAATAGAATTATCAGATATTTCTCATTGGACACATTGGAGGTCAGAAGGAAGTGATCTAGAATATTCAAAGTGCTAGAACAGAAAAACAAACAAAAAACAGCCAACCAAGAATCCTATATTTAGCAAAACTGTCCTTCAAAAGTGAGGGGGAAATTATGGCATTCCCAGATAGACAAAAACTGAGAGAATTTGTTATCTCTATACCTGTGCTATACAAAATGCTCAAAGGTGTCCTGCAGGTTGAAATTAAAGGACACTAGACAGTAACTTGTTGTGATTTTTTTGTTTTGTTTTGTTTTTTATTTTTTGTTTTGAGACGGAATCTTGCTCTGTCCCCCAAGCTGGAGTGCAGTGGCGCCATCTGGGCTCACTGCAAGCTGCAAGCTCCACCTCCCGGGTTCACGTCATTCTCCTGCCTCAGCCTCCCGAGTAGCTGGGACTACAGGCGCCCGCCATCACACTCGTCTAATTTTTTTTTTTTTTTTTTTTGTATTTTTAGTAGAGACGGGGTTTCACCGTGTTGGCAGGATGGTCTCGATCTCCTGACCTTGTGATCTGCCCACCTCGGCCTCCCAAAGTGCTGGGATTACAGGCGTGCCACCGCGCCTGGCCGACAGTAACTTGTTTTATAAAGCCACTGAAAGATGAATGGATAAGCAAAGTTATATAAATACAATAGATTATTAATCAGCTTTAAAAGTTATTCATATTGTGCCGGGCGCGGTGGCTCAAGCCTGTAATCCCAGCACTTTGGGAGGCTGAGACGGGCGGATCACGAGGTCAGGAGATCGAGACCATCCTGGCTGACACGGTGAAACCCCGTCTCTACTAAAAAATACGAAAACTTAGCTGGGCGAGGTGGCGGGCGCCTGTAGTCCCAGCTACTCGGGAGGCTGAGGCAGGAGAATGTCGTAAACCCAGGAGGTGGAGCTTGCAGTGAGCTGAGATCTGGCCACTGCACTCCAGCCTGGGCGACAGAGCGAGACTCCGTCTCAAAAAAAAAAAAAAAAAAAAAAAAAAAAAGTTATTCATATTGTAGTATATGTCAGAAGAAATTTTGGAATATTATGCAAATTGAAATCAGCCTGTTTTTCAGGGTTACTCTTCATTTCAGTAACAGTACAATAGCATCAGTTTTCAACTGAGACTAACATATCCAGCAGACCAATTCTATGAATCAAGCGTAAGTTTATTTTATTTTATTTTATTTTTTTGTAGAGACAGGGTTTTGCCATGTTGCTCAGGCTGGTCTCGAACTCCTGAGCTCAAGATACCTGCCTGTCTTGGCCTCTCAAAGTGGTAGGTTACAGGCATGGGCCACTGCACTTGGCCATTATTCTTTCTTTGATAGGTGATCATAGAGAACTGTATATAAGACCAGAGGTATGAGCTAAGGGAGAGACATAGATACAAAAGAGATAGATGACATAGGAGTCTGAACCACTTATTTGTGTAGCTAATTTTTACAGTCTGAATCTGCTCAAATTCAATCCCAAATATACTAATTCTGTTTGAATACAGTATTACTTCTGTCTTAGGCTGGATTGCTATTGGGGTTTTCCCAATTTGTGACTTTGTGCAATTGGGAGCACTGAGTTTATCATGGACATTAATGTGAGAATTTCACCAACTATAAAGCATGCCCATTCTGATTTCACATTCAGAAACTGAAAGGCAATTACAAATCTGTCTATATAAAGCAGAATGGATCAGATCTCCCATTATTATATAACCCTGTAACACTTAACACTAATAGGTGGATCATAATAGAGTTTGGATCTTTGAGTATCTAACATCCTTTCAAATAAATTGCTCTTTATACAGTTTATATTTACTTAATAGAAGATAAAAGGCCTCTTCTTGAAGACTGGGGAAATCTTTACTCTATATATTTGCTTTTTTATATCATCAAAGGTGCCATGATTTGGATCTCCATCCTTGCCCAAATCTCATGTTGAATTGCAATCCCCAGTGCTGGAGGTGGGGCCTGTTGGGAGGTGATTGGATCATGGGAGTGGTTTCTCATGGTTGAACACCAACCCTGCCTCAATGCTATCATTGTGATGATGAGTTATCTTGAGATCTGGTTGATGTTTAAAAGTGTGTGACACTTTCCCACCCTGCCACTCTCTTTCTACTGCTCTAGACATGTGTAGTGCTAGTTCCCAATTCCGCCTAATTGTAAGTTTCCCGAGGCCACCCCAGAAGCCAAGCAGATGACAGCATTATGCCTCCTTTACAGCCTGCTGAGCTGTGAGCCAACTAAACTTCATTTCTTTATCAATTACCCAGTCTCAGGTATTTCTTTATAGCAATGTGAGAATGGACTAATACAAAAGGGATCCAGCCTCTTTTTACATTGATGGCTTCTGAGTATGAGAAATTTCAGTGTAAAATATTTTTAAAACATATTCGGTGCTCTTTTGACAAAAGGAAAGTACTACTAAACAGATTTTGATAGTTTTAAAAATCTTTTCAATCCCTCCTGAATTTGTGATTCTGTTTCTCCCATTGAAGATCAAATTTATGATTTTTTGTTGTTGTTGTTTTCTTTCCAGTTAGGTGGTTGTGGTTTTTCACTTAAATATGAAAAAGAAGTCCAACTCAAATAGCCTAAACAGTAATTAATATTTACAGGCTTACATAATGAAATGTTATAAGGTGAGGAGCCCCAGAGCTAGTTAATTAAAAATGTCATCAAGACAAAGAGACCTTCCATCCTTATCTTCTATTTCCTCAGTGTATTGGGTTTTTCCTCACCTGGTCCCCTTTGTGGTCACAATATAGGTGTTGTGGTTCCAGGCCTTAGATGCAGATATGCCAATGTCAGCATGTATATCTGCCTTTATATCAGTAAGGAACTTCCCTCAGAAGTTCCTAGTAGAACCCCTCTCAGGTTTTATTGGCCAAAATTGTGTCAAATACCCTTATTTAAGCCAGTCATTTGAAATGTGACTTGGGGGTTTTATAATTGGCTTAGTCCAATTAAGATTTAACCCTGGAGTTGGAGACAGGTCACTTTCCCCTGAGTTTAAAATTTGAAGAAAAGAGCAAAAAAGAAACAAAGCATTTCATCAAGTCTTCTAAATTTATTTAAATCTTCTTAAATATTATATTTAAAACACCACTACACATCACCAGCAGGCATTTACCTTAATATATGACCTGGGATAGAACCACATGACTTTCTGTCTTCTTATGTACTTGGTGTATGCTACAATGCAAGACAATGGTTATTTCCTTTAAAGGAATAAATAAATCTCGATCACTTTTCATGTTTATTAACATGAAAACAAAATGCTAACCTTCTGATGGAAAGCTCATGACAATAAGCTTTTCTAATATCGTTCCCACCAAGTGTGGCAATCCAGTTAGGAAAGTGAATGTATATGAGTGAGTCTGTTGGCATCATTTGACAGCAAAAACAACAACAAGTGGTCGTAAATTATGCAACAGATTCCATCATTAGCACCTCTTCCACATCCACATACTCTACTATAGAAAAGTAATTTTTCTTTGTAAGAAAACTTAACTAACCTGAATGTGAGTTACTTTTACACGAACTTTGAAGGTAAGGCAACAGGACCAAATAATAAAATGGCTCTGTATCCCAAATGCTGCATGCCTGGCTGGAAACTGTCAGGCATCCTGAAAACCAAGTTGCCTTCAGTGTCCTTAAGGTGGAAAGGATTCTGGTGGTGGTGTTACAGTATTATTTCATTTAAGCCAGGTACTAAGTGCATGAATTTGTCAGACAAATGACTGCTGACACGAGAGATTAAAGAATATTATATTTTAGAAATAATGTGTTCTGCCTTTGTGAACAGCACAGAGTTTGATGACTGGGTCTTGGTAAACATTTTATAAAGACATAAATAAGCCATTTGTGACTTCAAATTGCAACCATTTTGAAAAACCTGAAAGCTGTTTCATAAAGGAAATGGCAAATTTATAGCAAGTCAGTACAAAAGCAAACACTTGTCTTTTGAATATCTTTCACAAAGCTATATAGTTAGTAGGCTCTTCAGGTTTAAAATAATAGCCTGATATTTTTGTACAATTTTATTTTGATTACTGGCTATCTATGGAGCTAATAGAAAATCAAATAAAGTTTTGAGAAATCAAAGGTTTCCAGCATTCTCCTACTGTATAAAAAAGAGAAAAAAGATAAAAGAGAGACACCAAAAAAAAAAAAAAAGGAAATATAAAGGTGATATGAGAATTGCAGATAGAAGTTTGCTATTTTCCTTCCGACTAAAGGTTTTAAAAGACAACCTGTGAATCCATATTTTTATAGCTTTCATTTGCAATATACAAAAGTGATATAGTATTATTAGGCAAGCAAGTAAATTGCCACATATATCACATGTGGGGCAAAATTCTTCTTTTTCTATTACATAAATATACATCTTGAACAAAATCTGGTAAGACATTAAATGTTGGCCCCAAAGTATCTGCATTACCACAGCCTGTATCAATAAAATGAAATCTTAGGTTTGTGCCATGAATCTTTATTCAGACTATTATTTGTAGATTGATGACTTGCTGAAATGAAACTAGGATGGCTGGTCAAGATTTATCTACTGAGTTTTCTTCATGAACTGTGGAACATATGGCATTGCTGTGACTTGAGTGGGAAGGATCCTTTTCTCTCACTCCCTGCTATAGTATCTTTTGTTTGGGATCTTTGCAGGGTCAAAGAAGTTTAAACTGATTTTTCTTCAAGACTAGTGTTAAATGAAGTCTTTGTAATAACCTACTTTTGCTGTTTGTTTTTCTATGAAAAGGAAAGGACATATGATAAGAAAAGGATCATAGGCGAATTATTTTGAAAAATAAATGACCATCTCGTTGATTTTAGGGAGGCTGTCTCAGAACCTGTTAGCATCTATTGTTATGGGTCTTCTGAGATAGAAGAAGAGGAGATTTTTGCATGCAGTTACCTTATGCATCATTACTATGGTGTAACAGCATTAAAATCAAAGTGAAAGGGAGGTATCAAGATAAGAGAGATGAACCTCCTTAAACCCCAAGATAAGAGGGATGAAAGAGTAAAGAACCAAAGCATTTAGTAATGGAAAGCTGACCTTTTTCTCAATCTTTTGTAAACTTGCTCACTCATTTTTGTCCTCCCCTATTTCTGCTCTGCATTCTGCGGAGGTAAAACCATCCATCATTTTTTGTGTGCTTCCCAAATTTAGTCATAGGTGAGCAAGCTATGCTCTTTTTGTGAACTGCAGCACTATTAGCCTAGGAGAGCAGATGGGCTGCTCAGTTTGAACAAAATGTCATTTACTATAGAGCTTGACCCCTTCACCTGCCAGAATGACTAGTCTTAGACACAGTTCCTCTAGTTTATCTGAAGTTAAATCAAGATCAGTTCTTGATCTTAATCTTTGCAGATTTAAAGCTAAAAAAAGATAGAAAAGTTACTTTGACTTAAAGTCTACTTGATACGAAGCTCTAAATTGGTTCTTTACTTGCTTTGTGGATAGCTGTGGACAGCTTCCTAGGGAAATTCTTACATTTTCTTAAACTCTTGGAAACTAGCATTGAAGTGTAGACCCCCAACTCACAGGTATCATACCCTTCAACCTGGTCTTTGTCTCTGGTCTCCTTTTACTTACCATATTTGCTTGTAAAATAGATGCAATGCTTATTATTTGATAAAGTCAAAATCCTGATCAGCAAGACATATTCTGTGGGTTTCTTGGTCTGGTTTTAGGAAAGATTATACGGTGACACTGAGTAAATTAGATAAGCTTTGGTGCCCTTTTTGTCGTTTACTATTTCCTAGGTTAATGGTCTACCTCAGAGAGTTACTATAAGGATTTCAAGGACGCTATTTAAAGTATCTATTATATGGGGAGCAGTACATGTGTTTGCTATTTTTTTAATCTGTTATCAGAAAATAAAATCCACTTTTATGTTTACTGTTTAAGAGTCTAGTAGCTTTGTTTCAATTTCTGGATACAAATTCCTTAGTCTAGTTGTACAGGTCTTCTATTAAGTTAATTCATCTTTCTTTGATTAATTATTTTCAATGCTTTTCATTCTTTAGGGTAAACCTTCAGTCGTAGTCCCTATCCTCCTCTAGAAACTGAATACTAAATTCCAACTTTATGAATGTTATCCCATTTAAAATCCAATCCCCCTTACACTTTTTTGTTCGTTTGTTTTTTGTTTTTTCAACTTGGCCTTGCCTCTACTATTCCACACAATATTTTCAGATAAGTTCACCCCACAGTAATTTTTATATCATTCCACAATCTTTTAAAAAAATTAAGCATATGATTTGTGCTGGTCCCTTCTTCTGATTTAGATGTTTGTCACAGCATTGCTCTCTGATTTTTGCATTTATAGAGGTTTTCTCAAATGGATTATAAGTTCTGTGAGGGTGGGAACAATGCCTCCATCTTCTTTTGCAAATTTTTAGTGCCTGTAATAGTGAAGTATGCAGTAAGTAATTAATAAAGATTTGTATAATTTAGGTAAGTAATGGTTTGAAAGTTTTCCATCTAGATTCCTTTGTATATACATTCTTGGAAACAGTCCAGGACAAAAAGAAAATGAAATTTCAATTCATTTTGTCTTATAGCCTTTCACAGGTTAAAATAGCTAATTAAAAATAAAATTCCCTGCTTAAGAAACTGGTAAACTGAAGAGTACAATTTTGTCAAGACAGAGAGGTTTTAGAAGATTTCTTTTAACCTTGTATGAAGATTATTTTTCTTTTTTCTCCTATAGTTCTCAACTTCTTGCCTGATCTACTCTTTTCTCCCCAATTCTCTCCTCTAAGCAAATCCTGCAGAACTCTCCGTAATAAAGTCCATTTCCAACTTTTGAGTTCATGTGATTCACTCTCCCTCTTAGCTCCTGTAGCCAAGCTACACTGACCCCTTTTCTTTTCCTTGAACATACCAAGCTCTTTGCAGCTACTTCAAGACTACTGCGTTTGCTATTCTGTTTGCCTGGAATGTTCTTCCTCTGATTCTAGCTGTATCTACTGCTTCTTTACATGGTTTGGGCTGAACTTCAGGGTGTATCCTCAGGGATCACTTCCCTCACCACTCTGTTGAAAGGAGAATCTTGACCCCTTCCCATTACTTTCTGTCATATCACCCTGCTTATTTCCTTTATAGCACCAAACACAGGCTGAAATAATTATATCTACCTTCTGCTTCCTTATTTGTTGCTGTTTTTCTTCACTGGTGTGTAATTCCACAATGACTGGGACTTGAGTCTCTGTGTTTATCACTCTATTTCTAGTACTTATAAGAGTACCCGACCTAGAGTGGGCACTCACATAATTATTGAATACATAATAAGCTGTAGTTTAAGCAACAAAGTATATGCATTACCTATTCAGGTATAAAGTAAATATTATCAAAAGTGGGTGTAGTGAGGTGAGAATATGAAAAGCTGGTCACTTATGAATTCTCCACAGAGAGAAAAGGAGTCTAGAATGAAGTTAGTCTCATCTAATAACCCAATTACTTTGATAAAGCAGGGTTTCATTTCTATCCAGCTGTGAAAGGACTAATGGATCCTGGGTATATGTTTTTTTTTTCCCCACGTGTTTCCTCCCTATTGTATAACAGATGAAATGAAGAGAATTATTTTAATAGCTGCTAATGTTTTTAAGCAAAAGTAAAGCATGTCTTGCCCTCAGAGCTTGCCAGAATTTCTGACTCACTCTGCCAGTCAGTACAGAAAGGAAATAAAATTTAACTCTCCAATTTCTACAGACTCATGTTGATATAGAAACAAAACAATGTTTTAGTTTATGGTATAAGAACTTATGTGATGATATTTAATATATAAATTGCATACATTGATTAGGGCAACCTCTATACTTTCTTCTCTGACCACTGTACATCATTTTTCTTTTATTTACCATTAATTATTACTATCCACGTTTATCTCCTGCTATCAACTCTTCAGTCCTGTCAGTATACAGTTCTTGATCTCCAGTAGTCTAATACTTATCCTTTTCTCCATGTGTTGATTGATGCTATGTTCCCAGACCAGATTATCAATTTTACTTCAAGGTTTGGTCCCAGTCCCATATCTTCTGTGAGTTGTCCTTTTCTTATATTATTTTGTTATATTTTTCACTTGTGTCCTTAATCATTTGCTGTATTAGAGTTTTCTACTTTTTCAAAATCTGTGTGTATTTTCTCTCTAATAAGATTAAAGGTTCTCTAGGAAAGAAATCACTCCATATATTTCTTTTTTAATCATTATAGCTCCTAGCACCATCTGAACCCTGCCTGAACAGTGTCCTAGCACTTTCACGTGTGGGTGCTCAACAAATCTTTACTAAATTAAAGTGAATTATAAGACGGCATGGAGAGACTGGAAGGCAGAAATCTACAGTGTCTACTAAAGCTCCATTGGGTCTGTGCTTCTACTTTTTTTGTTCACCAAATCTTTGAAGAGAGCTTCAAAGAAGTTATAAAACTAACCTTTTGTTTCCTTTTTCTCTTCTTGTAGAACTGGAGATGTCAATAAGAATGACTATAGGGCAACAGCCTAAGATGGGAAGAGAGTGAAATTTTAGATATTAGCTAATTGAAATTATTCCTATTAGTCTGAATCTTGGATTAGGGTTCTGCAGAGAAATAAAGTCAATAGGAGTTAGATCAACTGATCAATAGATAGATATAATAGATAAATATATGAGATTTGTTATGAGGAATTGGCTCCCTCAGTTATGGAGGCTAGGAAGTCATGATCTGCTATCTGCAAGCTGCATTCCCAGCTTTTCACCAAGAAAGCCGGTGGGGGGCATAATTATTCATTTTGATTCTGAAAGACTGAGAACCAGGGAAACCAATGAAGTACATCCCAGTTTGAGGGCTGCAGACGATGAGGTGAGATATGGCAACTCATACAATGGGAAAGGAAAATGGAAGAATTCCTCTCTTCTTTGCCTTTGGTTTTACTGGGGCCCTCAACAGATTAGATGATGTCCACCCACATTGGCGGCGGGGGGGGGGGGGGGGGGGGGGGGAGGGTGGGCAATCTACTTTACTAAAACCACCCATTCAAACGCTAATCGCATTAGAACACACCCTCACAGACACACCCAGAAACAATGTTTTCTCTGGGCACTCTATGGCCCACTGAAGTTGACAGATAAAATTAACCATGACAAATCTCTAATTGTGCTAATTTTGCTCTTCTTGGAGAAATATACGCATCATCCACAAAACACAGCAGAAGCTAAAGAGATATTTGGCAATATCTCATATTACAGAAATATGGTCAAAGAGATAAGAAAGACAGAAAGATCTCTCGGTCCTAGTCTGTAGTGCATATTTGAGAAATCTGCCCATTTTTGATAGCCTCTGTCACTGCTCTGGGCTCTCAAACAAACATGTGTTGATTTCGAGATTGAATTCGTCCACTATTGGTTCCTTTTAGATCTTGTGTGTAAGAAAACTTTGTCTCTCATAACTATTAGTTTTCTATATGTTGATAGTGAGAACAATGGAAATGTTGGCTTTTTCTTTCTTTCTCTTGGTAGTCAGAAAGTTTTCATAATACTATAGGGCTTTTCTTGAGCTGAGATTTTTTGCCATAATATTTTTATTTCTCTACTTCTCCTTTACCCAATTTTTCTGGTGAGTTATTTGTAAAAAACATATTGCTGAATTCACTATTTCTCTAAATTTCACCTTCAAAAAGCTTTTTAGAAGAAAATTGGGCAAAGAATATTATTTAAAAAAAATTTGGCCTATGATCACAAGCAAATATTCCACTTGATATTCAAAATAAAATGATTTATTACATCAACATGCTTTCCCTCCTTCTCTGCTCTAGACCATGCACAAAATGTTGCTATACTTTGAGAATATGTAATTGCAGTGGGGTCTCTTGATTACTCTGGCCTTGAGAAGATGTGACCTCATATATTATATAAATATTTTATTATTATACTTTAAGTTCTGGAATACATGTGCAGAATGTGCAAGTTTGTTACATAGGTATATATGTGCCATGGTGGTTTGCTGCACCCATCAACCTGTCATCTAGATTTTAAGCCCCACATGCATTAGGTATTTCTCCTAATGCTATCCCGCCCACACCCCCTAACAGGCCCCAGTGTGTGATGTTCCCCTGCCTGTGTCCATGTGTTCTCGTTGTTCAACTCCCCCTAATGAGTGAAAACATGGAGTGTCTGGTTTTCTGTTCCTGTGTTTGCTGAGAATGATGGTTGCCAGCTTCATCCATGTCCCTGCAAAGGACATGAATTCATTCTTTTTTATGGCTGCATAGCATTCCATGGTGTATATGTGCCACATTTTCTTTATCTAGTCTATCATTGATGGTCATTTGGGTTGATTCCAAGTCTTTGCCATTGTGAATAGTGCAGCAACAAACATACGTGTACATGTGCCTTTATAGTAGAAAGATTTATAATCCTTTGGGTATGTATGCAGTAATGGGATTGCTAGGTCAAATGGTATTTCTGGTTCCAGATCCTTGAGGAATTGTCACACTGTCTTCCACAATGGTTGAACTAATTGGCACTCCCACCAACAGTGTAAAAGGGTTCCTATTTCTTCACATCTTCTCCAGCATTTGTTGTTTCTTGGCTTTCTAATGATTGCCATTCTAACTGGTGTGAGATGGTATCTCACTGTGGTTTTGATTTGCATTTCTTTAATGACCAGTGATGATGAGCTTTTTTTCACATGTTTGTTGGCCACATAAATGTCTTCTTTTGACAAGTGCCTGTATATCCTTCATCCACTTTTTGATGGGGTTGTTTTTCTCTTGTGAATTTGTTTAAGTTCCTTGTAGATTCTGGATATTAGACCTGTGTCAGATGGGTAGGTTGGAAAAATTTTCTCCCATTCTGTAGGTTGCCTGTTCGCTTTGATGATAGTTTCTTTTGCTGTGCAGAAGTTCGTTAGTTTGAATAGATCCTGTTTATCAATTTTGGCTTTTGTTGCCATTGCTTTTGGTGTTTTAGTCATGAAGTCTTTACCCATGCCTATATCTTGAATGGTATTGCCCAGGTTTTCTTCTAGGGTTTTTATGGTTTTAAGTTTTACATTTAATCTTGAGTTAATTTTTGTATAAGGTGTAAGGAAGGGGTCCAGTTTCAGTTTTCTGTATATGGCTATAGAGTTTTCTATATATTCCCAGAACCATTTATTAAATAGGGAATCCTTTCTCCACTGCTTGTTTTTGTCAGGTTTGTCAAAGGTCAGATGGTTGTAAATGTGTGGTGTTATTTCTGAGACCTCTGTTCTGTTCCATTGGTCTATATACTTGTTTTGGTACCCATACCTGCTGTTTTGGTTACTGTAGCCCTGTAGTATAGTTTGAAGTCAGGTAGTGTGATCCCTCCAGCTTTGTTCTTGTTGCTTAGAATTGTCTTGGCTATACAGGCTCTTTTTTGGTTCCATATGAAATTTAAAGCAGTTTTTTCTAGTTCTGTGAAGAAAGTCAATGGCAGCCTCATTGGTGTCTGGCAAGATGGCTGAACAGACCGAACAGGAACAGCTCCGGTTTGCAGCTACCAGCAAGACCAACACAGAAGGGAGGTGATTTCTGCATTTCTAACTGAGGTCCATGGTTCATCTCATTGGGACTGTTTAGACAGTGGGTGCAGCCCACAGAGGGCAAGCAGAAGCAGGGTGGGGCATCGGGTGAGCAGAAGCAGGGTGGAGCTTCACCTCATCCGGGAAGCCCAAGGGGTTGGGGAGCTCCCTCCCATAGCCAAGGGAAGCCATGCGGGACTGTGCCATGAGGAACTCTGCTATCCGGCCAAGATACTACACTTTTCCCACGATTTTTGCAACCCATATACCAGGAGGTTTTTTCTTTCTTTCTTTTTTTTTTTTTTTTTACCCCCATGACACCTGGAACCCTAGTGACACAGAACTGTTCACTCCCCTGGAAACGGGGCTGAAGCCAGAAGTGACCTCAAATTTCCTTGCAGACCATAAAGGCAATACTCACCAAGTCAGCAATTTCAACTAAAAGGGAGAATTGAGATTGTTTGTGTAATGCCAGTAAGGAGGGGTATTTTTATTTCAGCAATAAGATAAAGAATATGCATTTATGTGAACTACCTGAGTTCAGAAGCTTAACTGGGCAGTCGAGTGGAATACTTACTTCAGTTCTCCTGATAAGCAAGCCCCGAAGACAGATGTTCAGAATTAAGATGGGGCAGACTAATGGAATCCTCACAACCATGAGCAATACAAATCCTACTATACCGAATCAGTCCAAGAAAAACATCAACTTCGTTTCTGTGTGCAGAAACATTAGGGCATCTTCATCTAATATTTTGTTTGCACCATTCAGAATCCATTCTGCTTGATCTAAATCTAGTCAGGAGCATATCCCAGGGGAAGAAATGCCATATTGAGTCTCTTTAGGGTGAGAAAAATCTACATTGGAATAAACATTTTGATAAGCATTATTATGCTGATATAGTAGTGCCTAATTTATACAACATAGTTGAGAATAAATGGTTTCAAGCTAGTAAGTTTTCTTGATAAACCAAATTGTCCTTTATTCGTCATAGCTTTAAATTTTGATCACTTGAGGTGGAAGTCATCTAAAAGGTATTATATACTGATTTACCTTTCTCAACAGAGCATAATGATCATTATATACTCATTTTATTAATAACCAAGAGTCACCAAAATGAATAACAACTATTATATGGTGCTATGATACAGAGATATTGTCAACAGTCTGAAGTGAGCAGAACATTCTTAGTGAATCACTAGTGCAATACATTGGGGAACTCAGTATTCTTACGGCATGATGTGAGAGAATGCCATTCAATAAGTGAGAAGTTGAAAGGTTAAGTGTTTAAAGCCTAGCATTAATATTGAGCTGCAAACAACTTATAGATATATTTGTCTCATGAAGCTCAAATTCAATATTGCTCTGTTTCAAAATGCCTCTGAGCTAGCTTCCCATTTCTCCTTAAAATTAAAGCAAATAGTTGAAATGGGCAGAACAGATATAAGAACAACATGCCCAAAAGGAAGATGGCTCTAGCTGGTCCACTGCTTTCCATTTTTGACTATGTCCAAATGCAACATTAAGTGAAAATGTTATGTCCTTTCCAGAGCTGCAGTAAAGGTTTTCAGTTATTGGGGAAGCCCTTTACATCACCCATCAGAGTCAATAAAGTTGTTTTGATTAAATGTCTGTTCCAGGGACACTTTCTATTGTGATTTAGCTCTGGTATAGTTTAATTGATGAACACATAGTATCATAGTGGGTAACAAGCACTTCCTTTGAAAGGAGAAAAACTTTGCTTTGCTCTCATGTCCCTTGATGGATTGTGGGTTCATTATCCTTCTCCCAATAGAACTGAACATTTTGAATAATAGTATTCAGTGAGACTTGTTATGATGCTATCCCAACTGACTTGCTGCAGCCTTTAAATTATTTTTTCAGGGTGCATTCTAAATTTAAGAAAGTTTTTGAGACAGAGTGTATTTATCCAGCTATTAACATAGCATCCATAATCTCACCACACTCATTCATAAATGGAATATTGCTATCCTTTCCAGATTGCAGACTTTTTCGTATATCTGATCTGATTTACAATGTCATGACATTTCTTGAGAGCAAAACTGCTCTCTTTGTACTTAATGGGAGAGAATTTCAGGGAAATAAAGAGAAGTAACCATTTGATCAGAGAGAACTGTAACCTGACAATAGCTCCTTGCTTTTCATCACACTCCAACTTGTTCTTTGTTAAACATTTGGAATAGAATTCCATAAATTTTTTGTTTTCCAAAAAGGCTTACCTTTCTAATAGCATTGAAACATGGCCTTGCAGAGGAATGTTCTGTGGTGTTAACTTGTGATAGCTTTTCTCTGAACCGCAAGCCTTCTTAAATGAGAGACAGATAAAACCATATCATCTATTTCATTTTCTCTAATTCTTTTTCTCCCCTTTGCCTTTGGAAAAAAAAGAAGAGAAAATAGTTGGCATCACATTAAGGACACAAGGCAGAGAAAAATGTAGGTTCCTGAAATGTTTGAGATGGAAATCATGTACTTTTGGGAACTGCCTAACAGAATTTAGCTGCTGCATTAGTTATCCAAATTACCTCTTTCTTTTAACACGCAGACAATACACAGCTAAATTGTTAAATGATGTGCACTTTTTTTTCCAAGAGCAAGATTGGACACTTAATCGGGTCAATAATTATTCATGCATTAGCACAGTCTTCTTCTTAAAGTGTAACGGTGACTCACTGAGTATATAGTCATTATTACTGATTAGCAGGAAATTATTTTTGCGCATCAGTGGTTCATGTGCAAACAGCTAAATTTATGATGCTGAGTTATTTAACAGTTGGACCATGTGAGAACTCTGGTGTTACTGTTGTGATTGACTCTTTATATGTATACCAGTAGATAACTATTATAAAACTATACTGTGGAGTAACTGTTGCAGATAAATTTGGTATTAACATCCCACTTTCTGAAATTGGATACTCACTGTGGATATTCAGAATGCACTTCCACATAAAATTCCTTTAAAGATGAATTTATTTGATTAAAAAAATTGGGGAGAAATAAGTAAATAATATTAAAAAGAAGGTAAAATTTAATCAATAGGGAATAAGTGAAAAACAAACAAGAATGAGAAGAAAGAAGAAGGAGGAATGAGACAGATATAATTTCACTTAGTTTGAATTGATGATATTTAGTAAAATATCTGAAATTATCTTTGGTTTACGCAACTGACTTTTAATGTTAGAAATGGCAGACAAACAAAACAATCTTAAGCAAAAAGAACAAAGCAGAAGGCATCACGTTATCTGATTTCAGAGTATACTACAAGGCTACAGTAACCATAACAGCATGGTACTGGTACAAAAACAGACAAATAGAGACCAATGAAACAGACTAGAGAAGCCACAAATAAAGCCCGCATTTAAACCACCTGATCTTTGAAAAACTTGACAAAGATAAGCAATGGAGAGAAAAGACTCTTTATTCAATAAATGTTGCTAGGATAATTGGCTCTCCATATGCAGAAGAATGAAACTAGACTCCTGCTTATTACCACGTACAAAAATTAACTCAAGATGGACTAAAGACTTAGATGTAAGATCTCGATCTATAATAGTCATAGAAGAAAACCTAGGTAATACCCTTTTCAATATCAGCCTTTATGGCAAAGCATTTATGGCTGAGTCCCCAAAAGCAATTGCAATAAAAGCAAAAATTGAAAAGTGGGACCTAATTAAACTAAAAAGCTTCTGCTTGGCAAGAGAAACTATCAAGGAGGTATACAGACAACCTACAGAATAGGAGAAAATATTTGCAAACTATTCATCTAAAAAAGGTCTAATATCCAGAATCTATAAGGAAGTTAAATAAATCAATAGCAAAAAACAAATGGGCTCCATTAAAAATTGGGCAAAGGACATGAACAGGAACTTCTCAAAAGAAGACTTACACATGACCAACAAACATAAAATAATGTTCTTCATCACTAATCACAGAGGAATGCAAATCAAAACCACAATGAAATGCCATCTCACAGATGGAATGGTATATAAAAATCAGACAGAATGGCTTTGTTAAAAAGTCAGAAAATAAGAGATTCTGGTGAAGCTGCAGAGATAAAGGGCACTTATACATGGTTGGTGGGAATATAAATTAGTTCAGGCTCTTTGGAAAGCAGTTTGGAGATTTCTCAAAGAACTGAATGTTGAACTACTGTTTGACCCAGCAAACTCATTACTGAGTATGTTCTCTAAAGAAATTATCATTTTACTAAAAGGACACACGCACTCATATGTTCATCAAAGTGCTATTTACAATAGCAAAGATATGGAATCAACCCAGGTGCCTATCTATGGTTAATTGAATAAAGAAAATATGGTACATATACACCATGGAATACTACACAGCCATAGTAAAGGACACAATAATGTGCTTTACAGCAACATGGAGGCAGCAGGAGGCCATTATCCTAAGTGAACTAATGCAAAAACAGAAAAACAAATACCACATGTTCTCATTTATGTGGAAGTTAAATATTAGGTACACTTAAATATAAAGATGGGAACAATGAATGCTGGGGATACTAGAGGTGGGAAAGAGGGAGGGAGGCAAGGGCAGAAAAACTAACTATTGGCTATTTGGCTCAATACCAGAGTGACAGTTTCAGTCATACCCGAAACCTCAGCATCACACAATGTACTCTGTAGCTATCCTGCACACATACCCCCTGATTCTAAAATAAAAGTTGAAAAAGGGAAAAAAAAGAGCAGGCAAGTTTTACATTTTATTTTAGTCATTTTAACATAGAAAATATTTCAAGAAGAAAATGTGCAAAATATTACTAGTATGTGTCCCTTTTGAGAGTGGGAAAGTAACCACATATGTTAAAGACAATATGGTCACTTGATACTCATCTTGATTGTGATCTTGCTTCATCTCTCTATTTCTTCCTACTCTGTCAACTCAGAATAGGATTATTTTTATTATAATTTCTAAAAAACCCATTAGAAATTATTTATTAATTTTGTAAAATATCAAATTCATGGTCACATTGTTTATTTACAGTTGGTTGGTTTGAAGCAGTATCCAAATAAAGTTAAAACCATATATTTATTTTTGCATATTTTAAGATATTTAAGTTATCCCTCTTATTACTTTTTTTGTGATTTATTTGTTGAAAACCAGATTATTTGTGTGTCTTGATCTGATTCAGGCTCACTACTTTTGGCAAAAACACTTTATATGTAGTGCTGTATTTTCTGTAAAGAGAAACATAGTATCAGATTCTGTGTCTCTTGAAGATACAGTCAAGTATTTTGTTACCTTAAGGGTTTTTTTTTGTTTCTTTTAATGTGGGAAAAACATATTAAATGCTTACTTGTTTCTTTCTATTTACCCTAAGTAATGAATTCGTTTTCTACCATCATCCAAAGTGATTAATAAATTTTCTAAATCTCATTTTTGCACATATGGATTTTAGCATATTTGATTGTCATCAATTTATTGCAGTTTTTGTTTTTATTCATAGTCAATTAGTCCATCTTCAGCATGAAGAGACTTTTCAAGTTGTCTTTTCCATCCTCTAGATGCGACCACAGTAGTTTTTGGTGGACTCTTTGCTGTCAGGCTCATCTTCAACATTTCTTTTTCCAAATCTGGCATTAGCCATTGCCTCAATGATTTCTGGTTCCTTTTTGTGAGAAATGGTATTTTGAGATTAAACATGAAAGCTAGGGCTTCTTCTCCGCTTGGCTTTAAGCAACACTTCCTTATTGTTTCTAGGCCATTTTGTCTTGGACAGGTTTATCGATATCATTTTTAATATAAAATAAGCCACAAGTTGATAATAACATTTCTAATTCTAATTTATTATTTTGGGTTTTAATTAACTCCATAGTTTCATATTTACTTAATTGTTCTTTTGTATATTTAATACTTTATAATGTTGTTTTAACCAATTATACATCTTTTTTTTTTTTTCTTTATCTCTTTCTGTCTTTAAGGTAAATGCCATGCAGGATAGAGAAGTAAAAATCACTATTTCCAGTCACTTGAAATTATTTTTCTTTGTTGGTTGAGCTAGTAACTAAGTACATGGTAAGTGTGATTTTGTTTCTGAATTTGGAGGTTTGCTGTTTTTTTATTTTGATACAATTTTATCTTATCATTATAAAATATTTACATGGTTCAAAACATTTCTATAAAGTAAGTATTCAGAGAAGCCTAACCTCTGTCATTGGTCCCTCAATCCTATTCCTCTCATTCTCATAAACAAGTATTTTGCTAATATTATGGTTTAATCTCTCATTCTCATTTGAGACTAAAAAAAAATACATATATAGTCATAGGACTTGTTAGATAAATGGTAGCATGGCTTTCTTTATTCACTTAACATTAAATTTTGAAGATTACTCTACAGCTGTTTCTGAAGCTATCTCTTCTTCCTTTTAATGGTTGCATATATTCCATTATTTGAGTCTACTAGAGTTTATTCAGCTAGTTTTCTATTGATGACCATGGGTTTCCTTAGAATTATAATAGTTGTGCAATTTATAACTTTAATGAACATTACACATAATAAATTATTTTGCATAATTTTACCAATTCTTTTGCCATAGTACTTAGTAGAACAGATTCTTGGAAGTGAAATTTCTGGATCAAAGAATAAATGTATACGTAATTTTGCTATATACCGTCAAACTTTTTGCCACCATTTTGCATTCTCACTTCAATGTATGAAAAGACTTGTTTTCCCACAGCTTCTCCCAACAGAGTGTATTACCCATCTTTTGTATTTGTACTATATTGATAAGTAAAATACGGTAACCCAGTATAGTTGAATTTCCATTTATCTTATTAAAAGGTGATTTTAAAACATGTTTAATAAGTTTTTGTGTTTGTTCTTGGTAAGGTATACGATCACATCTTTAGACTGTTTTATATATGATTGTTGGCATTTTGGTTTTTCTCATAAAATAAATTTTTATGTGTTAGAACTTATGGCAAGTTCCAAAAATGACCATGCTCCTTCATTCCTTCCTGTACTCATTCCCTTTACAATGTTAATGTGCAGCTCTTCCTATGAAAAGTTGGAATTCAATTTTTCCTCAATTTGGACCAAGGTTCAACTTGGGATTTATTTTGGCCAATAGAATATAGCAGAGGTGACCTTGTTCCAGCTCCCTGCTTAGGTCTCTGGAGAACTTGGATGCTTCTCTCAGTTTCTTGGAGCCCTGCCTAGCTGCCTTGTGAGCTACCCTGACTAGCCTGCTAGAGGATGAGATTTTACATGTAGCAGAGAAGAGCCATCATTACTAAGGTCAATCTAGACCTGGCAACATGAGTGAGCCTGGCAGAAACCAGAAGGACCATATATCCAATCCAAAATTCTAACCTCAGAACCATAAGTTAAATAAATTATTTTTGTTTTAAACCTTTACATTTTAGGGTGCTTTGTTATACAGCAAAAGTTCACACAATATCAGTTCTTTTGCCATTAATGGTTGCAATCATTTTCTTCAGTTTGTACATTGTCTTTATTTAATGGCTATAGGGGCTGATTTTTTTTTTTCCTTTGTGTACCTGTTTTCATTTTAAATTTGCTTTTTATTTTTACTTTTACTTCCTCTTGCTGTTTTTTCTTCCATATGCAAACATGGTTTAAATGGTAGCGATTAATTATGTATTTATTTAATTTCAATTTTTATTTAAGATTCAGGGGTAGGTGTGCAGGATTGTTACAAAGGTGTATTGTGGGGTGCTGAGGTTTGGGCTTCTATTTATTCCATCACCCAGATAGTGAACATAGTACCCAATAGGAAGTTTTTCAGCCTTTTCCCGTCTCCTACTCTCCCACCTTTTGGAGTTCTGGTGTTTATTGTTCCCATCTTTATGTCTGAGTGTACCCAAGATTTTGCTCCCACTTAGAAATGAGAACATGTGGGGCCAGGTGCGGTGGCTCACACCTGTAATCCCAGCACTTTGGGAGGCCGAGGCAGTTGGATCACTAGGTCAGGCGATAGAGACCATACTGGCTAATACGGTGAAACCCTGTCTTTACTAAAAAATACAAAAAATCAGCCGGGCGAGGTGGCGAGTGCCTGTAGTCCCAGCTACTTGGGAGGCTGAGGCAGGAGAATGGCGTGAACCCGGAAGGCTGAGGTTGCAGTGAGCCGAGATCGCGTCACTGCACTCCAGCCTGGGCGACAGAGGCTCCGTCTCAAAAAAAAAAAAAAGAAAAGAAATGAGAACATGTGATAATTGGTTTTCTGTTTCTGCATTAATTCACTTCGTGTAATGGCGTCCATTATACGTATAATGGTGTATATACACCACATTTTTTTTAATCCTGTCTGCCACTGAATGGCACCAACCTGGGTTGATTCCAAGTTTTTGCTATTGTGAATAGTGCTTCAATGAACATATCTGTGCATGTCTTTTTGGTAGAATAATTTATTCTCCCTTGCAATATATACCCAGTAATGGGGTTGCTAGGTCAAATAATAGTTCTATTTCTAGTTCTTTGAGAGCTCGCCAAACTGCTTTCCACAGTGGTTGATCTAGTGGTGTACATTCCCACCAACAGCATATAAGCTAAACCCATAATCTTTATAGTCTTCCTTTTAAATTTAACTATAGATCATAAATATTTCCTATATTTCTATATTATACCTATAATTACAATTATTAATTGCAAATTTTATTATATCCTTGTTTACCATCATTTATTAATCCTTCCTTTTCTTGTTTTGTGTTTTTTTGCTACTATAGATAATTTTATAATGAACAGCATTTGCTTTATTGAATTGTTTACTTATGATAATTTGTCATCAATGGAATTACTGAGTCTAAACATGTAAAAATCTTTGTCGTCCTTGCTATATTTTGACTATGGCTTTTACAAGTAATATAATTTGTAATTGTACCCAGTAAGTACTGTGCTCTTCCTAGTTACAGATTTTTATTTTGTACAGATTGAGGTGTGTCACTTTTTAAAGCAATTTTGGAAATGGTTTAAAAACTAGAAGGTAACAATATAAGGTATAAAACTACAATCTTGTGTCCGTTGCCTTTACAATAGTTCCCTACTCCCCTAATGGATCCACTTTCAAATCTTTTAGCCATCATCTCTAGTATTTGGGCCTAAGCTCCAAACTAACTTATTCTTAATATCTTCATAACTTTTATATACTATGTATTGACTTCCTACTATAAAAACTGAGGATTTAGCTCTCTTAATCTCCATCACACTTCATGTCCTTCTCACAGATATATATTTCTCCTCTTCCCACCAAATCACCCTCATTTATTAACATTTTACTTGAGTCATTATTCAGAGTTTTAAATTATTGTGGCAGTGTGTATGTTGTTTAATTCAGAACCAAGTTGAGCACTATAATTAAATTTCCTTTCTTGTTTCTATTTTGTGGAGTTATATGCCCATTAGCATTGCTGTTTCTGCTGTTGTTTCTTATAAGCTGTGGCTCAATATTCCCACACTTTCCAAAACTTCTCAGTCCCATTTTCCACTAAATCAGAGTTGCCAAAGAATCTATGGATTCTATTTTTTTCTTGGAAAATTCTTCCCAGAAATTTAATTTTTAGATCTCCTGCTTCAGTCTTGCCCAGTTGTTCTCCAGGCTTGTTGAACATCCATCATTTTCACATTTCTCTTGCTGTTCTCCAGGACTTTTCCTTCATCTCTCTCCCAGGCTGGATATCATTTTTAAAAGGACATTTGTTATTTGTTATTTGTTTTGTATGCCCAGCATCTGGAGCCTTTTCTATAGTTAGGGAAATCCCTACGCTTAAGGATTCTTCAGGAAGGTAAAGAACGGCATAGTACAGTTCATTTTCCCAGAATCCTTTTTATCCAAGATACAAATGTGTCAGCCAGTATGGTTCAGTCAAATGTACTCAAAGTGGACTCTGACTCAGTTTAAGATGCTCTAAGGAAGAGATGGGGAGTGGTCGTTGGTAGTAGCAGAAATAGCAGTATTTGTAAGGTGTGGTTCCTGATGTAGAAACAGCTGGGGTGTAAAATATCACATCTCTTTGGTGACAGTGCTATGGTGTGGCTTTTCTGACCCTTCCAACTATGCTATAAATTATCTTCCAGATCAACTCCATGCTCTTTTGCTGCTCGAAACTAGGAACTGATTGATATAGAGCTAGAAGATAATATTTCACCTTCTATACTTATTTACTTCATTGATTTTCTGGAGAACATCCTCTAGCAGTTTTTTATAAATAATGGAGAGAGAAAATTTGACAGCATGAATGTCAGAAATTTTTATTTCTTCCCTCAATGTTGGTAATTAGTTCAGACATAAAGTTGGTAACAAATCGTGCCTCAGAATCTTAAAACATTTTTACATTTGTTTCATTGCCTTCTGTATTGCTGTTGCAAAGGCCAGTGTTACTTACGTCTTTTGTATTTTTTTTCTCTCTCTTCATCTGAAAATGTTCAGTGTCATTTTTTATCATTCAATTGATAAAATTTTGCAATGATGGACTTTGGTCTGAGTTTTTGTTTTGCTTCATTTTGTTTCTCCACTTGCTTCTTTTGGATGACCTGTACTCTTTTCAATGTGGAAATCCATGTCCTTCAGTTAAATCTGGGGAATTTTTCTTATATTATAATAATGTTTCCCTCCCCATTTTCTCTGCCTTCTTTATATCTGGAGCTCATATTATGTAAATGTTGAACTCCCTGAATCAACATTTTTTTCTTTCATATATTTTCTGTCCTATTTTTCTTTGTTTTGTTTTATTTTCATTTCCTGAAACATATCCCAGAATTTTATTTTTCAATGCCTCTATTATCTTTAGTGTTTGCTATTATATTTTAATTTTCTAAGATTGTGTGTGTGTGTTGTTGTTGTTGTTACTTGGAATAATACTTTTATAAAAAATAGTATTCTGGGCCGGGCGCAGTGGCTTATGCCTGAAATCCCAGTACTTTGGGAGGCCGAGGCAGGTGGATGACAAGGTCAGGAGATCGAGACCATCCTGGCTAACACCGCAAAACTCCGTCTCTGCTAAAAATACAAAAAAAAAAAAAAAAAAAAAAAAAAATTAGCCGGGCACGGTGGCGGGCGCCTGCAGTCCCAGCTACTCGGGAGGCTGAGGCAGAGGATGGTGTGAACCCGGGAGGCGGAGCTTGCAGTGAGCCAAGATCCCGCCACCGCACTCCAGCCTGGGCGACAGAGCCAGACTCCGTCTCAAAAAAGTAAAATAAATGTATAAATAAATAGCATTCTGATTTGAAGCCTCAGTTACAATGTTTCTCTCATTTCTTTAAGACAACAAAATATTTTTAAAACATTTTTTGCTCTTTAGATTGCCTTGTTTTTTTTTTTTTTTTCTGTTTTCATTTCCACGTTTTATATTAGAGATTTTCCCCAACATTCTAGTGATTATTGGCCTCCATTTCTATTAAGAGAGAGGCACTGGGAGAGCTTACTGAAGCTGTTGTTTCTCGGGGTGGGGCAGGTTTCCTGCTGAGTTTTACCCATGTGAGAACTCCAGTTTTTTGTTGCGTTTGAGAGGATCCCCTATTGTCAGTGTCAGTAGGATTTTTGTTTGTTGTTTGTTTCTGATTTTTGAGTCAGGGTCACTGTCACTTAGGCTGGAGTACTGTGACACAATCAGGGCTCACTGCAGCCTCGACTTCCCAGGCTCAAGTCGACCTCCAACCTCAGCTTATGGAGCAGCTGGGGCCACAGGCGTGCACCTCCACACTCTGCTAATTTATTGTATTTTTAGTAGAGATAGGATTTCACTATGTTGCCCAGGCTGGTGTAGAACTCCTGGACTCAAGCCATCTACCCGCCTCAGCCTCCTAAAGTGCTTGTATTACAAGTGTGAGCCACCGTGCCTGACCAGGATTTTTTTTAAATCTGATTTTTCATTATATCTTTGCCTGGGGAATATAGACCCAGATGCTAGTAGTCTAAGCACCAAGATGGGGAATGCCAGTGGGCTCAGTATTCAGTGAATGCTTTTATTTGAACTCCATTTTTAGTACCTCACTTACCTCTTCTCTCCTCTGTGCCTTATAGTTTTAGATGAGTTCCTCCATTGTTCAAACTTTCCAGAGGCTAAGTCTTAGGTCCTTAACACAAACATGAAGAGAGAGAATTGCTTGGCTGATTGGGATCTGGGAAGAGGATCTATCAGCTTTTGTAAAGACTCTTGGCCACTTAGTTTGCTTTCTGCTCTTCCTTGCATCTTCTGTGAAGAAACTGATCCTTCCAATTCCTCAGTCTCCTGTGGTGTGAATCTACTAGATTCACTGTGAACCCCACCTTCTCCTCACACATACCCCTTCTCTACACAGGTCTCCTAAAGCAATAATAACTGCCTACTTGCCTTCCAGTTTCTGAAATTTAGTTAATGTCTCTACTCAGCATTGTTCTAGTTTTCTTCAACTTTGTGACTCCAGTCTTTTATTTTAATTGCAGCAATTTTGTGGTGTTTGAGATAGAGCAAACATACATACATGTGCTAAATTCATCATGCTTAACCAGATCATTCTAAGTCCATTTCTTTCATCAGTAAAAATCAGGTGCTCAAGAATCCCTCCAGAGACAGGCTTGATACTAAAGCCTATAGTGGAAATGGAAATTCTGTATTCTATAAACTCTCCCTATTTTTTTGTTTGTTTGTTTGTTTGTTTTTTTCATATGTCTGCTCTTCACAGATTGGCCTTTATTAGGACTGGTTTCTTCTAGAATTATATCTTCCTGTTTTTCTTCTTTTTTTGTACTCAGTATTAGAAATGTGTTGTTACCATCTTTTCTCCCATGCCTTACTTGTAACTCTGTTTCCATGGTAAGATGACCTGTTGCCACAGGGTCACAGGTGAAATCTAGAACTTCATAGCTGAGTGCTTCTTTAAGAAGTTAATGTAAATGGGTCCGGAAGGCAGAGTGTATTGCATATTCAATTTCTAATGTTCATATAATTTGAAACACATGGAAAGCACTTGGCAACGTGTAAAAATACCAAATGGATCTGTTGGAATGGAGAATTTATTTTTGCAGAAGTCTATAGAGTTTTATACTGTAATACTCTGCCTGTGATGCTTTCTGGAGAGAAAAAGATTTGCCAAAATTATGCATAAAAGTCTGTTTTGTATGTTAGTCATTAATTTTTCTTCAGTACTTGCTTTGTTGTTAAAAACACTAAGCAAAATACCTATTTACAGTAGCTTCAAAGCTAAAACAAAACAGTTTCTTAAGGTGGAAGAAAAAAAACCCAAATATGTTATTTTACCCTCAGAAAGATGTACAAAGTACGCTTTTAAGTAAGTGATTGATTGCTGATTGCCTTCTGGCCCTGTTGCTAGACCAGTATTACCATAATCACTATTATCTAGTGATGGAGTTTAGGACACAGTATCCTAAAATATGGTACCCTTGGCATTTGAGAAAACAGCAGAAGCAGGAATATCATTCTCACTTTCCCTCTGCCCTTCTCTCCAGAAGCAGGTCATAAAACCTAGGAAAGATTTTCTGACCTTCCCCTGAAGTAGATCATTCTAGAGGTGACCTTCCTACACCTAGAGGAAAAGAACATCCTTTTCCCTGAAGACACAGGGACACACGAGAATCTGAACAAACAGATCTTGCTATGTTTTCTGCAATTTATTATGATTAGATCCTACTTTTATATCCAGTCATACTTCTCTGTGACTCTCCACTTCATTAAATTTAGCATAAAAAGTATACAGATTTACACATTTCTGTGGGTTCTCATTTCTTTATAATGGCTCCTGCGTCATGTAAAACTCACTTTAAATACATATTTCTGCTTTTCTTCTGTTAATTTGGTTTGTGTTTACAGGTGCCTCAGCCATGAACCTAGGACAGGTGAGGAAAAGATATATTTTCTCCCCTAAAGTTAGAGAATATCTGCTTGTACCTGAGTGAGATGACAGAAAAACCATGAAGTGTGTCATTTTTGTTTCCAAGTTGGCAACTTGTTCTACGGCTTCACCTTTTCTCTATTTTTGTTTTGGACTAGCAAATCTATTTTTTCCTTATGCATTTTTTTTTTCATTAAGGAATCAAAACTTTAGCTTCTTGAAGACAGAAGGTTCATAAATTCACCAGGCTTAGGAGAAGGACATTTTCACTCTTTCTTTCCTTACAATGTTCTGGAGTTCTTACTCCAATCCTAGAGGCACCTTGCCTCTGATCACAGAATCATTTGCTTTACATTGATTCATCTTAAAGTACTTTGTTTACATTCCATACATGTAAAATTTTCCAGGGTAGGTACTTCAAAATGTTCTTTTCCATATTCTATTTTAAGAAAACAAAAAATACAATATTCTCTTTTGTTCATTTGTCATATACTTCTTCTCTTTACTTATTATCCTCACCAAATTATATTAATGCTTTTCTTCTCTTCCAGACTTTGTACTCTAATATGAATATGGATTTTGGTTCTTGTAGGTCACTGTTATATCTCCAGTGTCCAACATCCTATTTCACATAGTAGGCACTCTATAATTAATTTATTTAAAAATGCTTTGAACCTGTCTTTCCATAAAGGACAAATAGTACTTGCTCTTTCTTTTCCACATTCTGTAATATAGATTTAGTATTTTAATTAATGGAATGGAGATGAAAAATGATTGCTGTGTCTTATCAACTGGAGTAGTATATGTTCATGGATAACAATAATGGTAATGTCTTATTTCACAGATTTTAAAAATACCTTTTCTTCTTACATTACACCATCGTTGAAATTGGAAAGCATCTGCAATGATGATAGGCCGTGATCTAATTGGAAACTCTTCTTCCTTCCTTTCTCTCTCCCTCCCTTCCTTTTCTCTCTCTTTCTCTCCCTCTTTTTCTTTCTGGATCACAACAAAGTGATGATATGACTTAGAATTAATATGGACATGTATTTGATTAAAATAACACAGCTACAATTTGTTGAGCTCCTGTAGAATGTTAATATTCATAAAGTCTTATTTTTTTTTCCATTTTACAGATGAGGAAACTGAGGCCTCAAAGTTAAGTAACTCACTCAAAGTTATGTATTTGGCAAATGATGGCCTTTGAATTGCTATTGCTCCAGTCTGAATATTGTGCTCTTCACATAAACAAAAGATGTATCTGTTTACCATATGCAACGTATATCTGGACAGAACTCAAAAGTCACCAGGAATAGAATCATAGTATAATTGAAAGAAAATTTCTTCATTTTGTAAAGGAGAAAAGAACTACAAATAGGTAAAGTGATTTGTTCTAGGTAATAAAACTCAAAATGTACAGACGTGGGACTAGGACAAATTCATGCATATTTATAGTAATAAAAACTACAGAAATGTACAAAGAAAGAAGAAAGATTCCAACTTTAAGACATATAGCATTGGTTCTCTAGTCTTTCAAATAAGATCCAAACATAGGGATTATAATATGGGCATTTCTGAAAGCTTACCTTGAAAATTATTTTGGAAGTCAAAGGAAAATATTGCTTAATGTGTAATTCTTCTAACCCGCCTCCTGCTACCTTTATTATGAGAGGAAGCATTGATATAGAGAACATATAGAAAGGCTTGAAAATATCTACTATGTACTAGGAGTTCATCATGCTTTAACTCGTTTAATATTTTAACTCGTTTAATATTTAATCACAAAGTCTGAACGTAAAAAGTAACTTATCTTTGTTGCTATTTTATAAAAGAGGTTGCAATAATTTAGAGTTCAAGCAACTTACCAAAGGTGAAAAATGGAACAATTGAGGGCTCAGATTCTTCGTCAGGGAAGAGTTAGATCACTCAAACCTCACCTGGCTAAGGTTCTGGCAGATGGCAGAGGTAATACTCAAAGGGTAATGACAGAAGAAGTCAAATATATTAATTAAAATCCTATAACCAATTACCGAAATGAAGACTGTACAAGATTTGCATATTTTTATTTGACTACATATACATGTTTATCTATACATATGTGTTAGATACATGTGTTCATTTAAACACATATGTTTCTTAACCATTGTTTTTCATCTGTCACTTTTCTTTTTTGTATTACATATATGATATTGGTAGTGCAGTTTACAATTTAGTCTTTAGGTCAGAATAATCAGTGGTACTGCTACTGAATTTGAGAAGTAATTAATGCAGCCTGGGATGGATACAATGACTTTTTGAGCTGCCCCTCACTTTGAGAGAAGAATAAAACCTTCTCTTTTAAGAAGGATCGCTATACAGTGCTACGTAGCACATAAAGTTTTTCTGTTGTATGGGAGTCAGAGTGTGAGTATCAGGGAGCATATGGAAACTGAATCAAAGGAGTGGGCTGTGCTCCTTATTTTTTAATTGCCTCTCAGCTCCAAATTCATCCTTTTTGCCTGCTCTGTGAAAACAGATCTGGGCCCTTTGCCGACTGGTATAATATTAAGCTTTGTCAGTAGTGAGTGATGGAGAGGTAATGTGGGAGGAAAGGACTTTGCTTTCCGGTTTTGGAGTGCTTGTTCAGTAGGCTCTCTCACAGCGTGAATAGTTTCTTCATTGATGGCTCCTGCATGGTGGGCAGGTTCCGCAGAATCCAGTACCTTCAGTGTATGTCAGGCAGCCACAGCCAATGGCCAGCAGCTTCCACTTGGGTTGTTTTGTAGTGAAAGGTACCCCTTAGTGATTAGCTTTCACAGAACTCTATAACAACATCCCAGCAAGTTCTGCAAGCTAGGCACCTGAGCAAATTCTCCACCATTCAAGTATGACTATGCCCTCTCCTATAAGGCCTGTATCCAAGCCCTATGGGTAGTGACTGCTTCTTATATCTGCTATTGATATATTTTTTAGATTTCTTTTTATTTCTTGTTTTTTAAATTTTATTTATTTATTTTTTTTGAGATGGAGTCTCACACTGTCGCCTGGCCTGGAGTACAATGGCATGATCTCAGCTCACTGCAACCTCTGCCTCCCAGATTCAATTAATTCTCCTGCCTCAGCTTCCCAAGTAGCTGGGATTACAGGCACTCACCACCACGCCTGGCTAATTTTTTGTATTTTTAGTAGAGATGGGGCTTCACTGTGTTGGCCAGGCTGGTCTTGAACTCTTGACCTCGCGATCCTCCCACTTCAGCCTCCCAAAGTGCTGGGATTACAGGTGTGAGCCACCGTGCCTGGTCTCCTTTTATTTCTTACTAGTCAATCTGTCCTTATTCTGATCCCTTGTTATAGGTAAAAATTCATTATACTAAACTGTGTTCAAATTACTGTGCGGTTTCTCTCATTTTATTAGACTCAAGACTGTCTGACCGGCTGGGCCTGGTGGCACATACCTGAATCCCAGCATTTTGGGAGGCCAAGACAGGCAGATCACCTGAGGTCAGGAGTTCGAGACCACCCTGGCCAATGTGGTGAAACCCCGTCTCTACTAAAAAATACAAAAGTTAGCCTGGCAAGGTGGCGGGCACCTGAGATCCCAGCTACTCAGGAGGCTGAGGCAGGAGAATTGCTTGAACCCATGAGGTGGAGGTTGCAGTGAGCCGAGATCGCGCCACTGCACTCCAGCCTGAGCAACAAGAGTAAAACTTGTCTGAAAAAAAAGACCGTCTGACCTCAATGTCCATCTTTTCTGACCTTTAACCTTTACAGCCACTGTTCCTTACCATTTCACAGACAAGTTAAAACTGATAATGTTGCTCTATTGTTGCTCGGAATATTTTTAAAATGTGTATAATTAATACTTAAGGCAAAAAAACTTTAGAATTTCAGGGTAGGAAAGAACTTGAGAAATTATTTGGTCCAGTATTTTTTTAAAAGATGTTGAAAGCAAGGCCAAAACAACTGCAGGTGGTCCACGCTCAGACACATACTCTGTGATTTTTGTATCACCATTGCTTACCACAGAGTAGATATTTTGTAAATGTGAATTCAATTAAAATGAGTGGATTTTACTTAGGATGTAGTTATTGAGTGTTGTGCCTATAGCTACAGATGGAATGATAATTGAGACAGATATAGTTTTTACCCTCAAGAAGTTTTCAGGCAAGTAGCAAGTTTGGAATCAGAATTATAACTTTAGTTAAACCTATGCCCTTATTATTGTGTGAATTCTGAGTTGAAACTGGAAGTTTTGTTTTCTTTGTGCAGTCTTTGCACTTGTGTCTAAAGCTTTGTAAGAAATATCATGGGTACATGTTTAAACTTAAATAAATGTAACTCTGATATAGCATTACAGCCTTTATCTTCTGGAACATCATTGTTGTTATTGTTACTTCTAAAAGCTCAATTTCCTATGCACAAATATGATTGTTTATAGTTTTACTTTTCATTTATGGGGTCATTATTCAAGAACCCTAAAGTCTTTAGATTTTAATTTTGTAGAAACTTTCTTACTCCACTTTCTAGAATGATGGGTGACAGAAAATAAAGCCATAAACTAGTAAGGTCTGATTGTGAAGTACTTTGAATATTTAGTTTATAAAATTTTAATAATAAACCTTGGCTGAATTGATTTATGAATTCTAATAATCTTTAAAAACCTCAGAGATATCTGTCTTTAGAATATCTTCATAAATATATCTCTTTGAAATTGTTGTTTGTAATAACCTACACCATTTATTTTGTTAATGTTAGTTCACTAATCCTCCGCCTTTGGAAGAGTTGTTAGAATGTACTTGAATCCATTAATTTCAGACAAACTTAAGATGAATTTTAATGGAATGGAATTTTTCTTTTCAATTCTGGGCATAGAGCTAGGAATACAAGTTTTCCACCTTCATAAGTGGTTGTGTTATCTTATATGTCATATAAATATATTTTCCTAGTCACTGGGGAGAACTGTGTTTAGAACATTTCACAAAACCTTATAATGAATTCTACCTTTAAAAGTCCAGAATTATAACAATGAATGTATTTTACACAGATTATTATTTGTCTGATAAAAAGGTTTTTATTGTCTTCTATACCATTCATTAGCAGATATGCAAACTGAAAGAGATCAGTAATTAAGTGGCTTTTACTATAATTTTGCAGTTTTGAAAGAAATTGAAAAGCAAAGGAAAGTGAAAGCTGTTGGGCTCTAAAATTTTTTTAAAATACTATTATTAAATAGTGGATTTGATATTCCTTTGGTTCAAGTAGTAGTTTAACATAAAATCTTAATTTTAACTATTCACTTTGTCTAGTATTAGCATATTTAAATTCACATTAATACTTAAATCATTAACATAAATTTAAATATCTAAAACATCATGAATATTTTTGAAAGTATCACCTTGTCTGCTTCATCTTCTTCCTCTGCCTTATATTTGTGTCCATTACGTGATGATTCTCAGTTTGTAAACTCATTTCCTCTGAAACACCCTTACTCCTTGAGGGTTCAGAATTTCTGCTGACTCTTAAAAGGTCATGCCACACACAAATTCTCTATTTGTTCCTTTGCCTTCGCTGGTCCCTTCAGAGCTCTCTCTTTTTTTCTTTAACTATGATGTTGGAAACGTGCTTACTGTTTTGTTTTTGCTTTTGTTTTTAAATTAAAAAGTACTAGAAGCAAAGTGAAAGAAAAAACTTAAAATCTGTAATAATCAATAAAGGAAACTGCATATAGCAATTTATTGTATTTCCTTCTGTTTTTTCTAGACATTTTGGGGATATAATTAGGATTATACTTTACAAAAAATCAGTGGCATAAAGTTTTTATATTATATTATATTTTTGGCATTTTTTATCAGCGAATTATCTTCAAAAACCTTAATTTTAATAGTGTCATATTTCATCATATAGAATGGCACCTTTTAGTTGCCAGTATAAATAGATTCCCAAGTGACTCCACAGTTTATGAAAGAGGTAGACAGTCTCATAATGAACTGTGGGAACACTGGGGCATGTTGTAGTGCTCTAGGGAAGGCAACAAGCAGAGCCACTGCCCATTACATTCTCTACTGGTGAGACCACAGCCCTCTGCATAATGATTGGCCTGAGAAAGAGATAAGCCTGCCTCAGTAGATTTGTTTATTTAGTGAAAAACAAACAAACAAATAAACAAACAAAGGCAGAAATTTGTCCTATCCCCTAATATGATAATTGCTACGTATATAATCTATAAAAGGAATAATGAAAATATATGATTATATAAATAATTTATGGAATATCCATCCTTCACCTATACAAGTAAATCAATATTATATTTTGATCTTAATGCACTAAGAATGATGCAATCTTTCTTTAAATTCTTTTCTTTATTTAGCCCTCCTCACAAATTTAACAGTGGGGTGATAGCCACCAAAGTGACCTTCAGGTTATCAGTATATCTGGTTTGTTTTAAATGGCCAATCAAGATTAACAGTTAACTGCTCTCAAGAATGTTTAAATTTTCATAAAATCTGAACTCTTTCTTAGAGTAAAAATGTTCATAATAGCAAATATAATATTAAGTTGAGAGGAATTTTCTAGGATGGTGGGTTTTATTTTTTCTCTAGTAATAATGATAGATGGAATGCTCTAACTCAGGTTTATTGCTTTTGGTGATATAATGATGTTGGCCAACAGGCATCCAAGTGGCACAAATCAGTGGAGGTTGATGAGTATTTTAAAGACATTTATTTTGCATATTTTCATACCTCATAATAACAAGGTCTGTGACTGATATTTAGATTTGAAAAACCTTTTTAAAATGAGAAACATTCGTGATTATTTCAGGCCTTAGAGTTCAAAATAGATGTACTACTTTGAAAGCAAAAATTAAATGGAATATTAATGTATCTATTCAAATGATAGAGCAATGTAATGCTTTTTATGAAACGTTATTTGAAATATATGTTTTCTGAGGTAATGTTCTCTGTTTATATAATGGCAATGTTATATTCTTAATAGATATTTGTGCTACTTGGCTCCTACTGAGTATCTTTTATTGAAGTTTACCTAGATACCTAAATTTGCCAATTTGATTTTTTTTCTGGGGGTGCAATCAGATCCTGATTGTAATATCAGTTTAAACCTTTTTTTCGTAACTATTTTGAAGTTGACTTAATGAAGGAAAATAAAAATCACTGCACGTGTGTGGGAGAGAGCAAGAGAGAGATAGCTATGAAAGCTAAGGCAACATTTAAAAATAGAGTCTAATGGTTTATTAAGGAAAAAGAACTAGCCCATAAATGTTAACAAACAATGATAATAACAACTCATGTAGGGCTTTAAAATTTGGTATACATTTATTCTCTATCGTTCTTACAGTGTGCAATAATTTCAACAGGATATATTCATTTGCTTGTTCATTTATTTTTTTTTTGATGCAAGATTCACTTTGGGACCAAACATTTTGCTGCAGAAATGAATCTCTGTTTTTAAGGAATATGGGCAGATTAATATATGTTTAAAAATTTGCTTTTTAACTGGAATTAATTACCATCTTCAGTTAAATGAGAAAAATAATAAAAAGCGAAAGATAAATTTTTGCTTGACTGCTATGTGATCATCTTTATTGCTTGAATTAATTTAGAGCTCTTCTAGTCCGATACTTCTTCTTTTACAGATGAGGATCCCTATGTCCAGAGAGATGGTCTGACTTTCTTAAAAGCTCACTGGAGAAAAAGTTGGGAGTGAGGGATGAGGCCCTTAGGTCCCCAGGTTACTGCTTAGCTAATCCTCTGTGAAGATGCATTTGTTTCCTTTATTTTGTTTATTGAAAGCCCTTGTGTATTTGTAGGTTTCATGCAAGCAGGTACTTTATCACAATAATTTTTTACTATCTATTGGTGATGATATGTGTGGCAAACATAAATATTTTCACTTTCTTGGTTAGGTAAAATTATCATTAAAATTCAAAATTTATAGAGTATTTCCAAAACAGCATCTTTTAAGTATGAAAATAAGAAGTAAGATTTTTGTTTCTGCCATCCAGAAACAAATAGCATTGCCTTTTGATTATTACCACAAATAAGGAACTAAAAATGCTGATGAGGTCCTGTTCTAAATACCACTTGAAAATTTTTAAATGACATCAGGTAAGTCCCTTAAGCTATTAGCACTAACATTTCTTCACTGCAAAAAGGTGATAATAGCCGTCTTCTGGATGTTAACCTTTGACCAACCAACCGTGCACACATTGATTCCTCTTTTATTGGAATATTAAGTTCTTTGATGTGTCTGTGTTCATGAGAGGGCTGAATATTTTTAATATCCCTGTAGGGCTATAGAAATAAGACTGAAAAAGTAGATGAAAATTAATCCTCAGATTGGAATTTTGGCTACTACTGTGAATTTTCCTAAGAATCATTTGAGCAAATGTGACTATTAGAGGTAACCCTAGAGTGGAATTTACTCACCTAAGACTGTGTCTTCCAAAACATGATACCCCAACTTGAAACATCAGCATCATCTAGAAACTTGTTAGAAAGCAAAATCTTGGATCTTACTCTACGTGTGCTCAATCAGAAACTCTAAGGTTGAGGCCCATCTATCTGTGTTTTAACAAGGTTTACAGGTAATTTTGATATATGTCAATATTTGAGAGCCACTGTTATAAACTAAAACAAAAACAAATTAAGATCGACTTATAGAAGTTAAACCTCTCAGACTTAGCAACAGAATTTGTGCTGTATTGGATATATATATATATATATATATATGTATTTTTTGACATTCATTCAGGGAGACAAGAGACTTTGTGTTAAGCCCAGGTGGGTTTTTATCTTAACTTTAATGCATCACTAAAAGTGTTGAAAGAACTCGGGAAATTTGACAGTTTGGATAACCAACGATTAAAATATTGAGAAAAAGCAGAAAGAGGTCATTAAGGAAAGGATGGTTGCTGCTGAGATGTTGGTATCAGAAATCCAATAATTTTTTTTCTGTGTACGAATAAAAGCTAAGAAAGGGTATAAGGCACATGTTAAAAGATTGTAATCATTTGAGGTCACTACTCATGTTCAGCATTTGTTTTTATAAATAAAAGCTTGATTTGGTATGAAAACAATGATCATGAGATTTAGTTTAGTTTTTTTGTGAGATTAAAAGATCAAAGAAGTTGAAGAGATTTACTTCATTACAAAGTTATTAATGCTTTATATACTTTATACTGTAGCAAATTCATTTTTTTTCCTTTGGTAGCAGAAATCGCTTGTTTTTCCCCAAAGAAGATGAGTTATAAAAGAAAGGTACGACAACTTTTGTACTTTTAACATAAAAAGAACAAAATTATTTTTATAGTTGCGGTAGTTTAAAATAAGTTGCTGATATGAGCATTGTGGAAGAATGATATTTAGCAAATGTAGCCACAGTTTGGTTTGAATGTTGCTGGCTGTGTACCAGTGGTTCTCAGAATAGTTGTTTTGAAGAGATGAAGGGCAAAGTGGTGAGTTAGTCAGAATACTCTGGAAGTCTTATATTAAATAACTCATGTTCCTCTATGTTGTGCACCCATAAAGAATAGTAGCCTTAGATTATCTGAAGTCTAACAAAATTTTTCTTTAGGAATGCCTTATTTATATAAAATATTACATATGAATTCAACTTTAATATTATGTATTTCCACAAACATGGAGTAAGAAGAGAAGCTGAATGTTTCACACTGATTTTTGGGAGGTCTCTTTTGTAACTAAGATATCATGAGTTTTTTGTTCTTGTGTTGTTTTACTTACTTGTTGTTTTACTTACCATTTTTTTTTCAAATACTTCTTTCACTTCTCCCAAATCAAACCATAAACGACATTAAGGATGAGGCTGAGAGTCGGAGCGGTCAGAAGGTCTGCCTTGGCCAATCAATAGATACTTGCAAAAAAGACACTTCTGCATATGAAGTCACCTATTGATTGTTTAAAACCGTACTCTTCCTCCTTATCCTTTTGATTCATTATCATTAATGGAGTGAAGTAAGTTTGTTAATATCCAATTTTGGGGGGATGCTTGTTTGTGAAAGAAAATCAAAGTGACTGCTTTAGACCTCTGAACTTGGAAAGCAAGTTGTATGAAAGTAGAGAGCCTCTTTAGTTTGATCTTCTATCAGCTGCTGTCAGTGTCCTTTAGTCTTTGATTAACCCCCTCCTGTCAGCTCCATGGGAAGCACTACACGATCCACGATCTTCTTTTCTTCAGTCCTAGTTAGTGGTCTCGCCAGGGACCTTGCTCAGCCTCAGTTTTTGCCTGCCTTCTTCTTCTGGACATCTTCTTAGATCGTTGGCCTCTGTTGTCGTCCTAAAAGTGCCATCAGTTGCTCTGTCAGGTGTGGTCTAATCAAGATGTTCTTTTTAAGCACCTACATTGTCCCTGAAAACATACTAAATGTAGAGGTAATGTTGAGTCAAGGCAAAATTATTGTAGATGTAACTTATGGATACCTTGAACTTAATACAAAACTTATAGTTTCAACTCAGAATTCACACAATAATAAGGGCATAGGTTTAACTAAAGTTATAATTCTGATTCCAAACATAATACACTTTCAAAATAAGGTACATACCACACAGTGGCAGAAAATAGGATTTCACAAAAGAAATCAAGTCATCTCTCGTGTTCTCTTAGCATTCTTTTTAACATTTGTCCATTTCTCATTATACATTTTCACGATTACTTAATTCATGGCCTAAAAGTATGTTTTACGAGAGCATGGTCTGTGACTGTTTGGTTTGCTGTATGTAGACTCTGAACCCAGTGTCTTGTAAGTGCTTCCAAAATATAAGTTGAAGGAGTTCTGAAAAAAGATACATGACTGAGAAATGGAGAGTCCTGAAAAACTTTATCATGTGATGTAAGGTTAGTTTAAACGGAGCTTAGAACTATAGTAATATGTGGAACTGTAGGTATTATATAAATAGACAGGAGGTTGGCTGACAATCCCAACGAGGGAAGCAGCATGAACACAGGGAGTAAGATCAGCATGTAAGGAGTGTTCTGACCTAGCTTGGACAGAGCATTCCTGTGAGCAATAGTAGAATGTGTAGTCACACAGGAATAGTATAGGAGTAGATAGGCATAGTAGAATGTGAAAATACAGTAGACACGTGAAGCGGACAGAAGATGAAGGACATGGATCAATGGTATCCTGCAACTGGTTTGAACTGGTTCACAAGACCCTATTTTGCACAGCCCTTCCTACCTTCATGGAACCAGCCATGGTGAGACTATGGAAATAGGTAAATAATACAAATTAAAGCTCTTTTCGCTGCCCCAACCTCCCACTCCCATAGAACCACTTGTTGACACTTGTAACCAAATCACGGTATTAGATATTAGGCTTTAGAGGTGGTACTTGCTTCTAGGTTCAAATAAGAGATAGCAGAATAAAACGAAAATATTTGTAAGATTAAAATCCACAACTTAGCACCATGACAGTGTAGAACTATTGCAATAAATAGAATCTAAAAATACTGAAACTAGTAATTTCAGTTAGAAAATAGCATGGTAAAATGGATGGTTTGGGAATATTTGCTTGTTCTGCCACTCTTCGACAGATTTATCTCTTAAGTTCCATCAAATTATTGAAAGTTCTCTCATTCCCAGAAAATCAGCTGCTTTTAGTAAAAATCTGAATTCTGTGGAAAACTGTGACAAGGAATTTTAAAATTGTATCTGTTTTTGTATTTCATATTTACATTTCTCCTTATGATATAAGGAAATGAAACACTTTCCTATATAAATAACACATTATAAAAATTGGGTAATATAAAAATTGTAAAAGAGAAAGCAATCTAACATAAAAGATAGCCATTTTTAACATTTTGTATTGCTTGTCTAGGGACAGTCTAATAATTTCAATTTCTATTTTTTCTTTCATTTTTCTTTGTAGCACTTACCACTTTCTAACAAAATACTTCATATTTTTGTTTACTTTTTCTTTTTCTTCTTTAGACTATAAGCTTCATGAGGGCAAGGATTTTTTGTCTGTTTGCTTATTGCAGTATCGCTGGCACCTAACACAGTGTTGTATATAATAGAAAAATATTTGACTATGAGTATAGTTTCATAAATGAATATTTTAACCTAATATTATGAGTATTTTTGCACATAAAATGTAGATCTGTATCATCATTTTAGTAGCTATGCAATATTCTACTACATATGTATTCCATATATATAATTGACACACATGCATATTTCACATATATACACTTAGAAATGAAATATTTGAGTTAAAGTTTATAAACATTTCTAAGTCCTTTAACAGCACATAGATTTTTACTGTTTATTTATTTATACATACCCAAATTGGATAGGGTCAATCTTGTCAATGTTTAATAAACCGATATCATTTTAATATTTATTTTTTCATTACCAGTGAAACTGAAATTTTCATATTCTCATTGCACAGTTGTATTTCTTCTTTTGTTAATTGTTCATGTCTCTTTAAAATTTTTGAGCTAGTGTTTGTTTATTTGTAATCTGAATATATTAAATCTTCATAATTTGTATTGCATCCTTCACCCTAACATTTTCCATTTGTCTTTTAATATTTAAGCTCATTTTTTGAAAACATTTTTGGTATTTTGGTTTTGTTTTCTTGTTTAGTTTGGTTAATCAAAAATTTTGTGTTTATGTAATTAAAACTTTCAATCTTTTCCTTTCAGATACTGGGGTTTTGTAGTAAGGTAATATAAATGCACTTATATTTTTCTTCTGATTTTAGGATTTTATATTTTACCTTATTTCTTTAATACTTTTTTTTGTTTTTTTTTTTTTTGAGACGGGGTTTTACTGTCTTGCTGTCACTCAAGCTGGAATGCAGTAGCTAAATCATAGCTCACTGCAGCCTCAAACTACTGGGCTCAAGAGATCCTCCTGCCTCAGCCTGCTGAGTAGCTAGGACTATAGGCATGCACCACGAATCTCTGGACCTCAAGTGATCCTACTGCCTTGACCTCCCAAAGCACTGGGATTATAGGTGTGAGCCACCACATCTGGACCTTTAATTCATTTTAAATGATTATAAATGAATTTTGATATGTTATGAGAAAGGCTTCAATATTTATTTTGTAATTTCAGACATTTCCTGACTATGACCTTGAAATGCCATTGTTAGCATATCCTAAATTTCCCTGTATACTTGACTCTGTTTCTTGTTCTATATTAATTTCATTCAATTATTCATTCAGTCACTCATCTAATAAAAATTATTGGATATTGTTGTGTGTGAGGCACTAGGCTAGTTAAATGGTGTTGGGACAACTAGCTCCATCCCCAATTAATCCAAGGCTCTTTTCAAAATTCTACCTAGTTCAACCTTGCTTGGCCTAATCTAGTTCTGTCCAGTTTATTTCAGTGAACTCAGATTTTTTTTTAAGACCTTGCCTTCGATCCTAAGATTAAGTAGTACAGAAGTAGAGGTGAAAGTGAGAATAAAAACCAATGGGGAAAAGCAATGGGAATGTGGGAAGAACCCAACAAGGAAAAAAGTGAAATTTCTGAGCTGGTTTTAAGATTGGACTAAGGCAAATAAAACAATGATTTTTCTCTTACTTTAAAGTCTTTAAATAGCCCTGAAAAGTGAAATTTATATTCAAACTCTGTGAGACTTAGGAATAGCCCTAAGTGATATTTTTGAAAAATGTGCTGTTTCACAATGTACATTATTCAATTTATTTTGGAGAAAAATGAAGGCACAAGTAGAAAAAAAATTAACAACATGAAATTAAGAAACTAAGAAAAAGCAGATTTTGCATTTATGGAACTTACCAACTAACAATTGAGAAGTCAGAAATAACAAATATAGAACTATGGGTACAGTAATAGAAACAGGTAACTGGTTTCATATAGAAGCCCATGGAGGGAATGGGCAAACTTTCTGGAAAAGGTGAAACTTGACATGGGTCTTCAACTTTCAGTATGAGGTCTATGGAAGAGAGAACGTTGAATGTCGTGTAATATAGAATATTTCTTTAGGTAGGTGCCCAGGGAATGAATTTCAGAAACGTAAATAACTTGAGCACATGTTAAGAAATATTAAAAATATATATGTATTGTGCTGTGAAATAGTTCTGTTATGTAACTGGTGGGAAAGGAGGCTAAAAATTACAGTCTTGGGTTATTTCTTCGAATACTCTGTGTGGAAGACTCTATTGGCAATCTACCCCATATCCATTTCAATCTGTTTTTCTTATAAATGGAACCCCATTTTTGTTCACTGAAATGATGTACCAAAGAAAAATGTACAGTTTCAAGACTTTGGGGGGTGGCCATGCTACACAATTTTTTGTGTTTTCTTTATTTGAACAAACATTTCTTACTATTTTTCCTAAGTTAGGCACTGGAGATACGGTAATAAAATAAAACAAAAAGAACAGACACAGTCTCTGATGTGGATAAACTTAATTTTCTAATGGAGCAAAGGGATGACACTCAACACATCAGAAAAAGAACCATACAAAATATATAATATGGTATATGGTGATAAGTAACCTGGAAAGAATATCAAACAGGAAAAATGTTTTACTTTTAAATAGTGTGATCAATGAGAGTGGGCCTCACTGAAAAGAGAACATTTGGTCAAAGACTTAAAGGTAAGAAAGTGCACTGCACCCTGTTGATTTCTGGGGAGAGAGAATTCAGGGCATAAGGGAGACGAGGTACTAAAACTGAGTCAAGAATGTGCTTACTGTGTTCAGAGAATTGCAAGCACAGTAGGAAAGGAAGACAGAGAATAATTATTAAGAGGTAGATGCTCTAGAATCTTGTAGGCATTTTACTCTGTGAGAGTGAAAGCCATTAGAAATTTCAAGCTAAGAAATGACAAGCGTTGACATGACTTTTAACAGGATTTCTCTAGTGGTTGCATTGATAGTAGACTGTACAGGGTCAAAGTTGATGTCAGAGAAGCAAGTAACAAGGCTGTTAGAGTCATCATGTGAGACATGATAGTGGCTGAACACAGGGTAGTAATAGGAAGGTGGGGAGAAGTGGTCAGGGTCTGGGTATGCTGTATTTTGAAGGGAGGTTTCTGGAATATTACATGTTAAAATGTGAGAAAACTTAGGACTTGAAAATGCTGAGCGTTTGTACTAAGATAATGATAAAATGTTATGGCTACTAATTGAGAAATTAAGATAAAAAAGATTTGGGAAAAAATGTGTTTTCTGTTTGTTTCATTGTTTGTTTTCCTAATGGGTGTAGAAATCAGAAATTTGTTTTCTGACTAGAAAATTTGAGAGTTATCAGACATTCATGTAGAGTTGTCAAACTGGCATTTGGGTTTAGACAGGGGAAAATTCTTGACTGGAGATATATATTAGCTACTGTTAGCATAAAAACAATTTTAAAGCTTTGAGACTGCACAAGATGATCACAGGATTTGGTGGAGAGAAGAGAAGAGAGGAGAGGAGAGGAGAGGAGGGGAGGGGAGGGGAAGGGAGGGGAAGGGAGGGGAGGGGAGGGGAGGGGAGAAGCAGAGTCCCGGGGCTTTCCCATGTCAAGAGTTCAAGTTGGAGAGAGGGTATTAACAAAGGAGATTTAGAAGGATCAGCCAGAGACATAGGAAGAGAGTGAAGACAGTGGGCATTCTGGATGTCATGTGAAGAAAGTTTCAAAGCAGATAGACACATTAATTATTTCAAATGCTTACTTGTAACTCAAGTGAAAAGAAAACTGAAAATGTCTGCTGGATTTGGCAATGTGGAGATCATCAATGAGCTTGACAAGAAGCGTTTTGTTGGTGTGGTTGGGAATTGAAACCTGGTTTGATTGTGGTTAAGGCAAAATGACAACAAAAATATCTAAAGCAGTTATAATATACAAGTCATTCTTTGAAGGAATGCACAATAAATAAAGAGAGGTATGGACTTGAGTTAAAAAAAAAAAAAAACTAAGGTAGAGAAATGATGGCATGTTTACTTGCTGATTGGAAATAATCAGAGATGGAGAACAACATTCTCTCATGGTTGAGATGGAATGAGATCTTGTAAACAAGAAAACATTTTGGCAAAATATACAACCTTGAAGCAGGTAGGAGTAAATATGATGATGGAAACTTATAGACATTTTCTATTGCTTGCTTCAGGTTTCTCAGTGAACTGTGAAGCAAGGTCATCAGCTGAAAGTGAAGATGTGGTGTGGAGGCATGGAGGCTTAAGGAGACACCATATGAAATAGTCCTTGGGCAGTGGAGAAAGGAATGCAGCAGGAACGATTGCTGGGCAGCATGCAGGACCTCCTCCATTCTTTCTTGCATAAATTGTAGATGCAGTGATGAAGACTATAGCAAGCTTGCAATCACACCAAAACAAATGTGAAAACAAAAGCTTCATATGAATGAACAGAAAAGAAACTTTATTTTCTTTCATGTTTTGGAGCCATTCTACTTTTCCTTTACTAACTTCTGACTTCATGATATGTGAAAAAAACACATTATTTTAGTAATCCTTAATAGTCAGGTATCAGTTTTATGTGCTCTTAAACTATCCTAACATATACTTCACGTTTGGACTTATTTGTTAGATGAAGGGGAGCCACTGAAGTTTTTGAAGACAAATGTGACATGACTAGTACTGAGATTTAGAAGATGACTCTAATGTGGCAGATGGATTTTCCCAAAGTATACATTACCTCTATTCCTTGATAACACTTTCTTTGGCTTTGCATCAAAAGCCATTTGCTACCTAATGTAGAAGCTATTACAGCTTGTGCCAAGAAGGAGAGTTATTCAATCAAAACTCATTGAAATATGTTGTTATCAGGCTGGTGTTTTCTGCTGTGAAATTATTAGGTGAATGCAGTGGTGTCAAAGATTGTTTGAGAACAAATTGCTGTAGGCCTTCAAATTTATAAAAGTGGAGTTTAGATTCCCACTGTGGATTTTGGGCTCCCTGTCAATGTTCTGATGTAGACAACTGTCAGAGTGAGGATAGGCTTTTAAAATAAGATAAATTATCTATGTTCATCATTAAAGGCCTCAAATTCATTTTGAGTTGTTTGATACGTAAATCTTTTATATAATCAGTTCTTGCTGTAATAACAAAGATAGATTTTTAAAACTTGAGATTATTTTGGAGTTTTTTTAAAGGTTAGCAAGTAATATTTTTATTAATTTTATTAAAATTCTGTCAGATATTCTTCAACTCTGGGGCACATGCCACAGGTATATGTGATGGCGTTCTGGAAGAACCTGAATGCTTAATGCAAACCCAGTACATCTTCCTATACAATCAATTTATTTCATGGCAGTAAATTTAAATACATTTCTGTTCAAAATAACCAATCTTTTTATTAAGTAGTAAAATGCAAATTCTTATAATTTTGATGATACGTGGAAGAGAATTTTAAAAATAAAGATATCTAAAGTTAAATTCCTAGATGCCTCTTTTTTATTGACCATTTATTTTTGTATATTGATATTTTGTGACAGGCATTGTACTAGATGAGAAGAATAAAGCATCAGATAAGGAAAACAGGCCTTAATAATAAAAGTCACATCTATTTTGTGAAAGACGGAAACAGGAACTCAATTTACTGAGCACATACTAAGTGCCAGTCACTGTGGGCCATAGCTTTGACACATTTTACATCCTCGGCTCCATTGCTTAGTGTAATCTGCTACACTGCTTAGTGTAGGGCCATGCAGCTGGCAGGCTAGCAATAGATGAATATCTCTCTTGTTAAAAATATAGTTGAAGGGATTTCAAAATGATTATAAAGTAGGCAGGCTCTTGTTGAATAGTCAACAGTAAACTATATTTAAAATGTATTCATGCAACTTGAATATTGTAGCACCTGGAAATATCAATATAATTAAACTTCAGTCTAGATTTTTACCTTGAGCTTTTAGGCAATGAACCTTTAAGAAATTATTAGCATTAAGAGAAAATTGGATGCAAGATGTAAACGATAAGGAGTTATCTGCTTAAATAACTCAGAATAATTACTTCAAGATACATTATGTAAATTTTTGTTTTTTAATCTAGAGATAGATTATTTAGTTTGTGAACTATCCTGGCTTCATTAAAGCCATTTTCTCCAACTTCTCTTTTTTTTTTTTTTGACTTACAAATATTTCTCTAATTTCTACCAGCTTTTCTTCAGAAAGTCCTACAAAAGTTTGAAGAGGAAGGACATTGAAATTAGTGACTAAAAGGAAGTATTTTGTGGATGTCATGTTTTGAATGCTCAAATAACATATATATGGAAACTTATGTTGGTTCCATGGTTTTTTGTATTTGTTTTTGGTCTTTTTCTCAATTCCTTAGCTTTTGTGTCACCTTTTCTATTTTTAGGAGATGCATTGTGTCATAATGCATATTCAGAAGAAAATCCACTTAAATGATAACTTCTTTAGTGTGGGAAGGTAGATGATTTTATTATATTACCTTTGTTTTTCAATACTTTCAAATTTTAAATGGTGAGAATTGTATTAATTTTATGAACAAAAATGTTTAAAATTTTAAAATAAGTCTTGTGTTAATGGAAAATAAACTCTGTAAAATATTGCAAAGAGATTTTTCTGAGCCAATATGAATTACTGCATTCCAGAGAAAACACAAACCCAAGAAGCCTTGAATAAGGGGTCCTCAGACAATCAGGTTATAGTTTGGTTTTATACATTTTAGCATGACAGTATCAGAAGTGTCCAAACTAGAGCAACTCCACCTTGAATAGGAGCTGGGTAAAATAAGGCTAAAACCTACTGGGCTGCATTCCCAGATTGTTAGGCATTCTAAGTCACAGGATGAGACTGCAGATTGGCACAACATACAAATCATAAAGAGCTTGCTGATAAAACAACTTGCAATAAAGAAGCCGACCAAAACCCACCAAAACCAAGATGGCCATGAGAGTGACCTCAGGTCGTCCTCATTGCTACACTCCCACCAGCGCCACGGCAGTTTACAAATGCCATGGCAACATCAGGAAGTTGCCCTATATGGTTTAAAAGGGGAGGCATGAATAATCCACCCCTTGTTTAGCATATAATCAAGAAATAACCATAAAAATGAGCAAACAGCAGCACTCAGGGCTGCTTTGTCTATGGAGTAGCCATTCTTTTATTCCTTTACTTTCCTAATAAACTTGCTTTCCCTTTTCGGCTCGCCCTGAATTCTTTCTTGAATGAGATCCAAGAACCCTCTTTTGGGTTCTGGATATGGACCCCTTTCCTATAACAACAAGAGTTACAAACAAGGATATAAATCAATACATGGAAAGTATAAGTTGTTTCAGGCAGAAAAGGTGAGTCATCTGGAAGAATGCCCTTACAGGGCATTCTTGAGTTGACAATTTGTTGAGAGGGTTAAGCTATTGTATAAAGACTTGAAGTCAATAGAAAGGAATGCTTGAGTTAAATAAGGAGACTGAGGGGTGGCCACCCCCTCCCCCACCGACAAGGCCCTTATTATGTAGATGAAGTCTCACAGGTAGCAGCCCTCAGAGAGAATAAATGGTGAATGTCTCTTTTCAGACCTTAAATATATCAGAATCTCAGCTAGAGATTCTGAGAGGAGAGATTCTGATCTCTCCTAAATCCAAAAATGGCCTAGAAAGGGAAGGCATGGCTGCATTAATGGAGATTCTCCACAGAAGCAAATTTCCCTAACAAAAGATGGCTTTGCAGAACCATTTCAAAATATGTCAAATAAATATATTTGGGGGTAGGATATTTTGATTTCCTTCAGGGTCTGCTGTCATGTGATGCTATACTAGAGTGAGTTCAAAAAGCAAGCCACCTTATACAGATTTATTTTTTAAAAATTTGATTTTATTCTCTGTAGGATGTGACTTAATCTTTGCCTTGCATGGTCTTAGGTTTTGTTGATAATTTGGTGTCTTATTGCCACAAAGAGTCTATTTCGTCAGTCTTAAGATCTCTATTTTAATCTTAATGCTGGTTAGTTGTGCCTATACTCCAAAAGGAATGGGATATAAGGAGACACTTCTGACCTCTCTTCCCATCATGGCCAAGAATTCAGTTTTTCAGGTTTCTCTAGGGACTTGGCCTTGGCCTTGGCCAAGAGGTGGTCTTTTTAGTCAGTTGAGGGGCTTAGGATTTTACTTTTGGTTTATACTTGGAAAAAAATAATTAAGGTATACGACTTTAATTTTCTGGTAGATACATCTGGGTAAAAAGTACAAATTTCAAACAATATTAGATTTTTTAGAAATAGTATCAAAACATCAGTTAGTATATCACAGAATTAACCACTGTTTTGATGCTCAGTGACAGCAACATTTATGGATTAATACATACAAAACCCTGAGAGTGTGGAATAAGTAGTAAAAAATATCATTTGCACGTGAACAGATCAGAATTTCCATCTATCTTAGAAACCTGAGTGTTTCCCATGACACAAGAAGTTCCTAAACTAGACCGTTCTTTTCTTTAAACAACACATTGCTGACATTTTTACAATAAAGATTACTTCTATATTGCTAGAGATAAATATCTCTATGAAAAGTTGTAAACTTACTTTTTGTAATATAATTTGAAAAAAATCTTGTATTTCTGGAGTTTTATGAATGTATTGTCTATAAGAAAAAGCATATAAATAAATGCAGCAATTGAAATTTTTCAGTGTAGTATGTCCTTTGTGTAGTATATTTGTTGTCAGTAAATATCATTAATTAGTAATTTATGTTAAGATTTACCGTGAGGCTTTGCTGATGCTTCTATAAGTACCAGGGCATCTATATTTACAGATTTAGTAGTTAGAATATAATGTTAATTTTATATTTATATATTTTTAAAATTAAATATATATGGATTTTTTTTCTTAGAGAAAGTGGATCTTGGCCCTTATTTTAAGGCAAGATTCTCTTTGTAAGTAGCATGGAAGAAATTCAGTCTATAATGACATGAATATTTGAGATAGATGACTTTTTAAAAATTAACTTGATGTATATAATCTTCAGTACATTGATTTCTTGGTCTATAAAATAAGGTCTTGAGAGGAGGACTGGAGGATGAACTGAATAATATTACTTGAGCCCACTGTCTATTTTTACAGGATTGTACATTTCTGAGGAACAGTCGAAACTGGGTATGGACTTGTGCTTTTTAATATTTCTCTAAGTTTACAAATTGGTTATCTGATAGCTTCTTGCTCTCATGAAATACGTATTTTCCTTCCCCAATAAACAGACTTTTAAAAATTGATATAATTTAAGTTGTTATTGCTAGAAAACATATTCTAAAGCATTGCCTATATAATATTCTAACATTTGGTAAATTTATACATAAGTAAAATTAAGACAAACAAGTAAATTAACGAATTAATTAATAAACAGGATCTTTTAAAATTCCCAACACAAAGAAATGATAAGCGTTTTAGTGCTGAATATACTAATTACCCTTAATCTGATCATGGTATATTATATGTATCAAAGCATCACTCTGTATCCCATGAATAGGTGCAATTATATGTCAATCAAAAAAGAAAATTAAAAAATAATAAAACTCTTTAAAGGTGCATGTGAAACATTTTTAGTCTACTAACTGAGCCACATAGTCCAGGAACTGGTTGGTCTGTTTTTTGTTGTCAGTGTTGATCAGCCAGACCAGACACAGAATCCAAACATTCAGGGTGGACATGATCCCTTTGCGACAATATTATTTGTTCTATGTTCCTATGCTTGAGTAAAAGGAATAAGAGAGACTATGAGAAATGGAGATGCAAACAGTGAGGTAGAATACCACAGATGATAGAATAAAATGAGAGAAGGAAAAAGATGAAGCTAGAATATAATGAAAACAACAAAAACATGGAAAAACGTAGTTATCATTTAATATTCAGAAAGGTGTAAAATATTAATTTAAAAAATATTTAACCTTCAGATTAATTTATATGAATTTGTTATAATGGAGAAAATACGCTTTCTTTACTAATGCAGGAAAATATATAAAGGGAATTATATTTAGAACCCTGGAGCCATGTAGAAGGTCATAACTTGGAACAAAACAATATGGTTAAAAAGATAATGCAGGCAATGAATTACTATAGGCTAAACACAGAGTAGTGGACAGGGAAAACAGTGATTAGTATTAAATACCAAAGCAAATGTCTTGGTGTCAAAACGTGTAACATTTTGATTAAGAACGTGGACTCTGGAGTCAGACTCCTCGCATTTCAAATATAGGCTTTATCACTTACAAGCAGTATAATTTTGTACAACTTTTGTACCTCATTTCCTCATTTGAAAAATGAAGATGATAATAATGGAACACAAACTTAGAGGATTTTTAGGAGGATGTAATGTGTATTGTATATGATTGTGTATGTGACTATGTATAAGAAAATATTCCACATAGGTGTGTGCTTTTGCATGTACATGTGATAGTATATGTGTGTGTGATAGTGTATGCATATATTATTGTGTATGTGATCATGTGAATACATATATATTTGAGCATGTATATGTTTTCCTGCCCATGTTTATGAGTATGTGATTGAGTCGAAGTATGTGATTATAATTGTGAATGTGATTATGAATTTATGTTTATGAGAGTATGTGCATGTCTATGTAATAGACTTACATATGTGCCTGTGAGGATATGAGTCTGTGTAAAGTACTCAGAATGCTTGCACACAGTAGGTGCTCCCTAGAAGCTAATTGTAGCTACAAATGGTAATTGCATTGAAAGGGAGGGAAGAAATGGAGGAAAAACAGGCTGAGAATATTTTAACAACAGAATGACTTTGAGTAACATTAGCACACTTTTGTTCATGTTCAGAGGGGTGAGGGCTGGTTTGGACAATTAGTGGTGAGGAACTAATTTAAAAGCTGCTAAAAAGAAGGGAAAGAGGCACAAGGTAACACCTCAGAGGCAGGTGAATATTAGACCCAGATATAATCAGATCATAAATCTATGAATAAGTAAGTGACTTAGATCTCGCCAAAAAATTTCCTTGATATGACAAAAGGTATTTCCTTTACCCCAATTCCTCTAATGCAATTTGTAAGTGTTTATTGAAGTTCTCTTGATTTTGCCAGTGTTTTTCTATGCATCTGTATGGTCATGATTCAAAAACATTTAGGTTACATGGACCTAGGGGGAAGCTTCTGTAATTTTTTCAGCAGTGCTTTAAAATTTTGGAGGTTTTTTCCCCTTTCTGATATTACATTTAAAAATTGCTTTTTTTTTTTTTTTATTAAAACAATTATGGGAGTTTACTCTGTTGGCTTTTCAGCTATAGAGTTAACTTTGGCCAGTATTTCTTCAATGTTTGCACTAGAAGAGTAAATATGCAAGTTAAATATAAAAAGGGTAATGATAACTATTTTTGTTTCTTCTATTTGCTGTTGACTTTGCATATTAAATATTATCTACATTCTAGATGCAGAAGCTCATTCTGTCAACACATAAAAATGCACCCCATTGTGCCTTTACAGCACAAATTTCTTTCATCCTGTTGTAATGCAAATTAAAGAATAAATTCTCTATTCCATAGAAACTCTGTAAAAGAATTCAAATACATTTAATAGGCGTATTTACAAAGACAACCACTGAGAAGGAAGTCATTGCACTGATATACCTTATGTTGGCTAAATTTTTAGATTTCTAAAACGTATTCAATTCATTGACCAACTAGCTTACATATTAGTCCTTCCTCGGTAGTATTAGCCTCTTAATATTTTAATGAACCATAAAGATTTGTGATTATTTAAACAGCCTCCTTTTGAAGAACACAAAATATTTCTGCAAATCCCCTAAGCTCTGTACTATTCTCATGAAGTCTGGAAAATACGAAGCATTAATATTTTCATGTTAATGCTGGGAAAGGAAATCAACTTGAAGTAGAATGACTTGACCAAGGTATGTAGTCAATTAGTGTGTATATTAGGAAATAAATATAATGTGTGTGTATGTGTGCATAAATGGGTTAAGCATGATTCAATAGATAATTGACATATTCACATTATCTGTCACGTTAATTTTTTAAGAGTCTCATCACTAATATTAGGGAGTAGTAATTGAGCTTTGAATGTCAGTCTCTGGAGTTATAAAGAAATTGCTATAGAGAGCAAGAGGGTCAGATTTCTCCTGAGTGGGCTTAGGATTTATCTAGGAAATGAAAAGATACATTGGAAAATATAGCTCACATCGTGAGTTAGCATGTACTAAGTACGAAACAGGTGGTAGAGCCAATGAAGGTCACCAGAATTTAGCAGTGAGAAGTTTAAATAAACCAAAGTAATTTGTGGAATGTCTGATTAAAACAGGTAAAAATAAGATAGTTCTCAAAGGAAAAGTAAGACCTAGAGAAGAATTGACAAATAGATTTCAACTGAAGTGACAATTCTAATTAATAAGTAGTGGCTTCCTAGAGTCATGTTAAAGATTGTGAGACCATATACATATAATAAAATATTGCCTTTATTGGCAGAAAAATGGGATTGTAGAGTGAAGTTCTTATTTGAAGTTAACATATTACTTCTTTCTAGTTCTCCCTTAAAATTTAAGGCATAAGACTTGCCCATGGAGAGATGAGGACAAAACAGATCTTTATCTCACCAGTTGCATGGAGAACCTCAGGATTCACAATTATTTGAGTCGGGAAACAGAGAGAAAGATTTGAAAAATAGCGTGCTCTACTGGCGTTTGAGCAGAGAGGACAAGAATAAGAAGAAGTGTGCACTCCTTACAGGCAGGTGAACTCCAGAGAGAGAGCAACAGTCAACATTCTTGGCCAGACATGAGGATTGCCCTTTATCTCAAACTCACTGAGCAAATGAGTTTTTCCACTGTATAGAAGAAGGAGTAAACAGGGGGTCAGAGAAAATAACCAAAGTTTGTGTTTGTTTATTTGTTTGTTTTTGCTATTATTCCCTCTATTATTCTCAAGTGCGCGCGCACACACACAGAGAGAGAGAAAGAGAGAGAGAGAGAGTAATGACTGTCATCCTGTTATATTTTTGAAAGTTTGTTGCATTAGGACCTGGGTTCAAATGACCTACAACACTGAAAAATCTGGGGACCTTAAGCAAATCACCAAATGCCTCTGAGGCTCAATTTGTTCACCTGTGCATTAGGTGCCTTGCTTTCCTTACAGAATTTTGTGAGGTTAAAATATAACAATGGTAGGCTGGGCACGGTGGCTCACGCCTGTAATCCCAACACTTTGGGTGGCCGAGGCGGCAGATCACAAGGTCAGGAGATCGAGACCATCCTGGCGAACATAGTGAAACCCCGTTTCTACTAAAAATACAAAAAATTAGCCGGGCGTGGTGGCGGGCGCCTGTAGTCCCAGTTACTCAAGAGGCTGAGGCAGGAGAATGGTGTGAACCCAGGAGGCGGAGGTTGCAGTGAGCCGAGATTGCGCCACTGCACTCTAGCCTGGGCTACAGAGCCAGACTTTGTCTCAAAAAAAAAGGTACATCGGAAACTTTACACGTTTAAGTAATCTTTTAAAACATATCTGCTACACTTAAAGTGGATAGAATAACCTTTATTATCTTATCTCTAAGAAATGCCATTTCCTGTAGGAACTTAAACCCCAATCTGTATCCACCTCAGAACCATCCTCTATGTTTGCAAAGATCACTAACAATGGTATCTCCAAATTATCATCGACTAGTGCTGCTGGTTGCATAGCCAGTGGGCTTTTTAGCAACAGTTATTGATGATAATTTGTATACATGATTGTCTGTGATCCTTCCCGAACATAGTAGATTAAAGAAAAATGCAAGTTTACAGGAGTCAGTTGCGCTTAGCTGAGTATTAGTGTATGCAACAGTATAACATAATTGGAGTTTGCTTTTGGTAGCTATGTTCTCTTTTTTTAACTAAAGAAAAATATTTGCATTTTATGAGTGCTAATCTTAGTGGGAAGTCTTTACTGGCTATATATCATTATTTGATGGGCTTAGAGGATATAACTTATGTAAGAAGTTATGTATTAGTGTTGGAATGGAAAATATAGCTCATTTGTGTGTTTCATAGCATACTTGCTACTATCCGTATGGGTGACATTAAAATGTCGGTTTATCAACTCCGGACTGCTTTCAACCCTGAGCTGTATATTCTTTTAACAACTAGCCTTTATTCACACCTCTATTTTTAGTAGATATTGTTTAATCTTGAAGAGTAAAAAACCATAACACAGTCCTTATTCTTGAATACAGTTTGAAAACACATTCCTGTGAAAAAACTTACTCTTTCCTAAAGTATACTTTGGACACTGAAACATTGACTTGGAAACAGATTAATAATTGGCATTGTGTTGCCCTTACAAAGAATTGTTTTGTAACTAAGTATGACAATGTCGATTGTTAATGTGATTTGGCTGTGTCCCCACCAAATCTCAACTGGAATTGTATCTCCCAGGATTTCCACGTGTTGTGGTTGGAGGGACACGGGGGAGGTAATTGAATCATGGAGGCAGGTCTTTCTCATGCTCTTCTCATGATAGTGAGTAAGTCTCATGAGGTCTGCTGGGTTTATCATGGGTTTCCGCTTTTGCTTCTTCCTCATTTTCTCTTGCTGCCACCATTTAAGAAGTGCCTTTCACCTTCCACTAAGATTTTAAGGCCTCCCCATCCATGTGGAACTGTAAGTCCAATTAAACCTCTTTTTCTTCCCAGCCTCAGGTATCTCTTTATCAGCTGCATGAAAATGGACTAATACAGTAAACTGGTACCAGTAGAGTGGGGCGTTGCTGAAAAGATACCTGAAAATGTGGAAGTAACTTTGGAACTGGGTAACAGGCAGAGACTGGAACAGATTGAAGGGCTCAGAAGAACACAGGAAAATGTGGGAAAGCTTGGAACTTCCTAGAGACTCGTTTTATGGTTTTGCCCAAAATGCTAATAGTGATATGGACAATAAAATACAGGCTGAGGTGGTCTCAGGCAGAGATGAGGACCTTGTTGGGAACTGGTGTAAAGGTGACTTTGTTATGTTTTAGCAAAGAGACTGGTGGCATTTTGGCCCTGCCCTAGAGATCTGTGGAACTTTGAACTTGAGAGAGATGATTTAGGGTATCTGGCCAAAGAAATTTCTAAGCAGCAAAGCATTCAAGAGGCGACTTGTGTACTGTTAAAGGCATTCAGTTTTAAAAGGGAAACGGAGGATAACAGTTCAAAAAATTTGCAGCCTGATGATGGAGTACAAAAGAAAAACCCATTTTCTGGGGAGAAATTTGCATAAGTAACAAGGAACCTAATGTTAATCTCTAAGACTACGGGGAAAATGTCTCCAGGCCATGTCAGAGACCTTCATGGCAGCCTCTCCCATCACAGGCCTGGAGGTCCAGGAGTAAAAGGTGATTTCGTGGTCCAGGCCCAGAGTCCCCATGCTGTGTGCAGCCTAGGGACTTGGTAACTTGTGTCACAGCCCCTCCAGCCATGGCTGAAAGGGGCCAATGTACAGCTTGGGCTGTAGCTTCAGAGGGTGGAAGCCCCAAGCTTTGGCAGCTTCCGTGTGGTATTGAGTCTGCAAGTGCACAGAAGTCAAGAATTGAGGTTTGGGAACCTCTGCCTAGGTTCCAGAAGATATATGGAAATACCTGGTTGCCCAGGCAAAAGTTTGCTGAAGGGGCAGGGCCCCACGGAGAACCTCTGCTAGGGCAGTATGGAAGGGAAATGTGGGGTCAGAGCTCCCACACAGAGTCCCCACTGGGACATTGCCTAGTGGAGCTGTGAGAACAGGGCCATTGTCCTCCAGACCCCAGAATGGTAGATCCACCAACAGCTTAAACTGTGCACCTGGAAAAGCCACAGGCACTCAACTCCAGCCTGTTAAAGCAGCTGGGAGGGAGGCTGTACCCTGCAAAGGCACAGGGGTTGAGCTGCCCAAGACCATGGGAACTTACCTACCTCTTGCATCAGTGTAACCAGGATGTGACACCTGGTGTCAAAGGAGATCATTTTGGAGCTTTAAAGTTTGACTGCCCCGGCCGGGTATGGTGGTTCACACCTGTAATCCCAGAACTTTGGGAGGCTGAGGTGGTTGGATCATGAGGTCAGGAGATCCTGGCTAACACGGTGAAACTCCATCTCTATTAAAAATACAAAAAAACATTAGCCAGGCATGGTGGCGTGTGCCTGTAGTCCTGGCTACTCGAGAGGCTGAGGCAGGAGAATGGTGTGAACCTGGGAGGTGGAGCTTGCAGTAAACCAAGATCGTGCCACTGCACTCCAGCTTGGGTGACAGAGTGAGACTCTGTCTCAAAAAAAAAAAAGTTTGACTGCCCCACTGGATTTCGGACTTGCAAAGGCCCTGAAATCCCTTTTTTTCCACCAATTTCTCCTATTTGGAATGGCTGTATTTACCCAATACCTGTACCCGCATTGTATCTAGGAAATAATTAGCTTGCTTTTGATTTTACAGACTTATAGGTGGAAGGGAGTTACCTTGCCTCAGATGAGACTTTGGACTGTGGACTTTTGAGCTAATGTTGAAATGAGTTAAGGCTTTGGGGGACTATTGAGAAGGCATGGTTGGCTTTGAAATGTGAGAACTTGAGATTTGAAGGGGCAGGGGTGGAATGATATAGTTTGGCTGTGTCCCTACCAAATCTCAACTTGAATCGCTTCTCCTAGAATTCCCACGTGTCATGGGATGGAGGGACCCAGGGGGAGGTGATTGAATCATGAGAGCCAGACTTTCCCATGCTGTTCTCATGATAGTGAGATCTGATGGGTTGATCAGGAGTTTCCACTTTTGCTTCTCCCTCATTTTCTCTTCCCACTGCCGTGTAAGAAGTGCCTTTCACCTCCTGCCACAATCCTGAGGCCTCCCTAGCCATGTGGAATTGTAAGTCCAATTAAACCTCTTTTTCTTCCCAATCTCGGGTATGTCTTTATCAGAGGTGTGGAAACACACTAATACAATTATGTTGTATAAATAGAGCAGGCACCTAAAGTTTATCAGGGGTTTCTGCTTTTGCTTCTTCCTCATTTCTCTCTTGCCACCGCCATGTAAGAAGTGCCTTTTGCCTGCCACCGTGATTCTAAGACCTTTCTAGACATGTGGAACTATAAGTCCAATTGAGCCTCTTTTTCTTCCTAGTCTTGGATATATCTTTATCAGCTGAATGAAAATGGACTAATACCATTGTGCTGTATAATCACAGCAGGCTCCTAAAGTCTGAGTTTTAGTTTATATTAAAATATATGCCAGTAACTCGACTACTACCTTTTTAAAAAAGTGGTCATAGTTGATCAGTATAATAATTTGTCAAGCACCTGTATTTTAAACACAACATACACACAAACATACACACACACAAACACACACACACTTATTTGGCATTATAAAATACTATGATGTATAAAAAGAAAAATAAAAAGAAAGCTATAATGAATTTGAAAAATGAATTTGATTCTCAGGCCCTGTTCTTTATATTATCAGAATGTATTAAAATAGGGAATCTATTTTCTCTAACCTCTCTGGTTCCTGTTACTTCTAACTCGTTGCTTTCCAGGTCCATTTGTGACCCAATCAATATTTTAAATGGCAGTTGCTAATCTTTGGCTTTCCTTACTCCCTGGAGACTGGTGCACTGATGGCCTTAACACCTTTCCTTGCTAGCTAGAGATTAAAGGAGCAAATATACCACACGAATGAAATGTGACAAGGGACTCTATTTAGTACAGCCTTGTTCATTTGCAGAAGCCATACACTGGTAAGAGCTGCGAGGGTCGCCACTACAGAGAGCCAGTTCTTTGCTATTCCCTTAAGACAGAATGTCAACACTTAAACGTTGCAGCAAAGGCAAAAAGAATAAAGTGCTGGGTAAGATAATTCCATTTTCAGAGGTCACAATTACCCTGGATTCAACTCTGACTATATGTAATACTGTATATTGGTGTATTGTTACATGTATTCTTAAAAGTAATGAATGTTCTCATGGTGAATCGATTGATTGTCACTATTGTTTCTACTATTAATATGACAAACTTTAGTCAAAATAAGGACCTAGTTTTTATAGCTGAATAACAGATAGGAGGAGCCAGGATCAGAAGGAGTTAGTCTGTGAAATTATCCTGGTGTACGCAAATATTTCTAAAAAATAAATAAAATAATTTTCTTATGTAGAGAATTTTCTTTTTGTACGTAGAATTTTAACTTATCTTGAGAATGTATTTACAGAACATCTGGTACAAAAAAGTAGTAAAAACAACCAAATAACCAAAAGATTAGAATTATAAACATTAAATTTATTAGTGATATTCTTTGTTCATTTAGATATTCTTATATATTAACAGCATTCTTTACAGTGCCAAGTTAGTTCTCAGGAAATTATAATTTATTTTATGTTTCACTTTGCTATGCTTGATTTCCTCTTAGAAATATTTTCTTATAATTCAATTTTTGCCATTCAATGATAGTATTTAATCAACTTTGCATAAAATAACAAAATTCTTGTTGCAGTTACATTATTGTCATTGGAACTTATTACTGGAACTTATAAAAATATGTGAAATCTTAATAAAACTTTTGTAAGAGATAAAAACTAGTTTTTTTTTTTTCTATTCTCACACACCTCACAATGTAACACTTCTGACCACAGATGTATGTCAAACAGTTCAGTGGACACCAATCCACTGTCCTATAATTTAAATCAATTCTGACACTATCTACCCAGAGATAGCATCAGATTGAGGGCTCAGTTCCACAAGACTGCAAAATCACATCAGATGCCATTTGCAAGCCCCAGGTTGTAACTTGGGTTTCTGACCAACTGGCAAGAAACCAGTGTTCCCACAATCCCCCTCTTGGGTTCAATTAATTTGCTAGAGTAGCTCACAGAACTTAGAGAAACACTTTACTTACATTTACCCATTTATTATAAAGGGTATTAGAAAGGATACATACAGAAGTCAGATGAAAAGACATATAGGTGGAGGTCCGGAAGGGAAGGGGTATGAAGCTTCATTATACAGGCATGATCTGATTACATCACTGGCCATTGAGGAACAACTCGACCTTCAGCTACTTATGGATGGGGCATAGGGCTGAGAGTTCCAATTCTCTAATCACATGGTTGGTTCCCCTGGCAACCAGCCCCCATCCTGAAGCTGTCCAGGAGGCTGCCCTAATAATTGCCTCATTAGAACAAAGATGTTCTTATTACCCAGGAAGTTCCAAGGGATTTAGGAGTCCCATGTCAGATACTTCTATCACACAGGAAACTACAAAGGTATTAGGAGTTCTGTATTAAGAACTGGGTCAAAGATCAAATATTGAACAAAAGATTCTCCTAGCACCCTTATCTACAAGAGTTTTATGAGATCTAGGTTAGAAGTCAGGGCAGAAGCCAAATATGTATTTCTTATTATATCAAAATATCACAGCTTTACATATGAAAACTACTAAAATGGATTGTTTAACTTTTAGTGTCAATTTACTTAAAAATTAATTTCAGAGATATATCACATTTTAATTCAGGGTAACAACTTTTTAAGACTGCTTAGCATAAGTTTTATTTCAAAATTCACATAGTGAAGTTGATCCACATAGATTTACATGAATCTACATTTTACTGAAAGGCCTCTGGACTCTTATTAATATAAAATAAGATACTCAAAACATCACCAGAACAGGAATATTTGAGGCTGTTTAGCCTCAAATAGAAATTGAAAATGTTTTTCACTCACTTTTATGTTAAGAGAGTATGATGTCGTTTCAGGACTATGTAGATAGAGGCCAGACAAGGAAGAAAAAAAAAGCTGATTCATGCTAAAAAGGAAAATCTTAAATAATAAGGCAATAGCTCCAAAACAGTGACCAGGAAATTACTTTTTGAGTAAGATGCTCCAGGGCAAAAGTCTTTTCTTAACAAATATTGTTTAAGACACTGAAATCTGTTTGCTATCATTTCTTTCCTCCCAGGTGATTAAATGCAAAAGAAAAACAGTTATTTGATAGCCACAGAAGCTATTTACTGAAAGTATATTCAATCACCATAAACATTATTTTTACAGCAAGTCTAGCAAAAGATACTATGGGGGATCCCATAAAACATTTTTAAAAAGAAAAAAGTGATGGTACCATATATTTTTATGAGGGTTTCAGAGTGATCTGTATGCAGCTGTTTCCCCAAAGTACTGCCTGACATTGCAAGCTCTGGTCTGGGAGCCAACTGGCATAAAATTCAGTTCCCAAATGGGAGAGATTTCATACGCTAAAAAATTGGTTCAAGGGTTTGTTCTGTGTACTACTAAGGATGATTCTAGGTAATCTATTGTAATATAAACACTGAATAAATATAAAGCATTTTACTGGCTATATGGTTTAAAGAAAGAAACAAACAAAAATCTCCATAATATGTCCCCCAAATTGCAATATATTTTTCCTGTTGCCTCCTTTTGAAGGTTCAACCTAAGTAATTCTCAAGGAAAAGATGAACGAATTCAATTCTCTTGGGTTTACAAGTAGATCCAAACTTTCAAGGTGTAGCTGGCCACATCCCAGCTGGTAGCATCCAGGAGAAGTGTGGCGAGCCACAAAAGGAGAGCTGCCAATGGACATACTAAGACAAAACAGCTAGTCTAATCCCTGGTGGGGGCAATGAACTGCATTCACTAATGTGGAGCTGGGATCCTCTACTGAGGCTGAGGTAAGTGACCATTAGGGAGTGATCCAGCTCCCTAATGCTGGATAATACTCCTTACATTTTCCTTTGGCTGTAAGATATCTCCCTTGTGTTCTTTTGTCCTAGCTCTCTCTTCCTGATATCCCTTCATCTTCCTCTTGTCTTTTCCCAGTTCAATGGCAGGAGAACCCTCTTTAAACCTTCAAACTTTCTCTCAAGGATATAGATTTTCTAAGCACAAAGACAGGCAGAGACTCAAGATTTTACTTTTTTCTGTCCTACCATATAACCTCCTTGAGGCAATAAGTAAAAAACTGTCTATCTCAGTTTTTTTTTTTTTCAACACTGGCTGCACAAACGAAATATCTGGGGGAGCTTCTGAAATATACCAGAGTGTGGACCCTACCCCCGAGGTACACTATAGGCAGGAGTATTTTTTAAAAGCACTCTAGTGCAGCCAGATTTGAGAATATTTAGTTCACTATTTGCATGAGGGAAGGTAAAGATAAGAAAGGGAATGAAGAAGGAATGGTGAGGACTCAATATTAAAAAAAGTTATTTTGTATATACTTGTTTTAAACTATTAACTGTATTTATATAGTTGTTTTAAAAGATCAAGCACACCTTCAAAAGGAAGTTTATCACCACTCAAGGTATTCAAAAGAAAAGGTTACAAACTTAGAAGATTTTTTCAGAGTATTTTGAGCCCTAGCACAATGACTGGAATGTATGTGACTTCTACTAATACAACTATGTTGAAGGGGCACTATAGAGCTGGAACCCACAATTCTTATTTGTTAAAAAAACTATATAATCTTATTAATTTTAATTCCTGTATAGTTAGTTACTAAGCTTTGTTTTAAAAATCCCCGTAGCATTTATGGGTGACAACTTAAAATCAATGACAAGACTGTATTTTTGTAAAAAAGAAAAATGACAATTTTCTTATCCACACTCCCAGGTTCATTGCTCGGTAACTTGTCATGGAAGCCTATCCCAAGACATCTGTCTGAAATATCCAAAGCTTCACACATTTTCTGATATATAATCTGACTGATTTAGTAGGTGACATTTCCCATGCTTTGGATATGGGCCCAATGTTTCTCTACTCTGCTGTCTGCTATTATATTTTTCTTTCTTTTCCAGTTTCAATTTCACTATTATTTAGATGGCATTCAAATCTGTTCCAGCCATTTTATTTTCCGAAATTAGAGTTTTTCATTTTCATATAATTGCTGAATATTCTTGATGCCATATGAGGGGTGTCATCTCTGATTCCTTTTCATATGTGAATCCTAGGAAAATATATGTTGGATTTTAATGGCTCCTTCCTCTTGTCTTTAATGTAATTATCAATAAAAAAAAAATGTGAGAGGTAGATTGCAATCCTGAAAAATATAACCAGGACAATATATTACCTTCATTATATCACAGGAGTTCTAATATAGCCCTCAGCTATATTTCAAAATATTTATAATAGAATTACATTGTAAATATTATTTTAATATACTTAGAGTAGAGTATATGATATGGTTCTGCTGTGTCCCCACCCAAATCTTACCTTGAATTGTTCCCATAATCCCCACGTGTCATGGAGAGCCCTGGTGGGAGGTAATTGAATCATGGGAGCAGTTACCCTCATGCTGTTTTCGTGATAGTGAGTTCTTGTGAGATATGATGTTTTATAAGATCTGATGAGCTTTCCCCTCTTTTGCTTGGCACTTCTCCTTGCTGCTGCCATGTGAAGAAGGACCTGTTTGCTTCCCTTTCCACCATGATTGTAAGTTTCTTGAGGCCTCCTCAGCCATGCTGAACTGTAAGTCAATTAAACCTCTTTCCTTTATAAATTACTCTGTCTCAGGTATGTCTTTATTAGCAGTGTGAGAACAAACTAATACAGGATATTTGTAGTAAAAATAAGCACAATTAAGTATTAAAAATCATGCATTTAAAAGGAGCACTGACCATTTTAAAATAAATATTATAAATATCTTTTATAATTTTAATAGTATGCTTTTCTCTTGATAATGTGCTGGGCTATGAGAAAATAACTGATATTAGACATAGTACTTTAATCTCTCAGTTTCATAGAGAGTTAAATTTAAGAAAAAACATTAAATGTATTCTCTAGGGTACTGAACTGAGAAAAATTTTTTTCAAATATCTTGATTATTTTTCATACAGAATATCACTCCTTTCTCTCCCTGATCCTAAAGCCTAGCTGCTGATACAGGGGAGAAAATATTTAGATAAGTTTCTATGTTTTTATTTATACTCAAGTGCATATAATTAAAACAATTTAATAGAGACTACAAACTTATACTGAAAGTTTGTGTAAGTTTATAATTACATCTCAAGTTGCTAATACACTGAATAGCTTTTAAATGATAATAATAACAAAGATAAAACTTACTCTTAGGAACTTAAGACCTTGATATTACAGAGATCTTCAAGGTAAGATCCAATTTTTTGAAGGGCAAGCCATCATATAAATGCATGCTTGTATAAATGAAAAGTTAAGATGGGTTTATTTTTATAAACAAATTCACTTTTCATGTTTTATTTGTCTTGAAGTAAAAGAACTATTATGACCAGAGGCTGTTTCCGGAGGTACAGTGTGCACATAGCCAGTGTACAAAGCTAGGCCGGTATGCCTGCTATTTCATCCTTTGTATGAAGATTTTTTTTTTTGGGGTGATTGAACCATTTTGATTTGATAGGCACTGACCTGCACAGTGAGGATGTAGCCTTCACTGCCTACCCTGGCATGTTTTTTTTAAACAGCTAGGTAAACAAGATTCCTAATTGTGAAATTTCCTATGAGCATGTGGTTTTGTTTTCAGCACAGAAGTATACATTCAGAGGATATTCTGAGAATTCTTGGCAATAATCTGAAACGACTTCAACAACTTGAACAAATTGTTCTTCTCCATTTGCTCAAATAATTATGTGTCCTTTTGGCTTATCTGTGAGGGTCCTGTTTACCTTTGATTTTGCTGGAATATTTCTCTGATCATGTGGTCAGAGTCTTTAACTTGTGTCTCAATTTTGTTACAAGTAGAAACTCATTAATATCTGTAGGCATTGAGAGAACTAAGTGGAAATATTTTGAATACTCTTTAGCCAGCAGAAGTATGAGATAATTTCACTTCCTCAAAGTAATAATAATAATAGTTATTAATATTACTATAAAATAGAGAACATGTTTTGGAGTCAGAGACTGTAGAACCTGATCTACATTAAAATTCTGGAAGATTGACTCTAGTTGGCCCACTGGGGGGTCTTTGTCAGGCTGTAGGTGCAGATGTGTGCTTCCTTTAATGAGCTATAAGCAGGACCCATGTGAATGCATGAACATTACCTCTGAAAGAATTAAAGAGGGCATCCAAGGTAAACCCCAAAATGCATTCTCAGGGAAACTGGAATTTTAAAAATTATGAAAAAACTTGGAATCTGTGTTAAAAGAATACGATTATATATACCTATAAGAACAAACATTGCTGGTAAGTAAACAGAAATAATTTCAACATCAAGAATGCCTCAGTTAGGTGTTACATTCAATTTACACAAGAACAGACACTTATACTAGAAACATATGTTGTTAAAGTAATTCCCATAATCATTCTGGGTAGTAATCTAATAGAGCTCTTTATGTGCAGATGAGAAGATGTAAAACCATAGTAGTTAGGTAATTTTTTTTAAAGTCTGGAGGAATCATTGCTTAAGCTTCCTGTTCTACAAATCAGCTTAGACCATTTCACAAAGCCATTCCACCAGTCTAATAATTTTCTTATATACTTAAAAGAAATTGTATTTCCCATTTTCTTTGAAGTATTTTATTAACAAATGCAAAGCATTTGATAATGGAGTATCTATTAATTAGGCTAACATATTGAATTCTCATTTTGTTAAGAGAATATTTTCTTAAGAGTTTTTATTCTGTCTTCTTTTACTTCCCTTTTTGAGGTTTTTCTAAGAATGAACATTTAAGTAGTGCTCTCAACATGATACACTCCTCAAAAAAGACATTTGCAGCCGGGCTTGGTGGCTCACGCCTGTAATCCTAGCACTTTGTGAGGCCAAGGCGGAAGGATCACTTGAGGTCAGCAGTTCAAAACCAGCCTGGCCAACATAGTGAAACCCCGTCTACACTAAAAATACAAAAATTTAGCCAGGCGTGGTGGTGCATGTCTGTAATCCCAGCTACTCCGGAGGCTGAGGCAGGAGAATCGCTTGAACCTGGGAGGCAAAGGTTGCAGGGAGCCAAGATCTTTCCACTGCACTCCAGCCTGGGCGACAGAGCCAGACCCTGTTAAAAAAAAAAAAAAAAAAAAAAAGATATTTGCTATGATCAATGTCCTGCTGAAATGCACTGAAATAAAGCCTGCTCTAAAGATTTTAAGCCTTGCTTTTTTATTTCTTGTTATCAGTATTTAGTCTTTCTGAAAACGATGTCTGTAGTATAAGCTTCTTAGGGTTGCTATAATGAAGTATCACAAACTGGGTGACTTAAACTACAGAAATTTATTCTCGCACAGTTCTGGGAGCTAGAAGTCAAATCAAAATGTCAGCCGCGTTGGTTCCTTCAGAGGGCTGTGAGTTTCATTACTCTCTCCAAGCTTCTGGGAGCCTCAGGGGTTCCTTGGCTTCCAGTGTCTTCACAGCATCCTCTCTGTATATCTGTCTTTGTGTCCAAAGATTCCCCTTTCATAAGGATATAGTCACATTAGATAAGGGACGACGGTAATGACTTCATTATAATTTGATCATCTGCATAGACTACTTCCAAATAAGGTTACCTTCATAGGACTTTGGGGGTTAGGACTTAAACATTTTTTTTTTTTTTGAGAGAGCGCAATTCAATCCATAACAATGTCCTACCCAGGATTAATGAACATATAATAGCAATTTATATTTTGATGTTTGTAGAGCATTTCATTTGATCATTTCCATTAGTTTTTAAACATACCCAATGACTAACAAAAATATCTTCCCTCATTTCAATATCCCACCTAAAGATATTTCTATTTTTATCACCTTACACTTGCATTTCTTAAAACAAAAACAACAAAAAATCTATTCTGTTTGTGTGTTCTCCATTCTCTCTCATATCCCACATTCACTTTTCTTTTTTTTTTCCTTTTCTTTTTTTTCTTTTTGAGACGTAGTTTTGCTCTTGTTGCCCAGGCTGGAGTGCAAGTGGCACCATCTCAGCTCACTGCAACCTCCACCTCTCTGGTTCAAACCATTCTCCTGCCTCAGCCTCCCAAGTAGCTGGGATTACAGGTGCCCACCACCACGCCCAACTATTTTTTGTATTTTTAGTAGAGACAGGGTTTCACCATGTTGGCCAGGATGGTCTCGATCTCCTGACCTTGTGATCCATCTGCTTCAGCCTCCCAAAGCGCTGGGATTACAGGCGTGAGCCACTGCGCCTGCCCCACATTCACTTTTCAACCCACTGTAGTATGTTTTTACAATACATCGCTCTGATGAAACAGCTCTTAATAAGGTTAACAATGATCTCCATTTTTGCTAAATTCAAGATTTTTCCTGTCCTCAATTTGCTTATCTCTTCAGGATCAGTGTTCAAAGAAGCAATCTGCACGGGGCCTTAAGCATCCCTGTATGTTCTTCTTGCGCATGCTGTGAAAGTAAAGCCTTTGCTATTCTTTACTTGGGCCATTTCTCAGGGTTGTATTTCCAGCAAGCAACCCTGAGAAATAAGGTAACATTTTCCGACAGAAAAACCACATACTTGCTTCCACTTTACCATGTAAGTGGTGCATCTCCCAAACTTCCAAAGTTTCCCTCCGGTAATGCAACCCACTGCATGCTCAGGCATCCATTATGGGCACTTTGTATTATTCCATGCACCTGGAGGACTGGGGCACCCATGCAAGCATCATGTTGCCCTCTGAACTACTGTTTGTGCTATGAATAATATAGTCCTTTGTCTCTGAACCAAGAGTCATGTGTTTTCTGACAGCTTTGCTAAAATAGTAACAGACTAACTTATTAGCTTACAGATGGTGAAAACTCACAGAACCTTTGTAGTTCCTGATAATTATTTGATATTATTTGACAATCTTGAAATGTCACCTCTCTGACCATGCCATTTTGGTTTCTCTTGCAAGCTGTTCCTTTTCTACTGGGTCACCAAATCTTGTAGATTTTTGAAACTTTAAAATAACTTTTTCTATTATAGTCTCTCCCAAAGAGATTTAAACACATCCACAGTTGTAGTTACTGTGGTGGTGTTCAGATTTATTTCTCTAGCCGAGAGCTCTTCTCTGGGCTAGTTGATCCAACTACTGATTTGACCTATCACTTGGATATTTTCAAGATATCATTAATTCATGACGTACATGGCCATATTTGTGGTCTTCCTCTTCTATCCTTGTCCTCTTTCATTATTCCTTCTAATAGTAAACGGAATCTTCATTTACTCATTTGCTCAGGTACTCTCCTACTGTATCACTAACTCTTCCTACCTGATCCATCACCAAGGCCAATTAATTACCTTTATCATCTCAATATCCATGGAATCAATTTTTATTTTTATTGTTACCCTCACTCTGTCCTTATTAGTAGACCTCTTAACAAGTTCCTCTACTTTCATTCTGCTCTTGCTCCTATCCGTTCTTCAACTGAAGCCGGAATGAATGATCCCTTTAAAACTCATATTGTTCAGTTAGGAGGAATATGTTCAAGAGATCCACTGGACAATATGATGACTACAGTTAATAATAATGTATTATATATTTGAAAATTGCTAAGAGAGTAGATTTTACGTGCTCTCAGCACAAAAAATGATAAATATGTGAGGTAATTCATATGTTAATTAGCTCAATTTAGTCATTCCACAACATATACATATTTCAAAAGTCATGGTGTATAACACAAACATATACAATTTATAATGGCCAATGAAAAAAATAAATTTAAAAACTCACACTGAATCACGTCATTCCCTCACCATCCATCCCTGTTTAAAACCTTCATTGCACTTAAGGTAATATAATCAGTTGACTGGCATTCCCTCTTCATATTACAGCCCATATAAAGCCTTCTGTGACTTCCCAGTCAGATTTGGATCCATTATTATATGGTCAGATATAACCTTGTTTTCTTCCTTTGAGCACTTTTACAGAAGGTCATTATTATTTTATTAGCATGATTATTTAATTAATGTCTGTTTCCCTTCCCAGACAGTAAGCTCTATGTGAGTAAAGACCACTGTTTGAGGTAACTCACATTGTAACTAGTAGTGCTTGTCTCAGAATTGGCACTCATATATTTCACACTAAACAAAAGAGAATGTACACTTAGAGAAACAACCACTCATTTTTTCTTTTTTTTGTTGTACCTTAGCTAACCATTAGTACAGAAGCCAAGATAGTATTTTAAAATTATAAATCAGACCATCTTAAGCCCTTACTTAAAACCCTCCATGGCTTCCCATCACACTTAGAATGAATCCAGTTTCCTTACCTTGCCTGTAGGGTCTTATATGATTTACTCCCTGGCTAACTTACGGCATTTCCTGTAGTACTCTTCCTTTCACCCACTTCCATGAAGCCACACTGGGCATTCCTCCCTCATTAGCACACAGGAACCCATGTGCCAACTGGTCCCCTTAATCTTTATGTCATTGATTTATTTTGCCACTTGGTCTCAACTTAAATATCAACTAAAATTTCTCTGTCAATCAAATCTTAAGCAGTGGTTCATTCTTTCCTCAGTACTTTTCACAATTTAGTACCTTTTCCTATCTGCTTGTCTATTTATTTATCATCCATGTTCTACCACCTCTATACGCATGAAAGTACAGCCCTAACCACTTTCTTGTTCATTGCTGTATCCCCAGAACTTGTAAGAGTACCAAGTACATTGTAGTAACTCAATGGTTAATTGCTGAATAAAAAAAAAATATATTACATTCATGGATCAGGTAGTTTCCACCAGTGTCTTTGATTTAGGAAATAAAAACAGCTTCTTATGTGACCAAATGTAAAAGTAATATGATTTCTACCATGGCTCATAACAATTTTTATAATTTGGAGTTTGTCTTCAAATCAGCAGGGAATCAGTAAGCTTGACTTTTCCGTTTTCTTCATCACTGATTTACCTGGGGAACCAGCTGCCTATAGCCCCTTAGCAAAGTAAAATTAAGCAAATATTTAAACTAATGTGACAGAATCTTTTGATATCCAATTTGGGCTTAGTGCAAATCCAGAGGAGGCAAAAAGTCACCTCACACTCCTCCAGTCTTCAAATGTACCATCCTGTACTCTCTCCGTGTTTGGATTTGAAAGCAACAGCCCTGCACAACCAAAGACACTTTATCATCTTGTGAAAAGTAGAATTTAAATATTTTAGCCTCCTCACCTTTGAAATATGGATTATTTCTTTTTCCTTTTTTTTTCTAGTTCTATCAAGGTACTACCTTGAGCAACTCATACACAGCCCACTTACCTCTGCTTTATTTATTATTTTTATTTGTCTATGTATTTATTTTTGGTTTTAAGGAGTGGACAGTTTAATAGGTCATAAAGAAGGAAGGAAGAAGAAAATAGCTCCCGTGTACAGAGACAGAGGGACGGGGGATTCGAACAGACAGAAAACCCCCTGTGTGTGGTGGAAAGGTGGCTGTTTATATGAGGAGGCTGGAGGAGGTGGTGTCTGATTTGCATAGGGCTCAGGGGATTGCTTTGACCAGGCATGTCTTTCATGCAGCCCGCGGAACACCTGGCCCTCCCCCCCTAGCCTTTTAATATGCAAATGCTGGGTGCCATGATATTCTACACACATGGGGATATGTGAGAGCGGTCATGTTGCCAGGCACATGTCGAGGCAAGGAAGAAGAGGGCAGGAATTGCCATGTTTGGGTGGACCTAGCTTCCAATGGCCGACATTTGCGTATCAAATCTTGCTGACCCTGCTCTAAGAGCCGCTTTAAAAGAAACAAAAACTTCCCAAGGGCCCCTTTCCTCTCTATCTGTCTAAAATAATTTCTTAATAACTCCTATAATATTCCCACCTATGGAGATGTCACCCTAACTGCTGTTAGTGGGTTTTGGGAGATGACTCTTTTTGGCCACTCCTGCTGAAAAAGGGGGTCAACTGGGGAACAGCAGCTACGGCTTCTCCTAGGGTCCTTGGAAGAATGGCGTGTCCATGCATGGTTCAGTCTGCAGCACCATTTGGAGTTTGATTGCTTCTAGGTGAGAGGAAACAATTGGAGTTATAGTATTGAGTATACAGGGTCCAAATATTAATATAAAACATAAACTCTTTGTTCGATATTTCAGTTAGAAGGTGCTACCATGTACAACCCTACTGCAAATAGAATGAGTATAGCAATTCCCACAAGTGTGGTGTAGTAGATAATTTCCATCTAAAATTTTACTTGCCAAGATATAAAATTTCCCTTTGGTGGTTTATGAAGTTTCTTGGTTTTATTTCCCAAACAAAGAAACATCCAGGTTATGGGCACCCTACTCACTTTCATTACCTGGCAGAACTTGCAGGATAATTGCCCAGAACTAGTATATTGATCCAGATTTTTACGTTACCCATCCCTTTTTGTTTCTTCTGCTTTAAATTGCACTGGTATCATAGTGGTGAATTAAAGTTTGAAACCTCTAAGACTCCTAAACAGAAACCAAAGACATGTTTGGAAAGAAGTTGGAAAAAGTACTTTACCTTTATTTGATACTTTCAATACCACCAGAAAATTAAAATGCCTCTCAAATACAGCTCAGCACTCCACTTTTTACTTACTTTCATGAGATAACATTAGATATGCATTCTACACTGCTGACAACCTTCCTGAGATATGTTTTGATCTTCAGGGTTAGACTTACACAAAACATTTGAAATGATTACTGTGAATCTGGTGTTAGTGTTCTCCTTTATTTTGACATTGGCAATCTGTTACATCAAGGGTTTAATATTTTACTTCCACATTTCTATCCTTTCTCGAAAGTGTGCCACACTTGGATGGGCGCAGTGGCTCAAGCATGTAATCGCAGCACTTTGGGAGGCTGAGGTGGGTGGATTACGAGGTCAAGAGATCGAGACCATCCTGGCCAACATAGTGAAACTCTGTCTCTACTAAAAATACAAAAATTTGCCGGTCATGGTGGTGCATGGTGGTGCATGGTGGAGCGACACTCCGTCTCAAAAGAAAAAAAAAGAAAGTATGCCACACTCCGTAGCTTTCTCTTCCTTTCCCTCCTCCTCTGCCCCCCAACAATGCCGTGTTTAATCTTACTAGCAAATTCAAGATAGTTAGAAAAAACTAATTGGTTAATGTGTCACTTTTTCAGAAAATGATTTTCTGTTAAAATCAGGGGCTATCTCTTCACTGAAGACTATGGTGTTAATAATCTTTCTGTTTAAGGCTTTACAGTTTATTTTTTCATAATCAAGTAAGAAAAAAGTTTAGCTTCAATTCACATAGATATATTAAGGATAGTAAGTTAAACAATCACAGACTCTTGTGGAAAGGAAGACTATTATTTGAGAAACGTATTTAATGGAAGTTCTAACAAGTTTTGAAATGGACAACTTCCAAAAAGGTGTGAAGCACCTCATGATGACACATTAGCAGTATTGTCACTTCAGATATGGGTAGTGTGATCAAAGACATGATGGCAAGGTGGTAAAGGAAATCAAACCCAAGTTTCTTCTTTTGAATATTAATGGGCCAAAAAGAAATAAATAAGACCAGTACAATTATAGGATACAATTGTGAACATCAGTTGTGGACTACTCTCATGGGTAGCTGTCAGAGCCTAGTTTCATGAGCCACAGTGAGGCACTTTTTCAGGAACCATACTCCACATTGTGCTTACTGTACAGTAACTGATATTTTGTATTCCAGAAAAAAAGGTCTTTTGGAGAACTTTGTTCACCAGAGGGCAGAAGTAGAAGTACTTTTCTCAAAATCATTCATTATTCTTTAACAAGCATTAAAGTATTCACTATTCAATGAATCTCCTCTTTAACTTTCTACTATAACTCAAGCATAAGTGGGCATGAAGTGATTGTATAGCAAAATCTTCATGAGTCAATAAGCTGCCTAGATAAATTAAGCATGATAATATTTGTTCAGTGTAGCTCATTCTGTTTGTCAGTAGTAGGTGCTTTATAAATGGCAGCAATTACCTAAATATACTATTATTAATGATAATATTATATTCTGCATCTATGGATTGGGCAATAATGTATCATTTTTAATTTTTAGAGAAAATCATTAAACATATTTTTGTTAAACAAATGAATGGTCTCCCAGTGAGAGCACTCAGTCTACAATATACAGTTTTTCACTTAAAGCCATAGAATTTAGTAAGACATGGACTTTTGGTAGATAATAGCAGAACCATTTTGCATTGGTGAAGAGCATGATGAATAGAGGTGCCTGCTGATTTCAAATAATATTCATTAGAGGTAAACAGGTGGTGTTTAACATATACTGGCTAACAAGTATATACTAAGCATTTTATACATACACTTATAGATATAATTATTGATATAGATAAATAAATATGTAGATATATAAGCCTGTTCAATACATATATTGTTATCTATATCTCTGTATCTATGTATCTCCCTCTAATCTTTATAATGACTCTCCATGATAATTTTTCTCATTTTATATATAAGAAAATTGAGTATAAATTGTTATAAAATTGAGTTTTAGAACTTCAATGAGTTCTAAAGTTCTAAAGCTGTATATAGCTCTATATTATTTTAAGTTTCTCTGATTCCAAAGCCTTAGTCATAGACTACTTTAAGAAAGAAGTCAGAAAATAATATCAGACAGAATAGTGGAAGAGAAAGTGAGGATGCATGGAAGGGCCTGGTGTTATAGCTTTTGGTATCAGATGTTCATAAGTTTGATAATAAATAGTTCCATTAGGTATGGCCTGGGATATATTGGTCAAGAAAATTAATCATCATAAACTTTGGATACCTTATTTTTGATATGGGGTTAATGATACTTTTTAATAGAGTGTTGTGAGGGTTTTATGAGATAAAGTGTATAAATTACTTAGTAATGTGTAGTAAACATTTGATGATTAAAAGGAAAAGACCTCAAAAATTATATGTAGTTTCAGTGTATCTAATGATATAATTGTTGATTGATGAATTTCATGTAGATTGTGCTATAATGAGCCAATGATAAAAAACTATGTTGGCATGTATATAATGTTACAAAGAAAAAAAGAGCTTCTTATTACTAGTAAGAATTATTAAAGCTAATGGATTCTCCAGGCATTTCTCATCACCCTTGTGCTGATTTACTTTTATTCTTCATTTGTACTTTTTATAATTTATTGCCTGAAAGAGTCTTATCCTTGATTACCTTGGCAAATAATATAGACTAAATACACAGCATTATTCTCAGCCTACAGAATACTCTTCACAGGTGTCTATGGGAAAAATCATTTAAAATTTGATTAAAAATATATTTGTTTTATAAAAATATATAATTTTTGTGTTATTGTAGTTTTAAAGCAAGTGACGTGGAAAACAAGGGAGACTATTTTCTATATAGAAATATTAGCATATAGCACAATGCTATTTCAAATAACTGTCATCCCAACCTCCAACTCTTTTGAATATTTCTTACTTTGTATTATAAAATTTGTAGGGCTTTCTTAGTAAATTATCTTAGGTTATGAAATGGCAGAAGTGTCTCAGTTTATAGTCTTCATACTTCCTGCCACATGGCATCTTCTCTTCCATTACCGGAACAGTTATTACAAATAATTCTACAAAGGGAACCCCATCAGGCTAAAGCAGAGTTCTCAGCAGAAACACTACAAGCCAGAAAAGATTGGGAGCCTATTTTCAGCATTCTTAAAGAAAAGAAATTCCAATCAAGAATTTCAAATCCTGCCAAACTAAGGTTCATAAGTAAAGAAGAAGTAAAATCTTTTTCAGACAAGCAAGCACTAAGGGAATTTGTTACTACTAGACCAACCTTACAAGAAATCTTTAGGGGGTTTGTAAACATGGAAATGAAAGAATGATACCTGCTACCACAAAAAAACACTGAAGTACATATCTCACAGACCTTATAAAGCAAACACATAATAAAGACAACAGGCCGGGCGTGGTGGCTCAAGCCTGTAATCCCAGCACTTTGGGAGGCCGAGACGGGCGGATCACGAGGTCAGGAGATCGAGACCATCCTGGCTAACACGGTGAAACCCCGTCTCTACTAAAAAATAAAAAAAAAAAAAAATTAGCCGGGCAAGGTGGCGGGCGCCTGTAGTCCCAGCTACTTGGGAGGCTGAGGCAGGAGAATGGCGGGAACCTGGGAGGCGGAGCTTGCAGTGAGCTGAGATCCGGCCACTGCACTCCAGCCCGGGCGACAGAGCGAGACTCTGTCTCAAAAAAAAAAAAAAAAAAAAAAACAAAACAAAAAAAAAAAACAACAACAAAGCAACCAGCTAATGACTTCACAGTAGGATCAAAATATCACACACCAATATTAACTTTGAATGTAAATGGTTTAAATGCCTCATGTAAAAGGTCCAGAGTTGCAAATGACACTCATATGCTCAAAGGAAAGGGTTGGAGTAAGAGCCATGACACAAATGGAAAACATAAAGAGCACAGGTCATTATTCTTATATCAGAAAATATTTTAAACCAACCATGGTTAAAAAAAAAAAAAAAAGGACAAAGTGGGCATTACATAATGATAAAGGGTTCAGTTAACAAGTAGACTTAACTGTCATAAACATACTCATCCAACATTGAAGCACTCAGATTCATAAAACAACTACTTCTGGTCCTAAAGAAAGACTTAGACAGTCACGCAATAGTGGTGAAGAACTTCAGCACCCCACTGACAGTGTAGATATATCACTGAGGCAGAAAACTAACAAAGAAATTCTGGACTTAAATTTGACACTTACCAATTAAACCTAATTGACGTATACAGAGCATGCCACTCATTAACCACAGAATATAATTCTCATTTCAACACAAAACATATTCCAAGACTGACCACAGGCTCAGTCATAAAGCAAGTCTTAATAAATTAAAAAAATATTGAAATTATACCAACCATACTTTTAGACCACAGTGGAATGAAAATAGGAATCAATACCAAGAACATCTCCCCAAACTACACAATTACATGAAAATTAAACAACTTGCTACTGAATGACTTACAGGTAAACAACAAAATTAAAGCTGAAATAAAAAATTCTTTGAAATAACTGAAAATAGAGATACAACATACCACAATATCTGGGATGCAGCAAAAACAGAGTTAAGAGTAAAGTTTATAGTACAAATGCCTACCAGAAAAAGTTAGAAAGACCTCAAATTAACGATTTAACATTACACATAGAGGAACTAAAAAAATATGAACAAACTAACCCCAAAGATAGCAGGAGAAATAACTACAATCAGATTGGAACTGAACAAAACTGAGACCCAAAAATCCATACAAAAAATTAATGAACCCAAAAGCCAGTTCTTGACAGAATAAACAAGGTCAATAAACTGCTAGCTAGATTAACAAAGAAAAAAGAGAGAAGATATGAAGAAGCACAATTAGAGAAAACAAATGTGCCATTACAACAGATCCCACAGAAACACAAAATATCCGCAGAGACTATTATGAAAACCTATATGGATATAAATTTGAAAATTTACAGGAAACAAATAAATTCCTAGAAACATGCAATCTCCCAAAATTGAATCAAGAAGAAATTAAAACCTTTAACAGACCAACATTGAGTTCCAAAACTGAATAAGTAAAGAACAAATCCTACTAACCAGAAAAAAGCCCAGTACTAGATGGGTTTGCAGTTGAATTTTACCAGATGTACAAAGAAGAGCTGGTACCAATTCTACTGAAGGTATTTCAAAAAAATTGAGGATGGACTCCTGCCTAACTAATTCTATGAAGCCAGCACCACCCTGATGCCAAAACCTGGCAAAGACACATGAAAAAATAAAATTAGAGGACAATATCCCTAATGAATATAATTTCAAAAATCCTCAACAAAATACTAGCAAACTGAATCCAGTAGCACATGAAAAAGTTAATTCACCATGATCAAGTAGGCTTTATTCCTGGGATGCAAGGTTGGTTCAACATATAAGAGTCTTCTATGACAAACCCACAGCCAACATCATGGAGAACAGACAAAAGCTGGAAATATTCCGCTTGAGAACAGGAACAAGACAAGGATGCTCACTCTCACCACTCTTATTCAACATAGCGCTAGAAGTCCTTGCCAGAGCAATCAGAGAAGAGGAAGAAATAAAAGACGTTTGAGTAGGAAAGGAAGAAGTCAAACTATCTCTCTTCACTGATAATATAATTTTATACCTAGAAAACACCAAAGACTGTGCCAAAAGGTTACTGGGACTAATAAACTACCTCAATAAAATTTCAGGATACAAAATCAATGTACCAAAGTCAGTAACTTCTTAGCTTAATGGGCTGCAAAAAATCAGTAGTAATTCTATACACCAATAATGTTCAAGCTGAAAATCAAATAAATAATGAAATCCCATTTACAATAGCCACAAAAAAGACCAAAAATACCTAGAAATACATCTAACAAAGGAGGTAAAATATATCTACAAGGAGAACTACAAAACACTGATGAAATAAATTGTAGATGACACAAATAAAATGGAAAATCATTCCATTCTCATGGATTGGAAGAATCAGTATCATTTTAAAAAATGGTCATATTGCTTAAAGAAATCTACATATTCAACATTATTCCTATCAAACTATGTCATTTTTCACAGAATTAGAAAAAAAGTTATTCTAAAGTATATATGTAACTAAATAAGAGAAAGAATAGCCCTAAGGAAAAAGAACAAAGCTGGTGGCATCACATTACCTAGCATCAAACTATTCTATAAAGCTACAAAAACACCCATTGTACTGGTACAAAAACAGAAACATTAGATCAATGGAATAGAATATAGAACCCAGAAATGAAGCCACTCACCTACATCTACCTATTCTTTGACAAAGTTGACAAAAATCAGCACTGAGGAAAGAACTGCCTATTCAATAAGTGGAGTTGGGACATTGGCTAGCTATATGAAGAAGAATGAAACCTGATCCCCACCATTCATCATATATAAAAATTAACTCGAGATGGATTAAAGAGTTAAATGTAAGGCCTCAAACTATAAGAATCCTGGAAGAAAACCTAGAAAATACCATTCTCGACAATGGCCTTGGAAAATCATTTATGACTAAGTCCTCAAAAGCAATTGCAACCAAAAGAAGTATTTTCAAATGGGATCTAATTGAACTGAAGAGTTTCTTCACCTCAACATAAACATGAACAGAATAAACAGACAAGCTAGAGAATGGGAGAAAATATTTTCAATCTATGCATGCAACAAAGGTCTAGGGTCAAGAATCTATAGGGAACTTAAACAATTCAATACTCAAAGAAACAAATAACCCCATTAAAAAGTGGACAAACAACATGAATATGCAGTTCTTGAAGACATACAAGCAGCCGACAAATATGAAAAAAATGCTCATCATCACGAATCATCAGAGAAATGCAAATCAAAACCACAATGAAATACTAACTTACATCACTCAGAATGGCTTTTCTGTCAAAAGCAAAACAAAACAAAACAGATGCTTACCAGGTTGCAGAGGAAACAAAACACATATATTGTTGGTGGAAATGTAAATTAGCTCAGCCACTGTGGAAAGCAGTTTGGAGATTTCTCAAAGCACTTAAAACAGAGCTACCATTTAACCTAGCAATACCATTACTGGGTATGTATCCAAAAGAAAATAAATCCTTCTACCAAAACCACTTGCAATTGTATGTTCATTGCTGACTATTCATAATAGCAAAGAGAGAGAATCAACCTAGATGCTCATCAACAGTGGAATGGATAAAAAATGTGGCACGTATACACCATGAAATACTACACAGCCATTAAAAAGAAAGAAATTATGTCCTTTGTAGTGACGTGGATGGAGCTGGAGGTCATTATCCCAAGTAAATTTAAACAGGAAAGAACAATAAAATACTGTGTGTTTTCACTTATAAGTCAGAGTTAATATTGGGTACTCATAGACATCAAGATGGCAACAGTAGACACTGAGGTCTAATAGAAGGAAGAGAGAAGTAGGAAGTCAAGTGTTGAATAACTGTTAAATGCTCACTATCTGGGTGACAGAATCATTCATATCCCAAACCTCAGCATCATGCAATATACCCAGATAACAAACCTATACATGCACCCACTGAATCTAAAACAAAAGTTGAAATTATTGAAATAGAAGTTCATGTTCTCTAAGGTTCCTTCTGACTCTATCTCCTTATTGAGCTATGTAGCAAGGGTGTCTTGAACATGGTAGAAATTTCATCTGCAGGACACAATGTGGAGACCTGCTTTGGTTCCTTTTCTAAAAGGAAGCATGGTTTGAAGTCTTGATGAAAAGAGAAAGCAAGACAATTCCACAAAACAAAGTGAACTCATCCAGTTAGAATCTATAAGCCCACAATTCTTTTTAAAATTATTTTATGTTGACCTTAGAACTTTCATTCAAGCTTTTGGATTCTCCCTGATCTTCTCGGGATCTTATATTTTATTAGTGGATGTGAAATTTCAAGCTTTATCTTTTTCAAGTCTACGTATTTAGTCATGAAGAAATCCTATAGATTTTTGAACTTAAAAAACCTTTTTCTTTCTAAATTTTTGACTTGCAGATTCAAAAAATATTTTATTTTATCAAAGATATTAGCAAAGGAAAATATGTAATCTAAGAGAGTAGCTTGCATTCAAATTTTCATGCCCTGTACTGAATTAATTTGTATAATTTTTTAAACATATGCCCTGGGTAAAGGATTGATTTCCCTCATGTCCTACATGGCATCAAAGAACATGCTAGTATTTAATAGATAATATTACTGGACTGAAGTCATTATGTGTGTTTGGAGATATCAAGACCTATTTGCATTTAATTTTCCCTCCTTTTAAGGCCATTGCTGGAAATTTCACTTTTCAACTCAGTCTTGCTCTGATGTTTGGGACTAGGTGAGGTCTATGTTCCATATTGCCTCTCTAGAAAAGGGGTTTTTAGGAAATTAATACAAAATTCGTGATTTAGACTTTTTCCATTTCAGCAGGCTACATTTCATGAAAACTGATGACTATTTCTGGATTTAGAAAGAAGAGAGATGCCAGATGATGAGGATGAAAAGCAACATTCAAACCCAAATGCTACAGTAGATAGAAATAAAGGCAAACCTAGCTGAGTTCCGTGGTTCATGCTTATAAACCTAGATACTCAGAAGGTTGAGGTGGGAAGATCACTTGAGGCCACTAGTTTGAAGCCAGGCTGGGTGACACGGAGAGATCCCATCTCTTAAAAAAATGACAAAAAATTAGCCACGCATGGTTACTCATGTCTACAGTCCTGGTTACCCAAAAGGCTGAGACAGGAGGATCACTTGAGCCCAGAAGTTTGAGGCAGAGTAAGATCCTCTCTAAGAAAGAAAAAGAAAGAAAAAAAGAAAAGAAGATAAATAAAGGAAGACTTATTATAGTAAAATATTTTAAATAATCTTGTCTACTTCATCAGCTCTCCAGAGTGAACATTCTTCTTTAAGGGAATAAATTTTAACTAGACTCCTAAGGGGCTATCAGAAATTTAAAAAATTATAAAAACACATAACATAGAAGGAAGGATGCTTTCTGAATTGAGTTTTAGAGTTTCTAATCTCTATCTTTTATTTTGTTTTATTTTGTTTTGTTTTTGGAACAGAGTCCCACTGTCTTGCCCAGGCTGGAGTGCAGTGGCAGAATCTCACCACAAGCTCTGCCTCCCAGGTTCACGCCATTCTCCTGCCTCAGCCTCCCGAGTAGCTGGGATGTCAGGCGCCCACCACCACGCCCGGCTAATTTTTTTTGTTTTGTTTTTGTATTTTTAGTAGAGACGGGTTTTCACCGTGTTAGTCAGGGTGGTCTCGATCTCCTGACCTCATGATCCGCTGGCCTCATCCTCCCAAAGTGCTGGGATTACAGGCATGAGCCACCATGCCCGGCCTCTAATCTCTATCTTTTTAGGAAGAAGTCTGTGTTGTAAATTCACTAAAAACAACTGATTGGTTTTGACTGAAGGTTCACTCATTGACAGTTGGCAAGGTAAACAGTGCAAATTCCTCTGAGTGGTAGATGTAGGTTAGGACAATGGTCAAGACTTCATTAAGTATATTTTATGATCTAAGTACTCTCTTGAATAATCCATCTTCAAAAGTGAGGGCAGAAATGCTGGGACAGGATTGTCTTGATGGAATAAATGAAGGGAATAAATGGAATGGTGACTTTATGTAATATCTGGCACCCAAAACTTGGAAGAGCATTGTGTATATGTGTGGGTGTGCCGTGTGTGATTACTCTGTTTCTGATTTTTAAGCATACTTATAAATCTTAGGACAAGCTTTGACTCAATCTTGCGTTATATTACTTGTAATAAGGACTTCAATAATTCTCCTAATCTCTGTGTTCATGCTCTTTTGCAAAATGTTTTCACCACCTCTCCAATCAAAAGGTAAAGTCGATTTCTCCACCTCTAGAATTTGGCCTCATCTGTGACTTGCTTTCACCAGATGAATATGGCAACAGTGACATGAGTATGGCAAAAGAGACTTGGACTCAATAGGCTTGGCAGTTTCTACCCTTGCTGTCTTGGAACACTTCTACCATTACCTGAAGAAGCCCTGTCTAGCCGGTGCAGGATTAAAGACAACGTGAGACAGAGAAGAGCTATTGTATCTGAAGTGTACAAGACCAACCAGTGAACAACAACCATCAGAAATGTGATGGGGAATATCTAATATTTTTTTAGCTCCAGTTGAGCTACCACATGACTTCACCCACTTGTGTGCTTCTAGAAAAGACCAGCAGAAGAGTTGCCCAGATGTGCACCTAATCCAAATTGCAGAATTGTAATGAAATGAAATGTTTGTTATTTTAAACCACTAAATTGGTGCTTTGTTACATAGAATAATGGTTGAAACACATTCCTAGCATTTAATGTATTAAATATCATTCCTATGGCCTCTAGGCAACAATCTTAACCTTGATTTTTACTTTAAATTACTGTTGTGCCAATGTATTAAGTAACAATATATATTGAATACTTTCTGCATGTGAGTGTGATTATACACCTCTTACTTTCTTGGGCTTTACGAAAGAAAATCACCAGAAGAGTTTTGATTTTATACATTAATATATTAATATAATACTATAGATTAAGGGCACTTTCTTAAGCATCTATAGAATAGTTTATGTTTTACTCTGCACATTTACATGAACATATTTGTCAAAGATGGAATATCATGAGGAAAGGAAGCGAATGAATATCAGAGGAGGAATTCTGAAAGATCAGTTTTGACATGAGAACAGGTAAAGTAAAGCCTAATGTCCTAATGCAGTTCTGAGTAATAAACAGTGTCAAGGAAATAAGAACTTACAAACTTCAACATTAAATTTCTGTTAATAAGCTTTCAACACTATTGTGCCTTATAAAAATTGTATGTATTCATTGATGTTTGAACTGTTGCTTTTACAGTAACTTATTGCCAAAATCCCAAACAAATGTCCTTTGGGAAGAGGTCCTACTTTTACCTTGAAAAACAAAAATATCTTTTAATAGTTCTCCTTCAATGTTTTCCATAATCATTAAATAGATAGTTATGTATGTTAAATTGTTTTCAACTCTTTTCTATTTTCATGATTCCTTCCCTCCTTCCTTCTCTCCCACCTTCCTTTCTTACTTTCTTTTTATCATTTCTGTTTATTTACTCTTTGTTCCAAAAGGCATTTGACGAGCAGTAGGATATTGCAATTAATCTTACCGTTAGAAAACAAATATCTCCTTAACAAACAACTTAGCTTGTGAAGTTAATTAATTTAGAACAGAAAATGTGGACCAACAATTATCACCTGATAGCAAAATCTAAAACACATCCACAGTAGCTGTTCATAGGTTATACTAATGAATTAAGGAGATATTATTTGCAAAGAAAAATATAAATGAAACCACATTAATTCACCCAGGTTTCCTCAAAAACCAACCCTCACCCTTTTATTTTCTCTTGATTCAGGCAGAAGTTGTGAACACTTAAATCAGAGAATTGATTTCAAAGTGGGAAATAAGAGTTGTTCCTAATTGTATCAGACAGTAATATCTTGCATTGTGAATAATTGCTGTTTTTCTAAGTGATTCTTTTTGGACCACCCCAATGTGATAGTTTGGCTCCTCTTTAAAAGCAATGTGTTGCTAGGCTTATCGCTAAGCAACACCACACAGTGAGAAAAGCTGAATTCTGAGATTTTAGTGGCAGATTCCAAAATGTATTCTTGATTTATAATTTAATATTAAATGACATGTATGTCCATATTATATTGAATTATGTGAAGTAGAACTTATTTCAGATAATCTAGAACATTTCCTGCTCAGAATGTGTTTTTTTTTCAAGTTTAAAAATGACCTTAAACTATTCAGTGTATGGCATCTTTTAAAAATTTAACAAGCAATTGCATTACAGACAAATCTAATGTTTTAGAGCTGTGCAACTCTTGACTATATCCACTTGGCATTTTCAAGAAAAGGCGTACTCTTGTCAGCCCATATATGTCATTTCAACATATATCAAATGAAGGTACTGAGAAACAATTCTCCATGAATCTCTTATGTTTCCGTATGTCTTCCAAACAGGGGCACTAATAGCCTTTTCTCTAGGCTATCTTTTCAAGGATGCTTGTATAACAAACAATGTTGGAAGTACAGAGTGTGTCTCCCTTCAGAGCAAAAGCAGGTTTGCTTATAGCTTTGAAAGAGAATAGTGGCTCCTTCTAGAGTAAAGGTCAAACATATTTAGTGCCCATTTAAAAATGTACTGCTTGCTCAGGTCAGCGTTCCTCTCAGGTAATGAAATTCACTGTGTGTGCAAGTATCACCTGGCCCTCTTTGCATCAGGTCCCTCTGTGGTAACCAGAACTTGGGGAATCTCTATAAGAAAAAGTTGATACTCGGGCTACTGTTATTGCCGTGATTAATAAAATCTTTTGTCTCTGACCTAGGAGCCTTCTGACTTCTGACAGCGTTTACCACATTGTGGCAGGTTAACTTATTAGCCTGATTGTAGGGTAAAATCAGGTTCTGATTTTACCTGGATCTTCACAGAAAGCACACTTTTTCTGACAATTCATATTACAATAAGTGTATTCAATCAAATAAAACATTAGGGGGCTTCTCTTAAAAACTAAGAAACATAAAAGTATTTATCATAAATAGCAGCATGAAAATGTGGATTCTAGGCAAGGTGATTAAGTGCATACAATTTGTGCCTTATTCTTAATCGTATGAAATAATTGGTTCCCTGTTAAATATGTATAACCGGGAGCCAAGATGTCAAGGAGAAATTCTTTTGTGTAGGTACACTTTCTTAGCATCTTTAATAGCATTCACTTAAATAGAATGCTATTAAAATGTCCAAATTCACATTTCTGATCATCTAAGAAAAATCAAATTTCTAATGTATGATATTAATGTTAATACATATCACTGATTCTTACTTTTTAATATGCATCAGTATTATCTGGAGGATTGTTAAAGCACAGATTACTCGGTTCCACCTCTCGAGTTTCCGTTCTGAGCTGTCAGAAATGGGGACCAAGTATTTGCATTTCTAACAAGCTCCCAGGTGATGCTAAGGTTTCCGAACAAACTTTGAGAACCACTGATAAAGAAATATGCCTGGAAATGATACAACATGTTTAAAGAACTCATTGTTTAGAATAATACAGTATTAGGTTAGAATCTCAGCTCTAATATTAATTGGCTGTGTTACCTTGGAAAATTTATATAATTTCCTTGAGACTCAGTTTCTTCATCTGTAAGGTGGGACTAATAATAATATCTGTCTCAAGGGGAGATTTTGAGTATTAAATAAGCTAATTTATGTAAAGTGCTTTGCATAGTGTGTGGTAGCAATTACTAGGTTCTTAGTAAACGAAAACATCATTATATTACTCTTCTCAAGTAACTTGTTTTACAATGAAGATTTGTAAAACAAATCTTTAAATATTAAATCCCCTCTCAGTTCATTTAAACTGTGGTTAGAATGGTTATCTTATAACTACACATATCTTTATATAAAAAAGATACAAATCTCTTGTAAATATTATAGAACTGGTTGAATTTTTTTTTTTTTTTTTTTTTGAGATGGTGTCTTGCTCTGTTGCCCAGGATGGAGTGTGGTGGCATGGTCTCGGCTCACTGCAACCCTGCAACCTCCACCCCCCAGGTTCAAGCAATTCTCTAACTTATTAGCCTGATTGTAAGGTAAAATCTGAGTAGCCTCCCGAGTAGCTGGATTATAGGCGCCCGCCACCATGCCCTGCTAGTTTTTTTTTGTATTTTTAGTAGAGAAAGGGTTTCACGGTCTTTGCCAGGCTGGTCTTGAACTGTTGACCTCGTGATCTGCCCACCTCGGTCTCCCAAACTGCTGGGATTGCAGGTGTGAGCCACCACACCCAACCAATATTTTCAATTAATCAGCACATGATCTCTGGAAGCATGTTATTTACTTCAACAAATTCTCCCCGGCTTGATTAACTGTCTCATGCATGTATACCAAACCTTTCCTGTTATGGAGGCTGGCTTATATTCCTGCGAATAGTGTCATGTGCATGCCTTTATTATTGGTGTAGTTGTTTTCAGTTAAAATTGAATATTACCTCATTATACGTATGGTATCGAATGGCTTTGATTTTCCAAGAATTGCTACAAAGTCTGAGAACGTCCATTAGAAGTTACAAGAGAGAATCTTCAACTCCTGATCTGATGGTATTTTATGAAGATTGTTTTTTCTTTACTGAAAGCAAAAAAGAAAGAAAAACTTCTTAAGTATCAGAAAAGAAATTCATAAGAAGTACCATACTCTTTGTTATACAGAAGCTTATTTTAAAAGTGTTGTTTGAGTGTTTTCATATATAGTTGTGAATCAAATAGCAATGAGAATATGTTCTGAGAAATGTGTTGTTAGGCGATTTTGTCATTGTGAGAATATCATGGAGTCTACTTATACAAACCTAGATGGTATAGCCTACTGCACTAGATGGTATATCCTATAGTTTAGTAGTCTATAGCCTATAGGCTACAAATACGGTATGGCCTATCGCAGGTAAGCTACAAACATGTACATCATGTTACTGAACTGAATGCTTTAGGCAATTGTAACACAATAAATATTTGTGTATGTTAACATACAAGAGATACAGTAAAAAGTATAGTATAAAAGATGAAAAAGGATACACCTGTATAGGACATTTACCATGAATGGAGCTTGCAGAACTGGGTGCATCAGAGAGAGAATGATGAGTGAAAGTGAATGCCTAAGATGTGGTTATACAATACTGTGGACCTGATAAACACTGTAGACTTAGACTACACTAAATTTATAAAAATATTTTTCTTTAATAATATATTAGCAATAGCTTACTATAATTTTTCTACTTTACTACTATTTAATATTTTAACTTTTTGACTTTTAAAAATAATACTTAAAGCTTAAGACACATATGCATTGTACAGCTGTACAAAAATATTTTTTATTCTTATTCTATAAGCTCTTTTATGTTTTTAAAATATTTAAAATATTTTATTTAACTTTTTAAACTTTTTTCTCTAAAAACTGAGACACAAATACACACATTAGCCTAGGCCTACCGAGGGTCGAGATAGCCAATATCATTGTTTTCCACCGCCACATCTTGTCCCACTGGAAGGTTTTCAGGAGCAGTAACACACATGGAGTTATCATCTCCTGTAATAATGACTTCTAGAATACCTCCTGAAGAACTTGCCTGAGGCTGTTTTATGTTTTTTTAATAATTAAGAGTATACTATAAAATAATGATAAAATTTATAGTAAATGTAAACCAGTAATGTACTCATTTATTATCATTATCAAGTATTAGGTACTATAAATAATTATATGTGTTATACTTTTATACAATTGGCAGCACAGTAGGTTTGTTTATACCAGCATCATCATAAATACCTGAGTAATGTGTTGTGCTACAACATTATGATGACTGCAATGTCACTATGCAATAGGAATTTTGCAATGTCTTTATAATCTTATGGGACCACTATCATACATGTGGTAATCATTGACTAAAATGTCCTTAGGCAGTGGATGACTATATTTAGGCGTTTTTGTGGGTGTCTGTATGTGTTTGTTTAAGCTTGCATAATACTCCAATGACAATTAATAATAAAGTCTACTTAAATACTTGCAAATAAAAGTGTGGCCCATAATTAGGTAGCATTGGCATCACTAAGAAACTTGTTAGAAATGCAGACTATTAGACACATTCTCAGACCTACTGAATCCAAATCTGAATTTTAACAAGATTCCTAAGTGATTCTTAAGCACTTTAAAGTTTGAAAAGCACTAATTTAATATTGTTTCTGTGAGTATAAATTAATTTCATTTTATGTAATTAATGAAAATCTCTTCTTTCTATTAAAATCAGTGTGTGATTCGTGATCCTAAAATAGTAAGAAATAAAGAGAAAAGACCTTTACTTACAAGGAATTAATGTTACTTATTTACATTAAAATGTATAACATTGAGTGAATGTCACCAATTATCCTCAAGCTCACATAAAAACTAGACATGAAATGGTTAAAAAGCAAATCTTTAACGTACTTCAGGGGACATTAAGAATGAGGAGGGCTGGCCGGGCACAGTAATCCCAGCACTTTGGGAAGTCAAGGTGGGTGGATCACGAGGTCAGTTTGAGACCAGCCTGACCAATATGGTGAAACCCCGTCTCTACTAAAAATACAAAAATTAGCCGGGTATGATGGTGTGTGCCTGCAATCCCAGCCACTTAGGAAGCTAAGGTAGGAGAATCACTTGAACCCGGGAGGCGGAGCTTGCAGTGAGCCGAGATTGCGCCATTGCACTGCAGCCTGGGCAACAGAGCGAGACTCCGTCTCAAAAAAAAAAAAAAAAAAAAAAAAAAGAATGGAGAGGGCTAAGGCTAAGTGTTGAGCACAGTAAATCATGGCACTCATTTTCCTTCCCAGAAAGTACTTGTTATTCTTTCTAACAAAAAGTGATGAATTTAGACGTCTCCGTCATTGCTGAAGCCTGGTAGAGAACATAGACCACCCAGTGGTGACAGAACAGCACACAGGCCCTCACAAGGATAACGCAGGCTCCATTCTGTGAGAGACGGTTCCCAAGGTCAAACTAACACGCGGCAGCCATTTCATCAGGGAGCCTTCAAGCACAGAGAATGTCATAACTCTGACGAGCAAGGATCTAAACAGCAACCTGCAGCTTTCTGTGATTGGTAGTGAGGGTTTTGATATAAACTTGAAACCATTCCAGAAAGAATAACATGAAATACTTTACAAGAAATACAGCAGAAGAGAAGGTCTCTAAGAAGAGGATGTCAGGTTGGACCAGACATGGGGAGCTCTGTTAATGTTCTAGAGGGTTTTCAATAATTCCCAGTCAGGAGGAATCGGAAATTAATAATGATAATGAAAAACAACACTTTAGGACTAAGAGTTTGTTGTAATCACGATTTTGAAAACTGTGTCCATAATGAGGGTTCAAGTGTTGCCATAAAGTTTGTAGATAAATTTTCTCTTTTAGGTATTGCTATTGATAGCCGTCAGACTCCATGGGTCACATTGACAACTGCAGTTTCCAGAATGGCCACTATCAAAATGGAATACCCTGTTTACAAACTCATTTATGGATAATGAAGGTGCGAATTGCACTGAATCAAGAAATAGGTCTTCTACAAAGTGGTTCCACTTAAGTATCCAGTAGATGATGTATCAACTTCAAAGGATTTCCTCTTTTTTTTTTTTTTTTTTTTGAGATAGAGTCTTGCTCTGTTGCCAAGGCTGGAGTACAGTGGCACCATATTGGCTCACTGCAACCTCCCCCTCCCTGGTTCAAGTGATTCTCCTGTCTCAGCCTCTTAAGTAGTTGGAACTCCTGCCTCAGCCTCCCAAGTAGTTGGGACTACAGGCACATGCCACCACACCCACCTAATTTTTGTACTTTTAGCAGAGATGGGGTTTTACCATGTTAGCCAGGCTGGTCTCGAACTCCTGACCTCAAGTGATCCACCTGCCTCGGCCTCACAAAGTACCAGAATTACAGGCATGAGCTATCCCTCCCGGCCAAAGGATTTCGTTTTTAGTTAATACTTAGAAGGAAGTCAGCAAGTGTAGTCTAGTTTTCACTTTTTTCTCCTTTTTCCATCCAGTTTCTTGTTAGTAATGTTATTTTTATAATTTTTTGGAGCATATACATTGTATGTATTATTCTGTCATCTTTATTTGTCCTTATATTTTAGTCCCCAGATCTTATGCTGATGTTTTTCTTTTTATTCTCATCCAGGAATGTCATACCTAGGTATTTATGAAGGATTCCATTCTTATGTCTTTGCATATTTTCAAACATATCAATATAACTTTAGACAGTTTTACTATTATGACTTGAATATTAATCTTTATTATTTTAAATTTAATATGTTCATTTATCACATTTTTAAACTGGAAATAGCTGAATAGCTAGAACATTTTTCTGTGTTAAATTTTTCATATACCTCCAGGCTGATCTCTCTAATACTTCTATTTTTTTTTTTTTTTTTTTTTTGAGAGGGAGTCTCGCACTGTCGCCCAGGCTGGAGTGCAGTGGCCGGATCTCAGCTCACTGCAAGCTCCGCCTCCCGGGTTTGCGGCATTCTCCTGCCTCAGCCTCCCTATAGCTGGGACTACAGGCGCCTGCCACCTCGCCCGGCTATTTTTTTGTATTTTTTAGTAGAGACGGGGTTTCACTGTGTTAGCCAGGATGGTCTCGATCTCCTGACCTCGTGATCCGCCCGTCTCGGCCTCCCAAAGTGCTGGGATTACAGGCTTGAGCCACCGCGCCCGGCCAATACTTCTATTTTTAAGTCAATTTTCTTGTTTTTTTCCATGTATATTTTTCTTATCTATAAATCATCCACATAATTATACATTCTATTTTATTTTATTGTTTTTAATTACATGGAGTAACATGGACTTACGTTAAGTAAGGGTAGAGATACTGTGGACTCTTGTCTCATTTTAAAAATCAGAAGAGAAATTTGAGAGAAATAATATTTTACATTAGATGGTTTTCTCTTATTACGTTTTCAACTATTACATTTAATAGTAATGTCCAATTAATTTATTAGATAAATTTGGGTCATGCATTTGAAAATAAGAATTAGTCCTTTGATCTATGTATGTAGGCAGTTGTATTAATAGATTCATAAACAATGAAACACCTTTGAATTGCCATAAAAATTCTCTTTTGCCATGACATTTTAAAATAGTATGTGCTTCAGGGAGTTCAATTTATTCTTGCTCATAGAGGGAAGATGCTCATTGTGCCACCCTGTCCAATCAACTCTATCTTATTACCCAACTCTAATATTTGGTACTGAATTAGAACGTTGAGGTTGATTGCTAATGCTGAACTATTTGGTGCTCTGCAGCAGTTATAGCCAGATCATCCTTAGCAAGGGAAATTCTCTATTTTAGGTTAATACACAAACGCCTTTCTTGACAATGGGGCTACTTTCATCCTTAGCCTATTAAGCAAATACTGGTGTGGTTGGTGGACATAGCTGGCTTATTCATCCTGTTGATTTGGTTATTAGGAGCTTCACTCATTGTCATTGCATTTTAGCAATCATTCATTGGAGACAAGGAATCCCCTATTCATGAGTTGTGGATAATGATATTGTAGTAGGGTTAGGACACAGAAGGAGAAAGAATGAAAGGTGGAGGAGAGGGAGGTTTGAAGAAGATATCTATCACTAACTTTTCAGAATGTGCAAGAATGTGATTTTTTAAATGAAATACAGATTAAAATGTATTTGTAGTGAGTTCACTTAGAATACCGATGTTTTATCCTGCCAGGTATATCTTTTCAATTATATTAAGACTTTGCAATAAGGTTAAGAAGTAACTTTTGAAAAATGTTTACTCTATTTTTGAGTCTTTAATTAGTGGCAGTCACCAACAAATGTTAAGTAAATTTTGGAAAAATTCATTGCACCTATAGAAACTCTTAGTAAATTACTTCTTCAGTTTATTACATGGTACATGTTAACAAAACATCTAAATATGTTTAACATACTAGCAATAAGTACCTGAGACATAGTAAGACCTTGATTTTTATGATAATAAGCTTTAGGATGTGGAAGGCAACATCTTCAAAGTATATGTCTCCAGTACACTCTTGCAGTGTGACCTGTATGGCTCCATTTAGTTAGGAGTTAACTGAGCAGATATCACATATGAGCTATTGCAATTATTTACAATTAATACTACACATTTTTACTGCTGGCAAGTTAGTAGTTTGTGTTTTCCTTTTATTTGCATATCAAATATTCCACACAGTTAATACGTGGTATTATGCCTATTACCAACTCAAGTTCATGAATAATCATCAATATTTGCCTATTTTTTCATATTTTATACTGCTGTTCCTATATATAACTGTTCATTTAATTATCTTCACTTGAAATTATTTCTTTATTTATGTTTATGTTTTTTCTTGAACTTTTAAGTTCTGGGGTACATGTGCAGGATGTGGAGGTTTGTTACACAGGTAAAATATGTGCCATGGTGGTTTGCTGCACAGATCATCCTCTCACTTAGGTATTAAGCTCAGCATCCATTAGCTATTCTCCCTGATGCTCTCCCTCCTCCCACCCCAACCCATGACAGGCCCCAGTGTGTGTTGTTTTCTCCCATATGTCCATGTATTCTTATTGTTCAGCTCCCACTTATAAGTGAGAACATGTGGTGTTCAGTTTCCTATTCCTGCATTAATTTGCTGAGGATAATGGCTTCCAGCTCCATCCATGTCCCTGCAAAGGGCATAATGCAATTCCTTTTTATGGCTGCATTGTGTTCCATGGTGTATATGTACCATATTTTCTTTAGTCTACCATTGTTGGGCATTTGGATTGAATCCATATCTTTGCTAGTGTGAATAGTGCTGCAATGAACATATGTTTGCATGTATCTTTATAATATAATGATTTGTACTCCTCTGGGTATATACCCAGTAATGGGATTTCTGGGTCAAATGGTATTTCTGCTTCTAAATCTTTGAGGAATTGCCACACTATCTTCTACAATGGTTGAACTAATTTACGTTCCCACCAAGAGTGCAAAAATTTTCCTTTTTCTATGCAGCTTCACCAGCATCTGTTGTTTCTTGACTTTTTAATAATTGGCATTCTGACCTGTGTGATGTGGTATCTCATTGTGATTTTGATTTGTATTTCTCTAACGATCAGTGATCTTGAGATTTTTTTTTTTTTTTTTCTTGAGACTTGAGTCTCGCTCTGTTGCCGAGGCTGGAGTGCAGTGGCACAATCTCACCTCACTATAACCTCCACCTCCCGGGTTCACACCATTCTCCTAGGAGCCTCAGCCTCCCAAGTAGCTGGAACTACAGGCACCCACCACCACACCTGGCTAATTTTTTCTATTTTTTAGTAGAGACAGGGTTTCACCGTGTTAGACCAGGATGGTCTCGATCTCCTGACCTTGTGATCTGCCCACCTCAGCCTCCCAAAGTGCTGGGATTACAAGGGAGCCTTTTTTAAATATGTTTGTTTGGCCACATGAATGTCTTCTTTTGAGAAGTGTCTGTTCACGTCCTTTGCCCACTTTTTAATGGTGGGTTTTTTTTTCCTAGTAAATTTGTTTAAGTTCTTTGTAGATTCTGAATATTAGACCTTTGTCTGATGGATAGATTGCAAAAATTTTCTCCCATTCTGTAGGTTGTCTGTTCACTCTAATGATAGTTTTTCTTTGCTGTGCAGAAGTTATTTAGTTTAATTAGATCTCATTTGTCAATTTTTGCTTTTGTTGCAATTGCTTTTGGTATTTTCATCATAAAATCTTTGCCCATGCCTATGTCCTGAATGGTATTGCCTAGATTTTCTTCTAGGGTTTTTATAGGTTTGGGTTTTACATTTAAGTCTTTAATCCATCTTGAATTAATTTTTTTGTAAGGTGTAAGAAAGAGATCCAGTTTAAATGTGCTGCATATAGCTAGCTAGTTCTCCAAGCACCGTTTATTAAATAGGGGATCCTTTCCCCATTGCTTGTTTTTGTCAGGTTTGTCAAGGATCAGATGGTTCTAGATGTGTGGTCTTATTTCTGAGTTGTCTATTCTGTTCCCTTTGTCTATGTGTCTTTTTTTTTTTTTTTTTTTTTCCACCAGTACCATGCTGTTTTGGTTATTTTAGACTTGTAGTATAATTTGAAGTCAGGTAGGGTAATGCCTCCAGCTTTGTTCTTTTTGCTTAGCCTTGCCATGGCCATATGGGCTCTTTTTTTGGTTTAACATGAATTTTAAAATACGTTTTTCTAATTCTGTGAAGAATGCCAATGGGAGTTTAATGGGAATAGCATTGAATCTACAAATTACTTTGGGCAGTATGGCCATTTTTATGATATTGATTCTCCCTATTCATGAGCATGAAATTTTTATTCGTTTGTTTATGTCCTCTCTTATTTCCTTGAGCAGAGGTTTGTAGTTCTCCTTGAAGAGGTCCTTCACTTCCCTTGTGTGATGGTTGATATTAAGTGTCAAATTGATTGGATTGCAGGATGCAAAGTATTGTTCCTGGGTGTGTCTGTGAGGGTGATGCTAAAGGAGATTAATATTTGAGTCAGTGAACTGGGAGAGGCAGACCCACCCTCAATATGGGTGAGCACCATCTAATCAACTACCAGCATGGCTAGAATACAGCAGACAGAAGAAGGTAAAATGAGCTGATTTGCTTAGTCTTCCGGTCTTCATCTTTCTCTTGTGTTAGATGCTTCCTGCCCTTGAACATCAGACTCCAAGTTCTTCAGCTTTTGAACTCTTAGACTTACACCACTGGTTTGCCAGGGATTCTCAGGCCTTTGGCCACAGACCGAAGGCTACATTCATTGTTGGCTTCTCTACTTTTGAGGTTTTTCGACTGTCTGGCTTCATTGCTCCTCAGCTTGAAGACGGCCTCTTGTGAGACTTCATCTTGTGATTGTGGAAGTCAATATTCCTTAATATACTCCCCTTCATATATACATCTATTAGTTCTGTCCCTTCAGAGAACTCTGACTAGTACACCTTGTTAGCTGTATTTCTAGTTATTTTATTCTCCTTGTAGCAACTGTGAATAGGAGTTCAGTCATGATTTGGCTCTCTACTTGCCTGTTAGTGTATAGGGATGCCAGTGATTTTTGTACATTCATTTTGTATCCTGAGTCTTTGTTGAAGTTGCTTATCAGCTTAAGAAGCTTTTCTTAAAAAGGAGCTGAGACATTGGGGTTTTCAAGATATAAGATCATGTCACCTGCAAACAAAGATAATTTGACTTTCTCTCTTCCTATTTGAATACCCTTTATTTCTTTCTCTTGCCTGACTTTTCTGGCCAGAACTTCTAATACTATGTTGAATAGGAGTGGTGAGAGAGGGCATCCTTGTCTTGTGCCAGTTTTCAAGGAGAATGCTTCCAGCTTTTGCCCATTTAGTATGGTATTGACCGTGGGTTTGTCATTTGTGGCTATTATCATTGTGAAGTATGTTCCTTCAATACCTAGTTTATTGAGAGTTTTTGTTTTGTTTTGTTTTGTTTTTTGTTTTTTTTTTGAGACAGAGTCTCACTCTGTCGCCCAGGTTAGAGTGCAGTGGCACAATCTCAGCTCACTGCAAACTCCACCTCCCGGGTTCACACCATTCTCCTGCTTTAGCCTCCCTTGTAGCTGGGACTACTGGCACCTGCCACCACACCCGGCTAATTTTTTGTCTTTTTTTTTTTTTTTTTTTTTTAAGAAACGGGGTTTCACCATGTTAGCCAGGATAGTCTCAATCTCCTGATCTTGTAATCCACCCGCTTCAGCCTCCTAAAGTGCTGGGATTACAGGCGTGAGCCACCGCAACCGGCCTTATTGAGAGTTTTTAACACGAAAGGATGTTGAATTTTATCAAAGGCCTTTTCTGCATCTATTGAGATAATCATGTGGTTTTTGTCTTTAGTTCCATTTATATGATAAACTACATTGATTGATTTGTGTAGGTTGAACCCACATTGCATCCCATGGATGAATCCAACTTGATCATGGTGAATACGCTTTTTGAGGTGCTGCTAGATTCAGTTTTCCAGTATTTTATTGAGGATTTTTGTATTGATATTCATTAGGAATATTGGCCTGAAGTTTTCATTTTTTCTGTATCTCTGCCAGGTTTTAGTGTGAGGATGATGCTGGCCTCATAAAAATAAATTAAAAAGGAGTCCTTCCTTTTCAATTGTTTGTAATAGTTTCAGAAGAAATGGTACTCAATTCACTTCTTTTATCCTTAGTTTATTGAACGAATACTGGTGAGGTTACCAGACAAAGTTTGCCTATTCACCTTTTGAAAGAATAGCTAATTCAACCTTTTATTTTTCACCTTAATATAGAAATGTGTGTATAGTTTACATTTATAGCTATGTGATTTGTTCCAAATAAATCTTTGGCCGTATCCTATAGGATTTTATATATATATAACACTTATTAATTTTGATTTATATATGATTTGTAATTTCCATTTTCATTTTAATTACTCATTCTCCTCCCAGAGTTATCCAGAAGCATTATTACATTTCTGAGTAGAAAGCTGATTCTTTGACTAAATTACTGCAGTAAGTTGAACAGATGTGGAATAATTTTTTTAAATTATACTTTAAATTCTGGGGTACATGTGCAGAACATGCAGGTTTGTTACATAGCTATACACGTGCCATGGTGGTTTGCTTCACCCATAAACCCTTCATCTACATTAGATATTTCTCCTAATGCTATCCCTCCCCTAGCCTCCCACCCACTGACAGGCCCCAGTGTGTGATGTTCCCCTCCCTGTGTCCATGTATTCTCATTGTTCAACTCCCACTTATGAGTGATAACATGTGGTGTTTGGTTTTCTATTCTTGTGTTAGTTTGCTCAGTATGATGTTTTCCAGCTTCATCCATGTCCCTGCAAAAGACATCAACTCATCCTTTTTTATGGCTGCATAATATTCCATGGTGTAGTATTCGCTATTGTGAATAGTGGGATATGGCATGATTTTTTCTATGTGAAATCTATTGAGGTTTTGGCTATTCCATAGCACTTTGGAAAGTGTCTCTTTGTGTATAACAAATACATGTTTTAATTGTGGTACACTAATTGTACCCCCATTGTATCTGGGAAGTAACTAACTTGTTTTTGATTTTATAGGCTCTTAGATGGAAGTGACTTGCCTTGTCTCAGATAAGACTTTGAACTGTGGACTTTTGAGTTAATGCTGAAATGAGTTAAGGCTTTGGGGGACTGTTGGGAAGGCATGATTGGTTTTGAAATATCAGGACATGAGATTTGAAAGTGGCTAGGGGCAGAATGGGACATTTGCTGTGTCCCCACCCAAATATCATCTTGAATTGTAGCTCCCATAATTCCTATGTGTTGTGGGAGGGGCCCAGTGGGAGATAATTAAATCATGGGGGCAGGTCTTTCCCATGCTGTTCTCATGATAGTGAATAAGTCTTATGAGATCTCACGGTTTTATAAAGAGGAGTTCCTTTGCACAAGCTCTCTCTTGCCCGCTGCCATGTAAAACATGACTGCTCTTCATTCACCTTCAACCATGATTGTGAGGCCTCCCCCTCCAGGTGGAACTGTGAGTCAATTAAACCTCTTTCCTTTATAAATTATCCAGTCTCTGATACATCTTTATTAGCTGCATAAGAACAGGCTAATACATCTTCACAATAAGAATTTTTATTTTAGAAATTAAAAGTTGATTCTTAGTAGCTTCTATGTGCCAGGCTTTAATCCAGACTTTTGGAAAATATCAGTAAGCAAAAGAGAAGAAAATCTTTGCCTTTATGGAGCCTACCTTCTATTGGAGAAGACAGACAATAGGCGATAAATAATTTAGTAATGTCATCTACCAGGAAGTGATAAATGCAGTGGAAAAAATAGAGCAGAGTAAAGTAGATCGATTCAGAGTGCCTGAGCTGCTGGTGGTGGTAGTGGTAGTAGAAAGAGGCAGTTGAAAATTTTCTCAGATTTTATTTTGAAAGCTTTAAACCAACAAAAATAGTTGCATGAAAAATATATGTATTCTTTACTTAGAGTCACCAATTGTTAAATCTTTCTTTCCACCTAGTACTCTCTCTTTTCCCCCCAACACGCATGTGCATTCACGCACACACACACCCCCACACGCACACTTTTAAACCTTTGGAGAGTCAGTTTCAGACATTGTAGTGCTACATCCCTAAATATTCAGGAGGTCTAATTACTGATATCAAAATGCTGGCCGAGGTAGCACTCCCAGGCTGGCTACTTCAGCATTACCCAGCATGGGTACTACAGATATAAATAGGACCTGCTTCTGGTGATTCTAAAGTAAATTGGGGCCCAGCAATATATATTTTATCAAGTCTCCTTCCAGTGATTCATATGTCTAGGTATGTTAGGGTCAAAGAGCTTGCAAGTAAATAAAAAAAGCCGCAGCGGGCACAAGTTACCTGGGAAAACAGTTCCCTGAAACTGAGACATAGCGTGCCAAAGGAAGGAAATCCTTTTCAAATTTCTTGCTGTAGTGAAAATTAAGACTGGACAATAGAGTCTGCTCAGATTCCAAGTTTTTTCAAAAACTATTTAAGATTATTCTTCTTAAGACTGCTTTAATTTATTTTTGTAACCTTAAGAAAAAACTCCACCGGAAAAGTAGGAAGTATTCGATTAGTATTTGTTAGCTAAATGCTTAAATTGGAGAAAGAGTTAATCTTTTATGCTTTTGTGTCTTTGCTTAAAAAAATTGCTAATTGCTAAGTATTGGAAAATTTTTTCCCTTCTTTGTGTATTCCCCAAGTAAACTAAAATACAAAGATATTTAGCATTCCTTAGTTTTGCCAGGCATATACGTAATGTCAAATTCTAATACATTATTGTTCTCCAAAAAGAAAAAAAAGAAAATGGGTTCATGACCAAGACAATTGAGAAACTGAATTGCGTTTCATCCCCCTCTTGGAGGTAATCTACTTTAGCATTTGAAGACCCTAAGTCTTGCAGTTTATGATGTTTAACCTAAAATTTCCAAAACACATTTGGAACCTTTTGGAAGAGACCTTTTGGAAGGGAGTCGTTATGTTTAACTTTCAATTTTCAATAATGGAGTGGAAAAATGGTGTGGAGCTGCACTGGTCCTTAAAGGATTGTCTTTAGAACATCACAATTAATACACCAGAGAATTTGTTTGTAATGCAGAACCTCAGGCTCTTAGACCTCCGGAATCAGAATCTGCATCTTAACAAGTTTCTCAGGTGATTTATATGCATATTAAATTTAAGAAGCACTCATGCAGATAATGTAAAAGACAAGATATTACTCATTTTATTGATTCTGCAATGTATAAAAATGTTCTTTTGTTTGAGTTAAATTAATCTATATTCCTTGATCAGACTCTGGTGGATGAAAGGGAAAGTATCCCATAAATGTTATGAATAGCATTAAATATATACCCTGGGCTTAATAATTTCCCACAGACAAATGTTTAGCATAGATCATTTTTTTTAAAAACCAAACCTCAGTTGGGCACATCTATTTTAAATGTTTTGCCTGACATTCTTATCTTGTTTTCAAATTTATTTTTTAATTTTATCAAAATAATAGTAGGTTGGTGCAAAAGTAATTTCAGGTTTGGTCATTCCTTTCAATGGCAAAAACCGAAATTATTTTTGCACCAACCTAAATACATTATGTATAATATGTATTTTAGATATAATACATATATGTAAACATATACAAATCTCCACAGTTTAAACAATGTCCAATAGTGCTATTAGTTGCATAAAGAAAAACTGGTTCCTTACCCTATTCTTCCCTAGTCCTAATTTCTGCTTTTCTGAGGCTACCACTTTAAATTACATTTTCTTTGTTTTATACATGTAACATATATATAACATATATATGCAACATATATAACACATATGTATCATATATAACATATACAACACATGCAACATATGTGTGACAAACATGTCATATATGTGACATATATGTAACATGCGTGACATACATCATATGTATGTGTGGCACATATGTAACATGCATGTGACATGTGTATTGCATATGTTCACCTTGCTTTTTCAAACATTGATATTATGTTTTGACTTCTTAAAATTGACACTGATATTGTAACTTTCCAGAATCACTTTCCTGAGGCATTCCTGCTAACACAATACTTTTAAAACAGTGCATCATGATTTTAATTAAATTAACATTAAAAGTTTTTAAATTATGAGTATAACAATATTGTTAATTTCTTATACATGAATATCCTATTGCCATATAACATTGTATGTCTTCTTTTTCATGGGGACAATAATTCACTCCTTTTCATTATTTCTTTTTCTTTTTGCTAATTTATCCCAAATTATTGAAAAGGACTGTAAAATTGTCCTTTCTAGTCTAATATATCAAATTTCTATCAGTCTCATTTATTGTCTGTTAATGCCATTTCTCCCACAGACTTTTGTCTTCCTATTTTGATCTGGACTCCCTGTTCTTTTGTCCTGATCATCAAATGTTTTCCTAGAATTGTCTTTCATCACCATCCTGTAGATTCCGTTTACCTCCTTCTTTTTGTGGATCCTCAATTTTCTAACTTCACCTTGAAGCATGCTGTATCTTTCAGATGGGTGTATCTAGTAGCTTCGAGCAGTAGGGGTACACCTGTGAAAACTCACAAGTATGAAACTATCATTTGCTTCCCTTATACTGTATTGCTGTGGTTGATCTCATAACCTGTTTAAGTTATCCGTTTTCCTTCTCTGACAATTTAGGTTTTTTCTTAATTCATCATGTTTCAAAACTTCATGATAATATTCCTTGGTGTGGGTTTCTTCTCATTTATTGTTCTCATGGGCATTTTAATTCTGTAACATCTCCTTTTTTTAATTCTGGGAAATTTTCTTCTTATTATATTTATTATATTATATATTATATTTTTAGTTACTTTTCCTCCGTTTTCTCTGTTTATCTTTTCTGAAAATCTTATTATCTGGATGTTGAATCTCTTACATTGATTCTCGATTTTAGTGATTCTTAAGAAATACTTTGGCCAGTCACGGTGGCTCACTCCTGTAATCTCAGCACTTTGGGAGGCCGAGGCGGGCGGATCATGAGGTCAGGAGATCGAGACCATCCTGGCTAACATGGTGAAACTCCATCTCTACTAAAAAATACAAAAAATTAGCCTGGTGTGGTGGCGAGTGCCTGTGGTCCCAGCTACTTGGGAGGCTGAGGCAGGAGAATGGCATGAACCTGGGAGGTAGAGCTTGCAATGAGCTGAGATGGTGCTGCTGCACTCCAGCCTGGGCAACAGAGCAAGACTCCTTCTCAAAAAAAAAAAAAAAAAAAAAAAGAAATACTTAATAAAAGTATTTTTTTTAATCCTCTACTTTTGGCGGTGGTGTCATCAAGTTTATATTTTATTATGACTCATCTTTTGATTTTGTTCTTAATTACTGCTTTCATTTTTAAAATTCCTATAATTTTTTAATTCATTTATTATATATATTTTAAAACAACATCCCATATGTCTTTTAAGGATATAATAATTTTCCTTATCTCTTTGAAGATATTGATCATCTTAGGTTTCCTCTGTTCTTTTATGTCTTCAATTTCCTTCTATTTTTGTTCTCTTCGTTTTGTTCTCTTTCGTGTTTTTATGTTTTAACTTGATTTAATTTTCATATCAATTTGAAGGGATAGGAACTGTATTAAGTTTCACATTATATATGAATAAAGTGACTTAAATTGCACTGTGTCACTTGGCAAGAACGTGATGGATCAAATCCACAAACGTGACTCCATTGCTGGCTTTCTTAATCCCTAAGTTATATTATCCCTGCCATTTTCACAGTGATAATGAGGCACTGATTTACAGAAACTACTGCTAATAGGTAAAATTTAGTATATTATCAGAAAGAAAAATAAATATAGTTCAATGATTGTCTTTTTAAAATTGTGTAATGCTATAAGATCTTTGAAGTTTTTCATAAGCTTTTGAAAAGATACAGTATTTATATAAACACATTTATATGATCACCTGAATTATCTATGGAACAAAATATTTCTAGTAGGTGAACAATTAGCATATCCTGACCTTTGGTTAAAAGATTATGTTTTGGTATGTGTTCTATAAAAACAACAACAGCTGAGTAGCAAGTAGTATCTTAACCCTGTGTATCTTCCCTGAGAATTGAGGTCCAGGTCCCAGTCCCAGCTACCCATTTGGGAGCCCTGTGGTGCCTTGGACTGCCCATGAAAGGAAAATGTCTTATATTGGTATCGTTTGGTGGTTGACAAGTCACATATGCATAAATGTCTTTCAAGTTTGATTTGACTCCCCACCCTACCTAAGTAGTATAAAAATTAGCTTACAAGCTTACATTTTAAGGCCATTTTTACCTTTTTAAAATCTAATATTAAAACCTGAAGGTAACATTGTGCTTGTTCAAAGAATGTCTAGGAGAATTCCAGATACGTTGAAAATTGATAGTGTTGAGTGAAAAAGTTTCCACAGACAGATACTTGTCCAGAACCCCGGGTTAAGTACAAGTTCTGCTTTAGAAGGCTAATGTGCAAAACAACTTTCCAAGAAAAAAACATTGAGTGTATTTTACAAGATATAAAATGTATTTTGCCATTCATGCTGTCCGTATTTGGTAGAAAACTGAATATTATAATATACAACTTACACGCTACTTTTATATTTGAAGAAATTGAAAACATTAAGTATATTGCCTGAAGTTCCACAGCTGGTTAATGTTGGAGGTGTAATTTGAATACCAGAGGATCTAGTCCAATTTCCATTCCACTGGTTTACTTTCTTTCCCACAAGGTTAAACACTTCAAAATTTTTGATAAGGATAATTTAGAATTAATTGACAGTGAAATAACAAATAAGATGGCAAGAGTAAGTGGAAAGAAATTAAGATATCTCCATACAGGGCTGAGTATATAATTTGTGGGATCCAGTATAATATGAAATTTAGAGCCCCTTATTCAAACAGCTTTAAAGAAGAAATGCAATTAAAAATACCAAAACATAAATATGTTTTCTTAAAAATATTTTATTGCTTATAAAACATAGTAGTTATAGTAGTGAGACATGAGTTAAAACATAAACTTAGAAGTATCAGGAGAAATAACAGTTTGACCTCATAACTTATGCAATAATGACAAGTATTAATATACTTTGTCATCTATGAAAAATCATAATCATTTGTTAATGTGATATCTTAATTCTTTTCTGACCTGCTTTCCTAAACTTTATTTATTGTCATCAAATTTATACTTTCAGCAACTTAATTTTCATCTGTATAAATGAAAGCAACATTAGTTACAAAAATCAAATGATTCCTGATTACTTTTAATTTTGAGAAAGATTTTTCTGCTTATGTATCTGTTATTAGAACTAGAATAACTTTCTAATACATTATTAAAAATATATATATTTTAGTATATCTACAGCCTATAATTCCTGAGGAAAATTTTTGTTAAAACCATCATACTTTTTATGTGAATCAGTTTTATGTAAGTCTAATTTTAATTTTAAATGAAAATTTGTACAGTGGCATTCTAATGTTTCCTGTGGCATTACTTGTAACTTGTGGAAGTTATAAAAAAAAAAGACTTCATAGGTTTTTTAATAACTAAAGATATCTGTTCATTCTTTCTATATCTGTCCTTTAATTATAAAAGAAATAATTTCAAATATATTGCTGATTAGTCATTAGTTCATTTGAAGCTTCCTATGAAAATAGTGTTCTTTTCCTCTGTAAGTGATGATCTTTAAATTCAATTTCTATGTTTCTGCTTATGGATATTTGCTTTGCAATTCTTCCCTAATATGTTTTATTGCAATGTCCATCTGTATACTTTTATTTTGTAATAATTTACTGACAGGGAGAGTTAATATTGGTACAGATGTGGTAGATACAGGCTCTGGGAATGGACAAGCAAGCTGGCATCCCATTATTCTTGCTGCTGCTGTGCTGCCATTGCTGTTCTCATTGCCACAAATCTGGGTCCAGCTCCCAGTCCCAGCTGCCACCTCGGGGACCATGCAGTGCCCCAGACGTTCCCTGACCTGCACATTCTGCAGTCAGGTCACCTGCTTGGAGGCATGCTGCCCACCTGAGCCTTTGGGTACACTGAGTCTGTCTCTTCTGCTTGTGCATGTTCCACTGTCCCACTGGACTTCACTTACGAAACACAAATTCAAAGTTAAAATTATCACAAATAACAAGACAGCAAGAGCAGAACAGTCAACCAAGTACAGGACCCAACGGTCTATGACTATGCAGGTTACATGCTCTGTTGCTGACTCTATACATATAAAAGTTCTGCTATCTCTATGTAATTGTATGTCCCAGTGTACTGAAATGTTTGAACATTAATCCAAACACTTGGACAATTTGCAGACCTCAGACTTAAAGTTGGAAGATTAGACTATATTCTTCAAATTTATCTCAATAAAATACTTAATATTTTTTCTCACTCTTCTCACTGTCTTAATGAGCATCATTTTACCCTCTTTTCAAAAGTTATCTTGGATATGGTTTGTAGGAAATGAATATGTAAACCTTATTGATCATGTGAAAGCCATGCTTGTTAATTTATAAACAATGTCATTTTCAAGGACTTGTAGTTCATGGCTGTTTGTGACACTTTTATATTTCTGAGAATTTGGTGAATGAATCTTTTCAGAATTAATTTTTAAATTTCTACTAGATGATAACATTAAACAATCACTTATTTTAAACTTGACAATAAATACAATTATTTATAGGAATTATATACTCCTAAATCAGAGGAATATACTTTTGACATAATCTACTTCCACTATATGACTCTACCCACTAGACAAATGTACACGTAAAAATCTCTAAAGAAATTGATGAATAGGATTTAATAGGCATTGTATTTCACGACAATTAGAGCTTAAATTTTAATTGCATGTATAAATGAATAAAATACAACAATATATCATTTATAATTATCATTATTTATAATTTAATAATAGATAAAATTTGTTGTTGGGTTAGGTATGAATAGTTGGAAAATATTGGCCACCAACATCGTCACATAACTTTTTTCAACTAAATTTACCAAAATTGATTAACTAATGTTGTTCCAGTACACACATGAAAAGATAAATGAGACATGAAACTCTGGTTTAAAGTAGCTTGAAACTCAGGAAAAACAAACAAACAAACAAACAAAAACACAAGAAAACCTTGATTACAATTCATCACAAATTTTGTTATAAGGAGAAGGCATTTACTAAAACCCAACAAAATTTTACAAGTAACCTGTAATCTGATTTTTTCTGACTTACTGTTATACTTAGAAATGTATGCTAAGCTGACTACAGCATTCAGTAGTTGCTCCATGAATACAAACTGTCATTATGCACAGGGACCAGAGACTTTTTCTTTTCCTTTTCTTTTCTTTTCTTTTTTTATTGCGAGACAAAGTCTCACTTTGTTGCCCAGGCTGGCGTGCAGTGGCACGATCTCAGCTCACTGCAAGCTCTGTCTCCTGTGTTCACGCCATTCTCCTGGCTCAGCCTCCCGAGTAGCTGGGACTACAGGTGCCCGCCACCATGCCTGGCTAAGTTTTATATTTTATAGTAGAGGTGGGGTTTCACCATATTGGCGAGGCTGGTCTCGAACTCCTGACCTTGTGATCCGCCTGCCTCAGCCTTCCAAAGTGCTGGGATTACAGGGATGAGCCACCATGGCCAGCTGCACAGGGACTTTTATACAGGTTATCTTATTAAGAATCACAACTCAAAGAGAGGCACATCATTGTCTTCTCCATCTTATAGATGAGGAAACTGTATCACTGAGAGATTTAAAGAAATACTCAGGTAATCCAGCGAGTAAGTTGCATAATTAAGAAATGAATTTAAAACCAATTATTTTTATTCCAAAGCTCTGTCCAATGTACTTTGTTGTTCCTATGGCTGTCTTCTTTGGGGCGTCACACTCTGAAGGCACAGGCTTGAACAGACTTTCTCAATTGTGCGCTGTAGAGTATTGTTGTAGGAACGTGTTCTAGGAGAAGACAGTGAGTGCAGCAGGTGGGAGAATGGGAGAACTTTATTGTCAAAAATGTTTGGTGAATGCTGCATTATTTTCCTCCCATGTTCAATAACCCAAGATGCCTTGCAATACGAAAAGCAAATCAGTTTTGCTTGTTCACTTAGGACAGATACCAAAAATTGCAAAGAAACACAAAATAATATTATAGTTCTTGTACAGGGATAGCACATATAATTTTGAAACACTTTACTTTTTTGTATACTTTACTTATTTCAAGATAAATTTTAAAATATATAAATCTAATGAACTTTGTTTAACTGCAACAGTGTTTCTCATATTTGTTTGATTGCATATCCTTTTTTCTCCCCAAGACTAATTAATGTATACTGAAAATACTGGTTTGTCAAACAAGTTTTTGGGGAAAATGATGTGGAGGTGTAGGTCCAGGCAGAAGACACATAGCTATGTAGAAACATTAACCACAGCATTCGAAAACATACACTCGTGTATCTGTGTCTCACTGTTAGGCACCATTTTGTTTTATTGTTAGTATTCTGTAAGAAGTAATGTCTTAAAATTTATAAATTGGCAGATGAAAAATTATATTTTCACTATATAATTGATGCATGATGATTATTTTGGACAAAATAACCATCATGTATATTTGAGAGGAAATTATTTTTATGGAAGTTGTCTTTTGTTAACTGGTCTATGGAATCACCATTGGAGTAATGATGTAGAATAGTAGAACAGTAATAAAATGTGTAGGGGAGCTTGTGCTGTGTATAGGAGATTTGACCAGAGGATAAAAGAGGTGTTCAAATTGAGAAAAAGGAAAAGAAACAAAGCCAGGTCTAGGCTTAAATCTTAAAGGTCTTCAACCTGGGGAAAGTAACATAATGTTATAAGAAAGAGAGGAAAAAACGTCCAAGAAATAAAAAGTAGAAGAAAAATGTTGGCGATGATATTGAAAAAATATACAAAATGATAAGAGAATATGGTTTCAATTCACAAGTTTGTCTAAGCCTGTATTTTAAAAACTTTTTTTTAAAACTCTTTTTTTTTTTTTTTTCTGAATTGAGGGAAAATAAGTCTTTAGTGTTTGATATATCTGCTGTATTCCTTCGCCTTGCTTGGTTGCGTGGGCTCCTGAGTCGTTACCTCATTAATCAATTTAGGCAAGCAATTTCTTTGGGAAAATCAGGATATCAAAATAGTTTCGGCTCTCAAGCTCAATTAAAAATTAATACATACAAATAATAACCTTGACTTGGCAGTTATCTTTTTCAGAAGAAGGATCAGCTCAATACTGTAAAGTATGGCTTTCTTCATATCTCTGGAGTTGTCCTGTCAGCTGAGAATCTACAAAGTGAAGATTTGAAGGGCATATATAGGGAATGTTCTGAGAAACTACAGGATTTAAGCAAATAATAATTTTTTTAAAAGAGCATTTCTTTAGCAAGTAGCTCATGTATTTGCTGTGGGGTGTCATGCTGGGCATCAGAAGGAAGAAGATACGGGCAGCAGGGCTTGAAAATTTTCTATTGCTTTGGTGCCCTGCAGCAGTCTTTTGAATGGGGCAGGTATTTTCAATACAACACTTGCCTAAAAGAATCCATAGCCTTTGTAGGAGTATCAGCAGTTTGAAAACTTCCCGACTTAAGTTTCATTACTGAAAAAAAAAAAAAAAAAAAAAAAACCTAAATGAAACTTCTGTTGGGAGAATATAGCCACAACAGGGGTTCTGATGTGGATCTCTTTATAATAGAAATGAAGGTAGACTGCCTTTTAGATTGCACTAATTTCCCAACATCTGTTTCTTATTCAGTTTCCCAGACCCAGGATTCTTTATAATGCTAAATGTATATTAACTTTGTAAAGTAAGCATGAAAAGGAATATTCCCCTGTGTTTTTTAATTGGGAGCAAAAATGAACATGGAAAATAAAGTAGAAAAATTAAAACAACATCATTTTTATTGCTTAATTGTAAAAGAATCTCAATTATTATATTTGAACATAGATGCCTATATACGTTCTGAAAGTTCTAGGTCCTAAATATCTTCTTTATTCTTGAATAATAAATAAGCATTTGACTTACGAAGAATCATTCCCTACTCCATCATTTCAATTCATTAGGGACACGTAGATAAGAATACTTAGAGCTGTACTCTCCATGGGTGGTCCAAGCATTTTAGCAACAGAATCAATCACCCAGCATACCTTGCTGCTTCTTATAAACAAATTCCAAAGTCTCTCCCAAGATTAATTAAATCAGAATCTGAATAAGGCAGTACTGTGGGAAGTGTATTTTATGGAAGTTTTTCAGCTAATTTGATGTGATATGTTGAATATTTGTACCTTAATATTAAAGGAGAAATAATTTTTGGTCCACTAATTTTGAGAGTTTTTTTTAAATGAAAAATGTATGCACTAGTCTGTTAGGGCTATCATAACAAAATACAACACACTAGGTAGATTAAAGCAACAGCAATTTATTTTCTCACAGTTCTGGAGGCTGGAAAATCCAAGATCAAGATTCCAGAAGGGCTCAGTTTGGGATGAGGATTTTCTTCATGGTTTGTAGATGGTCATCTTCTGGCTGTGTGCTGACATGACCTGTTCTTTGTGTGATGAGAGAGAGACAGAGAGAGGTGAGGTAGGGTGGGGAGAATGCTCTCTGGTGTCTCTTATTCTAAGGACACTAATCTTCCTGGATCAGGGACCCACCCTTATGACCTCTTTTAACCTTAATTACTTCCTTAGGGGCCCTGTCTCCAAATACAACCAGAGGGTTGTGGCTTCCTCATACAAATTTTGGAGGAAACCCCCAAATTCTGTCCATAATGGTGTACAGTACGTTTTGTTCCCTCCAAAAAATGGAAAGACTATTAATAGTAAAATGCATCATTTCTGTCAGTAAATATAAGAAAACGTGAAGGCATCTCTGCTTTTTAAATTCCTTCTTTGGTAGGAGGAGAGAAACTTCATAAATAGTGCTGTTAAACTTTTGCACTTTTGAAAGCAAACTTGAATTCAGAACCTTTCTAATTTTTTATTTTGTGGTTTCTCTAAGGAGAAAACAACAACAACAGCTGAATAGTTCCAGATTTTAACCAAAACAAAGAACATGTATCAGCACCCAAGCTTGATTTCTAGATCTGGGTTCAAAGACAATCATGGAGGGTAGCGATGGAGGGTAGTAATGTCTCATAAATAACAATTGAAGTTTGAGAAGCTGTACAAAGAAAGCAAGATAAATGTAGGAAACTCAGAAATTGGAGTTTCAGGAGCGAGAGTTCATTAGCCGATTGTGTGGATGAAAATTGAAGAAATGCAGAGTTGGAGACTGTACAGATGCATGTTTGATGTCTGCTATAGATGGCTGAAGATGCTTAACGTCTCTGATATTTAAGTCCCATTACAAATCAGAATGGTATATCGTATTAGTCTATTTCATGCTGCTGATAAAGACATATCTGAGACTAGGCAATTTACAAAAGAAAGAGGTTTAATGGAGTTACAGTTCCACATGGCCAGGGAGGCCTCACAATCATGGTGGAAGGCAAGGAGGAGCAAGTTACATCTAATGTGGATGGTGACAGGCAAAGAGAGAGCTTGTGCAGGGAAACTCCCAGTTTTAAAACCATCAGATCTTGTGTGACTTATTGGCTATCATGACAACAATGCAGGAAAGACCTGGCCCTATAATTTAATCACCTTTCTCCAGGTTCCTTTTATGATGTGTTGGAATTGTGGGAGTTACAATTCAAGATGAGGCTTGGGTGGGGACACAGCCAAACCATATCATATATTATTTTATTGATGGTTAATAAATTATCACAGCTTAGTAGCTTACAACATTCATTAATCATCCAGCAGTTTCTAGAAGTTGGGAGTCTACAATAAGTCCTCTGCATGGGGTCGTGCAAGGCAGCCATCAAGTGTTGGCTGGACTACACTTTCATGCAGAGGCATGACGGAACACATATGCTTCCAAGCTCACCAAAGGAGTTGGCAGAATTAATATCCTTAAAGTTGTATGATTGAGGGTCTTGGTTATTTGCTGGTTGTTGACTGTTGACTGTCCTCAGATCTTGCAGGTCCTCAAGGTCACCCATAAGTTCTTGCACATGGACTTCCTCGACATTGCTCAAAAAGTCAGCAAAGGGAAGTTCTAGTTCCATTCTGGAAAGACTAAATTTTGTGTAACATAATATCATCACAGGAGTGACATTTGATGTAGCCTAATCAAGGTAGTAATAACCTATCACTTGATGTATTTTGTTAGTTAGAATCAAGTCAAAGATTTCATTTGCAGTCAGGAAGAGGGGTTTATGCAGAGCCATGATTCAGTGAAGGTCAGCTTTGGGTGTGTCTGCCACAGAGGGTAACACTTAGTCACACTTTTCAGATTAAATAAGATAATAAAGTTTCAGGTGCGTGCTATGTACTGCTTATATTGCATCTATTACTGTATGCCACTGACATGTCTAGTGGAAAAAGGCTCCCCTGAGGCAGTAACGGATCTTTTGACTTTGCTTCATTTTACAGGTTTGACTCAGAGCAACAAAGAGTATACTGTGCTATTCTAACAGATGTCAAACTGGTTTCTTATGACCAGTTTAAGATTTTAGTCTTAACTGGCTCAGAAAAAAACATATGAAGAGGGAAAAATGACAAACTTCTCATCTGCTCCTGTCTGCCTTCCTTGACACACACCTTGATATTGTATCTCTCTATCTCGCTCCAGCATTCATGGACCTCCTGTTATCCTCCAGATGCTTGAGAACCCTCTTTCTTCATATCAACTCCTCTTAGAAAAAGCCTCATACTATAAATCCAACTAACAGCAAAGTTTGTTTCATCATTGCACCCACCCTTAAACCCTCTTAGGGGAGTAATAAATGTTTTTTTTTAATTTTTACAGCTTAGAAGGCACTTTTAAGTACATCTCTTGATCCTGATTTTACACATGAAAGATGTTTGATTAGTGGTTCTTTAAGAGAGTTCTGTGAATTTCTCTAAAATTGCTTAAGATTTTCGGAACTTAAAATATAATAAAAAAGTCAAAAAAAGATTTTCAGAGGATAAGTATAAAAATACAAATACATTTTTAAAATTTGATGTGTATTTTCTAGAAAAATAGGACAAATATATTTTAATCTGTAGTTCAAGTTAAATTACAAATGCCTGTGAGAGTAAGTGTCCCATGGCTAGTTAGGCAGTGTTGGTAAGTAAGAAGAAAGAATACATCTTTGCTCTGTTGAAGTGCTTCTTGTATTGGAAAGCTTAAGAAAAACTGAGTCGGAATTCAGTTTCCAATACCCTTTCAATTAAAACGATCCAGGAAAAAGATGTTTCATTGGGCATACAGTGCTGTATTTCAGCACTATAAGGACATGAAACACAAGTAGGTGGATTAAGCAGCTTTGTCATGTTCAGATACCCACTAGTAGCCCTCAGTCACCTCCAGAAGATATGCTATCAGGCATGAAGACTCTCATCAGACTGTGTTTCTGTGCATGACAGATGAGCAGTCTTCAGGACCAAGAGGGGAAACAGCTTAATTGAATTCTTTTTCATTGCTTGAATCAGCCTTGCTGAACTGAATCGATTAACTGTAAAAATGGAAGTATCAGTTTGATGAAGATTAAGGCATTTTTCCACCTTTAGCATACAATGGATTAAAGGGATGAAATGGGATGCAGTATGTAGTGTGGATGGTTGGATAGTGGACGGTACTTTGTAGACAGCTAAGAGTCACCTGTCTTACTCACTAGCCCATCCCTGTCTCTGTGATCAGCTCGTAATGTGAATAAAGCTTGATGATTCAATTAAAACAGAAAATATGTGATACATAACCTTCAAAGCAAGACCAAGCTCAGTTACCTAATTTTCAGGGCACAGTGCAAAGTGAATATGTAGAGGCCCTTTTCCAAAATGTGTTAAAATTTTCAAGGTGGCAACAGCAGAGCAGTAAAACAATTGCAGGACCCTTCTGGGCATGGGGTCCTGTGTGACTACACAAGTTGCACACCATAAAGCCGGCCCTAAATAGATCATCCCTCTGCCGCCCTTGAAGTCCCCCAAACATCAGTAGTAGAGTTGTCCATAGGGTAAAATAAATCTGAGTGACTGAATGACTTGTAGCTTCATTGCACTTTAGAAGGAAGATGGGATCCAAGCTTGGAACTTGAGACATTGATACTGCCTGTGAGTGAGCTTGTACCCAAGACACCCAAGGCGCTTATGTTGGCTTTGGCTGTCTGTCTAACACACTATTCTGTGCTTTCTTCTTTCTTTTGCAATTTGATACTGGTTTTAGTCCTAATACTCGCGGATTAAAATGCTGGCAGGCAAGATACATTTTTTCCCTTTTCTTATACTCTATCCCATGTGTGGCCCTGGACCTTCAAAGAAAATATTTATTTTTCTCTTGTTTTTGGAAAAGGTTACATAATCATGTCATTATGAAAATGTTGTAAAGTACAGTCATGAAAACCCCAGCTTTGGAGTTAGCCCATATAGCTTTTATGACAGATTCTGCCACCTCCAAGTTGTTTGTTCATTGGAAAATCATCTGTCTTCGCTGAGTCCGTTTCCTGAAGACACCAGTAATAAAAATACCTACTTTATAGGATTGTTTTGTGCACTAAATAAGATCAGGTTTATAAAGAAAACTGCCTGGCATATTGTAAATACTCAAAAACTATGACCTATTTATATCACTATTATTTATAATTTCTAATCATCCTTTTTAGAAATTATCCATTAGTTGTATCTTGACATAAAAAGCATAAAATTCAGAAGCACAGAACTAGAGAAAACTTCAAAGATTTTCTTTTTTAATAGCTCTTAGACTTGTAGTGATTATAGATCCCTTTGAATTCTGGTAAAAGGCAGTGGACCATCTTTCCCCCAAAAGTCAGACATGCATTTACCATTCTATTTCAGGGACTCCTTTTACCACCCAAAGCTCATCACTGATACCTATGAAGACAGGTTAAAAAGAAAGTATGTAACGTAATATTGTGACTTCTTACGCAAATAACAGTGGTGGGACTGGCCTCTACATGCTCAGTTCTCATTATTAAAAGCAGCCCCCTTTCACGGCCTGTTCTGTGTCCTTAATATGCATCCTTGTTTTTTCCTTTGCCACAGAAATTCTAAGCATAGCCTGAAAATTAAAGACAACATCAGATAATGATGCAATATTTTATTCCAAAGAAAATTACTACACCAACTTTTCCTTTAAATACCTCTACTCTTCTGAGAGACCCTTCAGTACTATGAAGCTTTTTTTTTTCCAAGTGAAATGTCACTGTTCACAATACTAATGATTTTATACTTGGGAAATGAAATGGAATAGTAGGTCACCTATTGGAAAACAACAGAGCTATATGGGCTTCATGATATGACCCGGGGATTGTCCCACTGATCCTTACTTTGTTTTTCATTTTTTATAGTTAAATAATTGTATTTGTCCTGATTTATTTATTGCTTCTTTTCTTTTTTTCTACTCTCACATTTGGCTTTCTGCCAAGTTTGGAAACCATTTTTGTAAAGCAACCTGTGTGGCTAGTTTCTACTTTGACCACCAATGTTTACATTTCACTGTCCAACATTTTTTGCAGATTCTTCCCTGGTTCTTGGACACTTTTACTCTCTCTTCCTATCCCCCAAATTTACCACACAACAAACCTCTGGCAGCAGCAAATCCACTGATACACTTCATAAAGAGACCATGAAAATAAAGCCAAAAGAGAACAGAAAGACAGAGTTTCATCATAGCCTGGTTTTCATTCTGCTCTCTGTCTGGTTTCCATTTGACCTACGTAGATTCTTTCTCATTTTTAAGCATACATCCCAGGGTTTATTTTCATGACTGAGAGATGCATCGAGAAAGTATATAAAGAGTAGCTTCTAAAGAGTAACCACAAAGAGGGCTGTCAAGTTTCTCTTTTTGGATATTTTGGCTCCAAGTCATTTTTATATTTCTCCTAGCCCCAAATCAAGTTGATATTTAAATGTAGGATATCTTGATTGTTTCCACATTTCTTGCAATGATATTGCAAAGCAAATCCAGTGGGAATAGAAACATCATCTGTCATGTTTAGCATGGATGAAGTTATATGACATTTAAAGTGCAGGAGTGGGAAAGTAGCTGCCAACCTGGAAGTTTTTAATCCCCATTCCTGAACACTTACAGAGATGCCAAGCTAATCCCACAGCGCTGATGCCCTGTCAACTACTGACATGCCATCTGCTCTTGTTCATAGTAGATGTGATCAGATGCGAACCTCAAAGACCTTTTTGAAGGTAAGCTTTATTTGAGTCCTGAATCATTAACTTTTACACAGAGTCATCACATTTTGCCTTCTGCCCACAGAGGTTTTATTTAGTAGGGAAGTAATTGATATGTGGTAGGTATGAAACACATACTAAGAGAAATAAACTTCAAGTTAAGTCCACATTTCTTCAGGGCCATAAGACTTTGACAGAGTTGCCTAGCTTTTCACTACTTAGCATGCTTTTAAAATTTGTTTTTATTTTTTTATTTTAAACTTTTAAGTTCAGGGATACATGTGTATGATGGTTTGTTACATAGGTAAACATGTGTCATGGGAATTTGTAGTACCAATTATTTCATCACCTAAGTATTAAGCCTAGTATCCATTAGTTATTTTTCCTGATTCTCTCCCTCCTTCCACTCTCCACCCTCTGATAGGCTCTAGTGTGTTATTCCCCTCTCTGCGTCTATATGTTCTCATCACTTAGCTCCCACTTGAGCTAAGTGAGAACATGTGATATTTGGTTTTCTGTTCCTGTGTCAGTTTGCTAAGGATAAATGCTTCCAGCTCTATCCATGTCCTTGCAAAGGACATAATCTCATTCCTTTTTATGGCTGCATAGTGTTCCATGGTGTATATATACCACATTTTCTTTATCCAGTCTATCATTGATGGGCATTTGGGTTGATTCCATGTCTTTGCTATTGAGATCAGTGCTGCAGTGAACATATGTGTACCTGTGTCTTTATAATGGAACAATTTATATTCCTTTAGGTATATACCCAGTAATGAGATTGATAATGGTATTGCTGACTTTAGGTCTCTGAGGAATCACCACACTGTCTTCCACAATGGTTGAACTAATTTACATTCCCACTGACAGTATATAAGCATTCCTGTTTCTCCACAATCTTACCAGCACTTGTTATTTTTTGACTTTTTAATAGTAGCCATTCTGACTGGTGTGAGATGGTATCTCATAGTGGTTTTGGTTTGCATTTCTTTAAAGATCAGCAATGTTAAGCTTTTATTTTTCATATACTTTTTGACCACATCCATTTCTTCTTTTGAGATGTGTCTGTTCATGTCCTTTGCTAATGTATAGGAAGAATCAATATCATGAAAATGGCCATACGAAACACAGCAATTTATAGATTCAATGTTATTCCCATTAAACCACCACTGACATTCTTCACAGAATTAGACAAAACTATTTTAAAACTCATATGGAATCAACAAAAGAGCCTGAATAGCCAAGGCAATCCTAAGCAAATGAACAAAGCTGGAGGCATCATGTTACTCAGCTTCAAACTATGCTACAGGGCTACAGTAACCAAAACAGCATGGTAATGTTACAAGAGCAGACACATAGACCAAGAGCAGACACATAGACCAACAGAATAGAGAATGCAGAAATAAGACCACACACCTACAACTATCTGATCTTCAACAGACCTGACACAAGAAATGGGGAAATGATTCCCTATTCAATAAATGGTGCTTAAATAACTTGCTAACCATATGCAGAAAATTGAAACTGGACCCCTTCCTTACACCATATACACAAGTTGACTCAAGACAGATTAAAGACTTAAGCACAAAACCCAAAACTATAAAAACCCTGGAAGACAACCTAGGCAATACTATTCAGGACATAAGCACAGGCAAAGATTTCATGGTGAAGACATCAAAAGCAGTTACAACAAAAGCGAAAATTGACAAATGGGATCTCATTAAACTGAAGAGCTTGTACACAGCAAAAGAAAGTATCAACAGAGTAAACAGACAATCTACAGAATGGGAGAATATTTTTGAAAACTATACAACTGATAAGGGTCTAATATCCAGCATATATAAGGAACTTAAACAAATTTACAAGAAAAAACAAACAACCACATTAAAAAGCGGGTAATTTTTTTTTAAGTTGTGTGTAAGTTTACACATAAATTTACTTGCCTCTCTTCCTGTTAAAAAAAAATAAAGGGGAAACCTTCTCATGTGAAATGTCTTAAAGTGGAAAGAGACATTAATAAAGTCTTGACAGAGGTTACCTCAAGAGAAAGCAGAATCGGATAGTATCTGTATTTTAGGAGTTAATGGAATCTAAAGTGGGACTTATTGTACTAAATTAAATCCCAACAGCTTATCATTTTGCTGTTACAGATTCACTCCTTTGGTGTGAATGATTTTAAGTCTTCAAAAGTGCAGCTATTAAATTTCAAGTTATCTTAGAAAATACTAGGCAATATCTGTCCAGTTGAGAGCCAATTAGACATTCAATCTATAAAAATGGGGCATGAGAAAGGACGATGAGGGCTGGCGGAGAAAGCTGTTCTGAAAGTGCAGAAAGACAAAAGTCTGCTTTGTGATTTGTTAAAATTACCCGCCCCCTTCCTCACCCCCCCCCCACCCCCAGTTCTTAACTGTGTTACTTCAGTCAGGGAGAGTGATGAGCTGCACAGAACTGACCAACAGCAATATCTGAATGATGCTACTATTATTGGGTTCTAAATAAGTTAAGTAGAGGAATAAAGTGTTCTGAGAGCTATCTACAGTGTACACAGCCCTTTCACAATAAGAATTGTATTTAATCTTTATTATAAGCCCGTATAACATGTGTTACTTTCATTAACATCTACAGAGAAATCATTGATATTGCACACAACTCATGTATATATGAGAACATATGACTTTTAAGAAACAATGTACTTGTTTCTCAGGGTCTGAGTTACAAACAGATAGAAGATGTATCTAAGGTTACATTGGAGATGTTCATGTGAAATATGCATTTTTGTCTGGATTAGGTTATATTGCTTAAAATGTATGCATCATTTATGACAACTCGGTCACTTTGTAAATAAGAGGATTTTTTAAAAAATTTCTAATATTTAATGTGATCTGTCAGAGTGGCCTTTCTATTTAATATAAGTCAATAAAAAGATGAAAGCATGACATTTTTGTTGTTAAAACAGGAAAATAACATGTATGAAATTTCTCTTTGGCAGTGTACACTTCATGGTTCTGTCATGTAGCTGCTTCCAAGGGTATAATCCTGAACAGATAAATAATCTTAATCTTACCCAATTCTTCAGATTATGGGGTAGATCTATTTTTCCATTTTTTGGTTGGAATATGAGGACAGAATGATATATTCATCATTCCAACCAATGACTTTTGAATGAAAACATTATTACATGATCTGGTATACAGTATTTTTATTGTGATTATTTTTTAATTTTCAATTTTTATACAATTTTTGTGGGTAAATAGTAGGTGTATATTTATGGGGTACCTGAGATGTATTGATATAGAAATGCAATGTGAAATAAGCACATCATGGAGAAAGGGTTATCCATTCTCTCAAGCATTTATCCTTTGAGTTACAAATAATCTAATTATACTCTTTATTTTAAATGTACAGTTATTATTGATTATAGTCAGCCTATTGTGCTATCAAATAGTAGGTCTTATTCATTATTATTATTTTTAAAAATATGGAACTTGTTGCAAAGATAGAAAAGCTATACATATTTAGTTTTATATTTGATGAAGCTCATTCATACAGAGAGATAAAATTACATTGGGATTGTTCAAGAATATTTAGGATAAATGACTGCTGGGTTTTTTTATTGCTGTTGATTGAAGTAAAGTTTATGAATTATGACAGAATGAGAAAAGTTAATATAGAAAAAATAATGAGGACAATATAATATTACTTTTTCCACTATATTGTTTTCTTAGAAAATGAAAACATTTTAAAATGTAATCTTATAGCACAGAATCTAAACTTGTATAACATTCAAGTAAATGTAGTTATCCCTTTCCCATTTGCATGGTTATACAGTAATTCTCCTAGTTTTGCTAATGTTATTTATCCAATGATGCTATTTTAATAAGCATTCATTCCTCACAGGATTTGGGGTATTACAAACCAAAGTCTCTTGAATGGACAGAACACACAATTCTTCTCAAAAATTTATTTTAAAATTCTACTTTAAAGACTAACCTGTCACTTCTCCATGGCCTTTCAAAGACACTTAAAGGACTCTAATAGTTGTGAACAAGTAGTAAAATAGACTGTGGACAGGGACAAAAATAACCGATTAGTTGACCTTAAATTTTCATGAACTGATGCTAAATAGGTTCACCTGTTCTTTTGAATAATTGAAGACTTAGGAGAACGTGAGAGTAAAAGATGTTGAATAAATTCCTTATTTTAAAAGTGGCTGTCAATGGGAAAAGTATGCCCCTGTTTTTCATCAAAAAGCATTCACTTTAGTTCTTAGAGGATTATTATAAGATTAATGGTGTCAGACACTGCACTGGGAATTCCAGAAGGGACTGTTTTTGGAAAACATCTCTGGTAAAATGCTACGGTCTAATAATAAGCGGGTTGGAGATCATGACTACTAGACTGTTTTGTTTTTTTGTTTTTGTTTTTAATACAGAATGGTGTAATATGGTCTATTGGCTTGGGAAGACAGGGGATGTGTTAGGTCATTTTGTGTCACTATAAAGAAATACCTGAGGCTGGGTAATTTATAAAGAAAAGAGGTTCAATTGGCTCATGGTTTTGCAGGCTGTACTAGCATGGTGCTGGCATCTGCTGAGCTTCTGGGGAGGCTTCAGAAAGCTTTTACTCACGGCAGAAGGTGAAACAGGAGCAGGCATGTCACATGGCAAGAGCATGAACAAGGGGCAGGGAGTAGTGCCACACACTTATAAACAACCACATCTCCCACGAACTCACTCATCACTGAGGGTTGGTACTAAGCCATTCATGAGAGATCTGCTCCCATGATTCGATACCTCCCACCAGGCCCTGCCTTCAACACAAGAGATTACATTTCAATGGGGGATTTGGAGGGGACATCCACACTATATCCGCAGTCTTAAGAGTCCATGGCACTTAAAATTTAGAAGTCTACACTTGGAATCTACTCTGTGTATCTCACTAATGTAACTTAGAACAATTCACTAAATCTCTCTCAGCTTCATTTTCATCTTTTCTAAAATTTATACCTGTGCTACTTAGGGCAGTTCAAGGATGAAGTATGCCAGAATCCGGGCACCTTAGGACTGAGAATGTGTTTCAGCTATTTATCACTATGTAGAAAACCATGACAACTGTCGTCTTACAACACAAATTTATTTCTCTTGATTGTGTGGGTTGATCAAGTGAGCTTTCTACTTGTCTAACCTGGATTATTCATGTTGCATTTAGCTACAAAGTTCTTAAACCTAATGTTGAACGTCCTATAGTGTTCCTTCTGTCACATTTTATTGGGCAAAGCAAGTCACAAGGCCAGCCCTTATTCAAGGGGAGAAAAAGAAATCAGCCCAACAACTTGATGAAAAGAGTGGCAACGTCTCTGCAGAAAGTATGCAAGATGGAAGATACTGTGATGACTGTATTGGAAAATAATTTACCAAAGAGAAAGTACAAAATTTGGGGCTTGAGCATAGGATGGTGCTGAGGTATAGACACTAGTCATAGTATCCTATCCTGTGACGGAAGTCAGTGGTTCAAGTTGCAATATTCAAAGTCTATCTTCAAACAGGGTTTAATGAGACTTTTTGAATAAGAGCATGGACTCTAGAAACAAAACAACTTTGCAGATAAAATCCAGCTTGCTATTTCCTGACTAATTGACTCATTGATTAAGTTATTCTATGCTTCAATTGCCTCATAAGTAAAATTAAGAAAATAACATGTTTAACTCATAAAATTATTATTTTGAAAATTAAACAATTGCTATAAGTCAACAGCTTAGAACTGTGCCTGAAAAACAGCAAACACTTCAAAAAATGTTACTGTTCTTCTTATTATTACTATTACCATATATCCAGATGTATTTTGTAGGCAGGGCTGGGGTGAAGTTAGCAAGGAATTTTAGTCATAGCTGCAATTGGGAATTTAGGGAGGATCCATTGGTTTAAAGAAACCAATCTATATTCTGCAAGGATGTAGGTGGGAAACTTGCCAAGGAAACACAGAGTGAAAAAGAGCCACATCCTGAAGGGAGATCTGACAGGAGGTAGCCGATGTGTCAGTGTCTGGAGTGGAAGGCGGGACTCCAATTTTGGGGCCGTGAAGTACGGAGCCAAGTAATAGGCAGAAGTAACAGGGGAGAATCCAGCCACACACACACATTTACAAAAGGGGCTGACTCTTGGCTACAGTCTGGTAGGGACAAAGTTGTCTTGTGTTTTCCTCAGACTAAAAACTCTTTGTGCAAATGCATCTTGGGACACCGGGAAACCCAGATATCCTGGCTGAATCACTGAACATAAGAAACTGGACTAAATTTCCTGTAGCAAAACATTTATGCCTCCTACCACTGTCGACTGGCCTAGGAACTCATTTCAGCCTTGGTCTGCAACTGGGAACCATGCATTCAATCCTGGAATTCAGGAGAAGAGATAAATGCCGGGCCTGTAACACAGGCTAACTGCCCACCTCAGTTGATGGCTATGATGATCAAATTAAACAATGTATATAAGAAATCTTTATGAATGACTACCACCAAGTATGCCTCCTAAGGCAAATAAATTTTCTTTTTAAAATAAACACACTTGCCACATTTTCAAACTATCCTTTTATTCAAGGATAAAATCTGTCAGGTCATAAGTAAAAGCTGAGGTTAGTGTTAGGAAGTCTAAGTCAGGCAGGACTGCTTAAGCTGCACAGTATTTAAGGACAGAATTCAGGACTTAAGCTATCAAGGAAGAGGCAGAGAATCTATTGGAACTAGATGACCAGAATTCTTGAATGTGTGGGCGGATGCCTCACTTATGTGTGCCTTGGAAGTATGACAGCAAATCCCATGATGAGGCTTATAATCCTTCTTTCCTGGTGTTAAACAGTTTTTCTGATGTGGATGGATGAAGGCTCACAGGTGTGTGCTGAGCTCCAGAATAAATTTTTGCAGGTGCTGGTGATTGCAGTAAAGGTCTAAGTCCCTTTAGAGAGTCCTCACCGTTTGAACAAATGAAATGATTTTGAATGCTTCTGCTTGCCACAGGGAAATTTATAAAAAGATGGTATGATTTCATGCTCCTTTGGACAGCTTTTAAAAAGAGACCTAGGCCAAGAAAATTATTCCCCGGAAGCCTGATAAATTTGTATAATGGAAGCAAATTTATTCCATAATATAAGTAACATTAATTCTATTTTAAATTTATGACATGGGACAGTTGAGGCTTTTAATCACTCTGTCTGTGCTTTAACAGCTTCAACATTGGGAGTATTTTTGTGGCCATTATTTGGCAACATTGTCATCATTGTACTTTTATGATAGGATGGTTTTTAAAATGACATTATGTTTGTCTTATTTATTGTTTTATACTGTATGAAGAATTAGTCAGGAATGGGGTGCCAAATTACTATCTTATTCTGTAATAAAGTATGAACTTATTTAAGAAAGTAAATTTTGTGTAATGGTGAGACCACCAAACAACTGATACTGTATTCGGAAGACTAATTTTTGTCTTTATTTGCTGATCTCTGCTTCTCGTTACTTCAAGTACCAAGAGGATGTTTCTTCGGACTTAATTACTTCTAGCTAAAGTCAAGTGATATTCTAGATATGAATTGAGGTAAAAAGTTACCAATTACATGTTTGTTTGTTTTTTCCGAAAATTCCACTAATTCAGACAGGATCAGTTCTAGTTTTGCAATTAGGCCACATGTTCAGATGCCTCTTTATAATTTCAGCATTTATAATGAAGTTGTTTCCAAAGTAATTTTGTTTTCTTAGTTTTCCAAGCTCATTTCATAGCTCCAGGAGAGTTAGTGGCTTAATTTCTGATTCAGATACGAGTTAGAAGGTGAAATGGAAAAACTACAGACTGCTGGACAAGAAGCAGAAGTTAACAATTAATGAGGTGCCAAGAAGTGAAAAGGGTGAGAGTTCAGTGGGATTCTGAAAGAAGTCACTGAACTTTAACAAGATGATGAAAAGGCATCTTGACAGGAAGGTTCATAGACCATTCTTTAAGGTTATACAACAGAATAAGACTGTGAAATCTTCATTTTTCTAGAAAAAATCCTTATACATTTCCACTGAGTTAAAATTATAGTCTTTCCATAAATTATATTCCCATTATTGTATTCTTCCCAATGTTACTGGCCCATTTGCTAATGTTAAATGTGAGAGTAAGTTTAAATTATGAGAAAATTATTTTTCAGAATTGTGGGCTTCCTATGAAAAACCATAAACCACCTAATTTCTAAATATCAAATCAGAACAGCCTTAAAATTGTGTCTCTTGTAAACCACATTGCAATGAACAAAAAAATAAATGTAAGAAAGTACAGTCTTCTACTTTGCTTCTTTGGAAGCAACTAATTGAAGTGGTTTATTGACTTCTTTTTTTTTTTTTTTTTTTTTTTTTTTTTTTTTTTTTTTTTTTTTTGAGGCCGAGTCTCGCTCTGTCACCCAGGCTGGAGTGCAGTGGCCGGATCTCAGCTCACTGCAAGCTCCGCCTCCCAGGTTTACACCATTCTCCTGCCTCAGCCTCCCCAGTAGCTGGGACTGCAGGCGCCCGCCACCTCACCCGGCTAGTTTTTTGTATTTTTTAGTAGAGACGGGGTTTCACGGGGTTAGCCAGGATAGTCTCGATCTCCTGACCTTGTGATCCGCCCGTCTCGGCCTCCCAAAGTGCTGGGATTACAGGCTTGAGCCACCGCGCCCGGCCGGTTTATTGACTTTTATCAAAACAAAACAAAATCCCTGTCTGCTCTTATTCTATGCAATCAAAATAAAATGTAGTCTCTGCTTTATGTTTTTATACATCAGAAAAATCTCATGTTGAGATGAATGTTTTGTCTTTTCAGTCCTTATTTGTCTTACTGGGTAAACACTTTGTCTTCACTATGTCTTAATCACTGTTCTCAGTGCCGTGTTAATCTAACTCGTTAGATTCTAACGCCACTATAAAATAGATTCCTCATTATTTCCTTTTTACAGATTAAGAAATTGAGGTGGCCAGGCGTGGTGGCTCATGCCTGTGATCCCAGCACTTTGGGAGGCTGAGGTGGGTGGATCACGAGGTCAGGAGATGGAGACCATCCTGGCCAACATGGTGAAACGCTGTCTCTACTAAAATACAAAAAATTAGTCTAGCCGGACGTGATGGTGCGTGCCTGTAGTCCTAACTAGTCAGGAGGCTGAGGCAGGGGAATCACTTGAACCTGGGAGGTGGAGGTTGCAGTGAGCCAAGATCGCGCCACTGCACTCCAGCCTGGCAACAGAGCCAGAGCAAGACTCCGTCTCAGAAAAAAAAAAAAAAAAAAAAAAAAAAAAGAAAAGAGAAAGAAAGAAAGTGAGGCATAGAAATATTAAGTAATAGCTTCATAGCTGAGCAAGAATAGGAATTCTGGCGGTTTTGATTCAGAGTCTATGCTGTTAGCCAGTGATATTTTAAGCAGATGCTCATAAAGATCGCCCCACTAGAGAATATTACCAGAGGATGTTATTAATTAGGTTGGGCTCCCTGGGCTACAGGGAATCCCAACCACTCTCTTCCTTTTCTCACTTCTACCTCCATTTCCCATGGTCACTCTAAATTCAGAATTCTAAATTTGAACTTATCTCCCACCCAAATATGTTCCTTCTATATAACCTATGTAGGATGATGACTCACAAATAATCTAATATATTATGTTAAAACCTAGGAGTCATTCCAGAGGTCCAGTGCTCACTATTTATCTCTAAATAGTCATCAAACAATACGCTTCCTAAGTAGTCTCAAAACTGCCTCTTGCTCTCCACCTGTTGCCACTTTTATCATCACTTTTCTGGACTTCATCACCTTATGATGAGGTTATTAAATTGGTAGCTAAACAGTATTGTTTTTAAATTTCCTATAATCTAGCCAACCCCCATTCTACTGCTAAAGTGATAAAACGATATTTATACGATCATGTTTCTCTTCCACTTAAGGAAATTCATTTTTTCCCAATTCCTTACATTTATAAATCCAAACTCCTTGGTATAAAATGAATCCCTTTGTGGTCTGACCCCTTTCATATCCCTTGGTACTCCCCTATTTGTACTTGATAACATATCAAATACCAAGCATTATGCTGTTTTTAGCCTTCTGTCTTTGCACATGCTATTCCCTTTGCTGGAAACATCCTACTCACCACTTACCCTCCTGGCAAACTTAAATTAATGTCCAATAAACATTCATCTGGAAGTGTTCAACAAGCCTGCTGTAGTCCAGAAAAATTAGGTATGCATTGACCCCACATCTGTACCTTGTACAGACTTCTCCTGTTGCAGTTACCAATCTTTATTGTAATTATTTGTTTATATTTTGTGCTAGACTCTGAGCTCCTTAAGGGAACAGCAATTAACAGGAGGTTAATAAATGTTAGTGTCATAAATTAGTTATGACTTTCCATTCTAGCTCATTGCACTGTGAAAAATTCCATGCAGTCAGGAGATAAAGAAATTTCTGAAACCGTACATTCTGACACTCAGTGATGGCTAAAGAGGAAAGATGGTAAGATATAAAGAAACAAACTGTAAGGGAAGATACAGTTTTTCATTTCAGGTAGAAGAAAACCACTTTTTATTTGAATTATATCCATTTTCTCAATTGGCAAGATCTTTCTTTTAATATATTAACTTCTAGTTCACTACAGTTCCACCTGGTTTCTATCAGCTCAGACATTCCAGTACTGGCATTAATTGCCCTTCAAGTTTTATGTGACCTCCCCCGCGTGATTCTATTTAACACCTAGAAAAATTCCCATTATTTGGCAGATAGAACTAACTTTGTATAGGCATCATTTGAAAGAGTAATACTAAAGAAATGCAGGTCATCCTGGAGAAGCTTTTACATTTTCATTAAAAATCATGTATTTTATGGTCAGATCTCTGTCATATTTTCATAATCAAATCTTGATAGTTAAGATCAACATAAAAATGGCTTTGACTTTTTTGTGTACAATAAATTATTGCAAATATGTAGGCAATTTGCAGATGAACCCACAGTTTGTTGTACAGAAGTTTAACTATATTTGATAGATTTCAATATAGGATTTGACATACTATTTTAGTTTTTATATTATACATCATACATAATGCATTAAAGAATTTAGGCATACCATATCCAAACTATGGGTTGCTCTCGCTTTAAATTTCAGAAAACTTGACTCCATTAATGTTCAGTTTAAGCAGTGAGGCTCTCTTGTGATCCCTATTTGATGCAGTTTGGCTGTGTTCCCACCCAAATCTCACCTTAAATTGTAATAATCCCTACGTGTCAAGGGTGGGGCCAGGTGGAGATAATTGATTCATGGGAGACAGTTTCCCTGAAACTCTTCTCCTGGTAGTGAATAAGTCTTACTAGACTTGATGGTTTTATAAACGGGAGTTCCCCTGCACAAGCTTTCTTGTCTGCCACCATGTAAGACGTCCCTTTGGTCTTCCTTCGTCTTCCACCATGATTTGTGAGGCCTCCCCAGCCCATGTGGAAATGTGAGTCAATTAAACCTTTTTCCTCTATAAATTATCCAGTCTCAGGTATGTCTTTATTAGCAGCGTGAAAGCAGACTAATACACTATTAACGGATGTTTCAAGATAATTTTAGAAAAGAAACATGGGGGAAAAGTCCCCATATTTGTGAAATAATTTTCTTCATAATTCTGTCCTAAATTAGTTTCTATGTTTCTAAAATATTAACATTTCTCTGATGGTTTATACTCATTTACAGACCATTTGCTTTTTTGTTGTTTTTGTTCAATTTATCTACTACTGCTTAACAAATCAGGCTAACATTTGGTATCTTAAATCAATAATTGTTTACTTTTTCCATAAATACGTAATTTTTCAGGGGACAGAAGGACAAATTGTCTCTGCCCCACAATTTCTGAAATAAGTGAAACACCTATAGTTAGAAACAAATAGGGCTGGACAGCCAGCTCTCTCTTCCCTTATATTCCCAGAATTTTTCCAGGATGTGTTTTTATGTGTTTTCTCTACCATGGTGGCTTCAGGGTAGTCAAATTTCTTACCTTGCAGGTCAGGGCTCTAAGAATGTTTGCAGAAAGCAAGGGTTTTTACAACCTAATCTCAGAAATCTTGCAACAAAATAATGTATCGTCTGCTATGATATATTAGTTTACACGTGGTAAGCCCCAAATCAAGGAAGGAGTGGTCTAAACAAATGTATGAATATTGAGGAAGATAGATCATCTGGGAAAAATCTTACAGCCAGGATATCACATTTCTATAGCCCCTTTTCTCTCCTTTCTTCTTCTTCTTCCTCATCCCCAGTCCCTTACTTTTCTTTTGCATCCTCATCTCTTTTTCACTTTTGATATGATTTACACATGGTACAATTTTGAAAAATGTCTACAGTGGTGTAATCGCTAGTATAATATAAATATTGAATAGTTCCATCACAAAAAACCTTTTTATTTGTCTCTTTATAGTCAATCAAATTACCACAATCTAAGCATATGACATCCAAGGGTGTTTTCTGTTTCTATACTTGTGCCTTCTCCAGGATGCCACAGAAAAGAAATGATCCTGTATCTAGCCTTTGAGACTAGTTTATTTTATTTAGTAAAATGCTTCTGAGATTCATCCATATGTTGTATTTTTTACTAGTGTGTTCTTTTATTGTTAAGTAGTATTCCACTATATAGACATATACTACATTAAAAATTATCTGCCACTTGAAGAATATTTGGATATTTTCTAGATGTTGGTGATCATGGAGAAGTTGCTGAAGTGAGTGGTTTCTCAAACAAATACCTAAAAATGTGGAGTGGCTTTAGGACTGGGTGGTGAATATAGGCTGGAAGAATTTTGAGTTTTATGTGGATTGGCTCTGAGTCCCCACCCAAAGCTCATCTCAAATTGTAATCCCCATGGGTTGGGGGAAGGGTCTGATGAGAGGTGATTGAATCATGGGGGTGCACACTTCCTCCTTGCTATTTTCATAATAGTGCATGAGTTCTCATGAGATCCAGTTGTTTGAAAGTGTGTGGCACTCCTCCCTTCATTTTCCTTCTCTCTTGCTTCCATGTAATGTGTGCCTTGCTTCTCCTTCACCTCTCACTATCAGTGTAAGTGTCCTGAGGCTTTCCTAGTCATGTGGAACTGAGTCAATTAAACTGCTTTTCTTTGTAAATTACCCAGTCTCGGGTAGTTCTTTACTGCAGTGTGAAAATGGATAATACTGAAAATTGGCACCAGGAAAGTGAGGCATTGCTATAAAGATACCTGTAAATGTGGAAGTTACTTTAGAACTGGGTAATGAATGAACAGAGGTTGGAATAGTTTGGAGGGCTCAGAAGAAGACAGGAAGATGAGGGAAAGTTTGGAAATTTCTAGAGACTTGTAAAATAGTTTTGACCAAAATGCTGATAGTCATATGGACAATGAAGTCCAGGCTGAGGTGGTCTCAGATGGAGATGAGGAACTTATTTGGAACTGGAGCAAAGGTCACTCTTGCTATGCTTTAGCAAAGAAAACTGGTGCTATTGTAAATCTGCTCTAGGAATCCATGGAACTTTGAACTTGAGAGAGATGATTTAGGGTATCTGGTGGAGAAAACATCTGAGTAGCAAAGCATTCAAGCTATGACCTGGATGCTCCTAGCAGTATACAGTCATATGCATTCTCAAAGAGATGGTCTGAAATTGGAACTTATGTTTAAAAAGGAAGCAGAGCATAAAAGCTTGGAAAATGTGCAGCCTGACCACATGGTAGAAGGGAAAAAAAAACATTTTCTGGGGAGAAATTCAAGCTGGCTGTAGAAAGTTGCATAAGTAAAGGGAAGCCAAATGTTAATACCCAAGACAATGAGGAAAATGTCTCCAGGGCATGTCAGAGACCTTCCTGACATCACCTCCCATCACAGGTCTGGAAGCCTAGGATGGAAAAACGGTTTCATAGGCCAGGCCCAAGTCCCCACTTCTCTATGCAGCCTTGGGACATGATGCCCTGTGTCTCAATCACTCCAGCTCCAGTCATCACTAAAAGGGGCCAAGGTACAGCTTGGGCCATTGCTTCAAAGGGTGCAAGCCCCAGCTAAGCTTTGGCAGCTTCCATGTGGTTTTGGGTCTGTGGTTGCACAGAAGACAAGAATTGAGGTTTGGAAACCTCCACCTAGATTTTAGAAGATGTATGGAAATACCTGAATGTCCAGGAAGATATCTACTGCAGGGGTGGAGCCCTCATGGAGAACCTCTACTAAGGCAGTACAGAGGAGGAATGTGGGGTTGGAGCACCCACACAGAGTCCCCACTGGAACTTTACCTAGTGGAACTGTGAGAGAGGGCCACCATCCTCCAGACCCCAGAATGGTAGATCCACTGACAGCTTGCACAGTGCACCCAGAAAAGCCACAGACGTTCAACACCAGCCTGTGAAAGCAGCTGCAGGGGCTGTACCCTGCAGAGCCACAGGGATGGAGCTGGCCAAGGCCTTGGGATTCCACTTCTTGTAACAGCATGTGCTGGATGTAAGACTTAGAGTCAAAGAAGATTATTTTGTTATTTTGGAGCTTTAAGATTTAATGACTGCCCTGCTGGGTTTTGGACTTGCATGGAGGCTTGTAGCCCTTGGTTTGGCCAATTTCTCCCTTTTGGAGTGGGAGCATTTACCCAATGCCTGTAATCTCATTATATCTTAGAAGTAACTAACTTTTAAAAGTTTTACAGGATCATAGGCAGAAAGAACTTACTTTGTCTCAGATGAGACTTGGACTTTTGAGTTAATGCTGCAATGAGTTAAGAGTTTGGGGTACTGTTGGGAAGGCATGATTGGTTTTGAAATTTGAGATGTACATGAGATTTGAGAGGGACCAGTGGTGGAATAATATGATCTGATTCTTTGTCCCCATGCAAATCTCATCTTGGATTACAATCTCCACATGTCAGGAGGGGCCTGGTGGGAGGTGATCGATTCATGGGGGTGGTCCCCTCATGCTGGTCTCACGATAATAAGTTAGTTCTCATGAAATTTGGTTGTTTCAAAGTAGCTCTCTCTCCCTCCTGCCACCATGTAAGGCATGCCTTGCTTCCTCTTCACCTCCAATTGTATGTTTCCTGAGGCTTCCACAGTCATGCAGAACTGTGAGTAAATTGAACCTCTTTTCTTTATAAATTACTCAGTCTTAGATAGTTTTTATAGCAGTGTGAAAATGAACTAATACAGAGTTGCATGCTAGAAAAGGCTAGATTGGCTTGAAGGGACTTTCAGTAAAAGCATGTATATTAAAGATGATTCTATGAGGGTTCAGAAAGAAGAGGTATAGTGAAAACCTATATTGTCTTATAAAACACATAGATTTGCATAAACAAAATATTGACAAAAATATGGATATCAAAGGCCATTTTGGTGAGGTCTTAGAGGAAATGAGAAACATATTATTGGCAACTGGAGGAAAGGCAATCCTTGTTAAAAGGGGTCAAAGAACTTGACTGAATTGTGTTGTAGTGTGTTTTGGAAAGTAGAAGTTACGAGCATTGAAATTCAATATTTAACTGAGGAGCTTTCAAATCAAAGTGTTGAAGGAGCAGCATGGTTTCTTCTCACTACTGATAGTAAACTGTAAGAGGAGCAGATTAAATTTAAGGAGAAAAGGTAAATCATTAAGCAAAATGGAAAAAGAATTCAAAGATTTGGACAAATTCTCAGCCTATTTGTATTCCAAGAAATGGGAAAGCATATTCCAATAAGAACACTAAAAGTGTGACTGAGCAATAATTCTATACTGAGATCATGAGAGTGACTTCCTAGTTTAACCATCCATCTCAGGAAAAGCCAGGAATAGAAATGGGATTACATAATTAGAAACACTACCAGTTTGAACTAAAGGGCACAGAGAATATGAGATAAAATAAAATTTTAAAAAATCTTAGCTAACTTCTTGGATTCTACAGGAGGAGAAAATAGAGCCAATGGGCTGCACACATGCTTTATCTTTCAAAAATAAGGGACGAGTAATCCTGAAAGTAATACAGGGATCATCAGGGCTACTACTCCCACTATAGACCCTGTATATAAACCTGCTTTCTTCTCAGTTTCACTGGGTCGTCCCCCTCATTTCAGCAGACTAGGCAACCACCAAAGAGAGCCATGTGGATGGGGCTGTCATAGGGAAATACTGGGCCTGGGCTACCCCTCTAAACTGAAGGGGTGGGGCCACCATGCAGATTTATGGATATGACACTACTACCAAAAGGTCCTAAATGACATTTTGGAAGCACATACTTGTCTGTTTTCAAAGGTTTATGGCTGGGGAAAAACTCTACCTCTGCATGAGTTATACCTGCAGTCTCACCCACATCTGATTTAAATGATATTTAGATGAGACTTGACATGCGACTTTAGAGTTGATGCTAGAATGAGTTAAGACTCTTGCAGCTGTTAGAATGGAGTAAATGTAGTTTGCATTTGAAAAGGTATAAATTTTGGGGTAAGCAGAGGTGTAATGTTATTCACTGAATGTTTATGTCATCCCAAAACCTATGTTGAAGACCTAACTCTCAGTGTGGCTGTGTTTGCAGAAGACTCATATGAGGCAGTAATTAAGATTCAATAAGGTCATAAGAGGATCCTCGATGCAACAGAATTTGTTTCCTTTGAAGAAGAGACATCGGATAACTTCCCCCACCTGCATGTGCATACGCCAACAAAAGGCCATGTCAGGACATAGACAGTGGCTCTCTGCAAGCCAGGAAAAGAGCCCTTACCAGAAACTAACACTGCCAGGAGATTGACATTGAATTTCTAGCCTCCAAAACTGTGAGAAAATATATTTCCATAGTTTAATCTACATTGTTTATGATATTTTTGAGAGCAGCCTGTGCTGCCTAATACAATTGCTATAAATTTTTATGTACAGGTTTTTGTGTACATATACATCTTCATTTTCTCTTGGACAAACATCTGGTAGTGAGTTGCTGGGTTGCCTGGTAAATATATGTTTAATTTTATAAGAAATTGCCAAATCGTTTTCCAAAGTGATTATACAATTTCGCATTCCAGCAATGTATGAGAATTCAAGTTAGTGCAATATTTTCATCAGTACTTTGTATTCTCAGGTTTTAGGTTTTATCCATTTGTGACATCTTATGGTGGTTACAATTTATTTGAATTTACCTGATAACTAGTTCTGCTGAAAATCTTTTGGTGATAATTTGAATATTTGCTTTGGTCAAGTGTGTAAACTTTTTGTCCATTTTTTGGATTTAGGGAGAATTTGTTATTAAGTTTTGAGTATCCTTTTTATATCCTAAACACCAGTACTTTATCAAATACACAATTTGTAAATATATTCTCACAATCTGTGGCTTCAGTTTTTATATGCATAATAGTGTCTTTTAAGAAACAACTGTTGTTTTGGCTGGGCACAGTGGCTCATATCTGTAATACCAGCACTTTGAGGGGTCTAGGTGAAAAGATTGCTTGAGTCCAAAAGTGTGAGATCAACCTGGGAAACATAGTAGGACCCCATCTCTACAAAATAAACAAACAAACAAACAAACAAACAAACAAACACAATTAGCTGGGCATGGCTGAGATAGGAGGATCACTTAATTCTTGGAGATTGAGGCTGCACTCCAGTCTGGGTGACAGAGTGAGACCCAATCTCAATAAATAAATAAATGAATGTAAAAATTTAAAAATCAATAGTTTTAATTTTGATGAAGCTCAGTGTTTCAAATCTTTCTTATGTTGGTTTTGTTTTAGTGTGATATCTAAAAATCTTTCCTAATCTGTGGTCACAAATATTTTCTCATATGTTTTTGGAGACATTATTAATTTTGAATTTTACATTTAGATCAATGATCTACTTGTATATTTTGTATATGCTGCAGGATAGAAAATAAAGGTTAACTTATTTGCTTGTTGTATTAAGCAGCACAGGCTGCTCTCAAAAATATCATAAACAATGTAGATTAAACTATGGAAATATATTTTCTCACAGTTTTGGAGGCTAGAAATTTAATGTCACTCTCCTGGCAGGGTCCATATTTTCTTGCACTATTGCTCAAATTATCTTTATTTTTTAATTGAACTACCTTTACATCTTTTTTAGAATAAATTGTCCCATACATTTGACTTTATTTCCTGAATCTCTATTTTGTTTCATTGACCTTCATATGTATCTATTTGTCAATACTACACTTACTGGTTATTTTACTTTTTTTATTTAGGAGACAAGATTTCACCCCTTTTTCCAGACTGGAGTGCAGTGGCATAATCATAGTAACCAGAGTCTCAAGCTCTTGGGCTCAAGTAGTTCTCCACTCTCAGCCTCCTTAGTAGCCAGGACTAAAAGAATGTAATTTAAATTAAAAATTTTAATTAATTTTTAAATTGTATTTAAAGACAAAGTCTTGCTATATTGCCTATGTTGATCTCAAACTCTTGGCCTCAAGTGGTCTTCTGCATCAGCCTCTGACCTTGATTACTTTAGCTTCACAATGTGTTTTGAGTCAGAAAGTATAGACCTTCAAGTTAGTTTTAAGTTTTCAAAATTGTTTTGTTTATGCTACACTCTTTGTTTTTCCACATAAATTTTAGAATCTGCTTGTTAATTAAATGAAAGAAAATGAAATAAGCCTGCTTTGTTTTCTGCTGGAATTATATTGACTCTCTAAATACATTTGGGGACAAATGACATCTTAAAAATATACAGTTATCTATGAACATGGTATGTCTCTTCATTTATTTAAATATTTTGCTTGATCTCATCAACTTTTTTTATATTTCAGAATACAAATCTTGCAAATAACTGGGTAGATTTATTTCTAAACATTTCATAGATTTGTGTTATTTTAAATGGTACTTCATACAATTATTTTATTTTTTGTTTGTTCATTGATAGTTTAAAAATACAATTGAATTTCATGGAGAAATTTTCTATCCTATAACTTTGCAGCACTCATTTATTAGTTCTAGTAATTTTTTTTATAGTGTCTTTGGAATATTCTTTGTAGACAATCATATTTTCCAATGGAGGCAAATTTATTTTTATTTTTTTGCAATCTCTGTGAATTCTATTTATTTTTCTTACCTTGTTGTCCTGGCTAGAATTTTCAATGAGATAGTGAGTGTTCCCAATCTATGGGAAACATGGTAGTATTGCTGCTTTCAGTGTTTAGGTCTGGAGTTTTAATCCTGGGAAAGTTTTTGGATACAAATTTAATTACTTTAATTGGTGTAAGATTATTCACAATTTCTATTACATCTTGATGGAGCTTGGCATAACATTTTGTCTTTAAAGGGGTTATTTTCATTTTATCTGCATTCTTAATTTTTAATATAAAAATTGCTTATTATATTTAGGCAATCTTTAAAATCTACAGTTATGCTCCTCTTTCATTCCAATATTGATAATTTATGTCTGTCTACTCTCTGTTTTGTTGCTGTTAGATGGTCCTTTCAATAGTTTACCAATTTTAGTGAGCTTTACAAAGATCCATGTTTTATATGAATTAGTTTTCTCTACTAGCCATTTTGAATTTATTGATTTACATTATTATTTTTGTTATTCCCTTATAAATACTTGCTTTGTGTTTAATTTTTTCCTCTTTCAAATTTTCCCATGATAAAATCTTAGATCATTAATTTGATAAGTTTTTCTTTCCTAATGTAAGTATTTAATGTTACAAAGTTTTCTCTAAGCTCCACTTTAGTTGCTTCACACAAATGTTTTACTTTTCTTTCATTCAGTTCATTTATTTTAATATTAATATTTCCTTGTGATTTTCTTTTTCACTCGTTAGTACATTAGAATTTTAAAATTTTTAAATATTTGAAGATTTTCTAGATATCTGTTATTGACTCCAAGCTTAATTATGATATGCTTAAAGAACATACTTTGTATTATTTCAAGTATTTTTTTTTTTTTTTTTACATTGGTGGAAGATTTATATTTATGACTGAAGATGTTCTATCTTGGTAAAGGTTCATTTTTACTTGTACTCGTATTTTTTTCTGTTTTTTGATGGGAGTGTTACACAATTATCATTAGATTAAGTTGGGTGGTAGTATAGTTAAATCTATCATCTTTTAATAAGATATTTTTGTCTTTCTGTTGTAACAAATACTGAGGTAAAAGTGTTAATATATGATTCTGCATTTGTCTATACACTTTTCCAGTTCTATACATTTTTGCTTTATGCATTTAGATGCATGAATGGTAAGGACTGTTACATTTTCTTGATGAACTGACCGCCTACGGAAATAGTTATGTAGTTTCCTTTTATATTCTGATAACATTCTTTGTTCTAAAATTTATTTTCTTATTAATATAGCAACTCTTGCTGTCAAAGCTTTTGCTTGGTTATCTTTTCCTATCCTTTTAATTTTAGTCTATCTATGTCATTATATTTAAAGTTGAGTTTTATGTAGACAGCAAACAGAAAGACTGGCTTTGAAAAAACCTAATCTGATAAACTTTGTTTTTTATTTTAAGTTTTTACACAAATTAGTAATATTAGTAATATAGCTGTATTTTAAAATACCATCTGGTTATTCATTTTGTATTTGTCTTATCTCTGTCCTTTTTATTTTTACTTCATTTCTTTTGAGTTAGTATTTTTTATTACTCGATCTCTACTATTGGTTTATTTAGTGGCATTCTCTTGTAAATTTTTTGACAAATTAGTTATAGTGTTGCTTAGATCTTTTACATACTTAGTGATTTTCTGTTTATTTGTACTATCAACTAGTGGAAGAGAACTATTAGTGTCTTTAATTGTGTATTTCTCTATTCTCTCAATTCTGTCTTACTTTATGCATTTTTAAGATCTCTTTTTTGACTCATTCATTCATTAATTCATATATAGAATTTTTATGTCTTCTTCATGAATTGGTCCCTTTATCATTAAGTAACATTCCTCCTTTTCTTTCTTCTCAAACAAGTTACTTATCCTTGTTCTTATACAAGTTTAACTAACATGTTTTGGACATTAATATACTAATTTCCCTTTTTAAAATAGATTGCATGGTGTAGTTTTCTAATATTTTATTTTAGAAATCACCTTACTTTTAACGTGTGTATATTTTTATATTTATAGTGGATTTCTTGTAGGCAGGATTTAGTTGGTTTTTGTTTTTAATGCAATTTGACAATCTCTAACTTTTATTTGTGTTTATTACATTCAATGTAACAATATACACAGTTGAATTAAAATCTACCGTTTCCTATTTACTTTCTGTTTCTGTTACTTTTCTTTATCCAGTTTTCTACTTTTTCTTCCTGTTTTCAAACTAATTGTGAATTTTTTATGATTACTGTACTCAATGGTATATCTTTTTATAAATGTTTTCAATTTCCTAGGACTAGCAATATAGGTCTTTTGTAAAAATAATTTAGGTCAGATTATTTTCCAATAATCTGATTCTAATTCAAATATATATTGTAAGAAATTACAAAATTTTCGGCCAGGCATGGTGGCTCACGCCTGTAATCCCAGCACTTTGGGAGGTTGAGGCAGGCAGATCACGAGGTCAGGAGATCGAGATCATCCTGACTAACACGGTGAAACCCCATCTCTACTAAAAATACAAAAAAATCTGCTGGGTGTGGTGGCGGGCGCCTGTATTCCCAGCTACTCGGGAGGCTGAGTCAGGAGAATGGTGTGAACCCGGGAGGCAGAGCTTGCGCCACTGCACTCCAGCCTGGTTGAGGAGCCAGACTCTGTCTCAAAAAAAAAAAAAAAAAAAGAAATTACAAAATTTTCCTTTCCTTTCTTACAATCTTTGTATTGTTACACATTTTATTTATGAATATAATAAGCCCTATATTTGTATTAATTATCCCTTTGACTATAAAGTATCTCAATGTGACTAAAAATAAGGAAGAAAGTATTTTAAAAACTGATTTTTATTTTTTATTATGTCTGGAGCGCAAACTAGTTTCTGCTTGCTATCACTTTTCTTCTGTGTGAAGAACTTCCATTAACATTGCCCACATCATAAGTCTTCTGGCAACGAACTCCCAGCTTTTGTTGATCTATAAAAGTCTCTACTTGGCTAGGCATGGTGGCTCACATCTGTAATCCTAGCACTTTGGGAAGCCAAGGCGGGCCTAATACCTGGGGTCAGAAGTTCGAGACCAGCGTGGCCAACATGGTGAAACCCCATCTCTACCAAAAATATAAAAATTAGCCAGACATGGTGGCACATGCCTGTAAGCCCAGCTACTCAGGAGGCTGAGGCAGGAGGATCGCTTGAGCCTGAGAGACAGAGCTTGCAGTGAGTCAAGATCGTGCCACTGCACTCCAGCCTGGCTGCCAAAGCAAGACTCTGTCTCAAAAAAAAAAAAAAAAAACAAAAACAAAAACACAAACAAACAAAAAAAACTTTCATTTTTGAAACATTTTTATTGGGTGTAAGGTTCCGAAATGACAGGCTTTTACTTTTACTACTCTGGAGGTATTTTCTAGCTTGCATAATTCCTGGCAAAATGTCTGCTGTAATTCAGATATTTGGTCTTTTATACATAATGTACATGCTCTCTATCTCCACCTACTACTGTTTGCTATTCAGATTTTGCACAAAGTGTGTGTGTGTGTGTGTGTGTGTGTGTGTGAGAGAGAGAGAGAGAGAGAGAGAGAGGGAGAGAGAGTTTAGCCTGATGGGGATTGTTAAATATGTATTTATGTCTTTCATTATTTTTGAAAGTTCTCTACTGTAAATTACTTGTTCTCTGCTATGTTCTCTTCTATGTTCTGCTATGTTCTCTTCCTGCTTTTTCTAGAACTCAAATAACACATTCTAGACCACTTAAAATTTTGCACAGCTTCTGGATAATCTCTTTGCCCTTTCCCTATCTTTTCTCCCTTGGTGTTTCAGTTTAGAAAGTTTCCATTAACCTATCTTTAAGTTTGCTACTTATGCAATTATTTAATTTTTTCGCTACTTTCCCTATCTTTTCTCTCTTTGTGTTTCAGGTCAGGTAATTTCCACTGACCTATCTTTAAGTTTACAACTTATTTAATTAACTATTTTGAATCTATTTATGAGCCTGCCAACTGAATTTTTCTCCTGTGTATCTTTACAAAATTTTGTTCCTATATTTGTATAATACTTGACTCTTTCGTGTAGTTTTCACCTCTGTTGGAGCTCTCTATCTGTTCATTTATGTTGTCTTTTTTGTTTTCCCCACTACATTGAAAGAAAAATATATTAATCATAATTATTTTAAAGTTTTCACTGGATAGTTATGACATAGTGCCATCTCTTATTGTGGTCCAGCTTATTTTATGTATATATAAAATAATTCATAGAAACATATTTTATATATATATAATATAAAATATACACATATATTTGAAGTTTTCTGTCGCTTTGTTTTTCCTTATTTATATTTTAATATCTTGAAATCTATGACTGAAAGTCAGACATTATTCATTACAATAATTTTTAGTTTCTGCAGGTACATAGTAGGTGTGTATATTTGTTGGATACATGAAATATTTCGCTCTATGTATGCAATACATAATAATCACCTATTAGAAAATTGGGTATCTATTTTCTCTAGCATGTATCTTGTGTATTACATACAATCCAATTATATTCTCTTAGTTATTTTAAAACATACAATTATTATGGACTTAAGTCCCCCACCCGCACTGTCAAATACTCTTCATTTTTTCTTACAATTTTTTTGTACTCATTAAACATCCCCACTTTCTTTGGTCCCTCCATTACCCTTCCCACCCTTTAGTAAACATCCTTCTATTATCTATCTCCATGAGTTCAATTGTTTTGATTTTTAGATCCTACAAATAAATGAGAACCTGTGATGTTTGTCTTTCTGTGCTTCACCTATTTCATTTCACATAATGACCTCCAGTTCCTTCCATGTGGTTGCAAATGACAGAATCTCATTCTTTTTTATGCCTGAATAGTACTCCACCATGTCTACATGCCACATTTTCTTTATTTATTCATCAGTTGATGGAAATTTAGGTTGCTTTCAAATCTTTGTGATTGCAAATAGTGTTGCAACAAACATGAGAGCACAGATAACTCTTTGATATGCTGATTTCCTGTCTTTTAATATACACCCAGCAGTGGCATTGCTAGATCACATGGTGGCTCAGTTTTTCATTATTTGAGAAACCTCCAAATCGTTCACCGTAGTGTTTGTACTAACTTACATTCTCACCAACAGCATATGAGGGTTCCGTTTTCTCCACATTCTCAGCAGCAGTTGTTATTGCTTGTCTTTTGGATATAAGGTATTTCAACTGGGATGAGATAATATGATTGCAGTTTTGATTTGCATTTATATAATGATCAATAATGTTGATCACATTTTCATACACCTGTTTGTCATTTGTATGTCTTTTTTTGAATAGACATTCAAAATAGACATTAAGGAAATGTCTATTCAAGTATTTTACTCATTTTTAATTTTTTTCCTATAGAATTGTTTGAGCTCCACATATATTCTCATTATTACTCCCTTGTCAGATGGGTAGATTGCAAACATTTTCTCCCATTCTTTGGGTTGGCTCTTTACTTTGTTGATTTTTTCCTTTGCTGTGCAGAAGTTTCAAATTTGACGTGATTCCATTTGTCCAGTTTTGCTTTGGTTGCCTGTGCTAGTGAGTATTACTCAAAAAGGCTTTGCCCAACTTAATGCCCTGAAGAGTTTCCCAAATGCTTTCTTGTAGTAGTTTCACAGATTAAGGTCTTATAATTAAGTCTTTAATACATATTGTGTTGTTTTTTATATACGGTAATAGACAGGGACCTATTTTCATTCTTCTGCATATTAATATCCAGTTTTCCCAGCACCATTTATTGAAGAGGTATTTCCTGGTGTATGTTCTCAACACCTTTGTCAAATTTTTGTTAAATATGTCTGACATAATTCTGAATTCCTTCTCTGTGTTGTGTTGAATTTCTTTGAGTTTCCCCAAACCAGCTATTTTGAATTTGAGTTCACTGTAGGTGTGTGGATTTGTTCCATGTTTTTATTCTGTTCCATTGGTCTATATGTCTGCTTCTATTCAAGTATTACGTTGTTTTGGTTATTATAGCTCTGTAGAATAATTTGAAGACAGAAAATGTAATTCCTTCAGTTTTATTCCTTTTCCTCACGACCGGCTTGGCAAGTCTAGGTCTTCTGTGTTTCCACATAAATTTTAGGATTGTGTTTTCCATTTCTGTGAAGGATGTCATTGATATTTTAATAAGAATTGCATTGAATGTGTAGATTGCTTTTTGTGGTATGAACATTTTAACAATATTGATTCTTCTAGTTCATTAACATGGAATACCTTTTTCTTTTTTGTGTTTTCTTCAATTTCTTTCATTATCGTTTTATAGTTTTCATTTTAAACAGATATTTCACTTTTTGTTTATAGAGATATTTCACTTATTTGCTTAAGTTAATTCCTAGGTATTTTATTAGTGTGTGTGTGTGACTTTTGCAAATGGGATTACTTTTTAAATTTCTTGTTCAGATTGTTTACTTTTGGCATATAGAAATGCTACCGATTTTCGTATGTTGATTTTGTATCCCGTGACTTTACTGAATTTGTTTATCAATTCTAATAGTGTTTTGATGGATTCTGTAGGTTCTTCAAATTTAAGATTGTACCATCTGCAAATAAGAATAACTTGACTTCCTCCTTTCCAAGCTGGATGCCCTTTATTTCTTTCTCCTGTCTTGTTGCTCTAGCTAATATTTCCATTACCATGTTGAGTGACAGTAGTGAAAGTGGGTATCCTTGTTGCATTCAAGATCTAAAAGGAAAGACTTTTACTTTTCTCCCATTCGGTATGATACTAGCTGTGGGTCTATTGTATATGGCTTTTATTATGTTGAAGTATGTTCCTTCTATATCCAGTTTTTTGAAGATTTTAATCATGAAGGGATGTTGAACTTCATTAAGTACTTTTTCAGCATCAATTAAAATGATCATATGTTCTTTGTACTTCATTCTGTTGATATGATGGATCACATTGATTGATTTGTATATGTTGAACCATCCCTGCATCCTTGAGAGAAATCCTACTTGGTCATGATGAATGATGTTCTTTAATGTATTGTTGAATTTGGTTTGCTAGTATTTTGTTGAGGATTTTTGCATCAATGTTGATCAGAGATATTGGTCTGTAGTTTTCTTTTTTGTTGTGTCTTTGTTTAGTTTAGGTATGAGGGTAATACTAGTTTCATTGAACGAGTTTGGAAATATTTGCTTTCTCTCTGCTTTTCAGAAGAGTTTGAATAGGATTGATGTTAATTCTTCTTTAAATGTTTCACAGAATTCAGCAGTGAAACTGTCAGGTCTCAGTTGTTTCTTTACTGGGAGACTTAATTATGAATTTGATCTTGTTATTTGTTTGTGTTCTGTTCAGATTTTGGAGATATTCATGGTTCAATCTTGGTAGATTGTATTTGTTTAGAAATGCATCTATTTCTTCTAAATTTTCCAATTAATTGACATGTGTTTTTCATAGTAGCCACTAATGATTCTTTGAATTTCTGCAGTATCAGTTGTAACATCTCTTTTTGTCTCTACAATGTTTGCTTGATTCTTCTAAATTATTTCAATTTTTTTTTTGTTAAGTATGTCTGACATAATTCTGAATTCCTTCTCTGTGTTATGTTGAATTTCTTTGAGTTTCCCCAAACCAGTTATTTTGAATTTGGTGTCTGAAAGGTTCTATATCCTGTCCTTGTTTCTCCAGGATTGATTCCTAGTGCCTTATTTAGTTTGTTTGGTGAGGACATGTTTTATTGGATGGTGTTGATACTTGCAGGTGTTCTTCAGTGTCTGGGCATTGAAGAATTAGGTAATTATTTCAGTTTTCGCGGTCTGGGCTTGTTTGTGCTTGTCTTTCTTGGGAAGGCTTTCCAGGTATTTGAAGGGACTTGAATTCCAAGTCCAAACTGCTGTGGTTTTGCAACTTGAAGAGGTACCACCTTGGTGGTCTTGGATAAGATCTTGAAGAATTGTCTGGTTACCAGACAGAGACTCTTGTTCTTTTCCCTGACTTTCTCCCAACCATACAGAGTCTTTCTGTGCTGAGCCACCTGGAAGTGGGAGTGTGGTAATGCAAGTACCCCTGTGGCCACCACCACTAGGACCCAGGTTTGGCTGGGTCAAACTTGAAGTCAGCACATCCCCGGTCCCGACCCAAGGCCCTTCACTTCAGCGTGATGAGTTCCCCCAGGCCCTGTACATATACAGAGATGCTGTCTAGGAAATAGGAATTGGAGTAAAAAATCTTAGCATTTTTCTTGATGTTCTATTTTACCATGGCTAAACTGGCATTCGAACAAAATACTAAGTCCTTTCCACTCTTCCTTCCTCTTTCCACAGGCAGGGGAGCTCTGCCCTGTGGATATCTCATTCACCGGTCCACAGGATTTCTGACAGTAACTGCCAATGATCACTTAAAGTGCAAGGGCTCTTCTGCCAGCTTGTGGTGAATGCTACTAGACTTCGGACTCACACTTCAGGGCTGTGGGCTCCCCTCTAGCTCAGGCCAGGTCTTGAAATGCTGGCCAAGAGCCTGGGTCTCTGGACATATGGACCCCAAGAGCCTGCTTCTTGCTTTACCCACCTGTGGCCAATCTGGTACATAGGGTGCAAGACAAATTCCCCTTCTCTTTTACTTCTGGTTTTCTCAAACAAGAAGAGTCTTTCACCATAGACAGCACAGCTGAGAATGTGCTGGGTCTGCCCTGAAGCTAGCACATCTCAGAGACCAAGGCCCACAGAGTAACTCCCTGGGTATCACTGGGGGTTGTTTAGGACTCAAGGGCTCTTTAGTCAGCAGGTGAAATTAATCCTGCCAGGACTGAGGTTTTCTCCTTAAGGCAGCAGGTTACTTTTCTGCCCATGATGTGTCTAGAAATATTGCCCAGGAGCCAAGGCCTGGAGTGGGAGCGTTGCAACTCTGCCCAGTGTCTTATCGTACTGTGGCTGAGCTGTACCCATGATGCAAGACAAAATCTTCTTTGCCTGGGTCATGTGCCATCCTAGTTCACTGGCTGTCAGCCCAGCCTAACACAAGGAGTTGCTTAGGAATTGCAGTCCTTTGTCCTAGGCTGCCTTCAAGTTTACCTAGGACCCCAGAGCACTTCAGCCTGAAGCCTGCCAAGAAACTCAAATTATGACTGCTGAGATGGGCAATTTCCCCCTGGCTTGGGCTGCTCAAAATACTCTTGCAGTTCATGGGCGTTGGCTGATCGTAGCTCAGTTTTATTCTCTGCTGTGACAGGGCAGCACCAAGTTCAACCGTAAAGTCCTCCATTTGCTGCTCTTTGCCCCTCTGCAAAGTGCGCAGATTCTCTCTCTGCATCCTGCACGGATGCTGCTGGGGGATGCGGAAGGGATGAATTCTGCAATTCAAGATTCTCTCCTGCCCTCCTCAATGCCTCTTTCCACCATATGAAGTTATAACCAGGTAGTGTGATTGCTCATCTGATTTTTGGTTCTCGTGACGGTGCCTTTCTGTGTGGAGATAATTGTTAAAATTTGCTTTTTCGGCTGGGGAGACCAATGGTGTAGGCTTCTACTCTGCCACCTTGCTCCACCTTGCCAAGACATTATTGTAGAAGAGTAAAAGAGTAGGCTGGGCACGGTGGCTCACCCCTGTAATCCCAGCACTTTGGGAGGCTGAGGCAGGCAGATCACGAGGTCAGGAGATCTAGACCATCCTGGCTAACACGGTGAAACCCCGTCTCTACTAAAAAGTACAAAAAATTAGCCGGACGTGGTGGCGGGCGCCTGTAGTCCCAGCTACTCGGGAGGCTGAGGCAGGAGAATGGCGTGAACCCGGGAGGCGGAGTTTGTTGTGAGCTGAGATCGCGCCACTGCACTCCAGCCCGGGCGACAGAGCGAGACTCCGTCTCAAAAAAAAAAAAAAAAAAAAAAAAAAAAAAGAGTAAAAGACTGTCAATGCTTTTTATGCCTTGAAAACTTGTACCTCTTCTTCAAGTTGTTAGTGAAGTATAGGTCTGAGTCCCTCTGTTTGGGAGTTGAGCTGAATGTGGGTTTTATTATTACTATTACTATTTTCAGTTGCTTCAAATGTCTTTACTTTGCGTTGCTTTTGAGTTGTTTGTAGCGTTTCGGTTGAATTTCTGGATTTGTCAGCATTCTAGCTCCTCTTCTCTTGCTTGTTTTATTGGAAGTTTTCTTTCCCTCAGTTAGCAATGAGAGACTACTCTTTGGGGTCAATATAGGAACTTAGGCCCAAGGTGGTTCCCTGTTCTTTTTTGAAGTAGAGTTTGTTCTTCTGTTATTTCCCTAGCCACAGGATCTTTGCCTGTGTACTGGGTATGACAGACTTTGCTGCCTTTATATTAGACGACTTAGGCTTTCATTTCATAGCAGATAAAGGTCCACAGATATGTGCAGTATTTAATTATTGTTTCTTCCCAGATCCCAAATATCAGCTCCCAAATGCATAACTCTGCACTCATGTCCTGCTTCCGATCTTTCTTGCCTCAACCGCAGACAGCTATGAGAAAGATTTTGCAAATGTGTGGAGACTCCCTTGATAGCTAGGAATCAACTAATTCACGCACACTTGCCTACACTTGGACTTTGGCAGTTCAATAAGATTTTGGCTATTTTTTCTTATCTGCAAGGTGTTTTTACACCTTGTTTCTCCATGGAGAGGTTTGGCTTTCTTTGGAATTTACTTAGTTACTTGGGGTCCATTTTTACACCTATCTGCTCTCTGATAGGTGTGGAAGAACTGTGATTGTGTGTTTTTCCTACTCTTTTTATTTGTTGGGATGAGAGCAATACTCTTTACAGCTTTTTACATCTAAGCAGAACTAGTTTTATATTTCTTTTTCTTGACTTGTCATTAGTGGATGCAGACTCATTGGCCAAAAGCTAAATCACACAGACAATTTATGAAAATACTAAAGTTAAAGAATTCATTTACTCAACTATTTTCCAAAATGATATAATAAAAATTTTCATTTAAAGAGACCCTTCCCTCACACCTCTAATCCCAGCACTTTGGGAGGCTGAGGTGGGAGGATCACCAGGTCAGAAAATCAAGACCACCCAGGCCAACATGGTGAAACCCCGTCTCCACTAAAAATACAAAAACAACAAAAAAAAATAGCTAAGCGTGGTGGTGCGTGCCTGTACTCCCAGTTACTTAGGAGGCTGAGGCAGGAGAATCACTTGAATCTGGGAGGCGGAAGTTGCAGTGAGCTGAGATTGCACCACTGCACTCCAACCTTGGCGACAGAGCAAAACTCTGTAAAAGAAAAAAATAAGCCTTCCATACACAGATATAAAATCCACTGATATTTATGACCACTCAACTAGATAAATGTTGTAAGCCCTGCATTATGATTGCATTGGAGGAGAGGTGGAATGATTTTTCTACAGCTGATCAACGTTGAGTTTCAGATTGAATCCAATGACACATTTAGAATTTTAACTTACATCTTTATACCTTGTAAGTTTGCACTTTTTTTCTGCCATGCTATATTTGGGGTATAAATAAGTAGTTATTTCCTTTGAAGAACAAGGAAAAACAGTCATACATAAAAGCAAATCACAAACAATAAACACTAAAAATATCATGACAGATGTAAACAAAGTGCTGTAAAAATACAAATTAGAGAGCTGTTAATAATTTTACCTGGAAAAGATTTGAACAAATTTATAGCAGAGGTGATATTTGACGTGTGTTTTGAAGGACAAATATGTTTTGCAGATAGAATGTGCTGACGTGCTTTTGTTTATGTCAAAATATATACATGTACATGGTAAGTGGTATATCCAAGATGAAGCAACAATTTCAGTATGGCAGGATGTAGTGTGTATAATATAATTCGGTCAGTATGAGACTGAAGAGGAAAAATGAAATCAGATGAAAAGATCTTTGATGATAAGCTAAGATTATAATAGGAAAATATTGGAATATGTTAATCAAGAGGGTGACAAAATCAACGTTTTTTGCAGCAATATGTTTATGGGGATAGTAGAAATACTCGGGTGAGTAGTTATGTTCATTGGATATAGGATGGGAAATTATTAGTCAGCCCTTAGAATGTTCCAGGTGAATCCTAAGCTAAAGGAGACACAGGAATTGGAGAAAGAGGTATAGTTTCCCAGATTTTGCTCAGGTAAAGTTTTAGACAAACTATTAAACAATTAGGCTAGCAAGAATGAAGAGGGAATGATTAAAATTTGGGGTCATTTCTAATTTAGGAGGTAGGATGAGAGTATTGCCTGAGCCAGCATATTTAACCTGCAGTGCTACCAAAATAACTTTAATTTATAGATAGTATGATGGGTTAATAAAAGACAAGAGACCAGATTATTCTGAACATGTGCATAGACTAGGTTTAACATATATTTCGTGGTCACCTATTGGGTACAGAGAAACAGTGAAAACAAATTTGAGAAACAAATCTGCCTCTCCTCTCCACAATTGTACCCTCCAAGCATAAAACGGAGGTGGAAAGATAAGACAAAAATGTGCGATTAAAAGCAATACTGAAAAAAACAATAGAAAAGATTTTCCAAAGCAGTGCATGATTAATTGCCTAATGATTTACAAGATTTAAGAAGAAGAAGGTTAATTACAGGTGGCCAAGAAGGAAAGTAATAGAAGTTAGAGGAAGTTTATGGTATGTCAGCGTTCCTCAAGTAATAAGCAAAGGGAGTTACTGACTATTGGGTTTTTGGAAGTGTGTGGTGTGGGGGGTGTGTGTGTGTGTGGGGGGGGTGTGTGTGTGTGTGTAATGAAGATTTAGTTTTTAAATGTGAAAACTTGAAAACTGCTATTTTGGGGTTTGCTTGGAGTTTTTGTGATCGGGGTAGAAATTGGACTTTGTGTTTGTTTACATTGGCTGGGAAGCTGACTGCTGATTTGCACTTTCTTTCACGCATGTATAAAGCAAATATCTACCCTCTCTTTATAGAGTAACCCTGAAAAAGAAAGATAATTAAAATGCAGCTGCTTCCAAGCAAGATGTCTCCTGTTTAAAGATAGAAGTTAGGTTTATCTTATGCAAATGTGCATTCCTAGTGAGAGAGAGAAACTAATTTTTTTCTTGAATTTGGGTTTATGTTATCCCATGACTGAAAACTATTATTTGTTCTTGAGAGATGTTATTCTTTACATTCATACATTTACTTATATTTGTTGGAAGGACAGATCACCTCAAGAAGAATGTATAAAACCGATAGTGACTTCACCCTATTTTAGAAGAATGCTTGCCAACCTGGATTAAGGACTTCATGAGTCAACGGGTGCTGCTCTATTGTGCCATGCACAATGCTCTTTAATGTTTTAAAAGTCAAGTACAGAAAATACTGTAAAGTAGTATTGTGGTCTTGATTCCCAGATCCTCTTTTTTAGGTGGAGACAGGAATTTTTCCAGAAAATGTTTACAAAGTGTCTCACCTGAGAAGGATTAAATTCTGGAATAAGAAATGGTGAAGTCTTGGGTGGGAGCAGAGATCATTTCTTTTTTCCCTGTAAGATGGAACTAGAGTTGTGCTGTGACACTAAAGTGGGGAGATAACTTTGGTGGAAGCTGAGATGACTTTCCTCCTTTTTGTGCACTGACAGCTAGGCAAGGACATCAGCTATTCTGTCTGCTGCGTTTTTCTTGTCCCTTCAGTAAAAATAGTCCAAAAATATAATGGCTTATTGTAAGACAAGCTTTGAGGAATGAAAAAAGGGACACGTTATTAATACTTAAATTGTGTGAGTAAAAGGAACTTCCAGAAGCCAGTTACTAGTGGCAAGAGGTAACCTGGAGGTTTAGGAACCAAAAGAGACCAAGTGGTAAAAGTGACAGGCATGAGAGATTTGAAGCCCATAGACACATGTTTTTAAGGTTCTTAGAAAATATGTGGCATGGAGAAATTTGTAGAAAACTATACCTCCTGGAGACTATTCAATATGCCCTCTGTGATTGTTGGAGCATTAGCGGAAGATTGAAAGTAAACAATATCTAGGATATTGTAATAGAAAAATATAAAACTTTTAAATAATTCCATCTAAAAGTTCAGTAGACTATTTTTTCACCAAAGGGGCATTCATACATAAAACCACATTTTAACTCAGTTTTTCTTACTCAGAAGCATCTCTTAAAATGGAGTGTGCTTTACAAACCATGTGAGAATTTTGTAATTATTAAGGCTCATGCAACCAAGCAATTAATTTCAACTCACTCCCATTTTTTAAAATGAAAACGCAGTGCACAAAAACAGATTATGGAAATGAAACAAAATACTTGAATAAATTGAAATGTTGGAACCAAATATTTTTCAAAACCTAAAGTATGTGTTTTTCAGACACTCAGGGGATTTTGTAGATGAACCTAATATTAATAGCAGTCTTGATGAGAGTACTTCAAGTGTTTGCTTTTGCACTTGATGAGACTATATCTCTATATAACTGATTTAATTAATATTCTCCTCAGAGTAAATAGCATTTGAAATGAAAGATTAGTGGTGGGTGTGGTAAATCACTGAATTGCTCTAGCCTCTGAATGTACAAGCATATGATAGAATTATTAATGGTGCCTGAAAAATGTTCATCAGCCTTCCCTGCTTAGGGACACTTGAGACTACAATGCCTTGGTAAGTATTATTCAAACCCTTCTTTACTTATCCTGATTCACACTTTATTATCTGCCAGAGTCTGATCTAGGAAACTTATTGGCTAAGCAACTTCTTTTAACTCAGTTTTCCTTGGTTCAAAGTAGTGTAAACACCAATTTATCCTAGTGTAAGAAATAATGAAACAGTGTACATAATAACGATGGTACATATTTTTGGGGTATGGTGAAATGTTCTGATGCATGTATGCAATGTATAATGATCAAATTAGATAATTAGCATATTATCACCTCAAACATTTATCATTTATTTGTGGTGAAAATATGTAAAATCCTCTCTTCTATTTAAAAAGATACCATATATTATTAACTAAAGTTACCGTACTATGCAATGAAACATTAGAACTTATTCCTCCTATTTAACTGTAACTTTGTACCCATTATGAACCTCTTCCTAATCTCCTCTCCCCACTTACTCTCTCCACCTTTTGGTAACCACTATTCTATGAGATCAACTTTTTAGATTACACATATGACTGAACTCATATGATGTTTGTCTTTCTGTGACTGTTTTATTTCACTTGACATAATGTCCTCTAGGCTTATCCATGTTGGTACAAATGACAGAATTTCATTCCTTTTTATGGCTGAATAGTATTCCATTATGTGTATATATACATTTTCTTTATCAGTTCATCTGTTAATGGAAATTTACATTGCTTTTATGTCTTGGCTATTGTATATAGGGCACCGATAAACATGAGAGTGCAAATATCCCTTTGAAATACTGATTTCATTTCTTCTGTATATATACCAAGTAGAATTGAACATAAAGTTACTATTTCCCTCATATCAATTAATACAACTATAAAAACAAAAACAAAACCAAAAGAAACTTTAGGGCTGGTGTTCTCATTATTCATTAACATTTGCAGATTTGTAGAAATATATTGCATCTAAACTAATTATTAGGTTTAACAACCACACACAATATTAAATAAGTAAGGATTTTTAGATCTAGTATTTTCCAAGCCCTGTTGAACCTGGAAGATATAACAGTGAACAAATGGTGATTGTTCTTACAGTTTAATGAAGACAAACATTAATCTAGAAATTACAAGTGAATGTGTTTAGAAAATTGAAGTATATGTTAGTGTGGAAACATAAAACAGGATAAGGTACATCTAGTAGGAGATTTCATTTCAGTCCTCTGGTAAAAACATAGCGAAATTTTGGCCAGATAAAAAGAATTTAGAAATGCAGAACCTTCTGGATGAGAAAGATTTTTATATTTCTTTTATTTACTTAATAGAAAGCAATTAAAAGATTTTTTTTTTTTTTTTTTTTTTTTTTTTACATGGAGTATCTCTCTGTCGCCCAGGCTGGAGGGCAGTGGCGCCATCTCGGCTCACTGCAAGCTCCGCCTCCCGGGTTTAGGTCATTCTCGGGCCTCAGCCTCTAGAGTAGCTGGGAATACAGGCGCCCGCCACCACGCCCAGCAATTTTTTTTTTTTTTTTTTTTTAGTTTTTAGTAGAGACGGGGTTTCACCGTGTTACCCAGGATGATCTAGATCTCCTGACCTCGTGATCTGCCCGTCTCGGCCTCCCAAAGTGCTGGGATTACAGGCTTGAGCCACCGCGCCTGGCCTAAAAGATTTTTAAAAGGTAACTTACATGAATTAATTTACTTTTCAAAATCATGTTTCTGAAATGTATGAAAAACACTGGGAGAGAATAAGAAAATTGTAGACTTACTTATTAAGAGAAATGATAGTGACTTGGACTAATATGGGGGAAATGGGAAAGGTGAGAAATGCAACATTTTAAGAAATTGTCAGATGGAAATGATCGGTGATTGATTAGACGGCAAGTGTGGGAAAAGGGTAGTAATAAATTCAGTTCTAATTATGTGGATTTTTCTTTTTTTCTTTTTTTTAGACGGAGTCTCGCTCTGTCGCCAGGCTGGAGTGCAGTGGTATGATCTTGGCTCCTTGCAACCTCCACCTCTCGGGTTCAAGCCTGTCTCAGCCTCCTGAGTAGCTGGGACTACAGGCGCGCATCACCAGGCTCGGCTAATTTTTGTGTTTTTAGTAGAGACGGGGTTTCACCATGTTGGTCAGGATGGTCTTGATCTCTTGACCTCGTGATCCGCCAGCCTTGGCCTCCCAAAGTGTTGGGATTACAGGCATGAGCCACCGCGCCCAGCCATCATGTTCAATTTAATGGTATTTGAGACATGCATGTGGAGATAATATTTTCAGTTTGTGTATGTAGTTTTGGAGTAGACTAGAGGATTATGAGCTTCAGATCCTGATTTCAGATACAGGTTATTAGCATGTTAAATGAGTTTGCTAAGGGAGAATGCATACTGTGATTAGACAAGAGTATCTAAGAGAAATCTTTAAGGTACTTTAATACTTGAGTTACCTGGAAGAGAAAATCCAGCACAGAAGATTAGGAAAGAGAAACTTGGAAGAATATAAAAAAATGTCTTTGGAGTTGATTGAGGAAAGAAAATGTTTTGAGTATGTCAAAGTAGTCAATATTGTGAAGCACTGCCAAAAGTATGCTGACATATAAACACATATGTAGTAAAATCACACAAGTTTGGACTAATTGTTAGATATCTAGGCTGAATGAATAGCTAATGATTATTTCCTTTTTGGGGGGGTCGGGGGGTCAGGGAAACGAGTCTCACTCTGTTGCCCAGACTGGAGTGCAGTGGCCCAATCTTGGCTCACCACAACCTCCACCTCCCGGATTCAAGCAATTCTCCTGTCTCAACCCCCCGAGTAGCTGGGATTGCAGGCACGCACCACTGCGCCCGGCTCTTAGTAGAGATGGCGTTTCACCATGTTGGTCAGGCTGGTCTCGAACTCCTGACCTCATCATCCGCCTGCTTCAGTCTCCCAAGATTATTTCCTTTATATATATATTAAAATTGTTAGCCTCTGTATTTTAAGACTTTGACCACCTAACATCTATTCAATTGCCATATCTACTCCTCCAAATATCTATTTCTGATATTTCTGCTGTCATAGCTACTTCACTGTCTCCACACGAATCCTGTATCTTACTGTGATTTTCTAAAAACTTCTCACCTTCTTTACTTATGTCTCATCATCCCCTGCTTTAGTGCATCCTTTGTAATAATGCGTTAGTCTTTCTAATTTATTCCTCTGATTTCACCACTATCTGAACATAAACCTTCAATAGCTTATTTTCTGCTAAACGTATGATACATTCCTGTGTGACCCAGTTAAAAAGATATATTATGAAGGTTTAATTTTCCCTCTTTCACCACATTATAAAGAAAATGGGTTTGCCTTGCTGGTTATTGGCCTCATTTAATACACTGACCGGCAACAAATGTATTTTATTTATAATTTATTTGCCATAACCAAATAGAAATATAAAATAAACTGTGTTATACATTAATGTAGGATACTAATACTTATTAAGATTTTATGGATTCATTTTCTTTAGTAACATGTTATGGGCTACCTGTTTCAATAAACAAATAAGATATATTTTACTATATAGAAATTACACACATCTAATCAAATGTACACTGCATATTGAGAGGTTACATCAATATTTATATTGTGATATAAAACCTAAGATTCTGAATCAAAGAATATATTCTTTTTTTTTTTTTTTTGAGACGGAGTTTCACTCTGTCACCCAGGCTGCAGTGCAGTGGCGTGCTCTCCGCTCACTGCAACCTCTGACTCCCTGGTTCAAGCGATTCTCCTGCCTCAGCCTCCCGAGTAGCTGGGATTATAGGCACGTGCCACCATGCCCGGCTAATTTTTGTATTTTTAGTAGAGACAGGGTTTTACCATGTTGATCAGGATAGTCTCGATGTCCTGAACTGGTGACTCAACCACCTTGGCCTCCCAAAGTGCTGGAATTAAAGGCGTGAGCCACTGCGCCTGGTCCAAAGAATATATTCTTTACCAGTTAAAGCTTAAACAGTGGTCAGAGATGCATCTTGTACTATTTCTCCAAGCCTTAATACCCACAGTGAAAAGGTGATAGCCAGATGTACCTGGGTGTGCCACGGGTGTTACCACAGGAGAGGAACTCCACAATTAATGAGACTTAGAACTCATACAGGTCAACTGGCATATATATCCTTCTTCTACGCTAGAGAAAATGACAGAGAAAGCTGCATCCTGGAATGTATTCAAGTTTTCTCTGGGGAATGTTGAAAAAGGGCTCTACCCTGGAATGCAATCAAATGGCTCTGGAGAGAGAAGTCTCTAAATCTCTCTGGAGTAATACACAATCCTTAACTTCTAAGGCATGATTGACACGACGTTAACCTGTGCAATGTTCTCTGAAAGCCTGAATCATGCGGAAATGTAAAAATATTCATAAAAACTTGACCCCAAATACATATTTAGCTGTATAAAAACATCTCACATTTGGATATTGAATGGCATTTAAATTGTTTATTTAGGTAGATGTTTTAAATATGATATCTGCCATTGTAGTTGACTAAGCTGTATTGATATGAACAAGTTTTATTTGTGTAAAAATATTTATGCATTTTAAATTAGTATATTCTACATTTTCAGCAATTTTATTGAGGATTGGATTAGCCCATTCTCATACTGCTAAAAAGATAATCTAAGACTGGGTAATTTATAAAGAACAAAGGTTTCATTGACTCGTGGTTCTGCCGGCTGTACAGGAAGTATGACGGGAAGGCCTCAGGAAACTTAGAATCATGGGGGAAGGTGAAGGGGAAGCTGACACGTCCTACCTGGCTGGAGCAGGAGGAGGCGAGCGGGGCAGAGGTGCTACACACTTTTAAACAAGCAGCAGCACTAGGGGGATGGTGTTAAACCATTAGAAACTGGCCCCATGTTCCAATCATCTCACACCAGGTCCCTCTTCCAACACTGGAATTACAATTTGATGTGAGATTTGAGTAGGGACACAGAACCAAACCATATCAAGCATATATGTCTATTTTTTATATAATTAAGTATTCAACCATATATCTAACATGTATCTGACATATATGTCAGTTATTACTATCATAAAATCTAAAACTTAACAGATGTACGTATTCAGTAAATGGTTAATTTAGAATGTTTAATAATTTGGAGAGTCTTTGCTGTCAAATTTGCTTTTGTCAATATGTATTTTATGAGAAATTTGTGAACACAGCTAAAAAATAAATTAGGAAATTTAAAATTGTTTTTATTAAAATTTAATAAGATTCTCTTTATATGTCTATTATATTAGATGGTCTTATTAATATATTCCAAATTATACTATTGTACGCTTACTTCTTATTGTAAACTATTTCACATTTTTAGATAATTAAAGAGAAAAATGTTGCACATTTATGCTAATTAGTCTAAAAAATCTTAATCTTTGCTATAATCATTTTAGAATATTTTATAATTAATAACTAATATTTAATTCTCCTGGTCCTACTCTTTTTCCTCTGCAATTTAATCTCTACTTTGATTATCATATCATAAATTGTTTTATATTTAACTATTGTGTTGATTAATATGAACAACGTAAACTACAGCTTTGCATGTTCCAAAATTATTATGTGAATAGAATCATTTACTATGTATGATTTTCAATCTTTTAATTTTTGTTGGTAAGGTTTATCCAGATCAATAACATATTAATTACAGTTCTCTAGAGAAACAAAAACAATAGCATGTACATATATAAAGAAAAATAGTTTTTTTAAATAAGAAATTGTCTCATGCAATTATGGGGCTGAGAAATTCCAAGATCTTTCATTGGCCAGCAGGACCCAAGGAGAACTAATTGTGTCATTCCATTCCAATCCAAGTGCAAATGCGTGAGAAACAAGAAAGCTGATGGGATAAGTTCCAGTCTGAAAGCTGGAAGAACCCGGATTTAAGAAGAGCTGGCTTCAGTTCTATTCTGAAGGTAAGAAAAGACCGATGGTTGCTGCTCAAGCCATCAGGCAGAAAGAGTACACTCTTACTTTTGACAGAGTCGGCCTTTTTGTTCCACTCAGGCCTTTAGCTGATTGGATGGGGCCTGCCCACACTAAGGAGGGTAATCAGCTTAACTCAGTCTACTGATTCAACAATTAATCTTATCCAGAAACATCCTCAGGGACACACCCAGAATAATGTTTGACCAAATGTCTGAGTACCTCATTGTCCAATAAAGTTGACACATAAAATTCACCATCACAGACACCCATTCCATTCAGTTTAATTGCCATGAAGTTTTTTATTGTTGGAATATCACATTTAAAAAATGTATTCTTCTGTTGATGCATAACTACCGTGTTTATGATTTTCACCTTTGTAAATGACACTTCAATGAAAACTTCTATATATGCCTTTTGTGCTAATGGGTGAAATATATCTGAGGATATATTCCTAGAAAGAGGGTTTCTAAATACTTTCCAATCTTCAGCTTTGTTAAACAGAACGAATTACTTCTCTAAAATGTTTGTTTGTATCAATGACACTTCCACCAGCAGTGAATTAGAGTTTCTATTCAACAGCCTCACCAAGACTTATAATCATCAGGTACTTCATGGGGGATAAAAGATGCATCCTGGAGCTGGAATTGCAATCAAATCCAGCTCTGCCACTTACTAGCTTTGTGGCCATGGCCAACAACAAATTCTCTTTACATTAGACTCTTCATCTTCAAAATGGGAATGATAATGACACCTTTCTCAAAGAGTTGTCATGAGGATTAAAAGAGTTAATAAGCATTGAACACTTAGTATGCTTTCTGGCAGGTAGAAAGTTTAGTTTAAATATGTAAAAACAATTTATTGCTGGTTGTGATGGCTCATGCCTGTAATCGCAGTGCTTTGAAAGGTCAAAGTGAAAGGATCGCTTGAGGTCAGGCGTTCCAGACCAGCCTGGAAAACATAACGACACCCCATCTCTACAAAAAATAAAAATAAAAATTACTAGCCAGGTGTGGTGGTGTGTGCCTGTAGTCCTGGCTACTCAGGAGGCTGAGGCAGGAGGATCACTTAAGCTCAGGAGTCTGAGGCTGCCTTGAGCTATGATCACGCCACTGCACTCCAGCCTGGGCAAGAGAGCAAGAACTCACCTTAAAAAAAGGAAAATAATAACATTAAAACAAAAATAAAAACAAACTATTGTGTGGAAAATTGTCTTATATTATTTCATTATGCTTTATTTTAATTTCCAGTTCTACAAGTACTATTGAGATCGATAATATTTTTTTGTCTTTGATGTGTATGTTAACATATTTTCCCTTTTTAGAATAGGGTTTATGTCTTTTGATTATTTAATGACAGTCATTTAAAATACTCTTTTTCTTGCCATATTTTTAGTGGTGTTGGGGTGTTGCAAATACAATGTTCCAATCTAAATTATTGTTTCAGTTTTTATCACTGTATTTGTTTGTAGAAATTTTAATTTTAATGGAATGCAACTTGTCAACATATTCTTCATTTGTCCTAGTTGTTTGTAGCTTTTTGTTTCTAAGAAATTCTTTCCTATTATGAATTTATGAAGACAGTTTTCCATAAATGCTTTTAAAATCTTCAGAGTAACTTTTTCTCACTTTTAACTCCTTAATTTAATCAGATTTTATGTTCAGGTATTGTATGAGAAAGATAATTTTTATTGTTTTCCATGCACTAACATACACCCTAACACATATATTGTATATTTTAACCTTTACCACTGATTTGTTATAGCTTCTCTATTATATATAAAAATTCTGCTTATGTGTGTGATTGTTTTTAGGATCTGTGTCTTTGTTCTGTGTTCGTTTCCATTGGTATGTTTGTCTATTCTTGGCCTTAAATCCTTGTTAGACAAGCTGATTTTAAAAATTTGGCCATTTAGCACTTTGTTCTTTCATACATATTTATAGTTGATTGCAAACAAGTATAAATGAGAAATTGAAATCTTTTTGGGGATGTGAATGTATATATTGATTAAAGGTTAATAAATGGGTATACAATATTGAAACTTTCTATTGATGAACATAATGTTTATCTTAATTTACTCTGTATTTTACAATGTCTTTCAATTTTTTTTTCTTTCTCTTTTTTGAGACAGGTTCTCACTTTGTCACCCAGGGGTACAATCTTGGCTCACAGCAGATTCAATCTTCTGAGTTCAAGCTATCCTCCTGTCTCAGTCCCGCAAATAGCTGGGACTACAGCAGCATGCCACCACATTTGGCTATTTTTTTTTTTTTTTTTTTTGTAGAGATGAGATTTCACTATGTTGCCCAGGCAGGTCTTGAACTTCTGAGATCAGGCGATTCTCCCACCTTGGCCTCTCAAAGTGCTAGGATTACAAGCATCAGCCACTGTACCTGGTGAAAATGTCTCTCAATGTTATGGTAATTTTCTTCATAACTTTCTTGCACTTCTCCTGCTTTTGATCTTAAGTAATTTGTAGATTTCTTTATTTATTTTGCCATTATAAGTATGGTTGCCCTTTTTATTCCATTTCTTTTACTAATCTCTGAGAACACTATTTTCAGGTTAACTTTATATACAGCAATATACATAAATTCTCTTGTTAGAAAGTTTGTAGTTGGGTTTTCTGTGTAGGTCATTGTGCAAATTATAAATATGTGAACTTTTTCCCCAAATATCATGCAACATTGTTTCCAATCTTATTGTTTTGCCTAGTACTTTCAGTTTGACTTAAGCTTTCATTGTGGGCATTCTTGATCAATTTATTAATTTCCATTAATAGGCTTCCAAAAGTTTTGGGCAGTAACAATTGAGACTGGCACTGTTGTCTGTACTTGGGTACATTGGGAACAAAATATTGAGAGATTTCTCTTTCTGAAGTTTACATTGTAGTGGAGAACCCAGATAATAAATGATAAATTTAATAAATAAGTCCATGATGGGGTGTGCTGGAAGATAATATATATATATATATATATATATATATATGTGTGTGTGTGTATTTTTAGAAGCATACATTATTATAGAGAAAGGGAGGCTGAGACTGTAAGAGGCAAGTTGCCGTATTGAATTAAGTGGTAAAATAGGCCTCGTTACGAATTTGAATTTGAGCAAATACTTGAAGCAGATGAGGTATTCAGTCCAGTGAACTCCTGGGGGAAGGATGTTCAGGGAATTGCTCAAACACAGACTCTTAAGGCAGGAGTGTGCCTGGCACACTTGAGAATGAGCAAAATGGCAAATTTGCCTGGGAGAAGGGCAGTAAGAGATGTGGCCATAAAGATGGGTGTGGGAGATCATGACATTGTAAGCCATCGTAGGAATGTAAGGTTTTCTCTAAATAAGGTGGAGAACCTGTGGAGGGATGTGTGGTGATAAGTTATATAATCTGCCATAAACTTTAAAAGGATCATCCTTTTTGCTATGTTAAAAATAGACTGTAAGCAAGTAAAAGCAGAAGCAGTTAGGATTCTATTATAGTATCCTGTCAAGGTGGCTCGTACAGGATTGGTAGCAGTGATTATAGTTGGAAGTAGTCAAATTTCAACTATATTAAAGATATAATATCCGTTTTGAAGGTATGACCAACAGAATTTGCTGATGGATTTTATGCGTTATGTCAGAGAAGGATAATACCAATGTTTTCTCCCTCCCTCCCTCCCTCCCTCCTTCTTTCCTTCCTTCTTTCCTTCCTTCCTTCCTTCCTTCCTTCCTTCCTTCCTTCCTTCCTTCCTTCCTTCCTTCCTTCCTTCCTCTGTTCCTCCCTCCCTCCCTCCTTCCTCCCTCTCTCCCTTCCTCCTTTTCTTTCCCTCCCTCCCTCCCTCCTTCCTTCTGTCTGTCCTTCCTTCCTTTCTTCCTCTGTTCCTCCCTCTCTCCCTCCTCCCTCCTCCCTCCCTTCCTCCCTCTCTCCATCTTTCTCCCTCCCTCCCTCCCTCCTTCTTCTGTTCCTCCCTCCCTCCCTCCCCCCTCCTCCCTCCCTTCTTCCCTCCCTCCCTCCTCCCTCCCTTCTTCCCTCCCTCCCTGCCTCCTTCCTTTCTTCCTTCCTTCCTTCCTTCCTTCCTCTGTTCCTCCCTCTCTCTCTCCTCCCTCCTCCCTCCCTTCCTCCCTCCCTCCCTCCTTCCTTCCTTCTTCCTCCAACCTTCTCCCCTCCCTCTTTCTCTTTTTTTCTAGAGCAAATAAGAAATTTGGATTTGACAACAACTATTAATATAATGGCGAAGGCTGCAATAGAGCAAGTTTCTAGGGTAGGATGGAGGAGAAAAATATAAGTTCAATTTTTCATGTGTTTTTAGTCATTCAAGTAGAGGTATCTAGTGAGCAACTGGATTTCAGAATTAGAGTTGAGATTGAAATCTGAATAAGATACATAAACTGGGGAGACTTCAGTATATAGGCAGTATTTACAGCCACAGACTAGATGACATCACCAAATGAGTGAGCGTGATAGGGAAGACAAGAGGCCTAGAACGGAGCTCTGTATCCTTAAACAGAGGTCTGCTTCCCGAAAACATGAAATCGTCTGGTAGAGGAGGAAGATTAAAAAAAAGCATACAGAAGAGGAATAATCAACAAAGTAGAAGGGGAAAAGCAAAATAGGTTAGAGTCCTGGAAGTCAGGGGGGAAAGAAAATCTTATCAAGGGTTTGGAAAAAAAGCAACTATGTCAAAGGCTGCAGATTGGCCAGATAAGATTGGACTGAGAAGCAACAGAAGATATTAGTGACCTTGACAAAAGCAGTTTCATTGAGCTTTGGGGATGAAAAAAATAGGTGAAGTGGGTTTAAAAGATAACAGGAGATGAGCTGGACAAAATATAGCAACTTTTTCAAGGTATTTTGCTACAGAGAGGGCAAGAAATGGAGTAAGAGCTGGCAGGAGCAGTGAGGTGAGCTTGTTTGTATGCTGTTATGAATGATCCAGCGGGAGGCACAAACTTGATGTAAAGAAAATGGAGCAACGTTGTAGCTTAAGCTTTAAATAGATGAATAGGGATGTACTTGAATACACTTACTGACTGTCTAGCACTCTTCTGAGTGCCTTTCATGTTCCCATTCAATTTATCCTCATTCAGTCCTATGAGGTAGTTATTACTAGCACCATTTGACCACAGGTAGCTAATCACAGGTAAAATGCTTATCACGGGTAGCTAATGCTGGAACAGTGGTTTGAACACAAGCATGTTTCCTTGAGCTGAGCTGTGAAACCCTGGCACACGTTTTCTGTCCTGTAGGCAGGACTATAGCCTCTATTACCTAGCTGGAGCTGATTTCCCATCTGCTACTGCTTGTCTGAGACTGAGCCCAGCATGTCTGTGTACAGTTCACCCCCACTTAGCAGTGTGTGATTTTGTTATATTTCTTGTTTACAAAGATAATTATCATAGTTTTGAGCCATGTTTTCCTTTTGGGATTTCACTTTTCATAGTTTACTTTATCACTGCTGTTTGCTTGGAGTATAAGGGTGTATCAGTGAATTGACCTGCTCTACCCTAAAGCTATATTTATTTTAAAATAATTTTAGTGACATTTACTAAGCACAATTTAGGAGAACTGTTAATTCCATTCTAAATTCTAATTCCACATATTTACATATATTGGTAAGTTCCCTTATTTTCACATTAGCATTCAACTTCTATCATTTTTATAAGGCTTCCACATCTTCTCTTCTGTTTTCCATTCTTCATATTTAACTCCATTCCAACAAAACCTGCCTGAAGATTTTTATGTTTAGTGTCAGCATTTTAATCTTAGGGGAATGTCCTTCCTTGTCTGAGCTGACAATCTGTGTTCCAACACTTTATTCACTATTTTATTCAAAAAATAACTTTTTCTAGGAATTCTCCCTGGATTCACTCCCTCCACCACTCATATCACGTCTTTCATTTTTACAGTAGATTGTTCTCCACTGACTGACAAATTGATTTGTATCTGTACGCTAGATGCATTCAGCTTTTCTATATTCCACAAATAAGTTTTAGTCTCTTGGAGGGAAGGAATATTGACTATTCATTTTTTTAAAAAATCGTATTCTTTCTTGGCCGGGCGCGGTGGCTCATGCCTGTAATCCCAGTACTTTGGGAGGCCGAGGTGAGTGGATCACGAAGTCAGGAGTTCAAGACCAGCCTGGCCAGGTTGGTGAAATCCTGTCTCTACTAAAAATACAAAAATTAGCTGGGCGCGGTGGAGGGCGCCTGTAGTCCCAGCTACTCAGGAAGCCAAGGCAGAAGAATTGCTTGAACCTGGGAGGTGGAGGTTGCAGTGAGCTGAGATCACGCCACTGCACTCCAGCCTGAGCAAAAGAGAGAGACACCGTCTCAAAAAAAAAAAAAAAAAAAAATATTCTTTCTTAAGGAAATTCTATTTTTTCTTTGGGCTTTAATTTCTACTCCAAAACATATTTTAATAAATCTGTCTTTCATATGTATTGGGAATAAAAATGATAATAAAAACTATAAAATAAGAGGTGAATTTTTTTCCTTATAAGAAGATGGGGCAGATAAATTTCAAGAGGGAAAAAAATACCTATTTACTGCATCATTTCAATTATCCGCTCATCCATTCATTCATTCATTCAGGAAATATTTTTTTTCTGGAGTTCTAGGTTCCAAATACCGTCCCAGGCACTGTTCTAACAACCTGAACATCATTTTTGAACAAAATAGACTAAGATCCCTGCTCTTATGAGTCTACGTTTGGAGCGTGTGGGGAAAGCATATGACAAAGTTCATTTTAATGAGGAAACTTGGAGTAAATAAAGCATGTATGAGCCAAACAGAAAACATGACTTTTTGATACATAAGATTACGCCCTGAATTTTTGGTGAAAAGTAATACAATCTACCTGAAAAAGAAGGGGGATGACTGCAGGCAGTTACTGTGGATGGAGACCTACAAAGGGGGAAACAGGGATGTTTTAAGGATGAAGGTAAAATATCACTACACTTTCTCTAATGTCTGACATACCCCAAATGCCAAACACCAAATCTGAGAGATGGTTTCAGATGAAATGGAAGACAGTCCTTAATGTTTTTATTTGAGGTACTTGGATGGTTCATTTTCTATTTGACCTGTCTATTCTTTGTTCCCTTTTTCTCTTTCTGGTCTCTTCAAAATGTGATTACTTTTTATAATTTAGTCTATTAGCTTATGAGCTATCTATCTACGTATCTATGTAACTATCTATGTACCTATCTACCTATCTATCTATCATTAGTCTAGGCCAGTGGTTCTCAGCCTGTGGTGATTTTGTGCATCCAGGTGACATTTGGCAATATTTATATCTGGAGACCTTTCGGGTTGTCACAACTGGGTGATGCTACTGGCATCTATAAGGTAGAGGCCAGGGATCCTAATGAATGTCTTACAATGCATACAGTGGCCTCCACAACAAAAACATACCTGGCTCGCCATGTTAATAGCACCAAGGTTGAGAAATTCTGCTTTTAGGTTTAAAATCTAGATTTTAAATGTATGAGTGTACCTTCAATTATTAATATAACCCTTCAAGTAATGGTGAGACTTTCCCAGCATTCCTGCTCCTTCCGTAATGATAAACAACCCATTCCTCTAATGCAAGTATGCTCTCTGAGCACGGCCCTTCTCTGCTCCCCTGTGGCAATGAACTGTGCCTGTATCAGTGCAGGATTCTGAGTATGTTTCAGCATCCTGCCCCTCTGCTAGTGACAGAGGCTTTTGCCCTTGTTAATACAAATCTAATCTACTGGCAGGTGAACTTGCCCAGTGTCAGGGCAAGTACTAGTGAGTGAGAGGATTCCCACTTCCTCTCCAGCAGAAGATGGATTTTGCTATGTGTCAGAAAAGGTTCCACAATGTGGGCAGATTTGACGCCTGTCCTGAAGTGGCAGCTGATCACCTGCTTATACTCATGCAGGTTGTGAAAAACCATGAATGGTGCCTCCAGAGACTGATGCTCCGCCCTCAGACCTAAGCCTACTCTCAAAGCCCACACACTTAGGTAATGTTCACAGGTCTTCTGCCTTGCCCCCAGGTTTTTAATGAGAATCTCAGGAAGGCCTGTGAAAAGGCCTGATGAGTAGGTGAAAAACCTCCTAGTATCTTGGATTCCCAAGTATTCTAAAAGTCACAGCACCCCACATTGAGCCTTAAATAATTCATTGAATTTCAATTGTGTTCTTCTCACCTGCTTTTATGGAGGCGGACTCTTACTCTCTTGCTGTCTTGCTTGGCACAAAATTAAATTGTGTTCTACCTTTTCTCCAAGGTGCTTGTTTTCTTTGAGAATATAGTTTACCCAGTCTCCTTGTGTCTTCCACTATCTAAAAGGCTTCCAAAATTATGATTTTGTAAGCTATTCAGCTTTTTCTCACTGTTAGAGTTCTAGGTGCTTACTCATCATTAACTAATACAGCATTGAACTATATAAAAGAAACAGGACATAGATAGTCTAATCTACTCAGCCAATACTCGCAACCTATGGCAAAATATCTTCATACTCTTACATATACATCAGTTTTCTATGTGCTTTCTTTTGTTTCATCCCTATTCTAGTTTATTGAATATAGCTCATATAAGATGTTGATTTCTTACTGACACATTGATTTCCCTACACACAAATTAATAAAACCATAGTTTAAAAAACAGTGCCCTGGACTATATTCCTGGAAGTGATATTGTTTCAAAACTATACACATTTATAATACCTCTTTTTTATTAGACAGTTAACAAATGTTCATTAAAGTGTATTAAAAGAGAGACATTATGAGATGCCTGGTCTCCTTACTAAAATAATGACAAGGGGAATGTGAGGAAAAGGACTAAATACATGGGGAGTGCCAAGTTTGATGCATAAACATGGAGAATGATATATGTATGTGCATATATATATGTATATATGTAACTCATGCATGTAACAATTAAAGACAAATACAAATATATAATTAGCAAATTTCTCTCTTCATTCTTCTCTTTTCCTGTCTCACTCATCAAAGATAATTACTTTCATGGCTTTAATGTTTTCCTGTTTCCAGTTTTAATGTTTTCCTGTTTTCTTCTTAAAATTTCATATGTGTGTTTGAGAAAAGGCCAATATCCCTATTTTGCAGATAGAATCAAGTACTTGCCTTGTCTCATACTGTGTTATAACATACCTTTGTTTCCTGCAGTTATCCATATTGACAAACACTTATTTAATTCATATTTTAAACTTCTGCCTAATATATAATATTTCTATAAATCCTATAATCATTTTCTTATTAATGAGTATTTATATTTTCAGATTTTACTATTTACATACAATGCTACAATCAACAGTATGTATATTAAGTCCATATTTTTTTTTCTTTCTATCAGATAAATTTCAAATAGTGGAATTACCAGATAAAAAAGCATATATTTGTTATATTTTGATATTGGCATATTGCCTCTCTGATTGTATGTGAGAATATACTTTATTACTCAGATCTTCATCGTATTTCTAGTATTGCACTACATTGTTTTGCTGGGGTGAATTACTCACATTTGTATTTCTTATTCTTTTAATGTATGGCTTACATCTATGTAATAATAATATTGTGTGTGTGTGAGAGGGGGTGGGGAGTGAGAGAGAGAGAGAGATTTATCAATATTTCATGGAAGACTAAGCTGTAATATTACTTTTTGGGGTTATACTTTGGTATCAACTTTTTTTTTTTTTTGAGACGGAGTCTCACTCTGTCACCCAGGCTCGAGTGCAGTGGCGCGATCTGGGCTCACTGCAAGCTCTGCCTCCCAGGTTCATGCCATTCTTCCTCCTCAGCCTCCTGAGTAGCTGGGACTACAGGCACCTACCACCATGCCCAGCTAATTTTTTGTATTTTTAGTAGAGACAGGGTTTCACCATGTTAACCAGGATGGTCTCGATCTTCTGACCTTCTGACCTAGTGATCTGCCCTCCTGGGCCTCCCAAAGTGCTGGAATTGTGTCTGGGATTGGTTCCTTCTGGTGAGTTCTTGGTGTCACTCACTTCAATAATGAAGCTGCGGACCTTCGCGGTGAGTGTTACAGCTCTTAACGATGGTGTTGTCTGGAGTTTCTTCCCTCCAGTAGGTTTGTGGTGTCGCTGATTTCAGGAGCGAAGCCGCAGACCTCAGTGAGTGTTAGTTACAGCGCTTAGAGGTGGCACATCCAGAGTTGTTTGTTCCTCCTGGTGGGTTCGTGGTTTTGCTGACTTCAGGAATGAAGCCGCAGACCCTTGCAGTGAGTGTTACGGCTCATAAAGGTAGTGTGGACCCAAAGAGTGAGCAGCAGCAAGATTTATTGTGAAGAGTGAAAGACCAAAGCTTCCACAGCGTGGAAGGGGACCCAAGTGGGTTGCCACTGCTGGCTGGGGCATCCTGCTTTTATTTTCTTATCTGACCCCACCCACATCCTGCTGATTGGTTCATTTTACAGAGCACTGATTGGTGCATTTACAATCCTTTAGCTTGACAGAAAAGTTCTCCAAGTCCCCACTCAACCCAGGAAGTCCAGCTGGCTTCACCTCTCAGGATTACAGGCGTATCAATATTTAAACCAACACTGATATCAATTTTGGTATCAAAATTTCTGAAATTTCAAAATTTTTATCATGTTATTATTTTCTATGTTTGATGTTTTAGATATATGTTGCTATTTAACAAATCACGTAAAAATGTAGTGGCTTAAAACAACAATTTACGGCCAGGCGCGGTGGCTCACACCTGTAATCCCAGCACTCTGGGAGGCTGAGGCGGGTGGATCATGAGGTCAGGAGTTTGAGACCATCCTGGCTAACATGGTGAAACCCTGCCTCTAAAAAATACAAAAAAGTAGCCAGGCGTGGTGGCAGGCGCCTGTAGTCCCAGCTGCACGGGAGGCTGAGGCACGAGAATGGTGTGAACTCGGGAGGTGGAGGTTGCAGTGAGCTGAGATCGCGACACTGCACTCCAGCCTGGGCAAATGCACGACACTCAATCTCACGAAAAAAATTATTTTGTCTAATAATTCTGTGGGTTGATTGGTCTCAAAAGCAAAGTTCTTCTCCTGGTCAGTTTAGACGTTATTAGTATTTTGCAGGGGGCAATTTAAATTTGTTGAGAGAAAATAATTAGATGCTTTAAAGGTATTAATATAAAAAAATAAAGTGGCATAAAAATTAATATGGAGAAAGAAATTAATGAAAAAGAGGACTTTTGATGCAAAACTTGATCAAATATTTTTAAATGATCTTTCTACAACTGATTGTTTTTTTGCTTATGTTGATAAGAATAAGTAATTGAAACTGCTCTTATTGACAACATATTTCGTATGAGGTTCCTTTAGAACAGCTTGATTGCAGTGTCGATAACTGGCCATAACGTTTCTTACGTTTCCCTCCCTAAGTGCCTCAATATAATTCTCTCTCTTTAGTTATTATATATCACCTACCATCTTCATTCCAAAGCACTCTGTGGACAGATCACATTCAATCAAATGTAAGCTAGGAAATGCAGCTCTGTCGACGAAGCTGATTCTGGAATTTCTCTCTAGGGTACAACTTTAAAACACAACCTAAAACAACATTTTGCTATTTAATTCATCAGCAGAAAAGTAGTTACGCTGAGATGAAATAAAGTTCGGACTGCCTAGGTTTAACATGGAGACTCACTGTTGATAGTGATCAGAATTTGGGCACTCAAATGCTCTTTCAAATACGGAAACAACGAACTAATGTTGCCAACTAATACCATGAATTATAATTGTGAACATATATTCTGATACTATGGAAGGAACTTACGTTTTGTGGTTACAGCATAGAGAAAGGGGGGAAATCAACATTGGTACAATTGGGTTCGACTTTTCTCTGAGGAACAAAGTTGGAAACTGAAATCAGGCTATTTAGTATTTGCATCAGCAGATTAACCTCTTCGATGCCCAGTCAGTGCTATTAATGCTGCTTTTTGGAATTACATTACTCCACCTGATGAGTCTTCCTGCCAGCTTAATCATGAGCCCACTGTCCTGACTTCTGCCCTCATCACTTCCACAGTATTCACATAGCTTTGGAAGCTTCCGATGTCGGGAAAGCTGAGGCAATTTGCCATTAGTTTCTTCTGTTTCCAAATGTTCAGCACTGAGTCTAATTGTGCAGAGGAGGTAGTTTTAATATTTAGTGCTAACTACCATCAGCACTATTCTGTAATCTCTTTCTGTTTATTTGCCTCTCCTGTGCTATTAATAAACTTCATACCTTGCAAATAAACTATTAATTTAGTTGCCACCTTAGCAGCATGAAAAAAAAAAAAAGAGAGAGAGAGAGAAAGAGAGAAAGACAATCCCTGAGTTCTACATTTTGAGAAATAGATCTTTAATCTTTTAAGGTTTAGTGATATGATCAATACCTGGGGATGGAAAAACACCACTGCTTAACTGATAGCTTGCTTCTTTCCTCTGACTTTGTACTTTGTTATAGACAAGTGGCTTAACTGTATATGATTCTTCATCCTAGACTATCTAAGCCTGCCAAAAGTACAAGCCATAAAAATAGAGTGTGACGGCAACTTGAGAGGATTACGTCTTGTTCCCACAGAGACATGATTAAAAAATATATATATATGCTTTGCATACATAGAAATATACATGTGTTTCTATCTGTAGAAATTTATTATATAGAGAAATATTTATATATGTAACATTTTTACATATATTCTATACATATAAAAAGGAGGAGAGAGAAAGAAGAAAATGGTAAGATGATGAGATTCCACAATCTGTTTTCTGAAGTTCTACTGGGTGTAACAGAAACCATTTAAAACCTAATGCAAATCTATTCATTTATTTGAACATGAGACTGAATGTTTATCATCACCCTTTCTGGTTCTGTTTCCTTACAGTTGTTCATTCCAGTTTTCTAGTTCAAATGTTAGGGGTATCAAACATGCCCTCTTGGTTCTTACGGGATCGAGAGAGAAATGTGGATATGGACTAGAAACACTCAACATGGACAATTTTTATGTTCACCTTGCCCTGTTTGTTGCTCAAACATTTAAATATTGTACTTTTTATGCCTCCAATATATTTCCCTTTTTAGGATAATTAAGTTAAATTATGAGCTCTCCACAACTGTGTTGTACCTTTGGAAAAATACTTCATTCTAGGTACCTTATTCACTAGACCCTTTATTTTGATTCTGTCCAATAATATGTCCCATTGTTGTAATCTAAATCGGTTAGCAAAACTGAGAATAGCAAAAACATGATGCATCATACAATATTGAAATTTAATAATTAAAACATGTGAAAATACTTTTTTTTTTTAAGGTTCAAGAGACTCTAAAATCCCATTAGGAAACTTTCTATTGTCTGACTAATGATGTATAAGAACAGTAAGAGTCACGGGTGATGGTTCCTCTTGGAAGAAATCAATTACTGTCTCATTCACTCTCTCCCTACGGGAATAGAATGAATGGCAATACAATTCCAGTTGGCATAACACCTTGCAAAATACCTCCTTTTCCTGGCTAACATTTGAAAATGTTTCAAATAAAAGAAGGTACTCACTCTGTTTATGTATTTCTTTCTCTCTTCTTCCATTTATTTCACTGGATCACAGAAGCAATGCAAATTATGCAGGATTCATCTAATTCAGTTATGTGCTTTGAAATATTTAATTTACCTTCCTGATAAGAATGTCAGAAACATTTGAATTGGTTTTTTTTCTATCTAATTTAAAATCCAACAGAATAACTCTGAAGTAAATTTAACAATTTTTTTTGTTTTTGTTTTTTTTGTTTTGAGACAAGAGTCTCGCTCTGTCACCCAGGCTGGAGTGCAGAGGTGCGATCTTGGCTCACTGCAAGCTCCACTTCCTGGGTTCAAGTGATTCTCCTGCTTCAGCCTTCCAAATAGCTGGGACTACAGGTGCATGCCACCATGCCTGGCTAATTTTTTGTATTTTTATTAGAGACGGGGGTTTCACCATGTTAACCAGGATAGTCTCGATCTCCTGACCTTGTTATCCGCCCACCTCAGCCTCCCAAAGTGCTGGGATTACAGGCGTGAGCCACCGTGCCCAGCCAATTTAACATTTTTTTTAACTGTGTGAAAAAGTTGATCACTAGCTAATGGCATGGCATAGAAAGAGATGACAAATTTATACCTCTTATTCTTTCATTATTACATCAGCCAACAACTTGTCTCCCTTAGACTCAGCCACAGGCTGAAGCTGTAACCCTCTAAAATGTGAAAAAGCATAAATAACTTAGGAATAATGTGTTTTGGCACAAATAATCCTAAAACAATAGTGGGGATAGGCATTAAAGATTAACTTAACCTTGCATGTCATTTGATGTAGGTCCAAATCAAGCAAGCTATCACCTACTTATCCCTGGCCAAAAATATCTGTGTCCATTCTGAAGAAATTACGCTCCCCTAAAGCCACGAACCTTCTCACTAAACTTTGTGTGGTATTCAAAGCAATCCAAGTGAAGATAAAACATGAAAAGGACTTTATATGCTAGATGAAAAAATGAATAAAGAAGACTTGTAACTCAAAAATTTCCGAAGATTAGGTAAATTGGAGACTGACTACATTGCTGAGTAAAGTCATGCAAATTCAATTATAGTAAATGAGACTGCTGCGGGCCACCAATTTGAAGCCTCTGGAGATTAGATCAGTATTTTTAAGGTACCATCTTAGTCTTTTCAGGCTATTGTAACAGAATACCATAGAATAGATGGCTTGTAAACAACAGAAATTTATTTCTCACAGTTTCGGAGGCTGAGAAGACCACGATCATGTCACTGGCAGATTCGGTGTCATTTTCAGGTCCATAAACAATTGCCTTCTTGCCGTGCCCTTTCATAACAGAAGGGGCAAAGGAGCTTTCTGGGGTCTCTTTAAAATAAGGCTATTAACCCATTCATAAAGGCTCCACCTTCATAGCCTGACCACCTTCCAAGAACCTCATGTCCATGCATCATCACCTTGGGAATTAGGTTTCAGCATATGAATTTCGAGGGAACATAAACATTTGGTCCATTGCAGATGCATTCCAAGGAAGACTCATCTTAGAGAGTCCCCCTAAAGGAAAAAAAGTTCCATCGTCATTTGTGTTGCAGAAACTCACGTCTATCTCCTGTTTGCAGATTTGTAATGTACATCAACTCACTGAAGCAGTGGTCTCCAAATGGGGTGTGTTCATATCAGAGGGTACAAAGATGATTCAGTAGCAGGTAGGAAGGAACCATGAGAAAGTTTCCTTGTAAATGTATTTTCATAACCTTTTAAATTTCTTTTTACTTTTGTATACTTAAAAATGTATATCATATTAACACTATAGTTCAGTTATTTAATTTAATTTATGTATAAATGCATGCCTATGTATTGGAGATATGTGCTCAACACTGTTATTGATGGAGTGTATGAAGAAACAATTTTCAGAATTCTTCATTAAAGGATCTTAAAATTTTTGCAATAAAGCAATATTACTTTGAATGTATATCACTGTGGGCAACTTTTTGTGTATGTATGTATCATCAATTATGAACCAATGAAGCACTTTGGAAAGCAATGTTTTAGAAGCTAGATGCTTATTTTCTAGTCATTGTTGTCTGCATTTCCTGGATCTGCTGAAGGGGAATGATAATTTCTTAAATTTTAGTGTGTACTTTGAAAATTCAATTATTCTTGGGAACTCTTGATTAGAGAGTGCAGAACTAAAGCAAAGGTATTAATAATTTGGATTCTTACCTTACTTTCAAGTTAGCCTGCCACACTTTAATAGATGCTGATAGAAGTTATGAAATCCTTAGGTCAGAGATAAATGAGTCAGCCTAAGTGGTAGCCAGAGTATCAGCATTTCTATTTTGGCCAATTTCCTAAGCCCCAATTCCCACAGGGAGATAGGAAGAGGGCTAGATGAAACCTGCTCAAGTAATGAACTGCTTACAGGAGGAAGGTGTGGGCTTTGAAAACCTGAATATTTTATAATGGGCAAGAAGCATGCTTCCCCTTTGCTTCAGATAAAGGCCTTATCTCTAGCTTCCATGGCAGTTCACTATACAAATATCCTTGAAAAGAGTCTGGAATTAAAGGCAGTCAGTGCCTCTCTGGCAAGATAACAAGATATGCAGAAACATGAGATTCATAGAGAAATGTCTTCCTCTTAAACCGTAATGATGATTTGGTTTTACAAAGAGTAAGCCGTCATACCTGACAAGAATGATCTCTTTCAGAGACTTGCACACCGGACCATGTTTATGGTCCTTTGAAAACACACAAGTTCTATGCTCAGAACCCCATCACCTCCACCCCACACTGTAGCTTAATCGTCTGTGGTTATCTGTGGTTGCTTCCTTCAAATTCTTAATGTTATCTTAGAACTCACATTTTGTATGAAGTCCTATGGGATAACAGAGCAGATGCCAAGCACTTGAAGTCTTGGATTATGTGTGGTCCTGCCTGTTGACACCTCCTTGCCTTCTAGGGCAGTTGCAAATGCATATAGGCCAGGAAAAGATCACATGTGGGTGGGAGAAAGCCCGTAACCCACCTTTGATCGAGGTACCAAGTACAGCCTGACACATAATGGAGTTTAAGGACCCTGAGTATGGCCCATTCACCATGGTTGGAGCAACAGGCGTATAGGAAGGAGAGATAACTGATTTGACTTCCCTAGAGCCCACTTCATCTATAAGGCCCTATGTTAGTCTAGCAGCTGGCAGGAATGGGACCCCAGCATGCTGTGAGACATAGGGTGGAGACCCCAGGCACATAAGAGAGTCTTCCCTTGCCCTGTGAGTTTCCTAGTTCCCAAAGGAGTACTCCTCCTGCTGGCTACACACCTTGCAGGGCCAATTCTTTTTACTTACAACCTCCCTGAATCTAGTATGCAGTGTTTATTCTAGCTAGTTTGAAGCACCTTCTGAGTACTAGCTGTGGAATACAAATTGTGTAATTTTGATTTTCTTTAAATAATTTAGTGCTCTTATATTCCCAGTTAAAAAGGCATTGTAACAATGAGTGCTTAAATTTATGCTAAGAATTTAATACTGTAATTTTCCTTTGCTTAGAGCAATATTAAATAACAAAACACATGATAGAAAGTTGAGAGACAACAGAAGAAAAAATTACATTCAGTATTTTACATACTTTTTTCCTGCATTTTCAACAAGGGATCCTGCATTTTCATTTTGCACTTGACTTCTGCAATTTATGCTGCTACTTTGCTCACTCAAGGTATTTCTACTTCACCTCACCCTATGCCCTTCACTTCAGAATGCACTGAATTTGGAAACTATTAGAGAAAATATCCATATTCTGTATCTGAACCGTGCTCCCTTCTTTCTACTCTTTACAATGGAAAAAGAGTTCCTGCTTTTATCCTGCACCAACCTATCACCTTGTATTCTGCACACTGTACTCTTAGACTTCTTAGGGGCCTCCCACTGGCAATCAATTCTCTCCCTCTCCTGAATCATCACATCTTCATTATTATCTTCTCTTTCACATGATTCCCACTTATATACAAACGTGCTGTGGTATTATGCTTTTTAAAACTTTAACATACAAACAACAACAATCACATACACAACAAGGAAATCTCTTGATCTTTCAACCCAGCTGTAGCTGCCTTCCCACTTCTCTGTTGTCATTCACAGAAAAAGTTCTCAAGAGTCACGCTGCACTACCCACACTATCTTCACCTCAAATCTACTCATCTTCCCACTCCACTCCAGATATTGCCCATACACCTTCACTGAAATTGTTTATTACATTACCAAACAATCTCTTTAATGCCAAATTCAATGCTCGCTTAATGCCCCATCACACTTGACTTCTCAGCAGCATTCGACGTAATTGACAATTCCTTTTTTTCTTAAAATTCTTGATGGTGGTGACTTCTCACTCTCCTCACTATTCATCTACTTTGCTGGCTTTCATTAGTTTTATTTGCTACTTCTTCTCTATTAAAACTTTGAGTGTTGGAATGGATCCAAAACCTAGTACTTATCTTTCTAATTTTTCTTTGCATACCTTTCCTAGGGTACTTCAACCCTAAGACTATATATAGACCTAAGTATATATCTACCTGCCTTATCTCAGGTATCTAACGGGCATTTCAGAATTAAGATGGTCAAAATGTAACTTTTTTATTTTTTATTTTAATTTTTTTTGGATGGAGTCTTGCTCTGTTGCCAGGCTGGACTGCAGTGGCATGATCTCAGCTCACTGAAACCTCCGCCTTGTGTGTTCAAGCAATTCCCTTGCCTCAGCCTCCCAAGTAGCTGGGATTATGGGCACACACCACCATGCCCAGCTAATTTTTTTTTTGTATCTTGGCAGAGACGGGGTTTCACCATGTTGGCCAAGAAGGTCTTGATCTCCTGACCTTGTGATCTTCCCTCCTCAGCCTCTCAACATGCTGGGATTACAGGCGTGAGCCACAATGCCCAGCCTAAAATGTAACTCTTGATTGTCCTTTAATACCCTGTGCTTTGTCTTTTCAAGTTCAATAGATGATATTGTCATCTAATAAGTTTTTCAACCCCTTGTTTTATCTTCTCTTTATCTTTCCCTTGCAAGTCATCAGTTAGTACTATTTGTCAAAACTGCAAATCTAGTTGGAATCGGTTCTCCTTTCTACTTTCTTAGTATCTCAATCTAAGCTACCAATACCTCCTGTTGGCAATAGACTCTTGTCTAGTCTCATTTCCACACTTGTCCCTCTGCAAAACTGACAATGATCTTGTGACCTGGTGTAATCCCTATGTAAATAGCTGAATTTCTACTCTGTTGTAACTTTGCTTATCATTAAGAAACAGGATACCAGCGATGAAAAGCTCCCTTTGCAACCAAACCAGCTGAGACTGCTTAGAACCAAGATAGCAGGCCAAGTGACTTCAAAATGACCTCAGACTTCATTATAATCTCATTTCTATGCTAAATGACACTCCCACCAGCACCATGACAGGTGACAATTGTCGTAACAATGACTGAAACAAGTCAGAAAGAGACAAAAAGGAAGGTACCACTCTGGTTCCAGGAAGTTCGCTGGCCATTTCCAGAAAATACATGAATATTCCTTCTTTTACTTTTAATGTCCAGCCCCTTCATTAGAGAAAACCTATATTTTAACCCTCTCACCCCTTACTAGTGAAGAAATTGATTTGTGAGCCATGCTCCTGCTTCTCAATTCCATGGCCGTGGAATAAAGCCTCCACTGCTTGGCACTGACTTTCGATCTCATATATTGGTTTTGTGACATCAAACAGGGAAAGACTGCATCCTTTGTCTGGTACCAGCTTTGTCGGTCACAATCTGAATGAATTTTTAAAAAGATAGATTATGTTAGTGTTCAAGTACCATAAATACCATGGCTTGTAACTTCACACATTACTTGGCAGCTGCCTACATTTCCACATTCACCCTGTGTTATTTTCTCTAGCATATTCCAGGCATACTGACCTCCTTGTTCCTTTCACAGACCACAGAGCTCATTTTCTTGGGGACAAACACCTTAGAGCTCTGGTTGTCATCTAAAAGCAGTTGGAATATAGTAATTAATAGATGTTAAATCAACACATATATTATTCATCCACCCATCTATCCGTTTCTTCCCTATTATGAGCATACTATGCTCCTGTTATAATTTGAGGATAAATTTTATTGGCATATTTGGAAAATGCCACAGTAAACTCTATAAAACACATGCATTCACATCTAATAGCCTCTGTTTTTAAAGTTGTTCATTTCATTCCCTTAAACAGAAACACTTATTTGTTAGTTTAATGTTGTGGTTTGATTGTTTCCTTTAGACTATTAGTGTAATTGATTGGTGGAATCATGGTTGTGGGAAACCATAGAGCTTAATGGGATTTTTGAGGACCAGGAATTAAAATTCATCCTGACTTTATGCATCTATTATTTTTGACCCTGTACACATCCTTATCTAGAGGGTAAAATTAGTATAATATCTATATCAGGGATGAGCAAGTATATGAAGCAGGGTGTCATGTAGCTGTATCCTACTTCTGGTAAAATGGGGGTGGATATCAACTATGAAGAGGCAAGAAACACTAGAGCACTCATATTTTCATCTACTCTTTTACATTTTGGAGATCCATCGTATTAAAACATTTCCTCAGGCCGGGCGCGGTGGCTCAAGCCTGTAATCCCAGCACTTTGGGAGGCCGAGACGGGCGGATCACGAGGTCAGGAGATCGAGACCATCCTGGTTAATACGGTGAAACCCCGTCTCTACTAAAAAGTACAAAAAACTAGCTGGGCGAGGTGGCGGGCGCCTGTAGTCCCAGCTACTTGGGAGGCTGAGGCAGGAGAATGGCGTGAACCCGGGAGGTGGAGCTTGCAGTGAGCTGAGATCCGGCCACTGCACTCCAGCCTGGGCGACAGAGCGAGACTCCGTCTCAAAAAAAAAAAAAAAATAAAAAAAAAAAAAATAAAACATTTCCTCTATGTAAACTTTACTGCTCTCTAGAGGACCATTCAATTACATAAATAAAACTACCAAATTGTCTATTGATTACAAACACCAAAAGCACAGGTAAAGAGGAGTAGATTTTTGGAACACCAGATAGTTTAGAAGCTGAGAAAGCAAGATTGTACCTCACAGTAAAGCACAGTGGCCAGGACTTTCTTTTTCTCTTTGTTGCAAAAGTTTGACAAACAAATTAAATAGCAAGACTTATTTTTCATCCTTTTTCCAGGACTTGAAAATACTTACCACAAAACAATGGTAGTATTAGAGTAGGTACTCTGGCAGACCTGAGCAGGACAGGAGACGATCCCCTAACCCCCAACCAGGAAGGTCAGGTGACAGATGGTCAGTTTTTTTGTTTGTTTTGTTTTTTTTGAAACAGGGTCTCCCTCTGTCGCCCAGGCTGGAGTGCCGTGGCATGATCTCGGCTCACTGCAACCTCCACCTCCCAGGTTCAAGAGATTCTCCCATCTCAGCCTCCTGAGTAGCTGCAATTACAGGCGTGCACCACCACAGCCCAGCTAATTTTTATACTTTTAGGAGACGCAGGGTTTCATCATATTGCTCAGGCTGGTCTAGAACTCCCGACCTCAGGTGATCCGCCCACCTGGGCCTCCCAAAGTGTTGGGATTACAGGTGTGAGCCACCACACCCAGCCTGTTTTTAAGCTGTCTCTCTAAAATCATAATTTGGGTGCAGCTAACACCAGGGGAAGGCAGTCTCCCAATGGACAGAAACACCTGAAACTGGTGATTAGCAGCCTCCCAATAAGATCTCAGGTGTTGGGCGAGTGGGCTCAAGCATACACACTAAAAGACAAAATGGCAGAGTTTAACTGGCCTATGACCTTCCTCTAGAAACGCTGGACTGGAAAGGGAAAAACGCCTCAAGTGAGCCTGTGTACAATGTCGTTAAACACACTGTGCATGTGGCCCCTCCTAAGAGTTGACAGGCCACTGTGCACATGAACAGCCTGCCCCAAGGGAAGAATCAGGGAAGAAGAGATGGAGACTCTGGAAGAATGCCCATGTATAAAAACCTCAAGTCAAAGGTCAAACTGCACACTTGAAACTCTAAAGTCACCTTCTTTGCCCTCTTCCAACTGTACTTTACTTCCTTTCATTCCTGCTAGCCTACTTTTTAATAAACTTTCACGTTCGATCTGAAACTTGTCTCCGTCTCTCCTTCTGTCTCATGCTGCTCAGTCGAATTCTTTCTTCAGGGGAGGCAAGAAATGAGGTTGCTGCAGACCTGTATGGATCCACCACCAGTACCAATAGTTCCTATAAATTATTAATGATGAAGCATTTGCATATCCAAATTTCTTCTTGTAGCAGGATAATCTCTTTTCTCTGTATCAGACTCTTAGGTTTCAAAAACATGAAATTAGAATTTTTAGTTGCAGGGGTAAGTCTACATCTCACCATGCACACTTTTATTTTGATACCTTTGAAAATAGAATAAGATGGTATTACTTCTTTTAAAAATCACTGAAGTATTCAAGTACGGAGCTACTCTAAACACTGGCTCATTGTTACCACCCGTATACCCCGTTGACTATATTCTTGAGAAAGCAACACAATAGTTCCATAGACTGTTTCCTTCCTTCCTTCCTTCCTTCCTCCCTCCCTCCCTTCCTTCCTTCCTTCCTTCCTTCCTTCCTTCCTTCCTTCCTTCCTTCCTTCCTTCCTTCCTTCCTTCCTTCCTCCCTCCCTCCCTTCCTCTCTCCCTCCCTCTCTTTCTTTTTTTCTTTCTTTCTTTCATAAAAACAGAAATTAATCCTTCTGCTCTTAAAGCTTGAAACTTACATTTGTTTTACCTGTTTCTTCCTCAGGAAAGGATCCCCAGGCCTCTCAAAAAGTATCAAAGAACTGAAACTCACCAGATCATCACATCCAGACAGTGAGACACTAGGCCCTTCATTCATCATGATTGCTTCTTTACTCCTACGGAGTTCCTGTTTTCCCACACGTAGTTAGGTTTCTTCCCTGCTATATAAACCCCTAATTTTAGTCAGTATGGAAGGCGGATTTGAGCTTGAGCTCCCATCTCCTTGGCTGCAGCACCTGATTAAAGCCTCCTTCTGTGGCAGGACTTGTCATCTCAGTCATTGATTTTCTGTGCAGCAAACAGCAGGACCTAGATGGAACCTGTGGTGTTTCAGTAACACATGTAGTAACTAACATTATCTGACATGCTCATTACATGTCTTTTTCTAATCCCACTTTTGCTATCGCCTCAATTTCCAATTGGAGATTATGTTGCATGAGGTAATCTGTTTTGAAAAAAACAAAAGGATGTTAGACTCTACCCACATGTGCATAATTTTCCACCCTGGAATGAGATCTTCCATACTTACTTGAAATAATCATATATATTAGTGTAAACAGTAGATTTAAAAAGAGATTAGGCTTAGGTTCTGTAAGGAGTAAATGGTTAATATGATTTTTGAAAATTGCTTTTTACAAGTGAATCACTGGTTCAAACATAGGATAAGTTAGAAATAAACAAAGTTATTACACTCTGAAAGTTAAGTGGTGATTTGGGTACACTTTGTAGTTTCCCCTGTACTAGGGTCCAGCCTCAACAATTAGATTTAATTTAGCATTGCTGATGGGAGCCTGCTGATGGTTGCTTAAATGGTTTCTGGGGTCAAGTAATAAAAGTTCCTTCTAACTCAGGAGTGAAGTGCTACTGAAAACTGGAACTCCCGATAATTTTATGACCTCAGTTCAATTCAGTTAGATAAAGTAAATACTTATGTATCAATCACACACAAAGTACACAGAAATTAATAACTGAAGAAATACTATTCTGAGAACATTGACACATAGGCACACCTCAGCTTTTTTGTTTTGTTTTTAGGATGCTATTGCCTTCAATCTACAGTGGTAAAACTACAACCATGCTTACCCAAATTTATCTCCCCAGAGGGTAGGTGCTGCTGTTTAATTTAATTAGGGAGAAGTAATTCTTACTTGGGCACTGGTATATTAATGATCATTCTTAAAATCTGCCAGGATCAAGTAATTCTTTGACAAGAATTATTTATTTGTATTTATCAAATTTGAACAAAGATAACTGGGAAACACTCAATAAACACAGTGTTAAAGAAATTTCAGATTTTTAATATGAAATCAAACATTTTTCATTTTTCATTTAAGAGTGGACACCATTGTTGCTAAACATACTCTGTATGGGTTGAATCTTCCCAGAAACACCCGATAACTCCCTTTCCTTTGCCCTTTTGCCTCTTTAAGTTGGTGTTAATCATTTGCCAGATCTATGTTCCAGCCTATCTATGGTTCAGAGTCAATATTCATAATACATGGTGGTGGTGGTGGTGTGTGTGTATGTGTGCACGTGCGTGTGTTTGTGAGTCTTTCTTGATTCTACTGACTGAGTTGATGTTTTATTTAACAATGTCTTTGTCCAGAATATGTAGGTATTAGAGTTCCCCAGATACCTTCTACAACTTAAAATCAAGCTGCAATCACTCCAAACTTGCTGACCTGTCTGCAAATTTTTACGCATATCTTTGCATATCTACTTGGTCATTTTCTTTCTTCTTGTGCTGCTGTTTTTCACTTCTCCATACTCATCTAATTTTTCTTCAGTTGTTTATATCCATATTAAGGTTTAAACCCTGAGGTTTATTCTTTCTCACTCTCTGAACAAAGAGAGAGATTCATCCAAAATTTGGAGAAAACCCATCACTGAAGCAGTAAACATTCGGCTTTGGGCAGTATTGCCACAGAGCACGATTATAAAACAGATAGTGTTTTCTGACACTTCTTCTTTCATTTGCATCTTTTTTTTGTTTGTTCTTTTTTTTTAGTTCCTTAATTTAAAAATAAATATATGTTAATTATAGAAGAAATTAAATATAAAAACTATAAGTGAGAAAATCAAAGTCATCCATATGCTTAACTCCTAGAAAGAGCCTGTTAACTTTCTGCTAAATTGCCTTCTGACCTTTTTCTAGTGTATATGAAGGCTAGTTTGTATATATATGAATATATTTAAATAAAATGCATTTGCATATACATGTACCTATACATACATTCACCATTCACATATATTTGCGTACTTGGGATCATAGTGTATGCATTTCTTTATCCAATTTCTTACTCATTATATTGTGAATAATTCCCATGCCATTTAACCTTCTTTTTCTGTTTTTTTTTTTTTTTTTTTTTTTTTGTTGTTGTTGTTGTTCTTTTTTGAGACAGAGTCTGACTCTGTCGCCCAGGGTGGAGTGCAGTGCCATCTCAGCTCACTGCAACTTCCGCCTCTCAGGTTCAAGCGATTCTCCTGCCTCAGCCTCCTGAGTAGCTGGGATTACAGGCATATGCCACCATGCTTGGCTAATCTTCTTTGTATTTTTAGCAGAGACAGGGTTTCACCGTATTAGCCAGGATGGTCTTGATCCGCTGACCTTCATGATCTACCCGCCTCAGCCTCCCAAGTGCTGGGATTACAGGTGTGAGCCACCACGCCCAGCCCATTGAACCTTCTTTATAAGTTTATTTAAAAAACTTCTTTACTACAAGATATAATATGTTAATTGCTGAAACATGGTAATCATGGACAAGCAAGTGTAAAGGAATAAATTCAGCAGTCTCACTGTCCAGAGATATCCTTCACATTTGCATCTATTTCCCTCTAGATTTTTGTGTATATGTTATGTCTATTTTATATCTATAAATGTTTTAAAATAAACATTAGTATCATATTGTACAAACTATTTTGTAACCAAACTTTAAATGTAATATATTTTGAATATTTTTCTGGCTTAATTTTTACGTAAATACCTAAATAACTGCATAATAATCCAGTTCTTCATTTTTGAGCTTTTCTGCCAACCTTGCCAAGGTCACCATGATTAGATCTTCTATTTATTCACTGGCAGAAATACCATTTTGCAGATTTTTTTTTCTTAAACTTTATGTTCTAGGGTACATGTGCACAACGTGCAGGTTTGTTACATATGTATACATGTGCCATGTTGTTGTGCTGCACCCATTAACTCATCATTTACATTAGGTATATCTCAACATTTGCTCTTCATTGTAAATTTTGTGAGGTTCAGAAGAAAAAGGAGGGAAAAAATTTAGAATATATTTCTTTTCCTCCTTTCCTATTTGGAATTCGTTGTTGTATTATAAAATCTTCTTGTCCTTATTTGTCTTGCAGTATGTATTGAGTCATAAGGGTATTAAATTATTTATGGGTTAGTAGTTGATATTGATTAAATATTGTAATTTTATCCCTTTCCCTATAAATACAACTCCTATGTGTAGAGGCTTGGAGACACTACAAATGGCAACAGAGTTGAGTGAGAAATTGTAACAAAGTGATACAGGATAGGCAAGACCCCAAACTGAGGCTTAGCTTGGGAGGTTTCTTGAGTAAACCAGGAAAGAATTCAAGGGTGAGTCAGTGGTCTTCAACAGCAATTTTTGTTGAAGCAGTAGTGTACAACAGCAGCAGAGGTACTGCTCCATGAGGACCAGGGCTACCCTATAGGCAGTGTGCCTAAGATTAGCAGATCAGAGGCAGTTCTGCACTAATATTTATACCCACTTTTAATTATATGCAAATTAAGGGGTGGCTTATGCAGAAGTTTCTAGAATGAGGGTGGTAACTTCCATGTTGTCAGGTCATTGCCATGGAAAGTTGCCATGGCAGTGGTAAACTGACATGGCACACTGGTGGGTGTGTCTTATGGAGGTGATGCTTCTGCCCCAGACCTGTTGTAGCTAGACCTCAATTTGGTCTGGTTTCCAAGTCCCACCTGCAGAGTCAAGTCCCACCTCCTATCTCAAAAGCATAGTGTGGATTGTGTGTTTAGAGGGAGATGAGATGGTAAGAAAATCATAACACTGTTCTTGAACTTTAGGTTCAAATGTTTCAAGTGGAATTAATCTATTAATGCAATAGGGAAGCTATGGAGAGGAGTAGTTGGTGGCAGGTTGGAGTAGGAGTGGGAAGAACACTTAACAAGGAGTGGTGCAGCACCCTGGGAATGTAATGATAGGTTATTGTCACCTGTAAGACTGACCCTTGAAAGAAGTGGTAGTCCAGAGTTGTAGCAGAGACAGATCTAGGCTTCACAGAGATTAAATCTTACGTCATTTTGTGTATCCTTATTAAGAAAAAAGATGATAAAATTATGATTGTAAAATTGAATAGGAAGTAAATATGTTTTTAAAATGTGAAACCATAACAAACTGCAAATTAAAAAATGCTAAAATATACTGCATCACAAAATGCAGAATAACCTAATATATTTATTAATTAAAGACCTAACAGACATCTATAATCATTTTTCCTGCATTTTTGGCAGCATACTCTTTGATTGCTTTTTTATATTATAAATATCATTGTACTATCATCTTCTGTGGAGAATAGAAAGATAATTAAGTCCTTCTTCTATCAAGGTTGATCTGAAATTGTTCCTTAATATTGATAGTTTAGAAAAGTTTATTTCTGCTTCATTATTTATTACTGATAACGTAAGATAATATTTCAGAATTGTCAAATATGAGAAAAGCTCTCGGAATTATTTTTCGAGTGTGAACAGAGAATTAAGAGTTTCTTTTGTGCAATAGCTAATCTTAAATACTGCTTAAATTCATGACATTCATAAACCATTCTGACCTTAGTGTCATCAGTGTTCTTGTTGAGGCATATTATGTTACTATCACTGATACAAGTTTTCAGGTCAAATCAGCAAGAAATTGAAATCTTTGTCCAATAGTTCATTTTTTATTATTGAGATTACTTGTAAAACTCCTCGAATCCATTTATTATTTCTACTTGAAATTTCCATATTCCACTTAAAGATTACTTAGGTATAATATAAATTTGGTATAATATAAATTTTTTTATTGTTAAGTTTGCATTCCAAAGTTAGACTACTTTTTGCACATTTTCTTTGATTTCACTGGGAAGAACATTTATATGTAGCAGAGGCAAAGATCTCAACTGGACAATTCAGTTTTGACAAACATATATCCATGTAACCCACATCCTAATTGAGATATAGGTAATTCCATAAGCCCAAAAATTTCCCTTTTGAGCCTTTCTTGTCAATCTCAACCCCTAGCCCCAACTGTTTGTAGGCAAACATTTGGCTTATTTCTGATATTCATGGATTAGTTTTTCCTATTTGTGCTTCATGTAAATTATGTTACACAATATTTTCTCTTTTGCTCCTGATTTCTTTTACTCATACTATTTTTGAGAGTCATTCATGTTCTCACATATAACAAAAACTTCATTCCTTGTGTTAAATGGTTAGTAGAATACCACTGTATACAACAACTTGTTTAACTCTTCTGCTAAAAATGCAGAAACTTTACAAATGTAGTCAAAATAGCTTGTATCTGAAATACGAGCTATTTTGACTACATTTGTAAAATTGTTCCAGCACTATTTCTTGAAAAAATCTTCCCTATTAAATGGGCTTTCTTTTAGATAAGCAACCATTATTTGAACAATCTGTCACCTGTCCAGTTTCACACTGTCTTGATTATTGTAGATTATGACCAGAGCGACTAGAAAGATTTTGGTACTAATATTTTTACAAATTTTAAATTTCTCTTTGGTAAATGAGTGGAATTCTCTATCATAAGGTAAACATTTGTAAGTTTGGGTGTGAGAAAATACCAAACAATATTTCAAAATGATTGTACCATTTTTCATCTTTTATCAGTACTATTTGTCTATGTTAAAGTTTCCATTTTAGTCAATGAAACTCTTTGTGTTTAATATGCATTTCTCTTATCCCAAACAATTGTTATTTCCCTGATGATTAATGATGCTGGGGACATTTTAATATAATTTTTTAAAATTAATTACTGGATCTTCCTTTTTGAAGTATCTGTTTAAATCTTTTGCACATTATTTTTGCATCTTTATATTGTTGTTAATTTGTAAAAGTTCTTTAAACCTTTTGGGTACAACTTCTTTCTCAGTATATGTATTGAACATTGTTTTCCCAGTTTCTCACTTAATTTTCATTTTTGTAATGATGAATTTTGAAGAGGAAAGCTTTTAATTTTGATTAAATTCAATTGATGATTATCTTGTTTTTAACCTAATATATTATTGTCTTGTGTTCTTTGTAGCTTAATAGTTTTTGTTCATATAGATTTGGGTCTACGATTGCTGTTGAATTAATTTTTGTGTATGGTATGAGGTAGAGGTTCAGATTAATTTTATATAATAATTTATAAAGTTACTAAATTGTTGTTTTGCTGAAAAAGTATTTTATTTTCCTATTGAATAGTTGGTGTCTGTGTAAATTTATTTCTGTGATTTCTATTTTGTCCCATTCATCTGTTTGTCTGATGTATACCAGTTATGACTCTTGTACTCCAGTTATACCTGCTGTATGCTATCTTGAGTAACAGCAAAACGTGTAAGTTAATTTATGTGTCAACTTGATTCTTGGAATAAATGACCAGATAGCTGGTAAAACATTATTTCTGGGTCAGGCATGGTGGCTCACACCTGTAATCCCAACACTGTGGGAGCCCAAGGCAGGCAGATTACCTGAGATCAGGAGTTCAAGACTAACCTGACTAACATGGTGAAACCTCATCTCTACTAAAATACAAAAGAATAGCTGGGCGTGGTAGAACATGCCTGTAGTCCCAGCTACTTGGGAGGCTGAGGCAGGAGAATCACTTGAACCCAGGAAGCGAGACTGCAATGAGCCGAGATCGTGCCATTGCACTCCAGCCTGGGCAACAGAGTGAGACTCTATCTTGAAAAAAAAAATAATAAATTAACTAAAAACCAACATTATTTCTCGGTGTGTCTGTCTTGGGGGTGTTTTCTGAAGAGATTAGCATTTGAATCAGTATATAGTGTAAACAATTTCTACCTTCACCAACATGGAGAATCATCCAATCTCTAGAGGGTCCAGACAGAAGAGCAGGTAGAAGAAGGCTGAATTTTGCTGTCTCTCCTTGAGCTGAGACAGCTTCACCTTCTCTTGCTGATGGACATCAGACCTCCAGGTTTTCAGGATTTTGGAGGCCAGGACTTATACCAGTGTTGTCCATCACCTCAGCCTTGGGCCTCAGACTGAGAATTACACCACTGACTCCTCTGGCTATCACACTTTCACACTCAGACTGAATTACTCCAGTGGCTTTTGTGGTTCTCCAGCTTGCAGACACCCTATTGTATAACTTGTCAATCTCCACTCCCATAATAAACCCCCTAATATATTTACATACATCCTACTGTTTTTTTTTTTTTTGAGAACCCTAACTGATACATCAAGTCATGTGAGTCTTCAACTTTATTATAATTATCCTATTAATTTTTTCTGAAAAAAACCTACTGACATATAACTTGGGACTTTAGTCCATCTAAATATCATTTAGAAGAGTATTCACAGCTTAACTCAGTCTTTTTTTTTTTTTTTTGAGGCGGAGTCTCGCTCTGTTGCCCAGGCTGGAGTGCAGTGACGCAGTCTCGGCTCACTGCAAGCTCCACCTCCCAGGTTCATGCCATTCTCCTGCCTCAGCCTCCCGAGTAGCTGGAACTACAGGCGCCCACACCATGCTCGGATAAGTTTTTGTATTTTTAGTGGAGACAGGGTTTCACCATGTTAGCCAGGATGGTCTGGATCTCCTAACCTCATGATCTGCCTGCCTCGGCCTCCCAAAGTGCTGGGATTACAGGTGTGAGCCACCACGCCTGGCCAACAATACTCAGTCTTTTAATTAATAAACATGACACATTTCTACACTTATTTGATATTTCCATATATATAGTTTTAGTGCATACATTTTCAGCTTGGTGTAAAATTGTTACACATGTAATATTAGATTTCTTCTATGTATTTTATGTCTTCATTGTAAATAGTAGTGTTTTAAAATTAATTTTAATTTTCAATCACTTGCTGGGATATTAGAGAAATACAAATAAATTTTTATATGGGCTTTACATCTGACAAACTTGCTATATTCACTCATTAGTCCCACTAGTATTTTGCAGATTTCTTAAAATTTTCTATGGAAACAATAGTCTGTTATAAAGAGAGTTTTACTTCTTCCTTTTTACCACATTGCTAAAAATAGGTGAAGTAGATATTTTTGTGACTTATTCACTATTTTAGGAAAAACACTCAATATTTCATTATTAATTATGATGTTAGCTGTAAGTTTTATGGAGATGATGTTTATCAAGTCAAATATGTTCTGTTCTTAGCTGAAAATTTTTATAAATAATGAATTGTTATTGACTTTGTATATATTTTTTTCTGCATTGATTGAGATTATCAGATAGCTTTTCTTCTTTATTCTGTTGTTGTGTACTGGGCTGAACAGAGTCCCTCTGAAGTTTATGTCCACCAGGAAGCTCAGAATGTGAACTTATTTGGAAAAAGAATCTTTGTAGATGCAAACAAGTTAAGATGAGGTCATACTAAATTCTAGTGGAGCCTAATCCAAAAACCAGTTTCCTTATAAGAAGAGGAAATCTTGACACAGCAACACATAAAGAAGAAGGCAGTAAGAAAATGGAGGCAGAGATTGGTATAATGTACCTACAAGCCAAAGAATACCAACAATTGCCAGCAACCACCAGAAGCTAGGAGAAAAGCATGAGACAGAGACTATCTTAAAACCTGCAGTATTAACCATGCCTTCTGACACCTTCGTTTTGGTCTTTTAGACTCCAGAACTCCAAGAAAATACATTTCTGTTGTTTTAAGCCAGTCTGTTTGTGGGAAATTATGACAGCTCTAGGAAACTAATGTGAACTTTGGTATTAGTTTCTTATTATTATCATCCCCATAGGTACATCTTCCTGTGACGCAGATACTAAGGTAAATATTTATATGTGGGATTTAAAAAAAAAAATCAACACTGTGGGAGACGAAAGAAAACAGGAATGGTCAGAGAGAGACATTGGACATTGGGCTTTGGTGCAGTCACAACAAAGCACCCATTTAATCCCACAAGCAGCTCTGGAGTAGGATGATATTTAGAATTTTCCCACATTGAGGAAAGGAGTCCAGGCTACATCAACTACTTAATTCTAGAAGCTTGAGCAAATGAGTTCTTCACTCCTTAAAGAATTAGGGAATGTGAGCAGCAGCAATGCATCTAGTGAAGTCCACACTAGGCACTACTTTGATCCATTTGTTTGTATTATTTCTGGGAGCAACTCCTTTAAGATTCTGGTGGGGCTGTCTTCCTGAGAGAAATTTGTAAGAGGACTGCTGGTGGGATACAGTGCATCCTCTGCAGCTGCAGCTGGTATTGAGACTACAATTGATACTCATGATTTATTATTTATTTATTCTGTTATCCATTCATGGTTAGTTCCTCTGAAATCAAATAATTCAGACCATAATCCATGGGAGAACTTAGCCCCTAGTCACCATGTTCTTCTCAGGTTGTGGCTATTGCACTTCTTCTTATATCATTTAAATGAGAGCAAAGGAATAAAAAGGAACACCCAGTGGGCTCACCTAGCTGCCAGTCTTAACTTCCTCACGTTGTGAAACAGTAGCCATACCTGCTCCTGATGCACAGGATCAACTGTACTTGTTGTATAGTGATGGCTTTGTTTGCAAGCTGATTATCTCAGCACAGAACCTAAAGTGCACAGGTGCCAGTCACAGGTTGAAATTTCTTTTTTTTTTTTTTTTTTTGAGACAGAGTCTCACTCTGTCGCCCAGACCGGAGTTCAGTGGCGCAATCTCGGCTCACTGCAAGCTCCACCTTCCAGGTTCATGCCATTCTCCTGCCTCAGCCTCCCAAGTAGCTGGGACTACAGGAGTGCACCACCACGCCCAGCTAATTTTTGTATTTAGAGATGGGGTTTCACCATGTTGGCCAGGATGGTCTTGATCTCTTGACCTTGTGACCCGCTCACCTCGGCCTCCCAAAGTGCTAGGATTACAGGTATGAGCCACCCTCCTGGCCAAGTTTTGTGTTACTTAACAACAAGGATTGCTTTTTCCTCTAGTTTCCAGTAATATGTTCTTCATCTCAGTCTAAGACCTCATTAGAATAGACTTTATTGTCCATATTTCTATATTTCTACCAACATTGTGTTCACACTGATGTAGTCTCTAAGAAGACTGAGACTTTCTCTACAGATCTCCTCCTTTGCTTTTGAGCCCTCATGAGAATCATCTGTAACAGCCCGTTCACCACAATGTAGACTTTTTCTAGCATACAGCTCAAAATTCTCCCAACCTCTACCTATTGCTCAGTTTCAAAGCTGCTTCTACATTTTTAGGTATTTGTTATAGCAGAACACTTACTTCTTAATATGAAAGCATGGACTAAATCTGTCTTAGCTCATTCAGGCTGCTGTAACAAAATACTGTAGACTAGGTGGCTGACAAACAACAGAAATTTATTTCCCATAGTTCTGGAAGCTGGGATGTCCAAGATCAAGGGCACTGGCAGATTCAGTGTCCACTGAGGACCCATTTCCTGGTTCACAGATGGCACTCTCTCACTGTGCCCTCCACATGGTGTAAAAGGGCAAAGCAGCTTTTTGGGGACTGTTTTATAAGGGCACTAACTCACTAACTCAATACATGATAGCTCTGTCTTCATGATCTAATCACCTCCCCTAACTCACCTTCCAATAGCATCATCTTTGTGATTAGGTTTCAATACATAAATTTGATGGGGGGTGGGACACTAACATTTATACCATAGCAACACCTTTGCTACTGGAGACATTATATCATATAAGGATCACTCATAGGAGTACATACTACATCTTGGAGGATGGTTCTCTCCCTTTCAGGGTATCATCTTCAAGATGGTACCTGAATTGTGTCATCAAATTCTATTCTCTAGCTTTATCAGGCCAACAGCTTTGGTTGATACAGTATGTGATAGGACAACTTGAACATTATGGTCACAAGCCCACAAATCTTTGCTGTGACGTTTGCATCTTTTTTGATATAATGTTATTAGGACCCCATGTTGTTGGATCAAATATGCTGAAAGTCTCAAACAATGGTTCTGTGGGCAGAAAAGGCAAGTAAATCCATACACAGAATATATATTGTATCCAGTCAAAATAAATCTCTTGACCCCTCCAGAACTGACTTTCAAAATACCATCAATAGGCTGGTTAGTCACCTTGAGATGCGGTGTCTGTCAAGGATTCAGCATTGGTCTCTGTTGCTGGCAGGTTGGGCATTAGACAACAGCAGTATCTCCTAACTTGGTGAGTCTATGCCCATGATATTGGACCCATTTGTAGCTTCCATACCTGCCGCCATGCATCCATTGTGCTAGCACTAGTTGTTTCTGCCTCTTTAATGAAGAATGCTCTCTGGAGAGCCTTGAAATGACATCAAAAGATTGTCACATTTGCTGCTGATTTTTAATTTTTTATTATCTTCCTTTTTTATTATTCATCTTTTTTATTAATGATAATAATTACTATTATTAGCTTATACCATAAAATCTCTCCTACTCTAGTATTGCAGATTTTATTTAAAAAGAACATGTGGCTGAAATGAACATCTATGGGCTGGGTGTTCAGGTATTGATGGGGAATATTGGATGACGCTATGATACCAACATTACTGGGGAGACAGCCTCCTACTCCTACCCATTTTGTCTTTTGGAGTCAGAGAATTTGTGTTTAAATTGAGTTTCACTATGTGCCTGGGGCTCACAAAGAAAAACCTAATACATGGTGTTATTTTGTTACTTATCTCCCGTCTTATCAGAAAGAATGACTATGCAGAGGGGAATAAAACGTTATGGGAACTTCATGTTTCTTTTTATTCATTTGCTTTTAAGCTTAGTATCAGACTGATCTTTCCATCCAACTAAGTATCATTAGCTAGTAGACTGAGTACTCCCTAGGCTTGTCATCTGGGGAGCAATTATCACTAAATGTAGCTAATAGAAATATTATAAATTCAACAAAAAGCTACTTCCAGTGAATATCCTTGTTATGTCTCTATATGTGTGTGACTTTAGAAAATGAAGAGCTGCAAGTTCCATTTGTATAAATTGGAAAGGATATTAACTGTAGTGCTGAATTTATGTAATACCTTGCTGCTGAATTCACACCCTGAGTATCACAAGATTAAGGGACTGAACAATGTTCAGAAAGTAGGCAGAAGAGACCTATTTGCATAAATACGATTTGATCAGAGATGGAATTTTCCTTTAGTGGAGTGCCATGCTAAGTGATTATCTCAGTCACTAGTTCAGATCTATGGGAAACCAGGTTTGATTCTTGTGTGACCGAACCCACAGGGGCTCTTCTAAGGCTGAGCCTCAGGTACAATATGCTGTAGTAAATCTGGACCCCCTTTACAATGTTATTATCTCCCCCACTGGTTTAATTTATGTATTTAATTTTAGTTTCCAGGGCACAATATGGCTAATCACTGGAGAACTGCAGAACCTTACAAGTGAAATTTTTTGCTTTTATAATTTGTGGCACATCAAGTATAATAATGTACATTTAATTTCCTCAAAAAAAGATAATTATGCTAATAGAATTATTTGAATAAAAATTTGTACTTTGTGTTGGATTGTGTTCTCTACCTACTAATTTATATTAATGCAAGTCAATACGGAATTTTATTTTTTATTTTTTTGAGACAGAGTCTGGCTCTGTTGTCTGGACGGGAGTGCAATGGCATGATCTCAGCTCACTGCAACCTCCGCCTCCCAGATTCAAGTGATCCTCCTGCCTCAGCCCCCCTAGTAGCTGGTATTACAGGCATGTGCCATCATACCTGGCTAATTTTTGTATTTTCAGCAGAGTTTTAGTCGAGGTTTCACCATGTTGGCCAGTCTGATCTCGAACTCCTGACCTCAGTTGATCTACCCACCTTGGCCTCCCAAAGTGCTTTTACAGGCGTGAGCCACTGAGCCTGGCCAGGAATTTTTAATAAGCCAGTTCAACCCTGAGCAAACCTGGGAACATCATAGAGATATCACCCCTTCTCTTAAAACCGACAGGTAAGAAATGTCTCATAGAATTGAAGGTCTAGTATTCCTATTAGATAAAACTTCATAGGGAATATTGTTTAGATCTAATTTGTAACACAGACAATTTGGAAATATGGACTTTGGTGGAGGGAGTAAACAGATTTGTGGAAATCTGAGACCAAGCGAGCTTTTTTTTAAAAAAACAATTTTCTATTGGTTATGAAAAACAAATAAGGTTTTTTGCATGCATGAACATTTTGTGGTGAGAAGTCTTCTCTTTATTTTAATTGTTTAAGAAGAGTCTTTTTTAAAAGTTATATTCAGACTGCCAATAGGTTCTACATAGCCACAGTAGTGTATGATGGTTGAGGGAGTGTTAGATTAATATTAACAACCAAGCACCTTGGGTCTACTGCTGCCATTGTTACTTGCTTATTCTACATGAGAATTACATTTGTTTCATTGTTTAATTTTTTAAAGTAATACCATCCATTTAGGGAAACCCAAGACTTCTGAGTCACTACTAGATGCAAAGTATACAATTAATGTGCTTGAATGGAAGGACAGTTCTAATCACTGGTCATTGGAGTGCAAAATCTCTGTAGGGAATTGTGATTGGATTTTATTGCTGTGTTATTAAGGTAATTTGGGTTGTGCTTGTAAATCCATGCCTATCTTTGGACTTGCATGAGTATCCTTGAACAAAGGATGAGTAAATCGTATTTTTATTTCTGTTGAGTTAAACTTTCCTTTTTGATGCTGTTGTTAGTCCAGTAAAATTCAATGATTTGGTGAATGTGTACATTATGTGCCTATTGCAGGCTTACTGTATGCCAGGTGTTTTCAACTCATGGTGGAAACTATGATAGTAGAGCCAGACCGAGTGTCTGACTTCATGGAGTTATTACACATATATTATCACAAATATAAATGGCTTACAATTAGAAATATCTATTATTTTACTGTCCACAAATGTAATAAGCTCTTAGGGCAACATCCAAACAATCCAGAACTATAAATAAACTCTTCTATTACTGCTACATCTGAAGGTCATGATTAAGAGAAGTGATTGGTGGTATACAATCAAAAAGACTCAGCTTAAAATTGTGCCTGGGATACGAATTAATTCCATGTTCTTGACAAATCACTTCCATTTTTCTGAGTCTTACTTTCATCATCTTGTAATAGAAACAGTTATAATACCTACCTAATAAGATGGCTGTGGCAATGAAATGAAATGAAATATGTAAAGAGAATGACAATGAGAAGCACATAATGTGCATTTAATAACTAGAACTGTTGTAAAGATAGCAAGTTTGTAAATAGCATTAGTAGGCTGGGGGCGGTGGTTCACGCCTGTAATCCCAGCACTTTGGGAGGCTGAGACAGGCAGATCACGAGGTCAGGAGATCGAGACCATCCTGGCTAATGCGGTGAAACCCCGTCTCTACCAAAAATACAAAAAATTAGCCGGGCACAGTGGTGGGCGCCTGTGGTCCCAGCTACTTGGGAGGCTGAGGCAGGAGAATGGCGTGAACCCGGGAGGCGGAGCTTGCAGTGAGGCAAGTTCGTGCCACTGCACTCCAGCCTGGGTGACAGAACCAGACTCTGTCTCAAAAAAATAAATAAAAATAAATAAATAAAAATAAAAATAAAATAACCTTTGTAATTATTTCAATGCATGTATCCATTGCATCATTGCATTTTAAAACAATCTACCTCAACTCAACAGAAATAAAAAATAACTATCCTGCAATTTTTGGAAAAGCTCAAATCACTGCAATTTAAAAAATTATTCCACTATCATGGCTCACTTAATCTGTAATGGAGGAAGTGCTTCCATGGCTCTTTAAAACTGGACAATGTGGCTGGTGATGCTGAAAGTCTTAGTTTTCTAGAAATAGAAATAAATTGTAGAATTAGAATGGTGATAAAACCATCTTATTTCAGAGTTAAGAAAACAGGCACAGGGATGGAAAATAATGGCTATAGACACATTTTTATTTTAGATTTAAGACTTTATGTTTTCAGAGCAGTGGTAGGCTCACCTCAAAATTAATAGGAAGGTACACAGATTTCCCATATGCCCCTGTACCTACACATGCACAACCCCTTCATTATCAACATCCCAACCAAAGTGATATACTGGTTACAACTAATGAACCTACTTTGGCACATCATCATCACCGAAGTCCACAGTTTACATAAGTGTCCCACTTGGTGTTGTACATTCTGTGGGTCTCAAAGACTTATTTTTTTTCAATTATCTTTTCGTAATTTAAAATTTGAAAGAAAAAATATAATTTTCCTTAATATCTTTTAGACACTTATTTAATTTCACGCAATTCTCTTTAAATCCACAAAACACAGAAAAAGTTGAGGTAAATCTATGTAAACTCACTAAACTCTGGTGACATTCTCATACCTTTGCTTGTGCTACTATGATGTTGGAATTCTGGCCTGTTGTTCATGGAAAAATTCGTGCCTTTCTTTCTTTGATGATATTTACAATTATTTATTTTTCTTCTTTTTTAGCATGTGACTTCAAATAAAAATCAGTGATGGCACCAAGCCAAGATTTGAGACATTTCATAAAATTAAGACTCATGTGATCTATTCTCAAAGTGTGTAGTCAAAGTCACTGTTTTCCGATAAGGAGTTCAGTGCTCTTTAAGTCAGCAATGTTGGCCTTTCATCTTTCAAGTTCACTTGTTTACCTATATATCACATCATAAAATTAATAATAAATTAATACTAAAGAAAGTGCTGTCATGGTTCTGGGTCTTTATGCTACAGTGGAAGCTAGTTATATTCTAGCTTACGGAAGATTCTGGGCTTTTAGTATTGTCTTTGTTTAATGAGCTCACAATAGAATTACCTGTTCTTTGGAAAATTGTGGGTTTTTTTAAAATTAATTGTTCCTCTAAATTATCTTATCTGAGGTTACTCTGACCCTGGAAAGTTAATTGTTTCTTTCTCTGTGTTCCCATAACACTCTGCTCTTACCATTATTGTAGCATATTGTTGTATAACTTTTTTTTTTTTTCATTACCTGTGTTTCCCACTACACTTGGAGCCACTTGAGAGCAGAGACATTATATCTTTTATTGTTATTAGACTAATATCGAACTCCAGTAAAAATTCAGACTAGACTTGGTCCATGGTAACATCATGTACATAAACATATTTCCTGAAGTTTATTATTAAACTATATATGTCTCATAACTGGTTATACTTAAGATGTTTGGTAATAAGATATCACCTATCACATTATTGAGTGCCTACTATTTGTACCAGTTTGGGGCTAAATATCACAACACCACCTATATCTACACCCTCAGTTTTTATATTATGAGGTTTTTACTCAACACAGTTTAGAAACCTGTCCAGTTACACAAAGTTACTGAGAAATTATAATATGAAATCATAATTTTTAGACTTCAAAGCCATTATTCTATTATATAACCTTGTGGCCACACGTCAAGGATCTGGTCAAGGTTTGGAAAAGAGAGGCAGTGAAAATGGAACCTGAAACTTTCTAAAAGAACAAGGTATGTCATAATTGCAAGAAAATAAAGTTTTACCTCTAATAGAATAGAAAAAAAGAAATTTCTTATGTCACATCCTTAGTGATGGCATTAATCTGTTTGTGCTGCTATAATAGAATACTTGAGACTTGGTAATTTATAAAGTACAGAAAATTATTTCCCACTGTTCTGGAGTCTGGAAAGTCCAAGAAGAAGACACTGGCATCTGGTTAGGACCTTCTTGCTCCTTCCTCACATTGGCATAAGAGCAGGAAAAGAGAACTCACTCTAGAGAGCCATTTTATAGTGGCGTTAATCCATTCATGAGGGTTCTGCCTTGCATTAGGCTTCACTTTCCTACGTTGTTACTTTGGAGATTAAGTTTCCAATACATACATTTGGAGGAGACAAAGACATTCAAACCATAGCAGTGACCACTTACTCATCAATTATTTACTGTGTACAACAAGTCAAATATTACACTGGGACACAGAGGTTAATGAGGCGCTGTCTCTGATTACAAGGGAAGATCAGTACATTAATGGAAATGGAATAAAGTCACATACATTTCCTGGTATAGGGATCATAAGTCTCTATGGTGTAAATATGAGACAGTGTAAAAGGGTATTAAAAAATATGAACATTTGTATCAGAAAGACATGAAGTTAAGTTCTGACTGTTATTCAAATAACTATAAGATCTTAGGCAAGTTATAAACTTCTCTTAGTATTAAATCCTTCAGTTCTAAAATTGATGGAATAAAATAACTTATACATGTGACTTTAAAATACTACATCTATATCTTGCATATAGAAAAGTACTTATTATTATAATTTATTGTGTATAGGTTATACTAGTTACACAATGTTAAGTAGTTGCTTAGTAGGTAGACAGAACAAAGAATTTTCAAAGCTGCAGTTTATGAGAAAGAAAGGAGGTGGTTTCATGGTTTCGTTTTTCTTGATTTTTAAAAAAATAAAACAAAATAAATATTAGAAGCTCTCTGATAAATAGCATACATTGGATTTATAAAAGTTTCCAAAGACCAAGTTCCCAGCCTAAAGGAAATAAGAATATGTGTAAAGACTTTTTCACAAAACCAGACTTCATCTGCACGTATTTAGTTTGAGGTTGATAGAAAAAGTGAAGGACACTTTAAATCCATGCATTTCTAGCTAAAATATTTTGCAATCCGCTGTGCTTATAGAATTTGGGTAAAATTGCCAGTTAATGTGTTGGCAAATAAGTAGCATTTTGTTTGCTTTTTCTAACCCAGTTAAGTACCGAATGACTAAACATTTCAAGACAGTCAGTAATGGGTAGTAGGCAAGGGTAAGGAGTAGCAAGCACCTAGTCATATTATTACATTGATGTGGCTGATTAGAATCTACTCGAAGGAGCTATGATGAAACAAACACATGCTTACAGAATCTATAGTGAGTGAACCTTTAATAAGCACAATTCATTATGTAACATCCTCTAGCTATGCATTTAATACCCAATGCATAGTCCCATTATTATTTCACACTCATTTAAAGTTGAACTTGCATTGTGACAGTAATCTTCAAAAGGCACCAAAGGAGTTCCTGTGTTTGATTAAGCAAACAAAGTATTTTGAATTTTTTTAAGTGATAGAATATTCGTTACTTGCAAAAGGACAATCTTAATTCTTACCACTGTGATAGCAACTTAGTCCCTGGGTCTGGTTGATTTCATCTCCAACCTTTCATACCCTGTCTGTAGTTAAGATTCATTCATGGGCTTCCCTTAGGTGTTAAAGCCTATTGTCCAATTGTTCAAAGTATTAAAAAACCTTTTGCCCCCAAAATATAAGTTCAAAGTAGCTTTTCTTTAGTTCTGAGGCACTGATCTTTTCCCTACTATATTCAGAGATTCCGAATAACTCCCTTACTTCATTTATGTTTTTAACTTGAAGTTACAGACCTTGATCGAGTGTCTACTAGTCATTTTTTGTGACCTCCTAGAGAGATATTCTGCCCTCTCAGTATTTCCCTACATTTTATCATTGAACCTTTTTTGGTCATTTTTGTCACCTTTTCCCCTCCAGTTTCTCCTGTCCCTTTCATTAACCTGCAGGGGCTTGTGCTGCACCACAATATCTGTATTGATGTCACACTAGGACTAGGTGGCCCTTCCTATTCATCTGCAAGGAAGCTTCTTTATTAAGTCCTTGTATTGTTAATCTACCTGCTTCGTATTTTTCTTTCTCTGTAATGCTGGTAATGTTCAGCACTGACTTAAGAGGCTCATGTGCTAAAAATCACATTTCAAAGCTATTCAGAATTGTGTCTTTTCACTTATGGTGAAATTCTATTGGTCTTGAGAAGGAAGTGTAGGTGATTTCAGAATTCTAAAGTTGCTCCTAATGTTTTATCAGAGCCTAATTGGGAAGACCAGAATGCTTCCTTAAATGATAGTTGAAGGACAGGATTCTTTGAAAAATAAGAAATTATTCTGTCTTGTTTCTTTCTTTTTTATATAATCACACATTCTGAATTAAAAAAATACATATATATATTTGCAGAGGTTGGGCACGGTGGCTCAAGCCTGTAATGCTAGCACTTTGGGAGTCCGAGGTGGGTGGATCACAATGTCAAGAGATCGAGACCATCCTGGCCAAGATGGTGAAATCCCGTCTCTCCTAAAAATGCAAAAATTAGCTGGGCATGGTGACACATGCTTGTAGTCCCAGCTACTCGGGGAGCTGAGGCAAGGGGAACCATTTGAACCCAGGAGGTGGAGGTTGCAGTGAGCCAAGAACGAGCCACTGCACTCCAGCCTGGCGACAGTGCGAGACTCCGTCTCAGAAAAAGAAAAAAAAAATTGTGGAACAACTTATCAGTATGCAGTGTATGTAAAGTATTGGGTCAAGTGCTATAAGAATTGAAAAATATTAGTAGAAAACCTGTCTTTCACTTATTTTTGAACTGTTCTTTCCAGCGATGGAGTTATATTTTAACTGGTATAGCCACACTCCTTCCTTTTGTCAACTATATAGCAAATGCTGCCTTATTTGAGAGATGGTATATGCATTGGATAATAGCACAATTTAAGGAATTACGTTTTTTTCACATCCTGACATCATCACCTATTACACAGGCAAAAATTATTTGACTTCTCTAAATCTTTTGTTCCTACTGTGTAAAACTGAATATATTAACCACACCTACCTCATGGCACTATTGTAAGGATTTAATGAAATCATCCATGGGAAATCCATAGCTCTTCTACAGAGGAAGCTTTCAATAGTGCTTGCTATATTTATTCCATGCTTGTAGGGCATGCTTGCCATTTAGGTTGCCCAGCACTTACAATTGCTTCTTATATGGAGGAGATCTTAAAATAGATGCAAAACAAACAATAGATGCCAATTATCTGGCCACTATTACTGGAAAGAAAGGAACAATAATTGTGTCCTTTGCCTATGGAAGTTGCAACATTGTTTACTGCAAGTGACACAACTTCTAGAGACTAGCCTTCATAGCCTCAGTGGAAATTCTGAGGCAGTAAACTGCAATGCCCAGGCTTGGTGGGAGTGTTCTGTGGGGTTCTGTCTTTGTCTTTGTAGGCAGATGGTTCTTTGGTTTCCCAGGACTCTCACCTGTCTAGTCAGCTCAGAGAGACCGCCTGTGTCTGAGTTTTCCTGTGTGAAAACTCTCAACAGGCAGTGAGCAGATACTTTGATGCTACTGTAATTAAGTTACCCAATCATAATGAGGCACAGTTATTGATAAGAGAACCCTAGAACTTGAATAAAAGCCTGCAATGGCCCCTTGATTCTTAAAGAATTAAGTTCAAACTCCTTGGCCTGAAATAGGAAGTCATCTAGTTGTTGGTCTTGTTGTTATACCTGGTGAAAACTCTGACTCTCCTATTCTCAGACCACGGGGATTTTGTTAATTACTATGCCCCTCCTGTTCCTCATCTATAAATTGGTAATCATAGGGTTATGGTGAACATGATGTAAGATAAAACTCAGTAAGTGTTATCTTATTTTCCACTCTTATTCTATATACATTTTCCCCAAATACTACTCTATGTAGTATCAGAGTGTGGTGGTAAATTCCTTACAAGAATAGCTTTTAGGTGTTGCTGCAATGTCAAAATTGCAAAACAATACCATGAACTTCATACACCTCACTTATTATTTTTTTTCTCTTTTATTTCTTACATATAAACTCTTCTACCCCTTTCTGGAATATTTGCCAAGCACTGCCTTCATTTCCTAATTTGATGCCTATTTCAATGGCTCCTCTATGCTTCACTTATTTTCTAGTAAAACTTTTCTCAGAGCTTACCAGCACTTCTTTCTTTCTTTCAACACTCTTTGAAGTTTAAGTTTGCCAACGATTACCTTGTTGAAACATAATAAATATTAAAATTGCCTCATCACTCATCACTCTAAAAGATGGCTGCAATTTATTCCTATTTTCTTTTCATTTGGTTTATTTACTTCATTATTTTGCTCAGTTGTTTGGTTTATTTTAAATAATGAATTGCTAAATAGGTGTAACTGTATAAAATCCTATTTTAAAATAGATTCTAGGCCCTAATATTGTTATTTACTTGTTAAGGAAAATTCTATTTTTAAATTCCATTGTAATTTTATTCTCTGTCTACCTCTATATCAGAAACTATGAAACATTTCTGAAAAAACAGGGCTATGATGGAGCTTTCCCCCTTATTTATTTAACTCTTTCTTGATTCTCTTTTACAAAGATCCTCTTTCACAAAACTGCATTTACATTAAAAATAGTATAGATCTTGTATTTCTTCCTGTAGTTTCCTATGTTTTTATTCTTCTCTCAACTTCTGTATGGTAATATATCATTTTTCTTCATAAGAATAAAAGATGTATATTTTTGTTAGCCAACTCAGTCTCCCCAAATAAATACAGCAAGAAGAAAGCTGTCTATCTAAAGGCCACGATAAAGAAAAGAAAGGATTCAATTATAGATACACTAAAAGCAAAACTAATACATATTTGAAAATCGGAACCACAACAAACTTAAAAAGTAAGGAAAGTTAAACATTTAATCGACTTATATTTATTTTAACTTTGTACTTTTATTTTATGTGGATTATAGTATTTTAAAATATAGTGTTTTTATACAGTGTTTTGTATCAATTATTGAGGAACTCTGATTAAAACCTGTATCCAATAATCCTGATTAGCTCCCATGCTGTATATATAGAGACATGTGCTTAGGGACCATCTACTATTCCACTGAATAATGGTCTCTTATGAAAGGTTGCATTTGAATAGACATTCGGGGTATTAGAAGGTTATATAACAAGCTCCTTAGACCTTTCAATCATACAATAAGTATCACTGAACGTTTATTATATTTAAGGCATCATCCTGGGTGCCAGAGCAATATGATCATTGCCTTTAGGGAACTGAAAATCTAGTTGCAGAGATAGGGATGCACATGCAAGCATGTGAAAATAATTGTTAATTTATTGACTGTCTACTATGTGCCAGCTGCAATCGCAAGCATATAAGATAGTGGTAAACAAAATAGGCAAAGCCCATAGCATTATGTCAAATGGATATAATGGCTACAGGAAGGGTCTAACTGGTTCATAGGAAGAGAAATTTTTGTGTATGAACACAAATGTGTATTTAAGAAATGCAATATATGAACATACATATATATACAGTTAACAAAAATATAATAGAATGGAGTCCTGAGACAGGTGCATACTACGTCTGAGATTTTAATTATGTCCTATAACAATTTTTATTATATGTGATTTTCAACTTAATTACACTTTAAACTTCAAAAAGAGAAAACTCAACTGATATAAAACAAAAAGTAGAGTATATTCTTTAAGTGAAGCAATTGGCTTTTAAATGTTTAATGAGATATAATTTTAAAAATACACATTTAGAGGTTGTCTAAGTTCTCCAGCCTTGATAAATAAGTATATTGTATTAGATTTGGGGCCTTATAATCAAACTGATATGGGCAAATAATTTAATTTACTAAATTTGTGTATTCTCACCTATGAAATGAAGAAAATAAAGGTAACTACCCTATGCAGTCAGTAAGGATGAGAACTTTGTAGGAGTTACTGTGTACTTATTTATATGTAACATATAAAAATACATATTTATTTGTGAATATAGATGAATATATACAACTAAATATATATACATTTATTTATAGACATACACATATGTTTGTGTGTTTATATACGTTCTTAAGACCTTGAAGTTTTGTTTCATAATTTGAAAATTTTAAGATAATTTTTATAATCTCAGGTCCAAGTTACCCTAAGCCACATGAGTCTGTAATATTTCTTCCAAGAGATGAGTATTAGGAAGAAACCTGTAATAAAAACCTGTAAAAAAAAAAACCTGTAATAAAAAACCTGTTAAAAAAACCTGTAATAAAAAAAAGTAAATAAAAAAAATAAAAACCTGTAAAAAAAAAACTATCTCATTCATTAAGAGAATAATCAGTAAATCATATCCATAATAAGTAATCTTTTTAAAAAATAATTTTGACTTTTATTTTAGATTCAGGGAGTACATGTGTAGGATTATTACCTGAGTATATTGCATGATGTAGAGGTATGGAGTACAAATGATCTCATCACTTAGGTACTGAGCAAAGTACCCAATGGGTAATTTTCGACCCTACCCTTTCCCCAACAGTTCTGTGTTTATTATTCATGTGTTTATGTCCCAATGTTTTGCTCCCACTTATAAATAAGAACATGCAATATTTGGTTTTCTGTTCTTATATTATTTCACTTAGGATAATGGCCTCTAGCTGCATCTATGTTGCTGCAGAGGATATGATTTCTTTCTTTTTTATGGCTACATAGTATTCCATAGTGTTTACGTACCACATTTTATTTATTCAATTTACCACTGATGGTCACCTAGATTGATTCTGTGAACCCCTAAAATTTGAAACGGGTCTCAGTTAATTTACAAAATTTATTTTGCCAACATTGAGGACATGTGCCCATGACAACCTAAAGAGGTCCTGACGACAAGTGCCTAAGTGGTCAGAGCACAGCTTGGATTTTATACATTTTAGGGAGATATGAGACATCAATCAACATACGTAAAACGAACATTGGTTTGGTCCAAAAAGGCAGGACAATTTTGAAGCAAAAGCGGGACAACTGGAAGTGGGGGGGGGGGGGGGGCTTCCAGGTCACAGATAGGTAAGAGACAAAAGGTTGCATTCTTTTGGATTTCTGATTAGCCTTTCTAAAGGAGGCAATCAGATATGCATTTATCTCAGTGAGCAGTGACTTTGAATAGAATGGGAGGCAAGTTTGCCCTAAGCAGTTCCCACTTCGAATTTCTCCCTTTAGTTTAGTGATTTTGGGGGCCTACGATATTTTCCTTTCACAATTCCATGTATGTATGAATAGTGCTGCAATGAGCATATGAGTGTTTGTATCTTTTTGGTAGACCAATTTATTTTCATTTGGGTGTATACCCACTAATGGGATGGCTGGGTCAAATAATAGTTCTGTTTTTAAGTCTTTTGAGAAATCTAGAAACTGCATTCCACAATGGCTGAACTAATTTACATTCCCACCAACAGTGTATAAGCATTTCCTTTTCTCCACAGCCTCACCAACATCTGTTATTTTTTTCTTTTTAATAATAGCCATATAGACTGGCATGAAATGGTATCTCATCATGATTTGTATTTCCCTAATGATTAGGGAATATTGAGCTTTTTTTTTTTTTCATTTTTGTTGGCCACTTGTATGTCTTGTTTGGAAAAGTGTCTATTCATGTCCTTTTTTCCATGTTTTACTGGGGTTATGTGTTTTTATCTTGTTGGTTTAAGTTTCTTATATATTTTGTATATTAGACCTTTGTCAAATGCATAGTTTGTGAATATTTTCTTCCATTCTGTAGGGTGTCTATTTACTCTGTTGATAGTCTCTTTTGCTGTGTTCAAACTCTTCAGTTTACTTAGGTCCCACTTGGGAAGTTTTATTTTTGTTGCAATTGCTTGAGGAATTGGTCCTAAGTTATTTCCCAAGGTCAATGTCCAGGGTGATATTTCCTAAACTTTCTTCTAGGATTCCTATACTGTGAGTTGTTACATTTAAATTTTTAATCCATCTTGAGTTAATTTTTGTATATGCTGAAAGATAGGGGTTCAGTTTCATTCTTCCGCACATGGCCAGCCAGTTATCCCGGCACTATTTATTGAACAGGAAATCCTTTCCCTCATTGCTTGTTTTTGTCAGCTTTCTCAAGGATCAGATGGCTGTAGTTGTGTCCCTTTATTTCTGGCTTCTCTATTCTATTCCATTAGTTTATTTGTCTACTTTAACACCAGTACCAGACTGTTTTGGTACCACAGTCTTACAAAATAATTTGAAATTGGGTAATGAGATGTCTCCAGCTTTGTTCTTTTTACTTAGGATTGGTTTGGCTATTTGGGCTCTTTTTTCAACTCCTATTGAATTTCAGAATAGATTTGTTTAATTCTGTGAAAAATAACATTGGTAGTTTAATAGGAAGAGCACTGAATCTGTGATTGCTTTGGGCAGTATGACCATTTTCATAACATTGATTCTTGCTATGCATGAGCATGTAATGTTTTTCCATTGTTTCTGTTGTCTGATTTCTTTCATCAGTGTTTTATAGTTCCCCTTGTAGATATCTTTCATTTCCAGATCTATTATTAGGTATTTTATTTGTGGCTGTCGTGAGTGGGATTGTATTCTTGATTTGGCTCTCAGCTTGAATGTTATTGGTATACAGAAACGCTACTGATTTTTGTACACTGAGTCTTTATCCTGGAACTTTTAAGTTGTTTATCAGCTGAAGGAATATTTTGGTGGAGTCTTTAGGGTTGTCTGTGCATAGAATCATACCATTGGTGAAGAGAGACAATTTGACTTCTTTTCCTATTTGATGCTTTTCTTTCTTTCTCTTGCATGATTGCTCTGGGTAAGACTTCCAGCACTATGTTTAGTAGGAGTGGTGAGAGTGGACTTCGTTTTCTTGTTCCTGTTTTTAGGGGGAATGCGTCCAGCTTTTGTTCATTCAGTGTAGTGTTGGCTGTGGGCTGATCACCATGTGTGGGCTATGCATGGGACTTAGATAACTCTATGAGGTAAGCACTATTTTCTGTGGTTTAAAGATGAGGAATTTGAGACCCAGTTTTCTTAAATTGCGCAAACTCATATTGCTAGTATGAACAAAGCAGATATTTGTACCTAGCTATCTTCAAAGATTATACATGAAATCCTAAATTTGAGGGTATGCTAGACATACAGATGCACTGAATGGATCCCTCTTTGAGGAAATGTATGTTGCCCCAGCTGCTGGTAGTGCTCAGCCTTTAGCTATCAGCACCTGCAAGGATCCAATAGTGACCATCAAGGCCATTCCCTTCCCAGGCTGGCCCACATCTAATGACTGATGGCAGTAAAGATATTCCACCATGTTAACCTAAGGCAAAATAACTCTGATGGACTATTTTAATCCCACAGTATCACCTATGTTTGGCTGAGGGCTTTTGGCTTACCTGTACTGTAGCTTCATTTCTTTCTCAACCTGATCTTACTTCCTCTTCCACTTGTCTACTAGTTAATCTGAAAGGAACTCCCTAAAACATTCCGGGCAGTAAAGTCAATCGGAGTTTTTTTTTTTGTTTTTTTTTTTTGAGACGGAGTCTCGCTCGGTCGCCCAGGCTGGAGTGCAGTGGCCGGGTCTTGACTCACTGCAAGCTCCGCCTCCCTGGTTCCCGCCATTCTCCTGCCTCAGCCTCCCAAGTAGCTGGGACTACAGGCGCCCGCCACCGCACCTGGCTAATTTTTTTTTTTTTTTGTAGTTTTAGTAGAGACAGGGTTTTGCCCTGTTAGCCAGGATGGTCTCCATCTCCTGACCTCGTGATCCACCCACCTCGTTCTCCCAAAGTGCTGGGATTACAGGCATGAGCCACCTCGCTCAGCCCAAGTTTCTTTTTCCTGGAGAGCCCAACTTGCAACACAAGGAGTCAATTAGAAAACGGACTATTATATCCCTTGGGCTATCCCTTAATTTCTCAAATAATTTTAATTTTAATTTTTTTTAGAAGAGGTGCTTTAATGCCAAGCTGTCAAACAATATGTATGTATTCTTTCTGCTCAACCTTCTATTCCTAGCTTTTGATATGATAAAGAATGTGATAAAATCAACAATTCTTGATTTATAGTTACAAATGAATAGTCTTCACTTTGCAATAGATGTCTTACTAAACAGTCTTTTGGTGGTCACATTTTTGCAAACTAAGCCGTAGCTAGCTGGGTTTTGTTTAATGGGCGGACTTTCAGACAGGGAATCCAAAAGGCTGTGGTTTTGCTTTGCTCATGCAGGTAATTAGCTGGATGACATATGGCCACTTGTATTTTTTCTTTTAGTTCCTTATCTTAAAAAATAAGATGTTTCATACCCAATACTTGAGGTTTCTATTTCCCAAATATTTTATTCTTTATTTCTTGTTGATCTTTGTAATTAAGACTGTCTGCTTCGTCTGGTCTTCCTATGAAGTAGTTAATGAACTATAAACAATTACTTAAAATCACTAGTAGAGTCTTAAAGGAACCCTGCAGTGAATCATTTGTAGTATAAATAATCACCTTCTAATTTATGCGTTTTGTAAATGCAGATTCTATTTATACTAAGAAAATTCGACCCTTTACAGTGAAGTAGAAGTGACTTCTAAAAATTGCCACTTTTTGAAACGTAATTTCAAAGATGAAAAATGGCACTATATTCAGGTCTTGTTTTTCACATTTTTCACATTTCTCCTCACCAATGAAAATTGTCCACTTTCAGGAGGAAGTTTACCAGTTTTTGTGTCTGAGAACAGTTTTTCTTAGTATACCAGAATCTTCAGAGTTTCTGAGCTGTGTATATTCAAAGGCTGTTAGTTATACACGTCCTTAAAAGTAGCTTTGGAGTCCTTAATACCCTCTGAGAACACAGAGGTTTTGTTTTCACTGCTTTGGGAATACTGTACACTATGCTTTATTTTTGCCAGATGAAACTATGTAAAAATTATTTATTTTGCCAAGTTATGTTAGAGGAAATATTTATTCTATCTACTAATCTGCGTTCAAGCTAAATATCAAAAGTGATGGGGCATCATGGCACATGAAGGTTTAACCTAACAGAGAATGAGCAGGTAATGCAAAAGGAATGCTTCTTAAGGAAATATGCCACATGTTAGGGACTATATACAAATTCAAAATTAAATAAGTATAATTTTAGGATGCCTCTTAATCACAGTAGCATAGAGAATGTAAGAATTATTGAGCTTGTTAAGTTGTAGGTTGCCTATCTAGATAGCCTCAAAAAATGAATTTAAATAATCTTTGAATATACGAGCCTTGTTTTCTGGAAATACCTAGACTGTCTTCATCAAAAACATTTGCTTTCTTTTCTTCTCTCTCATGGAACTTGCTTTCATGTTAATTGCATTCAATTTATTCTATTACATGAATCTGTTTATATATTTTGTTCTCTTATTCGATTATGACCTTTTAAGGGTAGGAGTTTATTCACCTCAGATCATTAAAATCTTATTGCACAATGACTCTCAGAATAAGCACAAAATAGGCCGGGCGCGGTGGCTCAAGCCTGTAATCCCAGCACTTTGGGAGGCCGAGACGGGCGGATCACGAGATCAGGAGATCGAGACCATCCTGGCTAACACGGTGAAACCCCGTCTCTACTAAAAAATACAAAAAACTAGCCGGGCGAAGTGGTGGGTGCCTGTAGTCCCAGCTACTCGGGAGGCTGAGGCAGGAGAATGGCGTGAACCCGAGAGGAGGAGCTTGCAGTGAGCTGAGATCCGGCCACTGCACTCCAGCCTGGCTGACAGAGCAAGACGCCGTCTCAAAAAAAAAAAAAAAAAAAAAAAAAAAAAAAAGAATAAGCACAAAATAAATACTACTTGAAACACTGCATAAAATTGATTCAGAAAAATATTTCCATACGCTACATGAAATTATTTTAAAATAACAATATTTTATCAACCAACAACCAGAAAGAACATACCATATAACTCTGGTGATGTAATATTTATAGCAATGATACTGTCCTAAAGCTGGGAAGCACTTAACTTAAAAGTTAAGTCAGAGGTGAAGTACAAGGCTTAACTTATTTTATGGTAACTGTTAATAAACTTTAGACGATTTAATTCTTTATGTAGCAGTTTTCGAACAAAATCTCAAAAAGTAAAGAAAAATATTGAAAATCACACTAAAACTTTTTGAAACTTGGCATATTAATTTTAGAATTCATCTGGAAGCGTGAAAGGGCATAAACAATAGAACAACTATTCTGACTGTTCATTGAACAAGCTGAAATGTGAAGTCTATAGTTTTAAAAATCTCCTTTCCTAATGGTTTTGCTGGCTTCTGTTGTACCTTTCCTTTCCATTTTTGGCAAATCTCTTATGTATCTCAGCACTTTGTGAGCAATTGTAGTGGTACAAACGTCTCATTCTTATGTAAAAAGAATTCAGTTTGGCCGGGCGCGGTGGCTCAAGCCTGTAATCCCAGCACTTTGGGAGGCCGAGACGGGCGGATCACGAGGTCAGGAGATCGAGACCAGCCTGGCTAACACGGTGAAACCCCGTCTCTACTAAAAAAATACAAAAAACTAGCCGGGCGAGGTGGCGGGCGCCTGTAATCCCAGCTACTCGGAGGCTGAGGCAGGAGAATGGCGTAAACCCGGGAGGCAGAGCTTGCAGTGAGCTGAGATCCGGCCACTGCACTCCAGCCTGGGCGACAGAGCGAGACTCCGTCTCAAAAAAAAAAAAGAATTCAGTTTTACGTAAGTCAAACTTTTTACCTCTCTTATCAATTCAACCTGCCTTTCTCCCACTCCTACTGAGTATGGTTAAAGGATTATTATCTGATCTACTTTTGTCCACTTGCTAGACTGGTTCTAATTCATCCCAGATCAGCTGGGAATAAGGAATATTGAAGTATAAAGGGAATACTGGTGCTATTGGATTGGATTTTCAGTAGGTATTCTTTGTATGGCAGTTGTTCACACAGTGTGTGTCTTCTGAGATGTTTTTGTTGACTTTTCTGAGAGCCCTCTCTTTTGAGACTCCCATGATGAGTCTTTAGCACGAGTGATAGATTTCGTGACTGGATTCCTCTAAAGTCTCTCAGCTTCTGCATTCAGATGGTGTGCCCTGGATACATTTTTCTTCTGGGGTTCTCCTGTCTCAGCAGTCAGTCTCCTGAAGTGGGGTTATTGTAAGATTGCTTTTAGTCTGCTAAAGTTTATAGTCTCTAATTCTGACATGAGAAAACTACATATTCTTGTTATAAAGTGGAATATAATATTTAAGATAAATAAAATGTTGTGCAGGAAATATGTCCAGTATGATTTCTATGGATGTTTGAATAAACCAGTAAAAAACATTTGCATGACTATATTAAAAAATGTTGGCCGGGCGCCGTGACTCACGCCTGAAATCCCAGCACTTTGGGAGGCCGAGGGGGGGCTGGATCACGAGGTCAGGAGTTCGAGACCAGCCTGACCAACATGGTGAAACCCCGTCTCTATAAAAAATACAGAAATTAGTCGGATGTGGTGGCATGTGTCTGTAATCCCAACTACTCAGGAGGCTAAGGCTGGAAAATTGCTTAAACCCAGGAGGCAAAGGTTGCAGTGAGCTGAGATTGCACCACTGCACTCCAGCCTGGGAGACACAGTGAGACTTCACCTCAAAAAGAAAAAAAAAAAATTAGCTCTGAGGAGTGAGATTACAAGTAGTCTTTCCTCTTTTTTTTGATTTTCCATGTTTTTCAAGTTTTCTACCATGAGTATTGTTTGCTTTGGTGAAAAGAAAAGGAATGAATGTTTTCTCTTTGAAAAATATTGTTTTAAAGTATGTAAAAGTAAAAACACAAAGGCTATTTTAAAAGACTTCATTATTGTAGTGTCTGATGGAAGCAGCAACAGCATTACAAAGGAAAAGGACAGGTGATACCAGAACTATTTAGAAGCAATTGCTAAGGTGGTGTGGAAGACTGAGTAGTGTCTTCCCCAAATCCATGTCCACTCAGAGCCTAACAGTGTGCCTTTATCTGAAAGAAGGGTGTTTATAGATGTAATTAAGATAAATCCAAGATGAGTTCATCACGAATTTGAGTGGCCCCTAAATAGTGTCTTCATTAAAAAAGGAGAGGCAGATTTGAGACACGTGAAGACAGATAAGGTCTCATGAAGGTGGAGGCAGAGACTGGAGTTATTTGGCCCCAAGTCAAAGGATACCAAGGGTTGCTGTCACCCATCAGAATGTAGGAGAGAGGCAGGGAACACATTCTCCCTCAGTGCCTCCAGGTAGAACCAACCCTATGGACTCCTTGATTTTGAACTTCCATTCTCCAGAACTGTGAGAGAATAACTTTCTGCTGTTTTAAGCCTTCGAGTCGGTGATCATTTGTTACAGCAGCCATGGGAAACTAACACAGTGGGTGAGAGCCAAGTGCAGCTCCAGTGAATGATCAGTCTCTACTCTGGATTTACTTCAAATGGTTAAGGTAATACTCAAGAACATGAACAGTGGTGCTACCAAATAAGATGACAGAATAATTGTGCTGAAACAAAATAAACTTATAAAAAGCATTTAGTTTATTTTCTTTGTATTGGATGTGCAGAGATTAACAAGGGAGAAAGCTATTTTGTGCTCTCTTACTGTCTCTTTACATCCTGCATATATATAGAAAAAATATATATTTTTTTCTCAAGTCCCAGATGGCAAATTACATTTTTAAAAAAAATTTAGCTTCAGGGGGTACAGGTACAGGCTTGTTACATGTGAAAATTATGTAATGCTGAGGTTTGGGCTTCCAGTGAACCCATGACCCAAATAGTGAACATAGTACCCAATAAGTAATATCTCAACCTTCACCACCTTGCTTCCAACCTCCCCACCTTTTGGAGTCATTGGTGTCTATTATTTTCTTTCTTTCTTTCTTTTGTTTGAGATGGTGTTTTGCTCTTGTTGCCCAGGCTGGAGTGCAATGGCACCATCTCGGTTCACCGCAACTTCTGCCTCCCAGGTTCAAGCAATTCTCTTGCCTCAGCCTCCCAAGTAGTTGGGATTACAGGCATGTGCCACCACCCCAGACTAATTTTTGTGTTTTTAGTAGAGATGGGGTTTTTCCACGTTGGTCAGACTGGCCTTGAACTCTTTACCTCTGGTCATCTGCCTGCCGTGGCTTCCCAAATTGTTGGGATTACAGGTGTGAACCTCTGCGCCCAGCCCAGTGTCTATTATTTTCATCTTTATGTCCATACCCATTGTTTAGATTCCACTTATAAGCGAAAACCTGTAGTATTTGATTTTTTGTTTCCGAGCTGTTTTTCTTTATGATAATGGCCTCCAGCTGCATTCATGTTGCTGCAAAGGATATGATTTAATTCTGTTTAATGGCTGCATAGTGTTCCATGGTGTATATGCACCACATTTATTTTATACAATCTACCATTGATGGATGTAGGTTGACTCCACAACTTTGCTATTGTGAATAGTGCTGTGATAATCATATGAGTGCAGGTATCTTTTTCATAAAGCAATTTCTTTTTCTTTGAGTAGATACCCAGTAGTGGCATTGCTAGATCAAATGGTAGTTCTATTTTTAGTTTTTTTTTTTTTTTTTTTTTGAGAATTCATCATACTATTTTTTATAGAGATTTAACAAATTTACATTCCCACCAATGGTGCATAAGGGTTCCCTTGTCTCCATATCTTGGTCAACATATGTTATTATTATTTTTTTACCTTTTAATAATAGCCTTTCTGATTGGTGTAAGATAGTATCTCATTGTGGTTTTAATTTGCATTTCTCTGATGACTACTGATAATGAGCATTTTTTTCGTATGTTGGCCATGTGTATGTCATCTTTTGAGAAATGTCCGTTCGTGATACGTTGTGTCTCTATTTTTGTTTCAATTTTTGTTTGATTTCTGCCTTATTTTTGTTGTTTACACAAAGGCCATTCAGGAGCAAGTTGTTTAGTTTCCATGTACTCATGTGATTTTGAGACTTTCTCTTGGTATTGATTTCTAACTTTATTCCACTGTGATCCAAGAAGATACTTCATATAATTTTGATTTATTTGAATTCATTGAGACGGACTTTGTGACCAACAATACTGTATTAGTAAATTTCCATACTGGTATAAAAAACTGCTTGAGGCTGGGTAATTTATAATGGAAAGAGTTTTAATTGACAGTTCAGCATGGCTGAGGAGGCCTCAGGAGACTTACAATCATGGCGGAAGGAGAAGGGAAAGCAAGGCACCTTTTTCACAAGGTGGCAGGAAGGAGAATGAACCCAAGAGGAACTACCAAACACTTATAAAACCGTCAGGTGTCATAAGAACTCACTAACTATCATGAGAACAGCGTGGGGGAAACTGCCTCCATGATTCAATTACTTCCATCTGGTTTCTCCCTTGACATGTGGGGATTATGGGAATTATGGGGATTACAATTCAAGATGAGATTTTGGGTGGAAACACAGCCAAACCATATCACATGTGGTCAATTTTGAGAATGTTCAATGCACAGAAGAGAAAAATGTATATTCTGCAGCTGTCAGGTCAAATGTTGTATAGATATATGTTAGATTTGTTTGGTCAAGAGTCCAGTTTAAGTCAAGAGTTTCTTTGTTACTTTTTTGCCTAAGTGATCTGTCTAATGTTATCAGTAGATTGTTGAAGTCCCCCACTATTATTGTATGACCACTGGTTTCCTTAAGTAGTATTTGTTTTATACATTTGAGTGCTACAGTATTCGGTATATCTTTGTTTAGGATAGTCAAGTCTTCTTGTTGAATTAATTCCTTTATTATTAGATAATGCGCTTCCTTTGTCTTTTTAAAAAAAATTTGGTTGATTTAAAGTGTGTTTTATTAAAGTCTGATAAAAGAATAGCAAGCCCTGCTCTTTTTTTGTTTCCCATTTGCCCAATAGTTCTTTCTCTTCCACTTTACTTTAAGCCTGTGGATGGCAGATGGTTGAGTCATTTTTTCTTATCTAGTTTGACAATCTTTATTTTTTAAGAGGAACATTTGGGCCATTTACATTCAAGATTAATATTGATATGTGAGGTTTTGTTCTTGTCATGGTGTTGCTTGCTAGTTGCTTTGTAGTCTTAATTGTGTAATTGCTTTATAGGATCTGTGAAACATGTACTTATGAGTGCTTTTATGATAGCAACTACCTTACTTTCATTTCCATGTTTAGAACTACTCTGAGAATTTCTTGTAGAATCAGTCTAGTGGTGAAGAATTCTCTTAGCATTTGCTTATCTGGGAATGACTATTTCTCCTTTACTTATGAAGGTTAGTTGGGTAAGATACAAAATTCTTAAATAGCATTTTTTTTTTCTTTAAGAAAGCTAAAAATATATCCCCAGTCTCTTCTGGCTTGTAAGTTTTCTGCAGAGAAGTCCAGTGTTGGTCTGATGGCTTAATCTTTGTAGATGATTTGACCCTTTTCTATAGCCCATTAAGAATTTTTACTTTAGTGTTGAACTTGGATAGTCTGATGACTATATGTTTTGGTTTATCTTGCATGGTATCTTGCAGATGTTCTCTAAATGTCTCTTATCTGGATATCTACCTCTCTTGAAAGATTAGGGAAATTTTCCTGAATTATTCTCTCAAATATGTTTTCCAAGTTATTTATGTTTTATTCTTCTTCCTCAAGAATGCCTGTAAGTCATACATCTAGTCATGTAATATGATCCCATATTTCTCAAAGGCTTTGTTCATTCAAAAAAGTCTTTTTAATTTACTTTTGTCTAACTGGGTTAATCTGGAAAACAAATCATCAATCTCCAAAGTTCTTTCTTCTGCTTGGTCTAATCTATTGTTAAAGCTTTCAATTGTATTTTGAAATTTCTTAGATGAATTTTTCAAGGCCACAAGTTCTTTTTTTCTTAAATATACTAGTTTGTCTTTCATATACTGAATTGTTTTTCTTGTTTCTCTATGTTGATTTCCAATTTTCTTTTGGATCTCATTGAATTTCCCTGCAATTCATATTTTGAATTTATCTATTACTTTAGAATTTTCATTTTGGTTACTGTCTATTGCTAGGAGCTAGTCTGGTCCATTGGAGTGTCAAAACACTCTATCTTCTTGTACTGCTGAACTTTTTTTGTTAATTCCCTTTCATCTGAAGGAGATGTCACTTCTCATTTTTAAAATTTCTGTCATTTGAATGGGACTTAATTTTTTTTTTATTTTTTTCTCTTGAAGGTATGACTATAGTGTATGTTGTGTATCATATTTTGGCTTTGTTTTTCCTGTCCTTTCAGGAGACCAAGGCTCTGTATGGGTTCCTTGGTTGTGGATAGCTTTTGTGTGATGGCTTTCTCAAATGCTGCTTGTTGTAGTGATATATTGGACGGGTGAGCCAACACACTATCTTCTATGGGGCTGAGAGTGCGGACATTTCAGGAAGCCTGTCTCATACACTCCCACCCTTCTGAACAGCAAGCTTTTTATTTGGTGGTACAGTTCAGTCTTCTGTCCAGTAAGTGGAGATTAGAAGTAAGTACTGGCTTGCTCTCTGGTAGCTTCATAGTGAGTGAAGGCTCTGATCCTGACAGAGGGGGCAGGGGAGATTGTGTTGGGGTATACTGAAGTCTTGGGAGTAGGGTGGCAGGGGCTGTGCACCAGCTCCTCATCCTGGGCAAGCAAGAATGCAATCTGCTTTCCTACCATGTCCTATTATAAGGCTTATGACCGTCAGTGCATACAGACATTGTCCTTTGGCTCCTGGCCCCAGCTAAGGATCATGTTCCTCTGGTGGCTCCCACCAATATGGGCTTGGGGAAGAGCAGAGCCTCTTTCCTCAGTCCAGAGCAGACAGCTCTGTGGCTCGTCTGCTCTCTGTTGCTGGGACATTGCTACTCTGTGTAAGGAGGGGGCAATTGGCACCGTCCTTCCTGGAAGCCTGTGAAATGCCAGCTCACTTTTAATGGGGGTACAGCCATGGTGAAAAACACTGGAAAGGCTGTCTCCAAGTGCACATGTGCTGGCCCACAGTGATGACAGCCTCTGCTACATCTTCAACAGTGGGCAGGGGAAATGGGAGGTGACCACCTCACCACATCTATTCACGGTTGCTGGTGCCACCCTCTTCGGTGGCCAGAGCTATGCCCATATTTCCTTTTTCCCAAGGGTGGCTTTGCTGGGATGTGCTCCCATATCCCCTAGAACTGGCCTGTGCTGAGGAGTAGCTTTCCAGGGAAACACAGCTAGCTCCCCCAGGGACCCACCTGTCCCCTATGATTGTCAAAGTCATAGCAAGTTATCTTTGTGGGGGATCTGTTGATGCAGCAACTTAAGGGATGAGGTTCCCCTGGCAGGGCAGTGGCCCACAACAAGTGTGCAACCAGTATGGTACCAACCATTTCAGTCTGGGCCTGTGCAGAGTACAGCTGCACCTATGTGAGCTGGCCACCTGGATCTCTGTCCCCAGGAACTTCCCAAATTGCCACCAACATAATTGCCTGGAGTCACCAGGGTAGAGGGGTTCCCCAACATTTTGGAGGTTATCAGATTGTTGTAGGGATGAGGTGAGTAGAGAAGCCCCTGCTATTATCCTTTTCATGGGGTTCTGAGTTGCTTGAGAGTCAATCTCTGCCAGATCTTTGCTGCTTTTCTGCAGCCCACCTTCTTCCCATGGGCTCTCTGACAGGTCCTGGCTCTCTTCTTTCAGCTCTTCATTTGGACCATGATCATTCACCTGTAACTTTGATCTTCCTTATGAAGGGAGTTGGTATCTGACATCCTAGTCAGCCATCTTAAAACACACACACACACACACACACACACACACACACACACTCAGTTTATAGTTTTTCAAATGATCCCTAAGAATGTGAATTGGACTCTGTAAAAGAAAAATCTTTATATCAAGGAGCTGCCTTTAGAAAATCAACTTACCACAATATTTCCAACTGAGAAATATAGGATGGTAATAGGTATCTGTGACTTTTAGGTATTTCAGTGTGTTGTATGGAATAACAAAGCACAATATGAGCCCTGATGCTGGATAGAGATTCAAAATGATTTTAGGTTTCCATAGATATCAAGGTTCTCAGTGAACAATCAAGAAATCTAGGACCTATTATGTGGCATAACTAGGGCTTGGTAGCTTGAAATACGATTGTGGTGAAGGGGTTGTAAAGAAATACGCTGCTAATATTTAGGATGTAGTTTATAAACCTTTGGTCTTTGTGTATAATCTTTCCTTTTCAATATCCACTCTTAGCAGAAGGAAGGAAAGAAAATATAGTATAAACAAGAGGTAAATTTATTAATTTTGAGATTAATCACCCTTTAAGAAGTTACTGATATTGTGTATTTTATTATTATCAATATTTTAATATTATTGCTGTATTATTATTTCTATTTATTTTATTTATATTAAAATTGCTTGAATTTATACTTTAGAACCTGTTTTCTGCTAAGGAAGTTCTAATACCTTATAAGATTAAACACTAGCCCTGTGATGTTAAAACAAAAAGGTGGATCAGAGATTGTTTTAAAAGGGCGCTTAACCTATGGTTAAGATCACTGAAATCCCTGAAAGTTTATGTTCAGCTTTTTGTGTATGTGCTGGTTAATCTTGGCAGCAGCTTAATAACATTGATTATGTCCTCAAAGGAGTAGTAAGCCCAGAAACGTTAGGGACCTTATTTCGTAAATAGAAGAAAGATCACTGTACCAGCAACCCAGAAAGATTTGTGACATTCACTGAGTATTGAATTTAACTCTCAAAATCCTGGAAGCCAAAGTAAAACAACAACAACAACAACAAAAAACACACACCAAAAAAGCTATGTATAATTCTTGTACAATAAAGAAGTACAATTTCATTTGCAGAGACAGACTTTTTCCTAGTACTAAGCTTACAGAGAAATCAATCCTATGGCTGGGTCTTCAAGAAATATAACATCACTTAATATCCAAATATCTTTGACAGCGTGATTGTAAAAGATATGAACACTTTAAGTTGACATTTCTAGTGAAAAAGAATGAAAGAAAAGCTGAAGACATAACTTTATGTCTTAACTGCAAAAGCACAACTCTGGGGGAGGCAAGATAATACAGACCAGATGTAATAATATAGGAATCTAGCTTAGGCTTTGAGAAATGGAAGTTTAACATATCTGTTAGTTGGGTTCTCTCAAATATCAAAGAGAGCATGTGGTGAATGTCAATCATTGCATTGTTGAATTCTTCTTTCCTGGCCTGCAATAAAATTGGTTAAAGGTATACCATTTATTAATTTATACTAAAAGCTACGTACTAACATGACAACAGTGGTTTCTGTTATGATGAAGAAACTGTCCAAAATCTGCCTACGTGCGGATAACACATGTGCCCAATACAGAGCCAACGTTTTCTCAAAAATGAATATTGTTGTATTCAAACAGTTAGACACTTACTACAGATGTTAGAATTTAAGTTCACTAAATTTTTATATTTACTATGCTGCCTTAAATTAATACAAACTCATCATTACGAGTCTATCAGATATTTACTTTTCACAGAACAAATTATTGATGGGCTCGTCAGTATACCTTTAGTGATTTTTTACTCACTTAGACAATGGCAAATATTTTAAAAGGTAATATAGTCTTAGCAATTTTTTTTTTGTGACAGTGATTAGTTTATCAGGGCTACATTTGTTTTTAGTGAGAAATATTTTTCAGCATAAACAAAATTCTAACCTTTGATTCTTCTTCTCAGAATCAGGTTTGTATCCAGTTAATCTAATAACCATGTCAACTATTATATTTATATACATATTTAATATCTACTTCATTCCAAAAGGATTTGAGAGAGTTTACAGAAGGTTCTCCAGTTATACTATTAAAAGGTGGTGGGAGAACAGAAGACTTCCGAAAGCCATTAGCATGAAAAAAATATATCTTGATTTTTGTCTTTTCAAAAGTTCTTGTGTTTTGTTAATTAAGGTATTATATTAAATCAATTTTATATATATATATATAACTGTATTCAACCCAAATAACAGTTTAAATGAATATATATACACATGTACAAATAAACATATCTATGCAGAGAGATATTTAGTATTCATTTGCATGATCATTGTGAGAACATGCCATGTTATAATCCAGATCAAGGTTGTACCTCACTCTGAATGTCAAAGACAGAAATATACAGAAAAAGATAATTTAAAAAAATTATTAAAAGGAGAATGCTGATAGTAATTATAGTGTTGTCACAATGTGACTGGATAAGATTTAATCAATTTTATACTCCCTTTTATGTCAATTAAGAAAAATATATTCAAATGTTCATAAACTTGTTAAATAATCTAGAATTGAATTGAAAAAATTTATATGGACTTCAAAAAAATATTTCCAAATGTATATACTACTTATCATATGATATATGAACCACAGAGTGTTGAGAAATTAGAAAGATATTTATCCCATAACATGCAAACCTAAATATTAATATATGAGAATGTTTAAATGTTGTATAGAGGCGATATAACAAAAATCAAAATATATAACAAAAGATTTCTTCTCAAATATTCATAAAAGTGCAAACTAAATAGTATTTTCTGTCTTGATCTGAAATACTACTTCCTGATGAAATACTATATCCTGTTGACTCCTAGTAGCTGTAGGTGGTGTTTAGAAAACAGTATTTGCATCTCTCAGCTGGCAGCCATGAAAATGTGCAGAAGTTCCAAGTACTGCTCTGTGTTCTTAATGACTTCCTTACCCACTGGTTACCATGGCATCAAAACCTTGATGTGCATATGTACTTAGTCTCACAGATCACTGCGGTGGGATGAATGGTTCCTGCATGGACCCTGGCAGGGTGGAGGTTAAAATCCCATCCCAAGCAGCCATATGCCCCTGCTGATCCACTAACAAGAGTGAGTGGATCAGCGGGGACTCCATGGTAGAGCGCTGATGAGCCTAATTGGTAACAGATGCTTCATTCCCTGGAAGCAAAAGACAGAAACAAGTAAAAGAGAAGGAAATGAAGTCTTGAAAGTACACTGCATTCCAATTACACCTTCATGTTGGAAAAAAACTCAAGCAGTTACTATTGAGATACCAGATTGATAGTAAAATGATGTTACTCCCCTTCTTTATATCTTTTGATCTTTCAGATAACTCTTTCAATACTTTAGTCACTAAATGAGATATATGGATTAGATAACTTCCAAGATTCCTTCAGATTTGATATTCCATGTGTTTGCTAGTAATTTCATTGATTCTTCTTGAAATTGACTAGATATTGAAAATTCGTATCTTAAACAATTTTTTTATTTGTTTGATTTGAATAAAGAGCACGCCTGTAATCCGAGCACTTTGGGAGACTGAGGCGGACGGATCATGAGGTCAGGAGATCGAGACCATCCTGGCTAACATGGTGAAACCCCGTCTCTACTAAAAGTACAAAAAATTAGCTGGCCGTGGTGGTGAGTGCCTGTAGTCCCAGCTACTTGGGAGGCTGAGGCAGGAGAATGGCTTGAACCTGGGAGGCGGAGCTTGCAGTCAGCCGAGATGGTGCCCCTGCACTCCAGCCTGGGCAACAGAGCGAGACTCCGTCTCAAATAAAAAAAAAAAGAAAAAAAGAATGGTATAATGGAAATGGAAACAGTCTGACCTCTGACTTTTGGAAACAGAAAGGCAAGGACTTGATCTGTAATTCTGTCCATTGCTATACATCTTGAGTAAGTCTCCTTACTTTTTTTCTCTTATAAAATTGACAAACAAATACATAACTTGCAAGGCAGTAGTGGGTAATTTTATTCTCAACATACTTACATAGCAGTATTTCCTTGAGCCTACTTGCAAATGTAATGGAAGTTTTAATATGTCAGAAAAATATATTTTCATGTTATACAAAGAACATTCTTTACTGAGAAGACTAAAAATATTTTAATTTACTTAATTATACCTCACCTCTGAGGATGTTTGATGATATAGCCAGGCTTTCATTCCTGTGCTTTAATTTTGTTCTTTTAATTCACATTTAAATCCATATTTGACAGGCTTAAGTCTTATGACTGAAGTTTTTTTTACACCTAATGATTTTCACATTTGACATACCTGATGATTGCAATCATTATCTCAATTATATGAAGTTTATGAGACATACTTTCTGTCACTAGAACAACATATTCTTTTCTGTTGTTGTTTTACATTCACTTACAAAATATTACAGCAAAATCTAAAAATGGTAAATCCTGAAATGTTTGTCTGTGAGCACAAAATTCTGAATTCTTTGTGCAACAAACAGAGGTGCAAAGTATAGCATCGGAAAGTTTGGATAGTATGAAAACTAAACATATTCTTCATCCTTTATGAGTCACTTTTTTCGTATCATTATTTTCAGTCTTAGTTTTCCATTTTCAAGTGAATTCGTAGCATTTTATGTTTTATTCATCTCCCAAGCTAAGACCTTACAGTTAGTGGAAAGTCTGAAGGGTCTTGCTATATACTTACTTGTTTAATGCTTGTTAGAGGGTGTATCGAAATTGCTAAACTAGTTTTGTTAGGCTATTTTATATGTAGATGACTAGATGAGCTTAAAAGTTTTATTAATTTTTTTTGTTACACATTTTCAGTTTAGAAACGAACAAACAAATGAGAGACAATATAGAAAGCAAAGATCAACAACCTGGCAACAGTCTCTATCAACGTGTTGGTGTGTAACTATCTACAGTTTTTTTCTGTATAACCATGGCAACCAAGTATGTGACTAAGCAATGTTGTCACCTTTATGAATGTGACAATGGCGACACAATATATTCATTGGAAACATATTATTTTTGAATCTTTTTGAAGAAGATATTAGTACAAAGAAATCAGTGATTTAATATTAAGAACTTGTCTTTTACCTCCATTGATGCTATTCAATAATCTATATGATTTCTAGAGAAAATTACTGAGAAAAATAGTAATTTCTATATATCATAATGTCTCAAAAGCTTCAGACATAATACATTTCCTTGTAGAAATTGATCCCAGTATGAATTATCAAAATTCAGACCTATTTTAAAGCTTTAAAGGTAACATCAATTATTTTCTGTAGCTGTCAGCATGAAATTATAATTAGCTTTATATGGGCAAAGATAAAGAGTCATGATCATGTGAAACATTGAGACAACAGAAGATCTCATGAACAACAAATGTGTCTCAAAATTTCACATTTAAATCAGTTGATGTTAAATGAATCAGAGTCACAGATTCAGGGCTTTTCTCCCCCTTTTAAAAATATATATTTTAGTTGAAATCTTAGGAGTAGAAATATTTGTTGTTTTGTTAATACAAACCATAAATCAGTTTTGTGATATTTTATAAATACATAATTCTGTCATATCTAATAGGGCAGAATTTTTTAAAGGAGAGCTTTTAAGTTTGAAAAGGCAGCTGCTATGCATCTATTATGAATCTTTACTGCAAATTCATTATAGTGGATTATTATGAAATGAGGGGATGAAAGCAGCAATCTAACTGGGATGAAAGCAGCAATCTGGCTTGCTGAGAGGCTCCCTTCTCCTGTAATCATCCTATGGAATTTAAACCACAGAGGAGGGCTAATGTCACATGAAAGTGCCTACTTAAGTACTCATGAGTGATGGCATTGGGTGACTTCTAATGTTGGCTGCACCTCCATATTTCTATTTTTAAAGGGAAGTGTGAACTATGGCACCTAATATTTACCTTTGTAATGTCCCCTTCTCTTCTCCTTATCAACATGGTGAATATTTGTAGGAGTACAGAGAGTCCAGTTTGCTATGACAATAGCTGGGAATAAAGTTTTAGATAATACTTAAAATTTAAGTAAGTGTAAAATGTGGTTATTTTAAATTATGTGAAGTGAGCTATTATTTGAACCTCTTCACTCTTTCTTTAAAGCAGAATAATTGGTTACTTAACAGAAAAAAAAATTATGTACATGCATTTTTAAACCTGAGGACACCTACATATTTTAAATAATTTTAAATTTCTCCATTTCAAATAATTTTTGATGAAGGGTTTTTAAAAACAACATGAATTTTTTAAAATCATGAGTTCTCATTTTTCAGTCAGATTTACATCTTTCTATTAAAATGTATTATAGAGTCTGTAAATGGGAAAGTTTATATTGTCTAATCACATATTAACAGAAACATTTCTTTTATGAAAGTGTAGTAGTGTAGGACAGGTTTAAAACACCAGTTCTGGATTATTGACTTCAGTGTAGAAAAAGAATATATAATACAAAACATTGCAATATTTTCTGTGCTCTTTTTAAAGTTTCGAAATCATATTTCTTCCTTTTTGGATTTCTTCGATATAATTATCATTCCTATACACAACAGTAGTTCAGTCTCTTAATAAAATCACATTGAAGATTCAGTTCATAACAATTTTTTTAAAAAGTGTGTTCACTTTATTTGCATCTTTAGAAAAATTTTATGAAATCCTTTTGTTCCTTGTCTTGTAGGTGAGTCGGATATGGTGACTGTATAAATCTCCCTCTGGCATTTTAGACTCCAGATTTTTTGTAATCGCCTTTGGATTTACTCAGTCATTTGAGTTTGAGGTCTTCTGAGGTCTACATTTGAATCCTATTCCAGTGTCATGTAACTTTAACTCCTGAATGCATTTTCAAGGGGCTAGAGATTGCACATACAAGAATAGGGTAGGGAAAAATAGGAAAAGAACTCTGTATCCCTAGAAATAATCAGGTTGGTTGAAGGGTTACAATTTACACTAGATTGTCTTCAAGATAGAGTACCTATAAGGGAAACTCTGAGTTGACTATACTTAGCTCTGTGTTGGTATAATCATTAATAGTGGTGATGTAGATTTCAGCATGGGGGATAAATCCCAATTGAGGGAGGGTAAGTAATAATATTACTTTCTCTTCTTCTATTTCAGACTAACAAATATAGAATTAAATGATAAGACAGAAAACAGTTTGATGACTGGAACACTTAGTGACATCATTTAATAGCCTGTGGCATCGAAGCTATTACAGTAATAATTTCTCTCCAGTGAGGAAGACTACATAATGGCACTTGCCTGGAAGTCTTAATTTTCCAACCCAAAACTTCAGGATATTTTTCAAGCCCCCTACCATGACTCCGTATGCCACAGCAGACAAGATTTTGCAATCATTCCTGAAGAAAATAGATAATAAATACAAATACATTTTCCAGTACTAAACTGAAGAGCATGCTGTCTTAAAATTTTATATTGTCTGTATGTGTACAGTGGAAAGTTAACATTGATGGCAGCCAGGTTATAAAAAGTTAGTTCATAAAAACCCTCTGCTTAAAATATAAACTGTAGGTCAGGTGTGATGGCTCATGCCTATAATCCCTTTTGGGAGGCCAAGGCAGGAGGTTTACCTGAGGTCAAGAGTTCAAGACCAGCCTGAGCAACAGAGCAAGATCCCAGCTCTAAAAGTATACATATACATATATGTGTGTGTGTGTGTGTGTGTGTATACGTATATGTGCATACACAGGGAGAGCGAGAGAGGTTTCAAGCATAGATCTCTGAGAATTTGTTGTGATTTCTATTGTATTTCACCAGTTGGTGGCGACATTTTTGACGTCCAAATATGAAAAGTTTTTTGCCATTTTCTCCATGACTGAAGGGATACTGATTTTTATTCAAGAAGTTTTCTCCTCAAGTGATTTCAAGAATCTTGAATGCCTGCCGTTTTGTTTTGATTGTTGTTCACTGATGCTGAGTGTGGATAATCATACTAGGAGTCTCTAACATTCCACAGAAGTGCTCCCTCAGCTAGAATGTTGTTTCCATCATCAAGACTACCAATTGCCACCCATATTTATATATTGTACATACGTGTACATCTTGAAAGAAACCATTCCCAGTGCCAGTGGAACCAGACACCCACTGTTGTGTTTCAGTCATGTATATTTATGTTGTCACAGATAAGAAGTGGGAAGGAGAACTTGCCTTTTCCATTACTCTTCCGTGGGGACTTGCACAGTAAGATTACTTGAGCTTCGGAATGCCAATAGTCAATGGTGAATTTTTCTGTCACTTTCACAGTTAGTCAAGTGTGCACTCTGCAATATCAATTTTACACAAGGCATAACATTTCTTCCTTTATGAAGCAAAACCCAAGCAGTGGTGGAATATAGTTCTGTTGCATCTCTACAGAGCTGGTGCTGGCGGAGCTTAAAATCAGCCATCTGTCACTGATACTAGATGCCACCTATGGATATGGAGGCTTGACTTGCTCATAGTTGCTTTCATGAAGGGAGGGAGAGGCTTTAGCTTCATAAGTGCTCTAAGTGTTGTAAGTGTGGTGCACCTCTTTCAATATCCATGAGCTACTACTGTTACTCAAAGGTGGGTTTTATGCTGAAGCAGAACTACCATGGATGGCTAATCTCAGTCTTTGTCACTGAATCATGTTCTTAGTCCTTGTCATAGTATCTTTCCCTATGATGAGTTTTTGCTAAATATAAAATTCGATTTTTCCTCTGTTAGGGTATCCCCATCTATTAAAAATATTTGTATAGAACTGGACATCATTGTAAAAAGTCTTTTGTCCTCATCTTCTCTGTCCACTCCTTCAGGGAGACTTCTAGTCCTTATCAGAGTAAGTTGGTTCATTCATTCAACAAATATGTATTCATTTTTCACAATACACCAGGCAACGACATAGGCATAATGTTCAAAAAAGAGAGAGATGTAAACATTTGTAAAATCAGTTATCTTTTCCTCCACAGTGATTATAGAATAAATAATTAAATATGCAAGAAATAACACACCAGATAGTAACGAGAAAAATAAAAATAAGTGCTAAAGAGAAAAATAAAATAAGGAAATGGTATTAAGTTTTGTCAAGAGTGAGAATGGTTTTAAATTTGACATAGAGTAAGTAGGGATTACCTGCAATGAAGGACAAATTTGAGCCAATAGATGATGAAACTGAGGAAGTGAGCCAAGGTTCATGGGAGGGGATCAGTGCAGGAAGATTGTGCTTAAAGTGTGCAGTCCTGAGGAGGGAAGGTTGTATGTGACTATGGTCGGAATAGACATAAGGTTGAGGTCTTAACTCCATCCAACAGCAACTTCTATGTTCCTTCTCTGGTCTAGTCAAGACACTCATTTATAATGGAAGGGGAAAAAAAGTAGTTGACATGATCAATCTATTAGAAATTAATATGGGACACAGAGGGGGTGAGCAGGCTATGAAGAAATAAATAAAATAAAATAATAAATAAAATACTTATTTTAATAGAAAAATATATATAAATAAATAAAAATAAATATATTTAATAAAGATAAAGAAAAATGCTGACACATCAAGATAAAATAATGCCTTGCCATGTCTAGCTAAGAATATAATTCCTTGGTGAGAGCTGATAAAAACATAATGCAAGACTAATAAGTGTTTACATTTGGAAGCATTGGCCCAAGTTTTCTACTTAGCAAGCAATGTATAGAATGCCTAGAGTAGCAGTCTTAGAGGAATTAAATAATTTTCCATTGATTTAGTGTTTTATTTATAAGTTTTATCAAAGATAAAATCTTTTAGCAATGGAAGTCCAATTCTAGATACATCCAAACTTTGCTGCTTTGAGCAAATAATCAGAAGAAAATCAAATCTGGCCATATTCTTGGATGTTGTTTTAAAGGATATGTTTTGTTTTGATATGTCCAATTTAGCACACTTTTCTTGATGTTAGGCCATATTTTTATTTGACATATATTTCACAAGTATTTATTATGTGCAAGGCTGTTTTAGGTGTACAGATATAGCAGTGAATCAAACGATATCCCTACCTTAATACCTTAATAGAATTTCTGTGCTGGAAGGCAAGGCAGACATATGTCAGATTCTAGGTCAGTGTAAGTGAATAGAGAATTTCCATAGGAAAGTTCCTCAGGCAGGCATATCAATCAGAATATACTGTGGTAACAAATACACCTGAAATTTAGTGTCTTTATAAACAAAGGTTTTTTTGTTTTTTTTTTTTGTTTTTTTCTTCCGTTTATACCATATGTACATTGTATGTTAGCACCAGGCTCTGCTTACTGAAATTACTCATAGACCTCGGGTGAAGGAGTAGGCACCATCTTGAATGTTGTTTGTCATTGTGCTTAAGGGAAAATAAAATTCTGGAGGAATTAGAACCAGGAAATGTGACACATTTCATTTCTGCTTGTAACTCATTGCCCAAAACTAGTTGCATGCTCTACCCAACCACATGGTCCCCAGGAAGTGGGGAAGCCTAAAATGCATTTATTAGATAGCACTAATGACCACAAAATAAAGCATATCAGATAAAGAACTCTCCGAGAAAGTGACATTTGAGCTGAGACGTGAAGAAAATGAGGGAGTGAGAGCCAGAGACAGAGCATTTCCAGCAAAACGAAGAGTAAGGAAGTTAAGGCTCATTCAGTTTCTTCAAAAAGTAGTGAAGACTTCTTCAAAGTAAAAAAAAAAAAAAAAAAAAAAAAATGCAATTAATAAAATGTAAGAACATCAAGAGAAGCTACAGATAAACAGAAAACAATTGCAAAATTTTATGTGCTTAAAACTGCATATTCAAAATATACAAAGAGCACGTACGAGTTACTAACAAGAAGACAAACAACCCAGTTTTCAAAAAATGAGCAAAATATTTGAGACACTTTACCAATGGTAACTGAATACATAAAAAGATTTTAAACTTGAGTAATTATCAGAGAAGCATAAATTAAACCACAATGAAATACCATATGCATTCACTAGAATAACTATAATTTAAACAACTGACAGTATCAAGTGTTGCATGAATGTGGAGAAACTGGCCCTTCGTATATTGCTGGTGGGAATGTGAAATGGCATAGCTGCTTTGAAAAGCAGTTTGGCAGTTTCTTAAAAAGTTAAATACACATGTCACATAACTATTTAATAGCTAGGAACTTTACTGAACATGAAATAAAATCTACCAAAGAACAATGTAAATATATGTTCATACTAAGTCTTGGATATTAATGCTCATAGGAGTATTATTCAAAATAGGCAATAACAAGAGAAAATTCAAAGGTCAATAAAGTGGTGACTGGATACACAAATGTAGCATGCCTGTAACATGGAATGAATGACATATATGCTACGGCATAGACAGGCCTCAAAAACATTATATGAAATGAAAGAAGCCAGACACAAACAGCTTATTTGTATTGTATGATTCTGTTATATTCAATTACTGCAAAAGGGAAAACTGGAGATGTAGAAAGCATATCAGCAGTCACTTGGAACTGTCAATGGGAGAAGAATTAACTGGAAAAGAGCACAAGATAAATTTTTTGAAACAAAGGAAGTGTTCTAAGACTAGACAGAGTTAATATTTGCAGAATAGTATAAATTTGCTAAAACAAATGTACACTTAAAGTGAATGGGCCGGGCATGATGGCTCATGCCCATAATCCCAGCACATTGGGAGGTCAAAGTGGGAAGATCACTCGAGCCCAGGAGTTCAAGAGCAGCGTAAGCAATACAGTGAGACCTCATCTTAACAAAAAATCAGAAAATTAGCCAGGCATGGTGGCATGCACCCATAGTCCCAGCTATTCAGGAGGATTTCTCGAGCCCTGGGGGTTGAGGGTGCAGTGAGCCATGTTGGCACCACTGCACTGCAGCCTGGGTGATGGAATGATGAGACCCTGTCTCAAAAAAAAAAAAAAAAAAAAAAAAAAAGAATGAAATCTTATGGTATGTAATGTTTGCTTCAATAAAGCAGTTTAAAAAAAGAAACAGTAAGAAGGCCAGTGTGGCTCTTTTAGAATAAAGAAGGGGAAAGAGCCGTAGAAGGTGTGGTTAGAGGTATAGTCAGTGACTCTATTCTCAACATCAGTGAGGCCTTCAAGATCAAGTTTGGACTTCTTTTCAAGTTTGTGGGAAGTCAGAGGACTTTTTTGGGTATTAAAGGTACTGGAATTAATTTACGTATTTAAAGGATCCTCCATGTTGATTTGCTGCAGCAGGTAAGATTGAAGCAAGACAATAAATAAATAAAACTGCTTTTATAGCAGTTCAGAAAAGAAAATATGGGAAGTCGATCAAGAATGAGGAGTAAACGTGGTGAAAAGTGGTCTTCCCTGGAATAAGTTTGAAAGTAGAGGCTCCAAGGTGAGTTAATGGATGTGATTGGGCTACTAGACTTTTTGGCATTTTTATTAACAAGTAATGTGAATAAATAACATCCTTATCCCATTCCTATCCTTCTGCTCAACATTAAACACACTCTAAGTCAATACTTAAGTCTTAACCTTAAGGCTTAGGGTTAGGGAGTAATCACTAATGGGATGTGGATTATGGAAGTTTGATGTGTATACATTTTAATAACTAAAAAACAAAACAAAAAATTTGTTTGATGTTGATTTTTAAAAAAAATCAATAACTCTGCATCAAAATGGCCTTGCTACATTTTTTTTTGTTCACTATTAAAATGATATATTTTATCGGAGACTGCAAAAAACTATCACAGGCTTTCATGATAACCATCCAAAACAATTGAATAGAATTAGGCTATACCTCAATTTTTATGATATATAATGTATAATTTGGGTTAACAGTTTAGTACTCAAGTCAAACATAAATGATAAACATTTCTGAATGCAATTTCCTCTCTCAAATTTGAAGTATGATTTCCTATTACAATAATGCATTTTATTTTTTAAGAACAATTTCAGAGTAATTGTAGATAATTAAATATATTGGATTGTAATTTTGAAAATTACCTGTGTGAAGGGAATAGGTATAGCAATTTGTCTTTGCTTTTTATAGGTTGAACTTACAGAACTAAACATAAAATATTTAAGTTTTACTGGAACAAAGAATTTAGGAAGAAGCAAATTGTAAAACTGGCTTCAAGTATTTTCACATTAGAGTTTTGCAATTTCTCCTACCAAAAAATTAAAGTGATAGAAGTTTATATTACTACTAATTGTGATAAGACATTTCATTTTAAAAGTTTTTAAGAAGTTAAAATGATAAACTTGCCATCTGAATGGTCAATTGCTATTTTTTTTTTTTATATTCTATATAGTGAATGCTGGGAGACACTTTTATGACTATTCAAGAGTCAGTCTCATTTTCTTTCTGGAATACAAACTCTTTTACCTGAAGCAAAATAATTTTCTCCATGTAATGCTTCTGATTGATTATTCTGATTTTCCTGTAATTGTTTTACTAATTTTGGAATCTCCCTAATAAGAATAGTTTTATAGAAAAACAGAACAAAACAAACAAAAAATAGTGCTATCTGGAGTAATGGGTAAACTCCAATATCTTAGCGGGAAAATATAATAAAAGTTTAGTTTTAGCTTATTTAAATATTAGAGTGACGCCAGGGATTTTCTGAGAGACTCTCTTGTAACAGTTTTGTTACGTCAGCCACTTTTACTGTAACGATGCTGCCTTCACCACATGGCTTTCTTTTTGCTTGTCTCCATTAAGCCGATGAATGGTAAAGATTATGAAGGTCTTACATGAGAGGTTTGTCTGGGCCAGAGTGGAAAAAAGTATACTTCACTAGGACTTTCCTTTCTATGACTAGTCAGAGCTCACTCATATGGTCACAAATCATAATTGTGTTTTTTTAAATTCTAAAATAAGAAGAAATTAGGTTATTGACTAGTCAACAGTCTCTGCCACTGTCAGGAAGCTATGTATTATTTTCAGCAATCTAGAGAAAGAATCCTCATTTAAAAATTACTTTGCTTGATATTTATGTAATGTCTAGATCAAGACGAGATTCTTTCATCTCATCATTTCTTTCTGGACTTAAAAAAAAAAAACAAAAAACAAGGCCGGGCGTGGTGACTCATGCCTATAATCCCAGCACTTTGAGAGGCTGAGGCAGGCAGATCACTAGGTTAGGAGTTCAAGACCAGCCTGACAAATATGGAGAAATCCCATCTCTACTAAAAATACAAAAATTAGCCAGGCATGGTGGTGGACACCTGTAATTCCAGCTATTCTGGAGGCTGAGGCAGGGGAATCACTTGAACCTGGGAGGCAGAGGTTGCAGTGAGCCAAGATCGTGTCACTGCACTCTAGTCTGGTCAACAGAGTGAGACTCCATCTCAAAAACAAACAAACAAAACAAAACAAAACAGTGTTACTGAGGAATAATTCACATATCATAAAATTCACCTTTTTATTACGTAAAATTCAGGGATTTTTTTTCCACAAAGTTCCATAGACAGCACCACTCTCTTAATTTCAGAACATTTCATCATCCCCAAAGAGGCTTCTTACCCGTCAGCTGTCATTCTTCCTTTTCCTCTTCTTCCAGCCACTAGAAATCACCAATTTACTTTCTATCTCTATGGAATTGCCTATTCTGGACATTTCATATAAAATGAATCATAGTGTATGTGGCATTTGATGCAAGGCTTCTTTCACTTAGCATAATGTTTTCAAGTTTGATTGTTGCTGTACTACGTATCAGTACTTCATTTCTTTTTATGGTTGTGTAATATTCTATAATATAAATATGCCACTCAAGTGTTTGGGTGGAGATAAATTTTTAGTTTTCTTGGGTACATACCTAGAAGTGGAACTATTAGGTCATATAGTACACCCTTGTATAAGGTTTTCAGAAACCTTTAAACTATTTTCCAAAGCTGTTGCAACATTTTGCATACCTGGCACCAACCTATGAGGAGTCCAATTTCTCCATCTCCTCACCAAAGCTGACCATTCATCTTTATGATAGTCATTCCAGAGGGTACAAAGTAGTATCTCATTGTGATTTTCCTTTGCATTGCCCTAATGAGTCATGATGTAGAACATCTTTTCATAGGCTTATTAGCCATTTATGTATCTTATTTACAGAAGTATCTTTAAAATGTGTCCTTAGCACATTTTAAAAGTGATTTATCTGTTTTTGTTATTGAATTGTAAGTTTTTAAAAATACATTCTGGATACAAATCCTTTTTCAGATATGTAATTTGCAGATGTTTTCATCTATTCTGGTATTTATCTTTTCATTTTCTTGATACTATCTTTCAAAGGATGAAAGTTTTTAATTTTGATGAAGTCCAATTTATCTAAATTTCCTTATCTCATTGGATTTTTGTGTCACATCTAAGAAACCATTGCCTAATCCAAGGTTGGGACAATACAATCCTTTGTTTTTATCTAAGAGTCTTATAGTTTTAGCTCTTACATTTAGATCTTGGATTCATTTTGAGTTAATTTTTATTTGTGGTCTGAGGTAAAGGTCCAACTTTATTTTCTTGCATGTGGATATCCAGTTTTCTGACCACCATTTATTCAAAAGATTATTCTTTCCCCATTGGATGGTCTTGGCACCTTGTTGAAAATAAACTTAACATAAATTTAAGCATTTATTTCTGGACTCTTAATTCTATTTTACTGATTAATATGTATCTACCTTTGTCAGTACCAAGCAGTTTTGTTTACTGTAGCTTTGCAGTTAAGTTGTGAAATCAGGACGTGTGATGTGAAATCAGGAAGTGTAAATACTTCAAATTTGTATTTTGTAAAGATGGTTTTGGGTATTTGAGGTTTCTTGCATTACCACATGAATTAGCTTATCGATTTCCGCAAAATATTAGCTGGGATTTTGATAGTAACAGTGTTGAATATGCACATCAATTCAGGAAGCACTATCATGTTAACAATGTTGTCTTTCTATACATGAACACAAGATGCCATTCCATTAATTTTGGTCTCTTTAGTTGCTTTCAGCAGTGGTTTCACAGATTTCAGTGTAGTTTTAAAATTCTTGTATTAAATTTACTCATGAGAATTTTATTCTTTTAGATACTGTTATAAATAAAACTATTTTGTTAATTTTATTTTGATTGTTCCTTGCTAGAATGTAGAAATACACTAGATATTTGCATGTTGGTCTCACATTCTTCAACCCTGCTCAACTCATTATTAGTTCTAATAGTTTGTGGTGTGTGTGTGTGTGTATGTGTGTGTGTTCCTTAGAATTTTCTATATACAAGATTACATCATTTGCAAGTAGAGATCCTTTACTTCTTCCTTTACAGTATAGATGACTTTTTTCTTTTTATTGCACAATTTTTTTCTATTAGAACACCAATACAATGTTAAACAGAAGTGGTGAGAGCAGAAATCCTTGTCTTGATCTTAATTTTAGGGGAAAGTATTTAAGTTTTCTATAGATGGCTTATGTTGGTTTAGGGAAGTTCCCTTCTATTCCTAGATTGTTGTGTTAAAAAATGATTTCTGGTCAAGAGATTGAGACCATCCTGGCTAGCACGGTGAAACCCCGTCTCTACTAAAAATACAAAAAAAAAAAAAAAGCTAGCCGGGCGAGGTGGCGGGCGCCTGTAGTCCCAGCTACTCGGGAGGCTGAGGCAGGAGAATGGCGTGAACCCGGGAGGCAGAGCTTGCAGTGAGCCGAGATCGCGCCACTGCACTCCAGCCTGGGCGACAGAGCGAGACTCCGTCTCAAAACAAACAAACAAACAAACAAAAAAACCGCCTGGAGGCCAAAGCAGGTGGATCACCTGAGGTCAGCAGTTGGAGACCAGCCTGGCCAACAAGGTAAAATCTCGTCTCTACTAAAAATACAAAAATTAGCCGAGTGTGGTTGCGGGTGCCTGTAATCTCAGCTACTCAGGAGACTGAGGCAGGAGAATTGCTGGAACCCGGGAGGCAGAGGTTGCAGTGAGCCGAGATCCTGCCGTTGCACTCCAGCCCAGGTGATAACGGCAAGACTACATCTCAAAACAAACAAACAAACAAAAAATAAACCACACAAAAAAACAACCAAAACAGAAAACCACATTTCTGACCTTTTATTTTATATATTTTGATTAAGACTTAAAAAATGTTCTGTGAGAGTTTGTTGAGGTCTAAAAGTATATTAAACTTGTGGTTCCCTTTGTAAAAAATATATATATACATTTTAATGTATAGTAATTTGCTGTGAGAATGAGTTAATATTCCTGTGGCAATGCTTACTTTCCCAGTTATTCTGCAAACTTGTGTGCTTAATTCACAATGTCACAACATGCTAAGTGCTCTGCTTTTAAATAAATCTATCATGGTAGTTAAGAATTATTAACTAATGATTATCCAAAACACCTGCATGAGGTGTAAAAGGTATAATTTAGCCTTTAATTCTAGAAAGAAAAAGCATTAAACTTTGTTTTTAAACAATAAAAAAGCGTAAGAGATAAGATCCAAATGCAAATGAGACGCTTAGTTGATATCGCATACAAATTTTAAAGTACTGGCTTAAAAAAAGACAGAGATCCCACTGCCATATGCTCTGAATATCAATAGAAAATAGTTTTTCATCACCTGTTAATATATAGTTATAGATTTCTTCCTTGTGAACACTGCACATATGCCTTTACATTGAATAGCTTTGGAGTATCAATTAATGTATGTTTATACCTTTCGGTGTGTTATATCAATAAAATATTTAATAATTTAATAAATACTATTTATAACATGTCTTCCTGCTTTATGAATCCACAATATTAAAGTATTTCAACAATATCATTACTACGTTTTTACATAGTGTGGATGCTGAACTATGATTACCAAGAAGGGTGAAGATATTAAATGCTTCATGAGATTTTTTATTAAAAGTTATGTACTATAAAACATGTGCAATATATTAGGTAAACAGATTGCAAATTAGCTTATATAGTATCATTTTATTAAATTATGCATACAAAAAATAACAAAAAAAATTCCTTTTAAACCTAATTGCCTTGATTTCATCTCTCACTTTAAGATACAAGAATTCATTATTCAGAGCTTATTGTATTGCATGTGACAAAACCTAAATATTTCTATCTCAAACAAATAGATGAAGTGAGTTTGTTGGTTCACATATTTGGGAAATTTGAGCCTTGATGTTGGCTTTGGCGCCACTGTAGTGAGGAGTTCATAGAATAACCAGAATTTATCTTTCAATAAATGAAAATCTTTTTGAAAACTTGTATGAGGCTTGTTTCCCTTTCTGCTGATGTCACTCTTAGGCAGACCCTCACCCAGTGTTAGCAGTAGTAGCTACAGTGCTTCAAGACACATATTCTTTTTAGCTATTGATCTTGGCAGGAAAAAAAAAGAGAGATTTTTCCTCATTGCCTCAGTCTGGGTTATCTACCAATCTCTTAATCAATGGACATAACCGATGGATTAGAGAAATTTTGTTGATCAGGCATAAAGACCCATCTTCATGGTTTCTGGAAAATATATTGTCTTAAAGTCATGAAGGGGTAGTTCCCAAAAAGATGTCTAAGGTAGAAAAAAAAAAGAAATTAAAAACCACATAACCATTGTTCTGTGGAAGAAAAGCAATCAATACAATATTTGGTGGTGGTGGTGGTGGTGGTGGTGGTTGTTCAGAGCCTTCAGATTCTGAAAACGAAAAACGGGGTAATTCATATTAACATTCTTTCTGAGGTCATCTAGAAAATTGGATCAAATAATAAAGCATTATCAAGTCCTGCTTGCAGGTATGAGAGACTAAGACAATCCCAGATGATCTTCCTCTGAAGAATACAACTAACATCCAAGACGTAGTACAAAAAGCAACTACTAGAAAGTACTGGAAAGTGAAAAGTAGTAGTCATACTTTGGTGGAAAGTTTATATTGGCTTGAAAGAGAAGAAACAAAGAGAATTCCTGTCAGCAGACCTGTACAATAAGAAATTTCAAAGGAGGATCTTCAGAATGAAAAGAGATAAGACAATGAAAAATTAATTCCTCCAAAAAAATGAAGAACATTAAAAATGGTAAATGTCTGGGTCAGCACCAGATTCACGGGAATGGCAACAATAGTGTTGCACAGGACACTTCTGGCCTTTTTCTATCCACACTCAGAAAGAAGCTCTGTACTTGGGAGTTAATATTCTGTGGTCATTGTCTGGAAGTTCTTAATAATTTCATCTTCAAATTTTTCTGTTGTGTGTGAAATCCTGGGAGTCTCAGCTCCCACGTGGTCCTACTTCCCAACACTTCCTCGAGAACTCAAGATAGGTTCTCTGCTGCCTGATTGTAAATCGGCATCTGGCAATCACTGCTATCCTCTGCCCCAGGTAGGCCTGAGTGCTGGCGTAAGAAGGGTCAGGCTCAGATGTTTGTGCCTTGCACACAGAAATGGGCAGGGTGCTGGGCATCTATGGGGATCTGCATTCACCTCATAAAATTCCTAACCCAGAGGGAGCTCATCATTAAGTAACAAATAAAAAATACCATGACAGGTTACAAGAGAAAAATTGTGGTAGAAAGGAACAGTTCGTCCTGCCTTTTGAATAACAAAGTCCTGAATTCGCATGTTTCCTTGGGCCCTGAATATTATGCAGCTAGCCCTCATCTGGGTAAATGCAAAGTCTACATATTTATTTTTGCTTTTTTATTTTAGTTTCTTTATAAAGCATATTGCTATTACCAAATCATGATACTGTTTTGTGGAGTTTGTGACATGCAAAAAAGCATACAATGAGAAATATCTGAAAAGATCCCATAGCTGTTCTCCTGCATATATGGGCATGTGAACAAAGGTATTCTCTAGTGTGGAATGCTCATTTACATAGATGAATTGAGACTGAGGCTATACAAATAAATTCCCATCCATACAACTTTTAAACTGGGAATAACTACAGTACTTGCAACAGAACAGTGGAGTGATGAAAATCCTTACAAAATTTCTTGCTGAGGGGTCAGAAAAATGAAATCAGGAACCATGAATGCCCGCCCCCCCCCCAAAATATGAGAATATCAGAAGAAAAAGAGCTAGAGAGTAGAATCCTTAAATCTGTCTATACACGTCTCTGACTGTCCCCAAAATATGCATGTGCAGGACAAACTCAAAAAGACAAACTAAAGGAAAAAAAATATCAAAACAAAGCCCAGGCCTGTTGTACACTAAAGTATTAGTTCAATCTCAGCCAAGAATATTATCTCCTAAAACAAAACAATGGAGTAAAGTAATATAATCCTGAATCTTCACAACTTAACATTGATAATGCTCAGCATAAAGTTCAAAATTATCTAACATAGAAATATTCAAGAAAATGTAACAACATTTCAGGAGGAAAGACAATCAGTTGAAACTGGCTCTAAGATGCACCAGATGTTTGAACCAGAAGACAAAATTTTAAAAAGGTTATTATAACTGTCATCAGTGAAGCACATGAAACAGGTAACAAAAAGGTAAAATGGTAGGCCTATACCCAACAATTTTAACAATGATAATAAATATTAATTGACTAAAGACTCAATTAAAAGACAGAGACTATATTAAAAAAAACAGACAAAAGCAACAAATAAAGGGGCAACTATGCTGGATCCATGAGATACATTTTAAGTAAAAAGACAAATAAGATGTAATTGAATGGATGAGAAAAAATACATCATGCAAAGGGTAATCTTATGAAAGCTTGAGGGAGTGAATAATATCAGATAAAATAGACTTCAAAAAACGTATTAGGGGACATGAGATATATTTTTAATGACAAAATTTCAATACAACAAGAAGACGTAACAGTATAAATGTTTATATTTTGAATTACAAGTCCCCAAAATACATGGAACAAATTTTGATAGAATATACAGGAAGAAAGAAAAAATTCCACAGTCATGGTTGAAAGAACTTGAAATAACTACTCAAGAAATTAGGAAAGACTAAGAAGGTCTAAACAATGCTATCCATCACATTGATTTATTTTATATATATATATATATGTATACATACATATACACATTTTTATTTTTATATACCTATGTATATATGCATTATTATGCATATACATTATACATATATGTATACATATATAAATACATATACATACATATGTATACATATATGTATATGCATTTGTGTACCTTGCAACGATGGATTTCACATTCTCCTAAGTGCACATTTTATGTTGCCTAGGATAGAAAACATCCCTCAACTAGTCACAATAAATTTCGAAAGCTTGAAACCAGATAGAATGTTTGCACAATGGAATTTAATGAGAAACAATAATAGGAATATAATTAAAACACTTCTAATATTAAGAAACTAACAATATACTTCTAAGTAATTATGGGGTTAACATAGAAATAATTTAGATTTATAAAGTAAAGAACTAGCAACAAGATATTAGAATGTTGTAAAATGAATAATAATTAAAGTGGAGTATATCAAAATTTGTGGGATACAGATACAGCAGTCCTCTTACAGAGATGAATGTTTTAGAATGCCATAGTTAAAAAGAATAACAATCTCAAATCAATGATTTAATAGTCAACAGGTATAGGAAAAAATGCTCCACATCACTAATCATCAGAGAGATGAAAATTAAAACCACAATGAGACATCACCTCACCCCAGCTAAAATTATCAAACTTTTATCGAAAGAACAGGCAATAACAGATGCCAGTGAGGATGTGGAGAAAGGAGAATCCTTGCGTATACTGTCGGTGTTAAGGTAAATTATTACTCCCACTATGAAAAATGTATGAAGGTTTCACACAAAAACTAAAAATAGAACTGCCAAATGCCCATCAGTGGATAAATGGAAAAAAATGTGGTATATATACACAAAGAAAAATTACTCAACCATAAAATGGAATTCTGTTATTTGCAGCTACATGGATAGAACAGGAGGCCATTATGTTAAGTGAAATAAGCCAAGCACAGAGAGACAAATACTACATGCTCTCACTCCTTTGTGGGAGCTAAAAAAGTGGATCTCATGAAGACAGAGAGTAGAATGGTGGTTAGCAGAGGCTAGGGGAAAGGAAGGGATGAAGGGAAAAAAAGAATATAAATGTATTTATTATCACTGAACTATATACTTAAAATGACAAAGACGGTAAATTGTTTACATGTATATTTTACCTCAATTCATAAAATGTAAAAATCTTTAAAATAAAACAACAACAAAAAAATGAAACTCAAAGCAAACAAATGAAAGTAAATAAATAAAGAAAAAAGCAGGAACCATGAAATAGAAAACAGACAACAATAGGGAAAAATCAATAAAACCACAATCTAGTTCTTAAAAAAAAAAAAATAAAGAAAAAGAAAATTGATAAAGCTCGCCAAATTGATTGAGTAAAAGAGGGAGATGAAAATCACAAGTATTAAGAAAGAGGGGGCCTCACTACAAGTTCTTCAGACTTTAACATAATAAAGGAATATTATGAACAACTTTATACCAAAAGCTTTGAAAGTCTATGTGAAATGAATAAATCTCTGGAAGGGTACAAATTAAGAAATCCAGCCTGCAACTATATAGAAAGCTTGAACACACTAAGTAAATGAAGTAAATTTAGCTTGTAAGTACAAGCCTTTCCCCAAAGAAAATTCCAGGCAATGATGGTTTTAATGATGAATTAAATCAAACACTTAAAGGAGCAATAATACCAAATTTAAACAACTTCTTTAATAAAATAGAGTAGGAGAGAACACTTCTTAACTAACTTTATGAAGTCAGCCTTAACTGAATTCCAAAATTAGACAAAGACCTTGCAGTTTGACTGGCAGCTCAGCAGCAGTACAATAGAATACCAGTTAGAATTCTAAACTTTTTAACTCTAGTTCCTGGCTCCAGGATGGCACCTCTACAACTGCCCAAGACCTGGGGGAACTCACCACCCTGAAGGCAAGGACACAGGCCTGGCTGGCTTTGCTACTTGCTGATTGTAGAGTCCTAGGGCCTTGATTGAACATAGGCCATGGACAAGGAGTGGTTAGGACAGGTCTTGTGTGAGACCCAGTGCTGTGCTGGCTTCAGGAGTGACCACGCTCACTCCTGGTGGTGGTGGCCATAGGGGTGTATGTGTCATTTTACCACCAGCACCAGGTGGCTCAGAACAGAGAGAGTGACTCTGTTTTTTGTGGGGATAAAGTAAGAGAAGAGAGCAAGAGTCCCTGCCTATTAATTCAGAGAATTCTTGTGGACCTTGTCCAAGACCATCAAGGTGGTACTTCTTAGTGGCTACAAGAACTACAGTGTTATTGAACTTAGAGTGTCCCTAAAGCAGACACAAGTTAGACCACAATAACCAAGTCCTTTTGAATATCTGGAAAGCCTTCTTAAGGACAGGAAAAATAATCCTAGACAGTGAAGACTACAATAAATACCTACCTCTTCAGTGCCCAGACACAGGAAATTCTACAAGAATCAAGACCATCCAGGAAAACATATCTTTACCAAATGAAGTAAATAAGGCACCAGGTCCCCATTCTGGAGAAACAGAGATATGTGACCTTTCAGATAGAGAATTCAAAATAGCTGTTTTGAGGAAACTCAAAGAAATTCAAGATAACACAGAGAAGGAATTCAGAATTCTATCAGATAAATTCAACAAAGAGATGGAAACAATGTTTTAAAAATTCAGCAGAAATTCTGGAGCTGAAGAATGCAACTGGCATACTAGAGACTGTATCAGAGTCTTTTAAAAGCAAAACTATTCAATAAGAAGGAAGAATTAATGACCCTGAAGACAGGCTTTTGAAACTACACAGAGTAGACAAAAGAGAAAACCCCAAAAATACAGACAGGATACACAAAAAATGAAAAACAAGAAACTTGGTCATATCACCAGAGAAAATCACCTTTACTAAAAAGAAGAAAGGAAAAAAGGAAGGGGAAACTACAAAACACTGAGAAAATCAATAAAATGGCAGGAGTAAGTACTTACTTATCAATAATAACATTGAATGTAAGTGGACCAAACTCTCCAAGAAGAATGCACAGAGTGGCTGAATGGATAAAAGAAAAAGACCCATTGATCTCTTGCCTAGAAGAACATTCTTTACCTATAAAAAGACACATAGAATGAAAATACAGCTTTGGAAAAAGATACTACATTCAAAAAGGAACAAGAGTTGCTACACTTATATGAGACAAAATTGATTTCAAGGCAAAAACTAGTAGAAGAGACAAAGAACAACATTATATACTGATAAACAGGTTAGTTAGCAAGAGGATATAACAAGTTTAAATATATATACCTAACAGTGGAGCAAACAGATATATAAAGCAAATATTATTACAGCTAAAGTGAGAGGGAGAGACTCAAATACAATAATAGTTGGAGACATTAACACACTCCTTTCAGCATTGGACAGATCTTCCAGACAGAAAATCAACAAAGAAGCACCAGACTTAATCTTCACCATATACCAAATGGATCTAATAGATATTTAGAGAGTGTTTGATCCGACATCTGCAGAGCACACATTCTTTTCCTCAGTAAGTAGAACATTCTCAAGGATAGACCATACGTACATCAGGTCACAAAACAAGTCTTAAAATGTTCAAAAAATTGAAGTAATATGAAGCATCCTCTCTGACCACAATGGAATAATAGTATAAATAAATAACAAGAGTAATTTTGGAAACTATACAAATACATGGAAATTAAACAATATGTTCCTCAATGACTAGTGAGTCAATGAAGAAATTAAAAATTAAATTGAAAAATTTCTTGAAACAAATGATAATGGAAACACAACACAGCATAATTTATGGGACACAGCAAAAGCAGCACTTAGAGGGAAGTTTATAGCCATCAGTGCCTACATGAAAGAAAGAAAGAAAGAAAGAAAGAAAGAAAGAAAGAAAGAAAGAAAGAAAGAAAGAAAGAAAGAAAGAGAGACAGACTAAATAAACAACCTAACAAGTCATCTTTAAAAAAGTAGAAAATAAAGAGCAAACCAAACCCCAAATGAGTAAAAAAATAAATAAATAAAGATTAGAGTAGAATTAAATGAAGGAAAAACATAAAAGATTAATGAAACAAAAAGTTGGATTTTTTTGAAAAGTTGAACAACATTGACCAGCCCTTAGCCAGACTAAGAAAAAAAGAGAAAAGACTCAAATAAATAAAATCAAAAATGAAAAAGGAGACATTATAACTGATATTGCAGAAATTCAAAGGATCATTAGTAGCTACAGTGAACAATTATATGACCATAGGTTGGAATATGTAGAAGAAATGGACAAATTCCTAGACACACACAACCTACCAAGAGTGAACCATGAAGAATCCTAAAACCTGAACAGACCTATAACAGGTAACGAGATTGGAGTTATAATAAAAAGTCACCCAGTAAAGAAAAACCCAGGAGATGATGGTCTTACTTACTGTTGAATTCTACCAAACATTAAGAGAAGAACTAATACCAATCCTACTCAAATTGTTCTGAAAAATAGAAGAGGGCGAGGACTTCTGAACTCTTTCTTCAAGGCCAGTATTACACGAAACCAAAACTAGACAAATACAATAAAAAAAAAAAAAAAAAAAAAAGAAGAAAAGAAAACTATAGGCCAATATCTCTGGTCAACATTGATACAAAAACCCTCAACAAAATACTAGTAAAATGAATTCAACGATACATTTGAAAGATCATTCATCATGACCAAGTGGGATTTATCCCTGGGATGCAAGGATGTTACAACATATGCAGATCAATCAATGTGATACATCATATTGCAGAATGAAAGACAAAAATATATGATTGTTTCAATTTATACTGAAAAGATGTTTGATAAAATTTAATATCCCTTATGATAAAAATCCTGAAAAAAATGGTTAGAGAAGAAACATACCTCAACATAATAAAAGTCATATATGACACATCCACAGTTAGTAACATACTGAATGGGAAAAACTGAAAGCTTTTCCTCTGAGATGTAGAACACAACAAGGACGTCCACTTTACCACTGTTATTCAACATAGTAGTGTAAGTCCCAGTTACAGCAATCAGACAAATGTAAAAAATAAAGCATATCCAATTTGGTAAATAAGAAGTCAAACTATCCTTATTTGCAGATGACATGATATTATATTTTGAAAATCCTAAAGACTTCACCAAGAAATGATTAGAACTGATAAACAAAGTCGATAAATTTGCAGGATACAAAATCAGCATACAAAAATCAGTAGCATTTCTATATTCCAACAGTGAACAATCTGAAAAAGAAATCAAGAAAGTACTTCCATTTACAATAGCTACAAATAAAATTAAATACCTAGAAAGTAACAACAAAAAAAGTGAAAGATCTCTATAACTATACAACACTGATGAAAGAAATTGAATTGAGCACCAAAAAAAATGGAAAGATATTCCAAGTTCATCAACTGGAAGAATTAATATTGGTATAGTGTCCATAATACGTTTTCTGAAGGGCTGCTGGAATTCACTTAGGCTCTGGAAGGGTAGACATCACATTGTCCTTCACTGTGGGATCCCCGTGTTAGCTGAGGGCAGTGCTAGGCAGGACATAAGTCTTTCCTGAGTAAGCTCTTAGAACAGTTGCTTGTTTTTGTTTTGTTTTTAACCTTTTAATCATGAAATTCATACAGAATTCACCATATATATATATACACACATATATACATATATACATATTCAATGCAATCTCTGTCAAAATACCAATGACATTCTTCACAGAAACGAAAAAAAAAAAAAAAAAAAAAAAAACAATTCTACAATTTATATGGAACCACAAAAGACTCAGAATAGCCAAAGCTTTCCTAAACAAAAAGAACAAAACTAGAGAAATCACATTACTTGACTTCAAATTATACTACAAAGCTATAGTAACCAATACAGCATGGTACTGGCATAAAAACGGACACATAGACCAACGGAACAGAGTAGAGAACCCAGAAACAAATCCACACACCTACAGTAAACTCATTTTTGACAAAGGTCTCAGGAACATACACTGGGGAAAAGACAGCCTCTTCAATAAATGGTGCTGGGAAAACTGGATATCCATATGCAGAATAATGAAACTAGGACTCTGTCTCTCACCACATATAAAAATCAAATCAAACTGTATTAAAGACTTAAATATAAGACCTCAATCTATGAAACTGCTGGAAGAAAACATCAGGGAAACTCTCTAGGACATTGGTCTGGGCAAAAATTTCTTGAGAAATACTCTACAAGAACAGGCAAGCAAAGTAAATGTGGGCAAATGGGCTCACATCAAGTTAAAAAGCTTCTGCACAGCATCAGAAATAATCAGCAAAGTGAAGAGACAACCCGCAGAATGGGAGAAAACATTTGCAAATACCCATCTGACAAGTTATTAATAACCAAAACCTATAAGGAACTTAAACAACTCTATAGGAAAAATATAATACTCTGATTTAAAAAGAGACAAAATATTTAAATATACATTTCTCAAAAAGAAGACATGTAAATAGCAAACAGGCATATATAAATGTGCTCAACATCTTTGAGCATCCAAGAAATATAAACCAAAACTACAATAAAATATAATCTCGCTCCCAGTTAAAACAGCACATATCTAAAAGAAAGGCAATAACGAATGCTGATGAGGATCTGGGGAAGAGAGAACCCTCCTACATTCTTGGTTGGAATGTAAATTTGTACAACCACTATAGAAAACCATTGGGAGGTTCCTCAAAGAACTAAAAATAGAGCTACCATAGAATCCAGTGATCCCACTGCTGAGTGCATATGCAAAAGAAAGGAAATCAGTATACTGAAAATATATCTACACTCTCATGTTTGTTGCAGCACTGTTCACAATAGTTAAAAGTTTGGAAGCAAATTAATTGTCCATCAACAGATAAATGGATAAAGAAAATATGGTACTTATATATAGTGGAGTACTATTCAGCCATAAAAAAAGAATGAGATCCCATCATTTGCAACAACATGGATAGAACTGGAGGTCATTTCGTTAAATGAAATAAGTCAAGCACAGAAAGACAAACATCACATGTTCTCACTTATTTGTAGGATCTAAAAATCCAAACAATTGAACTCATAGAGATAGAGAGTAGAAGGATGGTTACCAAAAACTGGAAAGAGTAGTGGAGGGAAGGGAGTGGGGATGATTAATGAGTTCAAAAAATAGAAAGAATGAGTAAGAGCTAGTATGTGATAGCACAGAGCAGGACTATAGTTAATAATGATGTAAGTGTACATTTAAAAATAAGTGTACATCTTAAAAACTAAGAGAGTATAATTGAATTGTTTGTAATACAAAGGATAAATGTTTAAGGGGGATAAATACTCCATGTTACACGATGTTATTACTATGCATTGCATGCCAGTATCAAAATATCTCATGTACCTTGTGTATATATACACCTACTGTGTACCTACAAGAAGTTAAAATAATAAAATTTAAAAAAGAAAACAAAACTAGACAAAGACAAAGCAATACAAAATAACTACAAGTCAATGTTTTTCAAAGCATACATGCAAAAGCCTTTAGAAAAATATGTACAAATTGAATACAACAATATTAAGAGAGAAAAGTAATCATCGCCAAGTGGAATTTATTCTAGAAATGTCGTGTTTGCTTTAGTATCTGAAAATCTATCAACATAATTCATCATATTAATGAAATAAAAAAGAAAATAATGATTACCTTAAAAGATGTAATAAAATGAAGAATTCAATACATTTTATTAAACCATTGTAGGAAAAAAATGGAATTTTTCACAAAATTACGAGCATCTATAAAAAACTTACAGTTCACTTCAGTTGCAAAAGACTAAATCTTTCTATCTAAGGAAGAACACAAGAATATCTACTCCTAACATTTTAACATTCTTCTGGTGGTCTTATGCAGTGTAAACAGAGGAAATAAAAGGTACACTGATTAGAAAAATTTCACGTAGGACACATCAAAGCTGATTACAATATATGTAAAGTGGAAAATAACTTAAAATATTTAAAACACTTTTGAAAAAGATAAACATATTTGGAGGAAATTTCACTATGTAATTTTATGATTTACTATAAATCATTAATCAAGACTAGACAGAAATATAGATTAATTAAACAGAACAGTGAGCCCAATTAAACATGACTTACATGGTCCATTGATTTTAGATGAAAGTACTATATTAAATTAATAGAGAAAGGGTGGTCTTCTTGACACATGGTGTTAGATAATTTTATATTCATATGCAAACTAATGAATTTCAATCCTTACTTCACATGATACAAGAATATTAGGTCACAGTCCCAAAGATAAGGCTTAAAATAAACTTCCTGGAGAAAACACAGGAAGAATATTCATACTATTGAGTCAGGCAAAGATAGAAGACACCCATAACTGCAAGAGAAGAAAGGAAAAGAAATACAGAATGGGTAGGGCAAATTGAAATGAATCTCAATACATAAGTAATTATATGCCAGAGTGTGTTAGTGAGATGAAAATTTTAAGTACTAGAAAGGTAAAAAAGTTGTGAATATTTAGACTATATGATTGTATAGATAAGAAATTAAAGGGATGTTTGAATACATACTTGTAATTAATAACAATTTTACAAGTCTGTTGGATACAAAAGCAATGTATAAAAATCAACTATATTTCTGTAAGAGCAACAAGCAGAAAATGAAATGCAAAGATGTTATCCAACAGCATAAAATATGACAAATCTGTAATTCTAACTAAAAATCTTCAAGGTGTTATAGGAAAACTGAATATGTTGCTACAACATTGTAGAGAGTAATTATGTGATAATCTAATGAAACAGAGAGATATACTATACATATTTGAATAACCAATGCTATAAAGAAGTCATTTATTCTCAACTTGATAAGCAACCCTATCTATATTGTGTATGAATGGGCATTTGAGTTTGTGTGTATGTCTATAGAACTACATACGCTAGTATCAAAATTTACGTAAAAATTCCAAGAATAAGGAAAACATCCTAAAGAAAAACAACCAAAAGGAAGAACTTCCTCTTCTAGATTTCAAGACTTACTTTAAGGCTGCAATAATTTAGACAGTGTAGCTTGAGAATGTTCAAGAATAGACTAGTAGTGGAACACAATACAATATTGACTTCATAAGCAGACCTACAAATTTTTAGACACTTGATATATGATAAAGAGGGAAAGGGTAGGCTTTTCAACACATAATCTGGGGGAAATTAGGATACTCATGTTTTAGAAGTGAAATGAAACATCTACCTCATGTCATACACAAAAGTGAATTTCAAATGGATTGAAGATTTGAATAACTTCTATTAGTGATGGAAAATGTTTTCATGAATTCAGGGTAAGGAAGTATTTCTTCAAAAGGTGACAAAACAGAACCAACAGTAAAGAAAATGATCAGCAAAGTTAGCTCTATTCAAACTTACTTTTGTAAAATGCTGCAGTGTGGGAGACGATATTTGAAACATGTACAGCTAATAAAAGATTCACATCAATAATATGTAAAGAATTTCTACAAATTATAAGAAAAATGTGAGACAACCTAATAAAGAAATAAACAAGAGACTTTAACAGGCACTTCACAAATGATAATTTCCAAATAGACTATAAGAAAAAGAATCCAACACAATAACTAATCAGGAAAGTGGAAATTAGAATCACAATAAAGTACTAGTAGGCACCCTCAATCAATGACCAATATTAACAAGATTGACAATACCAACACTGGGGGACAATGTAGAACTATGGCAACTCTCATACACTGTTGGTGGGAATGTAAAGTTTTGGACTAGCTTTGGAAAATGGTTTAGTATCATATACTAGAAGTGCAGATTATTCATATTTATAATACAGCAGTTTTCTTATATATAATAATTTAATTAGTGCAATAGAAACATGTACACTTGGGTAACCAGAGACACATGCAAGAATGTTCATAGCAGAATTTTTTTGTCAGCTGCAAACTGAAAACAATTCAAATGTTAATTATAAATGAAATGGTTACATAAATTCCATTATATTTATGGAATGGAATTCTGTACAGCAATGGAAATGAATGAACCACTACACACAGCATCATTGATTTGGCTCACAAACATAAAATTGAACAAAATATGCCAGATACACACAAAAATACGTGCTTTGTTCCATGTATAAAACTCAAAAGATAGATAAAATGGAACAGTTGGGCTTGGAGTGTATAGAAATATATACCTAGTGGTTAAAGACAAGACTAAAAGACAAAAGTGATTATTGTTAGAATCAGGATTGTGATTAACTTTGGAGGAAAGGGGATAGTGTTTGGGAGGGCATATAAGGTGGACTCTCTTAAGTATACCTGATGTTCTATTTCTTGGCTAGGGTAGCAAACGCACAACTTAGATAATTCCTTGGGCTGTGTAGGTTTATTTTGTGCTCTCATTGTATGTGTTATATTTCACAATAAAATAAGTTAATACATGTACTATGTAATACATTATATATATGCATGAATTATCTATATAATTAAATATACATATATATATTTAGACAGGGATATATATATATATGTATATATGTGTGTATATATATATATATATATATATATATATTCCAACAATTTGGAAGTGCATATTTTATTAGAGTTGGAAAATAGAAGTGGTTATCTCTTACAGGCATGTGATAGTGTGCCAAAAAAGTATTTGAAAATGCATGATAAATGTGAAACACCACTTGTACTTGAAGTTTGGAAAAGGAAAGGGAGAAATTTCGTCACTAAAGATAAACCCTGGTTTTATATTAAAGTGGTCACAGATATAGTACAGAATGCAAGATTTCAAGGCTTTTAAAGCTATCCTTGGGCCTTAAATATTTTCCCTTTTAAGAAATTTATCACTTTCCATGACTCACTTCAAGTTATATTTCTTCAATGCCCACCCAAATTACCCCAGCCATCTCTCCTCACTGGGCATGTACAGACACACACACACACACACACACAATGGCACACAAACACACACACACACACACCCCAAGTTCTCATTTGTCCCGAACTTTCTGACAAAGTCCTGCACTGAAAGTCCTGCATTCCTAAAAAAACATTTTCGATCTCAGGAAACTGATAAGGTTGGTCAGAGACACTGAATAAGCAAATTTCTGAAAGCTTTTTTTTTTTACGCCTCTGTTTTAAGCTTTGAACATTAACGATTATAAAATAAAAAAGAACATTATAATTCTGGAATCTGGAATTGTACTTAAATCAAGAAACATTTTTATCCCACATTATACTATTTGATAAGTTTAACTTGCATATTTTCTGCTATTTTGCCCAAAGGAAGTTTTTGCTCATGCTCAGTGCCATTGATAAGCCTTGCCCACCAGGTTTAATTTACCTAATCTGAGGTGAGACAATGCTGAGCTAATTTTAGCCAGAGGCAGGCCTAAAGCAAGGTTAGGAAATGACGGAGGTCTGAAAGATACATCACATGAAAGAACATTGAAGAGCTTAACATCTGAGCAAGGACAGAATAAGTTATTGGAAGAATGATTTACAGCCAAAAATAAGGACTAGAATATATGGGAGCCAATGGTTATGACATTAAATCTTTAAATATATAGTATTTTTAGATGAGATTAGATTAGAAAATTTAGTGCATTACATTTTGAATCACATACTCATTTGAGGAGATTTCATTCTCCTTTATTTCTGGATGGTTTAAAATTCATTTTTATCATACACATATCTCTATCTTATGTTCCTGTACATTTTGGCATATGCTTAGTATGGCCTCTAAGAAAATCATTTTGATTTGAAAATCTTAACTCTATTTCCTACTTTTCTAATTTGAAGCCATAATTTAATGCCACTTTTTTATTATACTGCAGCATAAAAAAAAATAATTCTACAAAGACTGGAATGACTATGAAATTTGTAGGCAGAAAATGGGTTTCATTTTATATTAAGTTGCTACACAAGGAATCTGGTTTTCCTGTTACGTATTGATGAATTCTCGCGGACTAAATGCCCTTGCAATTTTCTTACAAGCGCAGAGGTCGATTTGCCTTTTGGTGAAACAAAACCCAGCAAATGGAATTCTGTTTAATTGAGTGATACACCCCACTGGATCTGCCATTAGAAATGGTGAAAAACTTCACTTTAGAAAGCCAGTACTGTGGAGGAAGGGTGTACAGAGCTTCTTGTTTACTCTGAGTATGCTTAAAATCTTCAAAGAACAATTTGGTCCTTTTACCTTTCTAAGAAATGTGTAGTTTTCAAATTCCTGTAACTAAGAATGCTGATCTAGATGGTAAGGCATTTCTGAGCCTTCCTGTATCTTTTCGTGACTGACTTTGGGAGCTGCCAAGGCAGACAATCCACTCTGTTTTCAACCCAAAAAGGGCAGAAAGGTGGAAACATGTTTTATAACGCTCTCAGCTCTTTTTAACTCGGAGCATGCTGACTTGCTGGCCTTGTGCCCATGCAAAGAGACAAATGAGATGAAGCCTGCTTTTATTCCTGTTCTCAATGCTCCCCCATCTAAGAATGCAAAAAAGTAAACTATCTTGTTGGAAAAAGGCCCTACTTCCTTCACCAGGTCAAAAGTTTAAAGGAAAGTAATTCAATGCAGTCCCTAAAGTGAGGGTTTGCCTAAGCATCATTTGGCAGTTATTTTTGTATTTATAATGAGAAAATAAAGAATTTGTGGAGGAGTTTGAAAAGTAGACATAAAGAAAGAGACTTTTGAAAGTGAGGTCTTGTTGTTTGCTTTCCTATATCAAACATTATATTATATAAAACAGAGTAAAAAGTTCACCTTATTTTTGTTTGAAATATTTAACATGGAACTCCTTGATATTTACTAGTCTCCAAAAAAAGATTTATGTCTCAATTAAAACAATTATAGGAAGTTAAACACATGGCAATGGGAGTGCTGTGAAGTATAGAATATCGAACTATATGTTCCAAACCTAGAATATATGAAAATATTTGTGAGAAGTTATTATCCTTCAGGATCTCAAGAGTAATGATTTTAGGTTTCAATGAAGTCATCTCAGGAAAAAGGTATAATCAGGTAGGAATGATTAATTTATCAGTGCCTCTTCAATAGAACCGACTTACCTCTGAAGGTATTAATTCCCGGGAATTAATACCTTCCCAGGATTAATTGAATCTTACACATTGAAATTCAATGTACAAGTTAGACAAATACATTGTCTTTCATTGGCTTATTTCCATTTGAAAGACTTCTGAGGAGACTGGTTCTTTGATTCTGTTAGAAGGAATTTAAAAATTTTTATTAGGGCACATACTTTATACGATGATAGGCACAACAATATGGATCCCCAAAAGTGAAAAACAGCTCCAATATTATTCACCCCAAGTGACTGTCTCTTTGCATATTCTGAAGTAGAAAGACCTCTCACTCATTCAGCCTCTGCTGTGCCTGTGACTCCCAAATATGTACCTCCTGTCTCTTCTGGATTTTTTTTCATCTGAATGTCAAGTATAATATAGCTAAACCTATCTTCCTTTTCCCCCAGCCTTCCTTTCTCTAAAACCACATTCCTCAAATAATGTAAGAATAGAGTGTCAGTTAACTTTTTCATCTGATGTGATGACCAACTGTTCTGTCAAGAGTTAGAAGAAGTAAAGAATATTCCAAGATACTCAGTAGCTGTAGAGTAATGATTTTAGGTTTCAAAGAGGTTATGACAGGAAAAAGGTATAGTCAGGTAGGAATGTTTAATTTATCAGTGCCTCTTCCGTAGAACCGACTTACCACTGATGGCCTTGCCAGGATAATTAGGAAAAGGCAGTGTTGATCTTCATACTTAAGTATGTTTGGAATTCTATAATGATTTTATTTCACCAAGGGAAACAGATGTCACATTTTCAGAAACTGTGATCATGAAAACACATTTTTAAGAAGGTAATTCGTGAAAAGTTCATTGCATACTTTTAAAATACCACCTTTCAATGATTACAGTTTACCAGTTTGATATTTATAAATACAGCATGTGTGTTAAAAATATTTATGTAATACTGCTAGTCAGTAAATTCAGCATAATGAAATTTTGAATGTGTCAAAACTAAAGAAAATGAAAAAAATAAATTATTTAAAAAACTCACTTTCTTGCTTTTTTGTTGGGACAAAATTAAATTTAATTATGAAGATAAAGTTATTTTTCTCTCTATATATTAGGTAGAATAGAGAAGTGAGCTTTGTCATTTTTGTTTCACATTTTTACTTGCTAAAATACTTATTCTAGATATGTAGAGATTATATAACATAATTCATTGGTCACTGGTTTTCCTATAATAGTTATTGGCCACTGAACTTATGATATAATTATTGACCCTATAGCCCAAAGCAAAATTTAGAATGGCACCAAAATTCCACAGTTGATAGCAAGGATTATTTTGCCAAGTATAATCATGTAATATCAGTAATAACAAGTTATTACTAACTGAGAATTTTTTGTCTTGGAGTCACAAGAAATATAATGGCAATATAAAAATTTAATAATTTTTTTAGTTCAAACACAACTAAGTATGTTCTGTATAAAAGGAATGGTCATTGTTAACAATTTTTATAACTTCTCCATTTTATATTTTCAAATGTAAATATTTATCCTGAGTAGTGCTTTCTTAAGTTTTCTGTCCTATAGTTATTTATTTTAATATAAAGAAATAATCTGCTTTGATATAATTATTGCATTTTATTGACAACATCAATAAAGGTCTAGGTGAATTGAGACATTATGACATAATAGTTAAGAACATTAATTTGGAAATAGGCGAATGGAGTTTCAGTCCTAGCTGCATCACTTCTATGGGAATATATTGGGATGAGTTACCTGATCTCTGAAACCCACTTTTCTATCTGCAAATTTGGCTAATAATAATAATTGTTGGTTGGTAATACTTCACAGAGATGTATATACTGCTGAGAATCATATGTGATGTATCAGACATAAATGTTTAAATAATAAAATTTAAAACAATTTGGACTTATCAGAAATAAAATCAAAGAACACAGAAAATTAACATTCACAGTGATTTATCACAATTTTTACAACAATATGTATGGCTCGGTTTTACTTTTAATGATGTACAGTTATAATTGCATTGCCAGTTATTTGATGTCCTTTACAATTTTTGTTTTCATCATGGCCTTTTCAAAGCAGTCTTTTGTTTTATATATTTGTAATGGAATAAAAATATCAAATAAACCTGAAACTTACTTTGAAATTTGATAAATTTAATGATGAAAAATAAGAAACTGTGTTTCCATTCCCCAGATTTGGTAGTCAACTACCAAAGATCAGAGCTGTCATCTTGGCTGTCAGACTATCAAGAAACTGAAGCAAAATTTTTAAATACCATCCAGTTTCAGCCAAGAGTTTTTGTTTAAGAAATGTGATGATAAATACTTTTTCACGGAATTTTAAGACAGTGACATTATTCCATGCATATATCTAATTACAACAATATGTTCAGAGCTTGTAAGTTAAAAAGTAAAGAAGTATCAAAGATTATATATTATTCTGGCAGATGTTTGTATTTGCCAGCTAAAATGAAAGCTTCTAAATTTCTTTTGTTAATGGTAAAAATTAATTGAGTAATACCTACATGAGAGATGTTATTTGGAAATTAGTTTTTGAACTCCACAGTTTAAATTTTATAAGTAAAATGATAGTGTTTTCATATTCCAGCCCTCTTTCTCTTTCTCTCTCTTTCTGACACACACACATGCACTCAAACACAGTTGTTTGTGTAAGTAATTTGGTCATAAAAATATTCTGCTAATAACAAATTTTGAGGATGTCTTAAATATTATTGCACACTTAATTGAATTATTTATTAATTCTTGGGTTACTTGCAAATATTGTAAACTATCGTGGAGTTTCATCTGCTCTACTGTAAAGGCAGGTCAGCACTAAATTAAATGGTTCTACAATCTAATAATACTTTAGCCCAGTTTTTAGGATAATTGAACCAAAGCTTAATTATAAACAAGTTCAATGTTTCTTCACTAGTGGTGGCATACTTATTTTACTAACCTCTTTAATGCCACAATCAATAGTTTTGAAACTTTCACATTTACCCAGCTTCAATATAATACAGGGCCTCTGCCTCCTTACTCTGTTCATTGCACTAGGTGCTTCTGAAATGAACACATTAGATAACAACAGACAAGGATCAGAGATTTAAACTTTTGCAGAAACTGGAAGCTTAGGCTATGCTCCTAATCCACTAGCTCGGTTATTCATCTAGAATTTTTAATTGAAGACACCCAAAAATAATTTCATAATTTAATATTTTTTCTAGACCTTTCTTCCACATATTAAAACAATATAGTCACGTGTAAATAGTCATTTACTATTGGGCAGATTTAGAAAGAATAGTATAGGTAATATTCAAATATACCTCTTTGTTAATATTCAAATATCCTATAGTTAATATTCAAATGTACCTCTGGGAATACTAGAAAATTTGTTTGTGATCGTCATACATATTTTTTAAATCATACAAAATTGCCTTCACTTAAAAAGACTCATTTAAAAGAAAACTTATAGAAAAAATTTTTAAAAAATAATCTTGATTTCTTTTGAATCTCTATAATTTGGAATTAAAATATTTGAAAGTGACATGGCTTAGAGGTAATCTTTATTGTAGAACAGATAGTAGATAAACACAAAATTCTTCTTGGTTATGTCTTATTTCAAGTGAAATAAGTATGGAGTTACTGAAGGGAAATAAACACTAATAATGCCATAGCATGTCAGTTTCTGTGTATTATGTGAGTTACTAGTGATAGTGGCAGGAGACAGACAGATTCCTAGGCAGACAGTGACAGGTCCCTGGTGAAACCTGACCTTCAAGCCAAAGGACAACCTGAAGCCTGAAAACTGAGCTGCTGGATCAAAGTCCTTGATCTGGAGTGAGAACATCCATGATGCCTTTTAGCCAATCAAATGCTGCTCTTTCCCAGCTCACCCACTGACCAATCAGCACACATTCCCCCATTCTGAGTCCATTGAACTCCTGGACTCAGCCACATGGGGGCCTACTGGCTTTTGGGTAGGGGTTACCCACTTTGGGTCCTCTCTGTGCTGAGAACTGTCCTGCATTCAGTACAACTCTTCTCCGCCTTCCTCATTCTCAGGTTGTCCAGGTAACTTCATACTTCTTGGACCCAGGACAAGAACCTGGGATTCGCAGAACAATGGGAGTAAAAAGGGCTTTAACACATTCCTGGCTGGCTTGCCAAACTGTGGGTGGTGATGTGCTCTCATTCGCTGGACTGTGGGAGGAAAGAATGGCAACCCTTCAGGTGGCCCAGCACTCAGGATTCCCTGAGCCAGAGCTGTTAACACTGTAACCCTCCTTCCCCGCACATGTGATGGGAAGCAGTGGGGGTACCTGCGCCAACCCAGGAGCCACAGGCCAGAGCGGGGCAGCGGGATCAAACAAGCTAGGATCTGCCTCCGTTCGCGGAAGTGTAAGGCGGGAATGTATGAGTTGTAATGCTTCCTGAGCAAAAGGCTGTAACACGCCTTGGGGCTCGACGGTTACTGGTGTCTCTGAGTTTTCGGGCGCCACCATGTTCCCCTCATCTAGATGCTGGTGCCCAAGGCAGAAGCTGCTTTTGATAAACCTGGTCCAGCCTCAGCTGCGCACAGAGCCAGTGCTTGTGCTGGCGCCTGGAGCTGCCTGCCCCACCACAGCAGCTGGGGTGCCTGGCTGTGCCTGTAGTTGGACCCTGCAACCCTTGCTGCTCTGCTCCTGGCTCGCCCTCGGCGCCCTCAGAGGGCACAAAATCTGGGCTGGTAGTGCAAGCCGAGTGCAGCCCGTTGGGCTGAATGGGCAGAGCAAGCCCAGCGAGTGCGAGGGAAGCTTGAGTAGAGGCCCTGCCAGCCACAAAGGTTTCCAACTGGTGAAGTGGCACCTAAAGGATCCTGTGTCACTAGTGTGTGTATGCTCTGTGTGTGTGTGTGTTGGGAAGAGAAAGAGAATGAGAGAATGAGAAAGTACAAGGTTAACAACATTTTTGTAACTTTTTTTTCATTATTAATAGATTATTTTAAACTGAAGACTCATAAAAATTTATTTTAAACTATGGGTTATAACCTAATACTAATTTATTTTTTTTCCTAAGTTGTTCAAGCTTTGAAAATAGGGAACTCTTTCAGTTGATTTTTGTGCCTTTGACATGTTTTAGTTTTTCTCTTTTCCCTCCCTCCTCCCTCCCTTCCTTCCTTAGGTTACTTAGGGCAATACCTCTTCCCCATCCTCTTTTGTGAAGTTGTTTTATACATATGTAGTACAATTTGATCTTTCCTTCCTTTCTTCTTTCCTTCCTTCTTTCCTCCCTTCCTTCCTTTTCTTCCTTCTCTCTCCTTCCTTCCTTCCTTCCTTCCTCCCTCCCTTCCTTCCTTCCTTTTCTTCCTTCTCTCTCCTTCCTTCCTTCCTTCCTTCCTTCCTTCCTTCCTTCCTTCCTTCCTTCCTTCCTTCCTTCCTTCCTTCCTTTGCATTTTCTTATTTTCCAGCACAACAATATGCTGGAGGCTAATCTTGTCTATTTCCTGCTCTAATTCTAGAATTAACCATTTCTCCAAGGAAAACTGATTTCTTTCATTGGGCAATAGCATTAGAAACAAAGATCTGAGCACTTGGTGTGCTCATTGCTATGGGCTGTCATTACTTTTAGGCCCCCTTAGCTGAAAAAACAAGGAAATGTGTGTGTGTGTATTAACCTGTAGATATAGCCATATGTCTATACTATTTCTAGATAGAATTAACCATCTATATCTATTTTAAGCTAAACCTGAATTTATACTGATGTTTCCCAATTTCGATTTTTTTTTGTTTGTTTTTGAAATGGAGTCTTGTAATGTTGCCAAGGCTGGAGGGCAGTGGTGCTATATCAGTTCACTGCAGACTCTGCCTCCCAGATTCAAGCGATTCTCCTGCCTCAACCTCCCAAGTAGCTGGAATTACAGGCTTCTGCCACCAGACTCGGCTAATATTTGTATTTTTAGTAGAGACAAGGTTTCACGATGTTAGCCAGTCTGGTCTCGAACTTCTGACCTCAGGTGATCTACTCACGTTGGCCTCTCAAAGTGCTGGGATTACAGGCGTGAGCCACTGTGCCCAGCCCCACTTTCTTCATTACCACATGGACCATTCTAGCTTTTTTTCTTGTTTATCTGTAACCTCCTATTCCAACAGTAAAAAAAACTTCCTACCTTTGGACATTTATTTACATAATTATTCAATTCCAGTATGCATATATACTTGTTTCAAATTGTTAAACTGCACTCCTCAGGGACACAACTTTATCTAATAGAATACAGTACTTACATACAGCTCCTTTCGCATTTAGTCTTACAGTCTACTCATTTCCAAAGTTACTTAGGGCAATACCTCTTCCCCATCCTCTTTTGTGAAATTGTTTTATACATATGTAGTACAATTTGATTCTTCTGTCACATTGTGTATTTCATCCTCTGAAGTCTCTCAATTTTCCAAGTAATTTTTTATAATTTGCATACATTAAATTTCACTCTGTGTTTTACAATTCTATGAGTTTTGATAAAAACATACTGTCATACATCTGGTATAGGAGGCAGGACTTGACTCCGAGGTGATGCTTGGACACCAGACCAAATTGAGGACTAGCTAAAACAGGGCTAGGGCAGAAGCAGCTTTCCATAAGACATGCCCGCCTTGCTCTGCAGGAGAAGTCGCGGAGCTGTGACTCCATGGGATCTGTAACACTGCCTCTTCCATGAAGCTTTTTTCTTCCATCTCCAACTTGCCCTTGCATTCTTTTCTGGGCAAAGCCAAGAACCTTCTTGGGCTAAGCTCCTCTTTAGGACTTTCCTGCCTTGCTTTACATCTATAATTATATTACAAATTATCTATACTATCCTAAAGAATAATATCCTATTGAATATGCCCCATCCCCAGGTCCCAAAAAGTCACTGATTTGTTTACCATCTCTATAGTTTTGCATATTCCAGAATGTCATAGAAGTGGAATTATAGTAGAGCCTTTCCGTCTGGCTTCTTTATCTCTGTTGGGTATAGTGTGTTTTGGTTTTTCTCTTTATTATTTTTGTTTGTACATTTGTTTTGCAATTCTTTTAAAAATATATCCATTAAGGTGGGGGTAGATAGCTCATTACTTTTTATCACTGTATAGTATCCCACTGTATAAATGTACCAGTTTGTTTATCCATTAGCTTGAACATCTTAATCGCTTCTAATTTTGAGGAATTATGAATAAAATTGCTATAAACATTTATATACAGGTTTTCGTGTGTCAAAGAGAGTAGATCTTAAGTGGATGTAAGTTTTTGAATCTTCTATATATTTTCATCTGAATAAGAATATAATTAATTAATTGTTATAAGAAAGTGAGATAAATATGCACTGTTGAAATGCCAATATTAGTAATATGTTATTATGCCATAAGTAGCTCACTTATGATTTCCAAAGTTGTCCCGTGTCTCTGTAGTATCTAATTTAAAATTTGCTAAGTTATATATGCTATCATGTTGCTTAAGGAAATAAATTTGCTTTGATCTTTAATAGAAAAATATGTACATTTGTATAATTTGGTGTTTGACAATTATGTCAGGAACATGATTTGTTGTTAAGAAATACTCTGGGGAGGATAATTGTACATTTTAATCAGAAGAAAGCTTTAATTTAATTTTCCTTTACCAAAGAGATGTTGAATATAGAATAATTAATTTAGAGTAGTTTTTACTGACAAGCCTCAGCTGTACCCAAACAGATAAGCTTCAATCACTTTTATCATTTAAACATGTCACCAAAAAAATGTGGTTTTCAATGTGGTATATAATATTACAAATGCTAAAATAAATAAAATATGATTCCCGCCTTACATAGTTAGGTGATGTCAAAGGCATGTCACCAGCTATTTGACAAGGTGACAAAGCATGTAATAAAAGTAGGTAATAGGACCATATAAGAAGACATTTACACTGGAAGAAACATTTAAATTGTGTTAATGTTATGTAGAAGTACTTTAGGTAGAGAAATAAAAATAGGTGTGAGTAGTGAGTGTCCAAGGCATTCCAGACAGAAGAAAACATATTTTGAGATGAATAATTTATTTGGAGATTAACCATTTATTCAATATAATTATAACTTAGTGTGGTGAGATTACAGGAAAATAGAATAAAAGGAGACAATGTAGGGCCTTATAGATTTTGTCAAGGAATATATTTTTACTTTATCTTAACAGCTATTGTAAAAAGTTTACATGATACTTGTTTTTAAAACATGAAATGCTTAACCAATTAATTAGAATTCTGTGATATACTGTAAATAATTGATTTGACCATAATGGATCATGTTCTCTTTTGGAAATCATGTGTTTGAGTCTTTGTCTTTATTTTTGTTTCACTTTTTTTTGGTAATGCTTTGTTTTGTCTGGCCTTTCTTTCTCTCATCTTATGTAATTCAATACCTCTCTTTTGTCTGTGCAAGCCATGTCCAAGTTAAGGTTTATACTGAAAGAACACTTTTTCTTGCTAGACGGACATTACATGAGTCCCTCTTTCAGGTACCAACATCTTTGTAAAGGATGTACTTTGTGTCTAGAGTTCAAAATCTATATCAATTCGTGGATCTCATGCATGGAACTAACACATTCTTGCACTACCTGACAAGTCATCTGATTCTTCTCAGCTATTTTTGGATCAACTATCCTTGGTCATAGTATCTATCTTTGTTACTGTAGATTTAGATCTGTGAAACCACAATGACTTTCTTATTTTATATGGAAGAGAGAGTGGGAGGTGAAAAAGAACCAGCCACGAAATAAATGATTCACTAGTATTTGTTGTCTCAGCAGACTGAAGTTCCCTTAGTTTATTCATACTCTTGGGTTGGCGTTTCCCAGGGGAAGGAGTGGCTGCTTCCTCACTGAGGGGAACATTCCCTGGGCTTGGCCTGAGGTCAGTAGTGGTAACAGGACCTGTTCCAGGAACTCACTGTTTGTTTTGTTAGTTTAAAAGTGCATAGCAAATGGAGAACATCAGTTGTAAACTATCCACTTTTTCAAAAAAGTGCTAATGATAAAAGAGGAGGAAAGCAGAGGTGAACAGAATAGTAACTTGACAATTAAGTCAATGTGGTTTTGATAAGGATTACTGTGTTATAAACACATTTATATCTGATGAAACATGCGTTGGCAAGAAGATTGCATTGTTTTGTGGGGAGATACATGTTTTTTCATCTTTAAATTATGAGTATTAAATATGACTTCTGAAACTGCTGAGCTCTACATTTTGGACAATCTTAGTTCCACAAAAGGACTTTTTTTTTTCCAAGGGTGGGGGGAAACATGCCTCCAAAACCCAACCTCCCAAAATGTGTCAGTAGCAACTGAGAACATAAATAATCTAACTTCAAAAACGAATTCCTTCTCCCTTAGAACATTATTATCAATAATTGAAACTATGCAGCTCGCCTATGGGTATTATTACAACTTATGTAGAAGGTATGTGTGAAATATAGATGTTTACATTCTACAAGTAAGAAGCAATGATTAAACCGATGGCGTGATAGGACCAACAGGCAATGCTGTTGTGACCACTTCTGAGAGGCAGTGAAAAATAAATGGTACAAATAAAAAAAAGAAGTTTGTTTGTTTGTTTGTTTGTTTTCTGACACAGGAATTGATTACAAAAATTATATTCTGGAAAGACCGATAATTTTAACAACTGACTCCTAGAAGACAAAGCATTTAAGAATCCAATAAGTGGATAGAATTACAGGGATAATATTTTCTTTAGAACCAATTGAGGTTCAACAAAGTACCTGGCACAAGGATACCTTTAACAAGGGGTGTAGCTTTGTTGTTGAGCAGAAATGTTTGTATGTAGCTAGTTTATGGAAATATTCTGCTGGTATTTGAGTTTCTTTCTACTTGTCAGAAATGTTCAAAGATACACATTGAGTATAGTATCTTGTTTCTTTCCTGCTGGGTTTATTTGGTACTACGAACTACTTTCAACACTCCAATGTGGGTGGTGGTTTGGAATGACCTCCTTCACAGTCTTTCGGAAATAGAAAGAAAAGGTATTCTAAGCTGTAGTATCAAAGAGCATATGCTTTATAATAATACTTTAGAGAAAAGAGAACAAGATATACATATACATTTGTTTCTTGAGTACGAAACAAAAATAGTATTTTCTGGGTAAAATCCATCACAAAGATAATCTCATCCAACCACTAACCCGATGCTTGAATTTCCTAAAGTATTCTGGGCTATTACTACACCTGTGGTCTAAATTAACCTTTATGTCTTAAGCCTAGAGCTACTTGTTAAAAGATAAAACATATGGCTTTTTAAAAGAAATGTGTTTTCTTTACATTTCAAAAACATTTTATTATAATAAGAAGTTTAGAAAAAGAAAAGGAAGTATAGACAAATCACCCATAATTCCACTACCCTAACCATACCATTTTCATAGACATTTACCTTTTATATCTTAAGGATTTCAACAATTCATTTACCTTCTTCTTGACCTTATCTTTTAGGCTCTTGTATTGGCATAAAAACACATTGGTATCTTTAACACAACTCTACTCTTTAACCTTCAAAAATATTTCAGCATTCTTCATGTACAAAAATTAGCATTATAGGTATTTATTTATTTACTTACTGAGATGGAGTCTTGCTCTGGACCCAGGCTGGATTGCAGTGGCACGATCTCAGTTCACTGCGATCTCCGTCTCTGGGGTTCAAGCAATTCTCTTGCCTCAGCCTCCTGCGTAGCTGGGATTACAAGCATGTGCCACCACACGTCTAATCTTTTTATTTTTAGTAGAAACGAGGTTTTACTATGTTGGCCAGACTGGTCTCAAACTCCTGACCTCAGGTGATCTGCCTGTCTTGGCCTCCCAAACTGCTGGGATTACAGGTGTGAGCCACCACACCCAGCTTAGGTATTGTTTTAAATACAAATTTTTCACTGGAATTCTAATGGCTGAATTGGCTCTTCATTTTCTAAAGTAGATCTATAATTTTAATTTAAAAAGTACTGCACTTAACTAAATAAGTAAATTATTGTACTCGATGAACCCCTTTTTAAAACTAAGAATGAAAATAAAATTGAAATTCTCTGTATACAGAATAATTACTCTAAACTTAATGAATGTTCACTGTGGCGTAATTACACCTAATTTGTTCAAAGGGCAATGTTACTCTATGAAAGCTATAAACATCAAGATAATTTCCCCTTTTTAATTTATTGAAATTCTAAATATGTTTCCAAGAATTTTTTTAGCTGTTAAAAATTGTGTGAGGGAATTTACTGTCTGGGATTTCTAAGAAACTTTAAAATGCAAAACATTTTAAATTTCGTGTTTAGCAAGAGGAAAATACACAGAATGTGATATGGTGTGGCTGTGTCCCCACCCAAATCTCATCTTGCATCGTAGTTCCCACAATCCCTAAGTGTTGTGGGAAGGACCACTTTTAGATAATTGAACCATGGGGGTGGTTACCTGCATGCTGCTGTTTTCATGATAGCGAGTGAGTTCTCCTGAAATCTGATGGATTTACAAGGCGCTTTTCCCTCTTGCTAGGCACCTCTCTTTTTTGCCACCATGTGAAGAAGGATGAGTTTACTTCCCCTTCTGCCATGCTTGTAAGTTTCCTGAGGCCTCCCCAGCTATGCTGAATTGTGATTCAATTAAACCTCTTTCCTTTATAAATTACACAGTCTCAAGTATGTCTTTATTAGCAGCGTGAAAAAGAACTAGTACAGAATGAAAAGAGAATATCCCTTGATTTTTTAAATGTTTAGAACACTATATGAAATGTTCAGAAAGCATGGCTGTATTGTGTTCTCTACTCACATGATCTGAAATATAATGCATCATAATTCAATTTTGAAATTATGTTTAATGAGACCAATAGAAAACACCTCAAAACTAAATTATTTCATCTCTGGTGTTTTTCTTATTCTAAGATATTCATATAAAAAATTAGTGCTACTTTTATTTTAAATGACTTTATTTACTATTGTCTTATTCCTTCTCTTCTCCTCTTCTTCTTCTTCCTCTGCTTCATGAGGTGCTTTAGTTGCTCTCTTGCGATGCCTTGAAACTTTCTTTTAAACTTCAATTGCAACACATTTTGAATACTTAGTAGTTGTCTGTCTTACTATTTAAAGACAGTTTCTACATATTATTTCAATCGTTCCACATTTGAACACATTTCCTCCTTCAAATAATAGATATATCTGGTTATGTAGTGTTCCTTGGAAGCATAGATTCTGAACCAAATAGAAAGAACCTAAGCTAATTTGAAGCAATGGGATCTCTTTTCTTTATCTCTCTTTGAGATGGTTTATCATTTTTCATATTCTGTCATGTCAAAGTTTTTGTTGTATTACAAAAATTAGGAACCTCCTTTTTGCTTTGATATTCAGTATACCTTATTTCCAAAACCCTCTAACAAATTTTTATAAACTTAAAAGGAATTTTTGGAATCCTTTTTGTTTTCCCTTGTACTGTCATCACATCTGGTCTCTATATGGTCTATATGATATTTTAATAAGTACCCATGTAGCTTGTACATAATTAGCTTTGAAAAACATACTCATTAAGTTACATGTCTCTCCCTCCCCCTCTCACACACATAAACATGACCTCCCTATTAACATCCAGTTCTTTCAGTGGTGTAGGGGAATGGAATACTTGAGAAAAATTGATGCATTTATTTTCAAGGTAAGTGCTATTTGACTTTGTAGTAGGACATTAAAAGAACAGAGTATATCATTTGTACCATTCTATTTTGTATAACCTTTGCCTGAATTATTTTATAATGGAATCTAACAGCACATCAAAAAACATATCAACATTGATCAAGTAGACTTTATCCCTGGGATGCAAGGTTGGTTAAACATACACAGATTAATATGTGTAGTTCATCCCATAAACAGAACTGAAGACAAAAAACACCTGATTATCTCAATAGATGCAGAAAAGACTTTTGATAGACTTCAACACCACTTCATGTTAAATACTCTCACTAAACTAAGTATTGAGGGAACATACCTCAAAAGAATAAGAGCCATCTATAACAAACCCACAACCAACATCGTACAGAATGGGCAAAAGCTGGAAGCATTCCCCTTGAAGACTGGTGAAAGACAAGAATGCCCTCTCTCACCACTCCTATTCAACCTAGTATTGGAAGTCCTGGTCAGAACAATCAGGCAAGAGAAGGAAACAACAGGCATCCAAATAGGAAGAGAGAAAGTCAACTATTTGTGTTTGAAGATAACATGATCCTGTATGTAGAAAACCTCATAGTCTTTGCCCAAAAGTTCTTTAAGCTGATAAACAACTTTAGCAAAGTCTCAAGATACAAAATCAACTTACAAAAATCACTAGTATTCCTATAAACTAACAACAGTCAGGCAGAGAGCCAAATCAGGAACACAATCCCCAAGAAAAAAATACCCTGGAATACAGCTAACCAGGGAAGTGAAATATCTCTACAATGAGAAATACAAAACACTGCTCAAAAGAAATCAGAGATGACACAAACAAGTTGAAAAACATTCCACGCTCATGGACAGAAAGAATCTTATTAAAATGGCCATATTGTGCAAAGCAATTTACGGATTCAATTCTATGCCTACCAAACTACCAGTGATGTTCTTTATAGAACTAGAAAAAAAAAAACTATTTTAAAATTCATATGGGACCAAAAAAGAGCCTGAATAGCCAAAGTAATCCTAAACAAAAAGAACAAAGCTGGAAGCATTATGCTACTCAATTTCAAAGGATACTACACGGCTACAATAACCAAAGCCACGGCTACAATAACCAAAGCAGCATGGTATTGGTTTAAAAACAGACACATAGACCAATGGAACAGAATTGAGAGCCCAGAAATAAGGCTGCACACCTATAGCCATCTGATGTTTAGCAAAGCTGACAAAAACAAGCAATGAGGAAAGGACTCATTATTCAAGAAATGATGCTGGCATAACTGGCTAGCCGCATGCGGAAGATTGAAACAGGACCCCTTTCTTACACTGTATACAAAAAATCAACTCAAGATGGATTAAAGACTTAAATATAAAACCAAAAACTATAAAAACTCTGGAAGACAACCTAGGCAACACCATTCTGACATATGAATGGGCAAATTTTCATGATGAAGATGCCAAAAGTGATTGCAAGAAAAACAAATATTTACAAACTTAATTAAACTAAAGAGCTTCTGCACAGCATAAATCTATCAAGAGAGTAAATAGACAAGCTATAGAATGGGAGAAAAATTTTGCGAACTATGCATCTGACAAAGGTCTACTATCCAGCATCTGTAAAGATCTACTATCCATCATCTATAAAGATCTTCAACAAATTTACAAGAAAAGAAAAAAAAAAAAACTCCATTAAAAAGTGGGCAAAGGGCTGGGCTCGATGGCTCATGCCTGTAATCCAAGCACTTTGGGAGGCTGAGGCAGGTGGATCACCTGAGTCAGGAGTTCAAGACCAGCCTGGGCAACATGGTGAAACCCCATCTCAACTAAAAATAACAAAAATTAGCTAGGCACAGTGGTGCATACCTGTAATCCCAGCTACTCGGGAGACTGATGCAGGCAGAATTGCTTGAGCCCAGGAGGCGAAAGTTGCAGTGAGCCGATATTGCACCATTGCACTCCAGCTTGGGCGACAGAGTAAGACTCTGCCTCAAAACAAACCACAAAGGTGGGGAAAAGACAAGAACAGATACTTTTCAAAAGAAGACAAACATGCTGCCAACAGTCATATGAAAAATGCTCAACATTACTGATCATTAGAGAAATGCAAATCAAAACCACAATAACATATCATCTCACACCAGTCAGAATGGCTACTATAAAAAATCAAAGAATAACAGATGCTGGTGAGGTTGCAGAGAGAAGGTAACACTCACACACTGCAGGAGGTTGTGAACACTCATTTCAATCATTGTGGAAAGCAGTGTGGTGATTCCTCAAAGAACTAAAACTGGAATTACCATTCAACCAGCAAACCCCTTACTGTGTATATAGTCAAAGGAATATAAATCATTCTATCATAAAGACACATGCATGCATATGTTTACACAGCACTATTCACAATAGCGATGACATGGAATCAACCTAAATACCTATCAATGCTAGACTAGATAAAGAAAATGTGGTACATATACACCATAGAATACTATGCAGCCATAAAAGCGAATGAGATCATGTCTTTTAAGGGAACGTGGATGGAACTGTAGGCCATTATCTTTATCAAACTAAAGCAGGAACAGAAAATCAAATGCCTCATGTTCTCACTTATAGGTGGGGCTAAATGATGAGAATGCATGAATGCATAGAGGAGAACAGCACACACTGGCACCTACTGGAAGGTGGAAGGTGGAAAGAGGGAGAGGATCAGGAAAAATAACTAATTGTCACTAGGCTTAATATCTGAGTGACTAAACAATCTGCCTAAAAATCTCCAGGGACAGAAGCTTTCCTATATAACAAACCTGCACATGTACCCTTGAACTTAAAAAAAGAAGTCCCCATTCATGCATTCAATAAATAATAGAGCTGGGATTTGGAAGAAAACAACAACAACAACAATAACAACTGGTGACCAACTCGGAACTCTGATTCATTAAAAATCACTCTGTCACTTTAGACTCTTTTCCATATATGTGATGGCCTTCCTCCCTCCCTCGCTTCCTTCCCTCCTTTATTATATGTACCAGGCACAGTTTTATGCACTTTGGGGTACATCCCTACAGCCAGATCAATCCCTATCTCATATTGATCACACTATTTCCAGTCTCCAAATTTGTTTTGTGATCTGTAATTTCAATGAGGCCCATTGTTGCCTTTAAGTATGTTCTAAGATGTTAACAAGAACTGAAAATTTCTCCCTGTAAGCACATGACAGAACATGTGGACATTTAGGTTGCATGACTGTGGGTATTCTGCTTTTCTTTTACAGTGTCATGCAGACATGTGCTTATATGTTTATATGCCAAGCAGACATGTGGTTATATGTCTATATACCGAGACACAATTATATGTATTCATCTGCATCCAATCGGAAGAGAAACCATATGATTTACATTTAAACAGAAGTACTGATTAAGCTATGATAAAACAGTAACTACAGGATGGAAAAAAAACTGTATGCTATACCCTGGACTGTACGAGAATACCCAAGGAAGACAGACAGAGAAGGAGGCTCCTTCTCAAGGCTGGGTTCTAGACAAAGTTGGAAAAAGTGCAGTTTAACCCATTGAGTAGTAGAGTTTGTGGGTTTTTCCAGGCTGAAGCTTGTCTGTAGTACCTAGGCAAGCAGAACAAAACCTTTGGAAGACAGAGCAAGGCAATCAGCAACTGATGGTGAGGGAATCAAAGAAGATAGGCGTTCCCAGCCAAAGGTGATTGGCAGGGCCTGCAGAGACAGTGGAGGCCCAGTGATAAAACCTTAGCCCTGTGATGGCCAGCTACTAGGGGTCCTGTAAAATAATCAAAGTACTGGTATTGGCAGGACGGCTTTAGCCAGAGGTTTTTGTGTCTAGAGGGCCTTGGAAGGTCATTGCAGGTCTGCCCCTGTAAGGTTGCTGAGGGACTACTTGTTCTGGGGACTGACTGGGTCAGGGTTCAATAGGAAGTTCTCACCCCCACACCATTGATCCACTCTGCAGGAGCTGGACAGAGGGGGAGGGTCCCTTCTTCCTGCACTGAGGCCCTAGCTCCCTCTACTAAGAAAGCTTAATGTTATGATCAAAATTGAAAAGAGATGCTTAGAGGAATTCTGTCTATGATGACAAAGCATGTATTGAAGAGTGGATTTGTAACTGAGAGGAAATAAGTTGATAACAGGCACGGTAACATTCTACTGTACATTAAAAAAATTGTACTTTTAAAATTCAACATTACAGTAACTTTACAAAATACAGTCTCATAAAGCTTGCCCTAAGTCTATTGCCTATTCTGAATAGTTCTTTTACCTAAGCATGGTTTAGGTTTTGTAGGATCATGAAGTAGTCATGCGGGAAATATTGGTCCATAAGGTCATGTAGATCTTATAAAAGTTGACTCACTTAATGATGTAATATCAACAATGTTTGTTAATATCACTATTGATCTTATCTGAAAGTCTTTAAGTTTTGAGAAGCTGTCAACTCAGGGTGGTCAACACAAATTCTACAAACTGCTAATATTATCTCAAAACTTAGATTTTCATCATTAGCTTCAAATACTTGCTATCATGGTAGAATCACTTCATTCCTTTTTGTGACCATGTCTATTAAATTACTATTTTGTTTCTCAGTCCTTCTTTCAGGTAAAAATTGTGGTCTCTGAGAAAAAGCAACTAGTTTAACTTATGACTCAAAACAAATGTTATACTTAGGAGTGCAGCAGACAGGCTTTAAAATGTCTACTAACCATTTTGTCACACAGAATATTAAAACAATATATTACTCAAGGGTTTGGATTTAATATGAGTAATAATTTCCCCAACTCGTCAAGGCCCTTATTAGTGATATTAGCTTTTTGTTTTTCATGAGTGTGTGGCAATGAAAGACATAATGACTACCGGTACAGTTTATTGCCACTATCTTGTTCATGACAAACTGTCAACTCTTTTACCCATCATTGTTTTTGCACCATAAGTAAACATAATATTACTGCTGATAAAATTATGATATCGCCAACTTCCTAATGGAGTTGGAAGACCCCAAAAGCCACTGTGAAAACCTTTATTGAGACTATATACCTCCAATTCAAAACCACATACTACTTCCAAATAGATAATCTAAAAATGCTACTGGGTTTTTAGATCATAGTTCCGTCCTTCCCCAAATTTAAATTCCTTTCAAGTCTCTCCATAGACTTGCTTTTCTAAGATTTTGATAACACATTTACGTTTTTAATCAAATATTTTAAAGATAGTCTTATTTTCATAAAAATGTTGTTGGTAAGAAAAATATGCTTTTCATGCCTGTTTTACATGATCTCTTATTTAAAATAATGTTTTAAGACTGTTCTAATGTAGACGAAAAAAATAAGCAAACACAAACTTCAGTACTAGATATTCTGATGTAGTGATGAAAGAAATCAGATACATCAACATACTTTCTATATAAACATTTACTTCACATCTTTCATTAAGTTACTAAGAGTAGCTTTCAACCAGAACTCTATAAAAAATACATTCTCTCTCTCTCTCTCTTTTTTTTTTTTTTTGACAGAGTCTCACTCTATCACCCAGGCTAGAGAGTGCAGTGGTGCAATCTCAGCTCACTGCAAACTCCGCCTCCCAGCTTCAAGTGATTCTCCTGCCTCAGCCTCCTGAGTATCTGGGATTACAGGCGTGTGCCACCACACCCAGCTATTTTCTGTATTTTTAGTAGAGACAGGGTTTCACCATGTTGGCCAGGATGGTCTTGAACTCCTGACCTCAAGGGATCTACCCACTTCGGTCTCTCAAAGTGCTGGTAGTACAGGCGTGAGCCACCGCGCCCCGCCTGAATTCTTATTTTATACTTAAACTGCAATTATAAATGCTTAAATGTTATAATTAAAATATGTCCAATATTGAATATTTAACTTCTGTTAATATTTTTGCAGATTTAATTATTTGTAACAGTTTTATGAGTTATAAAATTTTTAATAGACTCCTTGAGATTTTCTGCTTGCTCTGAGATATGGGGTAATTCACTTGGCATAGATATATCTCTTATATTCATAAAAGAGAGAGTAACTCATAACTCTGCTTCAATGAGTTTCTGAACATGACTCTATTATTTAAAGGCAATGATGCATTTTATATGTAAGTCAAGCATAACAATTCCAAAATTGTTGATCAATCAGAAAATACTGCTGTAAACTCTATTATAGAGTTTTCTGTATACTTAAGTTCTGCAATAAAATCTTGCAAATATTAGCAATCTTGAATTTTTAAATAGAAGGATTAGTAGCTCTTCAGTATCACTCTACCTCTACTACATCATTGCTAATACATAATTATTTTCTTGCTAACTGTCCTTTGCTCTCCTCTGCTTATCTTCATCACAAATTTCTCGAATACTTTATATATTTGTTACAGTGAATTTATGATGCCAGCACTTTAGTTTTTAACATATGGACTCTGAAGAGTGGGTCTGAGCACGTATCATCATCTCCTTTCATTTCCTGCTGTCCTTTTCAGTGTGAGGTCTAAGGACAGAGCTCACAGCTGGCCTGCATCCACCTGCCTCCTCCATTTGTCTTTTGAGAGTTTGCAACTTGAGAGCTTTTGAACATTTGGTCTCAGTGTCTCTAAGTAACCAGAATTGTTGGAGATAAGAAGCAAGAAGCCTAAAACCTCAGCAATATTGAATCTGATCTATTTATATTCTACTTTTACCAAAAAGGATTTGAAGCCAGCCCTCAAAATGGCTTCTCTTTGAAGAACTAATTCCCAGAACTTCAGGAACAAATATCTCTGTGGTCGGAGAAGAGTTACTGAGAGCTCCTGTTCAGGCTACTCAGAGGGCACAATTTTGACAAGAGACACAATTTAGGGACAAATTTATAAAAGCTGAAATACATAGTTTGGCTTTGGAGACTTTTTGCAAAAGAGTGGCTGGACTATAAGTGTGCTCTGCAATACAAGGGAAGGAACATATTTTCCGTAATAATCTATTATCTGTGTTTTAGAGTGACCATTCCGGGAATGATAAGGAGGAAGTATTGAAGAGAAGGGAGACTAGGAACAGGGTAACAAGTTAATAAGCTTTTGCAAAAAACTGGAATTGAATGGGTTGGTGGAGAATTCCTTTAAAATTCAATTAAAATGGAATGAAAAGAAATAACTAAAACTGACTATTGTGTTACCAATCAAGTTAACAGTATGTGTTCTGACTTTCTGAAATTAGAATTGTAGTAGGTTTCTTATGTATTAATATTGGAGAAAACACACTAAATTGAACTATTGAATGTCCTATGTGACCTGAAATGTCATCTTTGATTTTCCCCTCACTTGGGCAAGTTATTTATTTTGGGGCAGGTTATTTTATTTCTTATAGAATCTGTTCACTTTTCCATACATTTCAAACATTAGAATGTAAGAATGCCAATTTTTAAAAGTAATTTAAATATAAATTTGGATGTCTTAGAATTTAGTTTCCTTCCAATTATAAGCCATTTCCTTTATCCATGGTTTGCAACGTAGTGATGTCCAATTCCTTTTTTTTTTTTTTTTTTTTTTGAGATGGAGTCTTGCTCTGTTACCAGGCTGGAGTGCAGTGGCTGGCTCACTGCAACCTCCACCTCCCTGATTCAAGTGAATCTGCTACCTCAGCCTCCTGAGTAGCTGGAATTACAAGCATGCGCCACCACTCCCAGCTAATTTTTTTTTTTTTTGTATTTTTAGTAGACATGGGGTTTCACCATGTTGGTCAGGATGGTCTCTAACTCCTGACCTCATGATCCACCCAGCTCAGCCTCCCAAAGTATTGAAATTACAGGCATGAGCCACTGCACCCAGCCTAATGGGATACATACTTCTATCACTTTATTGCCATACTTTATTGCAAATAGTTGATTCAATATCCATTTCTTGAATGCAAAGCCTCTGCCATATTTGGCTTAACGCTTTTGCACTTTGCATTATGGGGGGCATTTATTGGAGACACAATAAATATTTGCTTAACTTAACTGATTAGATTCTGAAATTAGTCTTTTTCTTACTTTTAACAATCAAAACCTTATAATTCTTAATTTACTGCTAAGAAATAAGTGTCTAGGATGCAAATTCCTCAGATTATCATTTTATTAATGTCCTTATCTTTAAAACTTGATTAAAACAGACACCAGACTATCCATACGTTTCTAAAGTTGACAATTAGACAACTTTTACATTGATCCAACTGTGAGCTATAGAATTGATTCTCTGGGAAACAAACTTTAAAGTGGGAATCTGTATAGAGACTATTAGAAAGTGCTCTTGGAAACATTTTTTTAGGGGAATGAGAAAAGAAGTAGGATTGTGTAGAGACAGAAGCTGAACTGTGATGTAATTTCAAAAAAGGCCCATATCATGGGGAGTTCTCGAGCTTGAAGGAACATTCAGAGACATCTCAAATTGAGACAAGATGCTCAAGCATCTATATGTTTCAGTAATTTGATGTGAAATGCCCCAGAGAAGGAGTGCAATTCTGATTGACTCAACACTCTTACTTTAAGGGCAATGACTGGAGAGGTCTCAGTTGTGACCCTTCAGCAGTCAACACTTCCAGCAAGTGGACGAATGAATATTTCAGTAATGGAAGGCAGACCTGGGTTGTACACCACAGCATCCAACACTCTGGTATTTAGAGTTCTTCTAATTAATGAATGTTTTGGCAAGTCATTTACCTGGGTCTCATCCTTGGATTAGGTTGATGATTTGGCAGGGAAGATGAGCTGGTATCTAAAGTTCTTTCCATTCCTCTTACAGTACAATTCTATGTTTTTCTTAATGTACCCTTCACTTCTCTGCTTCAGTCACTGGCTTTTATCTTATTTTTATGAGCAGCAGCTTCACAAAAATAATTGAAAAAGGTAATCATTTAGAACCACACTGAAACAGATAGCTCACAAAAAAGTACAATTAAGCTATTGCATTTATTTACAGGGCTGCTGTTAAGATAATTAAACAGAGAGAGTAATATTGTGTTTAGACAGAAACAATGGGAGGAAGAGGTTGCACTTGTAGAACAAATTAAGCCACAAGAATATGCTTTACTGAGAAATATGACTCTTATCAACATATGTTTTCACTTAACTGAACTGATTAAAGCAATTTTCAGTGATAGTGACTCCTTCTGGCTGTTTATATCCATCACTATCTAGTTCTCACTGTAACATTTTTAATAAGCAGAGTGTTTGAGGATGACTTTAGAAAAATATAATATGAAAGCCAAGGAAAGCAACAAATTGAGGTGAAAGAAATAAATCTAAAGTGACTTAAATTATGAGCTTTGGAGTATAATTTATTGAAAATGGTACATTTGGGACCTTAGGAGCTTTTCACATGAAGAGTCAAATTGGTAGCCAGAGAGATGTAAAAGGGAAAACTTCCCAGATGAATACTCCCCTCTTTCAAAAAAAAAATAAATAAATAAGATTAAAGGCTTAAAGGCAAGTTTTATGATATTGTCATAGGAGCTGATTTTGAAAAATGATTTGCTATATTTATTTTGCTCTAGGCATTATTTGTTCCATTTAACTATTCCTTTTCACTAAGAATACTACTGTGGCAGCCCTAGACTGTAAGTGCTGAACTCTGACTGGAGATTATAATGCATCTCAGTGGAATGAAGATATATAGTACCCTGAGAGTTGTTTCAAATGCAACTCAGTTTTTCTTTCCTCAAAGTTATAACCTTCCTTCACTGCCAAACTGTGTATGTGTATTTATATGTATATATATTAAAATAAATAGTAATTTCTCCATATATATATATTTACCTCACTTAAGATTGCCACATGTCCTTGTCTTAGCAAAGTGTCATGTACAAAAGAAAACATAAATTAAACATTAAAAATAAAATGGCTCAAAAGGCAAAGTATATCTTATACAAAAGAGGAAAAATAGGGAAGTGCCTGCCTTGCATGACACCTAGCAAAAATGTTCTAATTTCTATTCCCTCATATCACTTGCTAAAACTTCACTAAAGCTATTCCTCAAGTGTCTGTCAGTCCCGTTACCCAGTGTTTTCCCCCTTCCAGCTTCTGCCAGTTTTCCTGTTTCTTCCCACTTCTCCCTCTTAATTGTGGGTTCTATTCCATTTTTGTATATACTTGCCATGCAATTTAACTTAGCCCCTCTCTTTTTGAAACTCTTTTTATCAAGCAGTGCAATACAGGGCAAAACACCTACTAATGAAGTCCACCTTCCACTGCAAATGGAGCATATAGGACAGCGTTTCAAATATCCAAATATCATTATTTTAGTATCTGTTATATATAATTTTGTCTATCATTCTAGAGTTTTACATTAGTTATATATCCTAGTGTATTAGTCTGTCTTCATGCTGTTGATAAAGACATACCTGAGACTGGGCAATCTACAAAAGAAGGAGGTTTAATTGGACTTACAGCTCCACATAGCCAGGGAAGCCTCACGATCATGGTGGAAGGCAAAGAGGAGTAATCCATGTCCTACATGGATGGCAGCAGGCAAAGAGAGAGCCTGTGCAGGGAAACTCCCCTCATAGAACTATCAGATCTCATGAGACTCACTCACCCTCAGGAGAACAGCACGGGAAAGACCTGCCCCATGATTCAACTACCTCCCATTGCCTTCCTCCCACAACACATGGGAATTCAAAATGAGATTTGGGTGGGGACACAGCTAAACCATATCACCCAGTATAAAGATTAATAAAGGGCGATTACACTTTCAGAATACCCACTAAGGAGGAAGGATTATGAATGCATAAATAATTGCTTGGGTACAATAGGATAATGCAATATTACATTTCCAGAAGGTATCTATATTAAAGAGCATTTCTAGGAACAAAACTGGATTGTACAGTTAGTGTTGAAGAGATAGCCAGAGTGACTTTCCTACCGCAGAGAGTCTTCACAATTTGTTCTACTACCTCTAGAATTGACTTTCCTGAGCTGACTAGTTTAGATGCATGTATTTAAAATTCACAAAGCACTCATATATGTTTTACATATTCTATTGATACTATTTGTGATAAGTGTCTGCTATTTCTTGTCTTAGCTGACTCCATCATTCCCTCCGTTTAAACTTGTTTGTCTCTTTCCGTAATCAAGTTCATTTGATTTGTTTCTATCTCAGTGGCTCTTTAACTACTATCCTCTCTTATAGATGGGGAAAATGAGGCTCATAAAATGTAAGGGCTTGTCAGGCGCGGTAGCTCACGCCTGTAATCCCAGCACTTTGGGAGGCCATGGCAGGTGCATCACGAGGTCAGGAGTTCAAGACCAGCTTGGCCAAGGTGGTAAAACCCCATCTGTACTAAAAATACAAAAATTAGCCGAACATGGTGGTGGGCACTTGTAATCCCAGCTACTTGGGAGGCTCAGGCAGAGAATTCTTGAACTCAGGAGGCAGAGGCTGCAGTGAGCCAAGATCACACCACTGCACTCTAGCCTTGGTGACAGAGTGAGACTGTCTCAAAAACAAAACAAAACAAAACAAAACAAAACAAAACAAAACAAAACAAAACAACATTAAGGCCGCATTGATAAATACACACTACACTAGAATGGTGGAGCAAATTTACTAAATCCCTTCTTTTATCTTTAAATCTAGTACTGTGTTTATTATACCTCAGCATCCCACTGAAAAGAACATAATTGGGACATAAGCTATAATTATAGGCTATCGCTAAAGGTCCAAGTCAAGAAGTATAAGTAGATAAAATTGGTATGGGAGGTAGGGATGTTGAATTAAAAGCTGGAGCAAAGCTATAAACCACACGTATTGCATTTCTCACTGGAGCAGGGTTGATATCCAATGAGTGTACTATCTTTATCATTTAAAAGAAGGTTTATATAACATCTTTATTTCTAATACATCAAATATTCTGATTTAAGGACAGATAGGGTGGAGAAAAAGAGCTCACTTATAACCCTATTGCTGACCTAGTTATGTATAGGAAACAGGTATGTTTTCATATTTTCTGCTTTGAGGACTGTGTATAGTTCCACAGGAATTTCGGAATCATGTACATATTTTATCATGACATTTTTAAAAAAACTCTTGAGATCCTTTTATACTCAACTCCCTTTAAAGTTTACATCTGCTTGTAGCTGGGAAATGTATTTCAAGGAATATCTGTCTCTATTCCGTCTCATTCCTTCAGTTCTCTGACACTAATTGTTTCTTCCTTCCATGGTGCTTTTCTGTGAGATAGGATCAAAAGCCTTTTTCTTTATTGCTCTTGGCATCTGGAAGAAACTTCTTACATTTCTCTGCCTCATTGATGCTATCTTTTCTTCTTTTCATATAGTTCTTGAAAGTCTCTTCTCTTGCCTAAAGCTCTCTTAATTTTCTTCTCCCTTTGTGGTTATTTAACTGTGTAATTGTATTATTTAACTTTATAAATCATTTTGGAATTCTGTGTATGTAAGACATAGTGTGAATAACGTACTCCTTAAATTTGGTCTGTGAGTTCAATAAAAAGTTTTTGCTTAAACAGCATTTGCAGTAAGTTGGATTCTTTCTTGATATTTACTTTTTGCAGTTTAAACCAATATGATACAGAAAAGAAAAAATTGCTTCCACATGATCAGCTTAAGTTTCTCTATTTTGCATATGTGATTGATTCTGCATAAATCATGTTACCATGCCCCACCCTATTTTAGTGAGTTCCTCTAGACTCTAAGGATACATTTTATGTTATTTGGAAACCAGGGCTGCTTTTGTATTACATAGTCAAAATAACATTTTATTTGCAAGATAGAAAAACCTGGTGAAAATTTTAAGGTCTCACAGCTACTAGGCCATATGTAATCCATACTAACAATAACTCTTTGTGTTTTTTTCGGTTTTTCTTTCATAGTAATCTTCTGTTGTAGATACTACTAGTTGCCTACCCAATATCTGCTTTTTTTCTGGTTTTCTAACTAACAGAATCTCAATTTTGTTGAGGGAACAAGGTGATTAGCTGCTCCCTATGTTCTCTGAAGTCAGATGTGCTATAGGAACTGGCTCTGGCCAGTAAGATAGAATCAGAAGTTTTTTGGGAGAGATATTCAGTCGAATATTTTAAAGGAGACAAGTGATTTGACTTCTGCATGTTGCAATTTGCTCTTGGATTTTTCCCATTCTTCTTGATCTTTCCCATTCTTCCTGCAGAGAAAGAAAACTATTGCCTATATATTCAGCAATTATGCTGTGAACCTGAGGAAAACAGTCACACAGTAAGAATGGCAGAGCCAAGACAGAGAAAAAAGTCTGTGTCACTAGTGACATTATGGATCTACCATACCAACTCTGGATAGCTATCTAACGATTTATTGATATATGAGAACAAAACATTTTTAAAGCTAACATAATTAGATTTCAGTTACACATATCTTCATAAAAAGCTTAACTATTGTGTCCTCAAATTTGGAGAGATTAAGAGCTTCATTATAGTTGGGCCATCTGGGAGACAGAGGATATCATCTTACCTGTTGAGAGTGCACTGACCCCTCCTCTTTGCATCTTCACAACTTATCGAGTTGAATGCTCTTACTATGCTTCAGTGTCTCTATTGCTTACTTATGTCATATCTTTTATTACACAGATATATAGTTGCTGGTTAGACTTTCATCACTTCTCAGATCAGGTTGCCTAGGAAACAAACACTGAGAGGGAGATTTGCTTGGAGGAAGTTTCTTGGAATGTGCCCTCCAGATCAACACTTGTGGGGAACTGAAGGAAGAGAGAATGGGAAGAGGGAAGATGCGATTTATGACATAGTCACGCAAAGGCTTCAGATGATCTCAAGAGAGTCCTGCTGCTGGGATAATACTTCACAAAGGATGCCATTGACACAACTACACTGAGTTATTGTATCCATCCCTACCCCTAACAGAACCAGTCTTTGGATTTGGAATTTTCCTAGACCAGGACCACACTTTTTTGCAAAGGAGCTTTTTTTTTTTTTTTTTTTTTGGCGGAAGCAATTCTCAAAGTGACTCTCAGCTAACAGCCATCAGATACCAACCCTTTAGAAGCTGGGGTAATGAGTGTCACAGTCCTAAAGAAGGAATGTACACTGTGGTGAATGTGGAGAAGTTCTGCCCAAACTCCTTTTTAAGAAGGTGCTTGCAGTCCCACTACTGGTATGTAGTCAATAGACAGCTCTTATCTATCAGAATTTTCAGGGATTGTATCACCTGAAATGAGCTGTCTTGGTCAAGTTCACAATGTCTAGGGGAGCCCATCCAGTGGCTGATTGAGGTAGAGTATAAAGGCATATCCATTTTGGCCCAGTGCCTGAGAACTCTAATGGAATATATCAGCTCCAGAGCTCACCATGGAGCCGATTCAGACTGTCCAGGCCTGCATCCCAGCAGCTTGATTTCTTTATTTTTCCCAATCCTACTTGCTCTTTTCTCCTTCCACGAGTATTGATCCTAAGGGTACGCCCTAATAAATGTACTGCCTGCTAATCTCAGTCCCAGAGTGTGCTCTCTGAAGAGCAAAGCCTGCCAACTCAGCTGGTCTTCAAGCTGATAGTCTTTTTTTTTTTTTTTTAACGGAGTCCTGCTCTGTCGGCCAGGCTGGGGTGCAGTGGCATGATCTTGGCTCACTGCAACCTCCGCCTCCCAAGTTCAAGTGATTCTCCTGCCTCAGCCTCCCTAGTAGCTGGGATCACAGGCAGGTACCACCACATTTGACTAATTTTTGTATTTTTAGTAGACACAGGATTTCACCATGTTGGCCAGGCTGGTCTTGAACTCCTGATTTCAGGTGATCCTCCCACTTCCACTTCCCAAAGTGTTGGGATTACAGGTGTGAGCCACCATGCCTGGCCTCATTTTTACATATCTTGTTCCAACTCCATGTTCAGTAGTATTTTACTGATAGCTTGCAATTGGCTGTAATAAGAATAGTTACATTAGTGCATCCACCACCTTGTGCTGGTTGGATTAATTTGCTTCATATAAGTTCTGGGAATAACTTCTCCAGAATTCTGGTTGATTTATTATAGAAAACAAAAAATACAAGTTAGTGGGAGGAATTGCAGTCCCATTGCTGCAACTAGTTTAGAGGTTGCAAATGATTCATATATTCTTCAACCATTCTAGGTTGATTAATTCTGCTGGTCTGGTCTGTGATCCAGACCCATGATGGGTTGACAAACTAAATTTCCATAAATAAGTAAATAGAAATATCCTGATTACTAGCACCTGCCAATTCCTATAATGTAAATACTTTCATCATCACTAATTTCAAGCTACCAGTGTGATATTACTGAACAGGAGTTTGGAAGAGATGCACAGAAATGGTTCTCAGCTTGAAAGCCTGTCTGACGTGGCTATAGTGTACATACCACTGATCCAGAGCCTTATGCCTGCATGATCTGAATACTTGATAACACTTTTTTTCCCGGGGTCAGGAGCAGTGCAGCATACCCTTTTCATTCCTCTGCTTATCTTCAAAATTAGGAAATGAAATACTAAAACACATCTTACTGAGCCAGAAAGTTATGAACATTTTCTTTCTGCCCCCTTTGTTTAACAGCAATTACACAGATTTCTATTACACAGACCTACTAATTACCATTGAAGGACAGTGACACCATCCTGTTCTTGACTGCTGGTCTTATGACCTAAGGAGTCCAAACAGCTGTGGCTGAAAGTTTGATAAAACACTTGCCTTATTACCTGTCAGAAGTGTTTTTGCTAATACATTTGCCAACCCAGGTCTCTTAACTGGCAGATCCCAGAGTTGTATAGACAGGAAGCACATCTACCCTATACAATCACTAGTCATAAGCAGAGCCATTTCTACAAATACCTCTTGTTTCCTGAAACCATGTATTCTCCCTGTTGGAAGCAGCACTGCACTACAAAATATTTATTTATTTATTTATTTGATTTAGGGGGTCTGTTACTCCCTGAATGATAGTGCTCAATTCTTACAGGGTATCATCCTTAAGCTAGTACCTCATTGCTCTTTCAAAGGACCATTTTATTTTTCTGGTAGATTCTGAGTGGTGAAGTATGTGATAGAAGCAGTGGGTCCCATATGGTAAGTCCTATGATGCACTTTCTTTGCTCTAAAAGGGAGTTTCTGATCTGATGCTGTTTCATGTAAGATTCTGTGTCTGTAGATCCAAACACTCAGAAACACTTATACAGTGACGTTGATTAAGACTCTGTCAGCAAGAAAGGCTATATGTGTGGAATATAGAACAACTCCAGTTAAGATGAACTGCTGCCCCTTCCAGGATGGAAAGAGTCCAGTGTAATCAACTTGACATCAAATAGCTGTTTGGTATTCTTGAGTATGAGTGCCGTATCAGATGCTTATTGTTGGTTTCTGTTGCTGACTGGCCAGACAACTGATAGTAGCAATAACTAGATTGGCACTGTTGGGTGGGAGCCCATGCCCTTGGGCCCATATATAATCTTCAATACTGCCAATTTGGCTTTATCATCTATCCACACATGTGGTTGACTCTGGATTAGATCATGACCCAAGCTCATGATGTCACTGGGCAGAATAATTTTGCCTATTTGTTAATTTATTGCCTCTAGCAGGGGTAGTTATTCTCGTATCACACTAAACAAACTTTAAAGCAACAGTAATTAAAAGAGACAAAGAAGGACATTATATGATGGTAAAAGGCCTTGTCCAACAGGAAAATATCACAGTCTTAAACATATATTCACCTGACACTGGAGCTCCCAAATTCATAAAACAATTACTAATTGACCTATGAAATGAAATAGACAGCAACACAAAAATAGTGGGGGACTGTCCACTGACAGCACCAGACAGGTCATCAAGATAGAAAGTCAACAAAGAAACAGTGATTTAAACTATATCTTGGAACAAATGGACTTAACAGATATATACAGAACATTTCATCCAATAACTACAGAATACACACACATTCTATTCAATAGCACATGGAACTTTCTCGAAGACAGATCATATGATAGGCCATAAAATGACCCTCAATAAATTTAAGAAAATTGAAATTATATCAAGTACTCTGTCAGACCACAGTGGAATAAAACTGGAAATCAACTTCAAAAGGAACCTCCAAAACCATGTAAATACATGGAAATTAAATAACCTGCTTCTAAATGAGCATTGGGTCAAAAATGAAATCAAGATGGAAATTTAAAAATTCTCTGAACTGAATGACAGTAATGACACAACCTATCAAAACCTCTGGGATACAGCAAAGGTGATGCTAAGAGGAAAGTTCATAGCTTTAAGCACCTACATTAAAAAGACTGAAAGAGCAGAAGTTTACATTCTAAGGTTGCACTTCCAGGAATTAGACAAACAAGAGCAAATCAAACCCAAACCCTGCAGAAGAAAAGAAATTACCAAGATCAGAACAGAACTAAATAAAATTGAAACAAACAAATGAAAAAAATGAAAAGATAAATAAAACAAAAAGCTGGTTGTTTGAAGAGATGAATATTACTAATAGAACATTAGCAACATTAACCAAGAAAAGAAGAGAGAAAATCCAAATAACCTCATTAAGAAATGAAACGGGAGATATTACACTGATACCACTGAAATACAAAAGATCATTCAAGGTTACTATGAACACATTTATGCACAAAAACTAGAAAACCTAGAAGAGATGGCTAAATTCCTGGAAAAAGATGACCTTCCTATCTTAAATCAGGAAGATTAGATATTCTGAACAGACCAATAATGAGCAGCGAGATTGAAATATTAAATACCACCAACAAAAAAAAAGTCCAGGACTAGATGGATCCACGGCAGAATTCTACCAGACATTCAAAGAAGAATTGGCACCAATTCTTTTGACACTATTGCACAAGATAGATAAAGAAGGAACCTCCCTAATTCATTCTATGAAGCAAGCATTATCCTAATACCAAAACCAGGAAATGACATAACCAAAAAAGAAAAATACAGACAGATAAACTTGATGAACACTGATGCTAAAATTATTAACAAAATACTACCTAACCGAATCCAAAAACATTTCAAAAAGATAATCTACCATGATCAAGTGGGTTTCATACCAGGCATGCAGGGATGTTTAACACACACAAGTCAATATATGTGATACACCACATAAACAGAATTAAAAACAAAAATTATATGATCATCTCAATAAATGCAGAAAGAGCATTCGACAAAATCCAACATCCATTTATGATTAAATCTCTCAGCAAAATCAGCATGCAAGGGACATACCTCAATGTAATAAAAGCCATCTATAACAAAACCACAACCAATATTAATACTGAATGAACAAAAGTTGAAAGCATTTCCTGTAAGAACTGGAACAAGACAAGGATGCCCACTCTTACCACTCCTCTTCAACATAGTACTGGAGGTCCTAGCCAAGCAATCAGACAAGAGAAAGAAATAAAGGGCATCCAAATCGGTAAAGAGGAAGTCAAACTGGGCCTGGCGGGGTGGCTCATGCTTGTAATCCCAGAACTTTGCGAGGCTGAGACAGGCGGATCATGAGGTCAGGAGATAGAGACCATCCTGGCTAACATGGTAAAATCCCGTCTCTACTAAAAATATATTAGCCAGGCTTGGTGGCAGGCACCTGCAGGCCCAGCAGGGGCTGGGGGAGTGGGGGGGTGGGTACTGAGGCAGGAGAATTGCGTGAACCCAAGATGGGGCCACAACACTCCAGCCTGGGCGACACAGGGAGACTCTGTCTAAAAAAAAAAAAAAAAAAAAAAAAAAAGTCAAACTGTCACTGTTTGCTGATGATATAATTGTTTACCTTGAAAACCCTAAAGACTCCTCCAGAAAGCTCCTAGAACTGATAAAATAATTCAGCAAAGTTTCAGGATACAAGATTAAAGTATGCAAACCAGTAGCTCTTCTATACACCAACGTTGACCAAGTGAAAAATCAAATCAAGAACTCAACCCCTTTTACAATAGCTGCAAAAAAATTAAAATACTTATTAATAGATCTCATCAAGGAGCCAAAGGCTTCTATAAGGAAAACTACAAAACACTGCTGAAAGAAATCATAGCTGACATAAACAAATGGAAACACATTCCATGCACTTGGAGGGGTAGAATTAATATTGTAAAAATGACCATGACCATACTGCCAAAGGCAATCTACAAATTCAAAGCAATCCCCATCAAAATATCACCATCATTCTTCACAGAATTGGAAAAAAACAATTCTAAAATTCATATGGAACCAAAAAACGAGTCTGCATAGTCAAAGGAAGACTAAGCAAAAATAACAAATCTGGAAGCATCACGCTACCTGATTTCAAACTGTACTACAAGGCCATAGTCTCTAAAACAAATGGTACTGGTATAAAAATAGGCACATAGACCAATGGAAAAAAATAGAGAACCCAGAAATATACCCAACTACTTACAGCCAACTGATTTTCGACAAAGGAAACAAGAACATAAAGTGTGGAAAGGACACCCTTTTCAACAAATGGTGCTGGGATAATTAGCTAGCCACATGTACAAGAATGAAACTGGATCCTTATCTCTTACCTTATACAAAAATCAACTCAAGATGGATTAAGGACTGAAATCTAAAACTCAAAACTATAAAAATTCTAGAAGATAACATTGTAAAAATCCTTCTAGACATTGACTTAGGCAAGGATTTCATGACCAAGAACCCAAAAGATAATGCAATAATAATAATAATAATAATATTAAAAGATAAACTGTTGGGACTTAATTAAACTAAAGTGCTTTTGCATGGCAAAAGGAACAGTCAGCAGAGTAAACAGAAAACCCACAGAATGAAAGAAAATCTTCACAATTTATACATCTAACAAAGAACTAATATCTAGAATCTACAAAGAACTCAAACAAATCAGTGAGAAAAAAAAATTCCATCAAAAAGTGGGCTAAGAACATGAATAGACAATTCTCAAAAGAAGATATACAAATGGACAACAAACACATGAAAAAATGCTCAACATCACTAATGATCAGGGAAATGCAAATCAACACCGTAATGCGATACTACTTTACGCCTTCAAGAATGGCCATAATCAAAAAAATAAAAGAAAACAGTAGATGTTGGCATGGATGTGGTGAACAGGGAACACTTCTACACTCCCAGTGGCAATGTAAACTAGTACAACCACTATGGAAAACAGTGTGGAGATTCCTTAAAGAACTAAAAGTAGAACTAGCATTTGATCCAGCAATCCTACTACTGGGTATCTACCCAGAGGAAAAGAAGTCATTATATGAAAAAGACTCTTGCACACTAGTGTTTATAGCAGCAAAATTCACAATTGCAAAATCGTGGAACCAACCCAAATGTCCATCAATTAATGAGTGGATAGAGAAACTACCCAGTCATAAAAGTGAGTGAATTAACAGCATTTGCAGAGACCTGGATGAGAGTGGAGACTATTATTCTAAGTGAAGTAACTCAGGAATGGAAAACCAAACATTGTATATTCTCATTGATATGAGAAGTCCACTTCTCACTGAGTCGAAGCTAAGCTATGAGGATACAATGGACTTTGGAGACTTGAGGGGAATGGTGGAAAGGTGGTGAGGGGTAAATGACTGCAAATATGGTGCAGTGTATACTGCTCAGGGAATGGGTGTACCAAAATCTCACAAATCACCACTAAAAAACATATTCAACCAATACGACCTATACTCCAATAACTCATGCAAAAACTTTTAAAATGTAAAAAAATAAATAAATACATTCAACTGAGCTGCAAAAAGGATCAACAAATTTTTATTTTATTTATAATGAGGATATTATATGTCTTCTTAAAAACCTATTGTCTCTGTCATCAATATCCCATCTCAGTTTACTAATCATGAACAGTCTGATGTTTGCACTCTTACAATTAGTGCCCTTGTACTAGGGAGAGCATCTTTAGTGCCCTACAGCTGGTTGCAGAATCCATTTCAGCTTCTTATTTCTCAGACCTCTGCTAGCCTCAACTCTCTTAGTTTGAATTTGCCATGAAACAAACTCTGAGATGAAGATTTGGGGAGAGAAAATTTATCAGAGGAACACAGAGGAGAATGAGAGATGTGGGTTTTGGCAAAGAGAAGAGGTGCAGTGCAAAGCAGTTGCAACACAGTCTTCAGCCAAGTCCCCAGGAACCCCTGACCTCGGATCATGAAGGCAGGAGTTCGAGACCAGTCTGACCAACATGGTGAAACCCCCTCTCTACTAAAAATACAAAAATTAGCCAGACGTGGTGGTGCAGGTCTGTAATCCCAGCTACTCGGGAGGCTGAGGCAGGAAATCACTTGAAGTCCTCTGGACTTGGAATGGAACTTCACAGTTATTATCATTATTATTATTATTTGAGACAAGGTAGCCAGGATTTAATTCACTCATAGCAACCAGTCATTGGGTGTGGACTACCTCTAGGAAAGGGGTGTGACCTTGCATCCAATAGGTTTCTTAGGCTGAGAGAACTTCTCAAAGAGGGACTCAGGTATAGTCGCCGGTCATCAATCCTCCCAGAAGCTGGAGAAGTGAGTCCCCTTTTCATGAAGAAGGCATCTGGGCATGTGATAGTATTCATTGCACTCAGACTGGACTCTGAGTTTCTGACTCAGAGAATATGACATTGATTTTTGTACACTCAGTGCCTAGAACAGTGACTGACCATTTAGTAGGAGATCAACAACTACTTGCTGAATGAATAAAATACCAGCCTTTATTAAAAGACTAGTGCATGTTAATCAAAAGTTAGAAATGATTATTTACCACTTTTATGCGGATAGCAGAAAATACGAAGTTTTGCCTTTAAGTTTGGGCTTATTGCCCCCAATTCCATTTCAATTTTTCATTTATTCATGATCTTAACACACACTTGTGAGTGCTTTAACATGTGCTAGGCATTGTGAAACACATAAGAGCAAATTATTTCTCTTAAAGTAACATATACTTTAGCTTTCTCACTGTGTGAAGGAAAACAACCAGCTCTCCTGTTCTTTTTTTATGGCCTCATATGGAAAGGAAGCATGAAAATTATGTCATCACATGTTCTTTAGGCCTCTGCTAGCGTATAGTAATAATTTCCCTTGCTCCCGACTGGCTAACAACTGTTGTATGGGAGAAAATAATGATAATTGTAGCAGCAGCCACTCCCACTTGTGTTCTCAGAGCCGTTACTCTTTTGGGGATTAAATGCAGACAAGATATAGAAACAACAGCAATACAGCAATCTAAAAGAGACAATGAATCTTTTAAATTAAGGCTTTTCCATTTTAGAGTCTCAGCTGTGACATGTACTGATCTTAGTATACAAGCAAAGTGTTCCTTCTGAGAATTGAAACTTATTTTTCTAAAAGTTGCAACCAAAATTTTTTGTGAATATATTTTTGTATTTTGAGATGGAGTCTCACTCTGTCACAGCCCAGGCTGGAATACAGTGGCATGATCTTGGCTCACTGCAACCTCGATTCCCGGGTTCAAGTGATTCTCCTGCCTCAGTCTCCCTAGTAGCTGGGATTACAGGCCTGCACCACCGTGTCTGGCTAATTTTTGTATTTTTAGTAGAGAAGGGGTTTCACCATGTTGGTCAGGCTGGTCTCGAACTCCTGACCTCATGATCTGCCCACCTTGGCCTTCCAAAGTGCTGGGATTACAGGATTGAGCCACTGCATCCAGCCTGTGAATATTATTAAGTAAAACAATTGTAGATGTTTGTTCGCCTGCATCTGTTGCAGAGAGTAGTGGAACATCATTGTCCAAATTGACAAGTTGCTGGAAATTATATGACAACTTTTATAAAGAACCTTAGTATTTCTTACTGGTTTATCACTCAGACTACCAATTGTAAAGATGCATACTTTCCAAAAACTCAAATGGAAAAATTGTTTAAAAAGTGCTCTCTTTTTCTTTTGCATAATAGACTTTTTCTGCTTCAGTGAACAGGTAACCTGCTGGTTCCCTCTCGTAGATTTTCCTTAGAGTAAATTTAGTTTAAATAAAGTCATGACCATCTCACCACATCTCCTTTGCCACATTTCCCAATTATTCTGAAACCTGTTAAAAGTAAAATTACCGTTTTAACTCATTGCAAATACCTAACTGAATTAAAGATGTATATATTAGAGGTGACACAAATGTGGTAGAAAGCAGAATGGGTATTCTTTGACCAAGGGGTCTTATATTTGTGCTGAAAGACCACTTGAGGCAGCACGTATGTCAGGAGTGAGGAGTATTCAAGTCTACAGTATAATCCATTTATACGATCATATATAGATTTATTATCGGATGAATGATTCAATGATTCTCTTTCAAAAGTAGTTTTTTTGCACTACTTCTTTCCATCTCTCACCTTTTATCTTAGTCTAGTGTTGCCACTGCATGCAAAAGTGATATTTTTCATTCTTTTAGTAATTTCAATTATCATTATGTTTCTGGGAACCTGTATGACCTTTGAACATTTAAAAAGAAAAACCGTGTTGTTAATATAGGCAATGCTGCTTTAGAGAAGGGTAGAGTTTTGTTTTACCTAAATAAATAGATAAATAGCAGAAGTAGCTAAAACAACAAAACAAAGCAAAACAAACAGTTCACTCCATTTATCCTGGATGTCTTCACTTTAGCTGTCCCTTTTAAATAGAATTGAATTGAATTTTTAAACTAATGTTAATAATACAAATAGTCTTACTATGGACTTTTAAATTACTTTTCCCTTGACATCTACATAAATTATTGATTGAGTTCAGTCATTTTTCCAACTTTAACGTGCATGGGACTCACCTAGAGTCATTCTTACCTTTCAGAATGCAGATTTTGATTCAGTAGATTTGGAACAGGGCCTGAGAATCTGTATTTCTAACAAGGTTCTAGATGTTGCTGACACTGCTAATCTGGGACATTATTCGGTAGCAAAAATCTAGTTGATATGTCCTCCCTCTGACGGATTATAATTATAGAAGTCTTAAAAAAAAAAAAAAAAAAACTTGCTTGTGGGAAGTTAGACCATAGATGAAATAACTCACTCATGACTGGTAAAGAAAAAAAAGTAGAAAAATGGTCTTGGAAGATTGGATACTATATATATTTGAATAAGTGCGTGAATTGAAAGGAAAATATAAGGAAAAATAACTTCCAGAGAAAATACAAATTCAATACTAGCAAAATTTCTATCCAACCTCTGTCATGGTAGCGCAGTCTTGAAACTTATTTTAGTCCTTGGAAATGACAAGCATGGATATCTTCACCGTTAGCATTTTGACATTCTTTCTGAGATGCTTAACGATAGCTAGAAGTCTACCATTGAAACTGTGTGGTGTTAAATAGGGGGATTTGGAGCAAAGCATTCTGTTTGAGCTTAAAGGAGAGATATTTAATGTTTGGACAAAAGAGCTAAATGAGGTTCTTATTCATACCCTGCTGCAAATAAACTTATCTCTGGGAATTATTTTATCTATTTGGATATCATTTTCGTTTTCTTTCTTTCTCTCTCTCTCTTTTTTTTTTTTTTTTTTTTTGAGCTGGAGTCTTGCTCTGCCATCCAGGCTGGAGTGCAGTGGCGTGATCTCAACTCACTGCAATCTGTCTCCTGGGTTCAAGCCATTCTCCTGCCTCAGTCTCCCGAGTAGTTGGGACTACAGGCACCCGCCACCATGCCCGGCTAATTTTTTGTATTTTTAGTAGAGACGGGGTTTCACCATATTAGCCAGGATGGTCTCAATCTCCTGACCTCGTGATCTGCCCGTCTCGGCCTCCCAAAGTGCTGGGATTACAGGGGTGAGCCACCGTGCGAGGCCTAGATATCATTTTCTAATCTAAAATATTGAAGTGTTTTGTTAAATATTCTCAAAAATTCTTTCCAACTTTAATAGCCTATAATATTATGACGGATAAATTCATGGAGCCATTTAAAAGGCTGCTTTCCGAACAGTCACAATTGTTTTTTTTTAGGTGTGGAGATTGATGCCAATCTACACTGCCTATGGCAAAATATCTTTAGATTACTCTTTTTCCAATCACGTTTTAAACTCCAAGGCTACATTTTCATTCTCAAAAAAAAAAAAAAAAGAGAAAAAATTCTTTTTCTGTATTTTTTTTTCTAATATCACCTAAGAAGTCCCAAATTGCTTCTTCCAGCATTAAATGGATGCTAATACTTTAGGTCAACCTTAATTCAAACTTCTCAAGTTTATCCTGAACTTCTAGAGATAATCATGAAGCAAAGGCCATCTATTTAGAGTTTCTTAGAATAAAACAATTGGGATCATGAACATTTTAGGTTTGAAACAAATGCAATAAAGATAGTAATAATAATTACCTTACATAAATTAAAAGTAGAGATATAATAGAAAATTATTGAATTCCATTATAAATGAGTAAGGTAAGATGTCTTACAAAATAATGATTCAATTCACACACAGAAAAAATACTTTCTGCTTAATGCTTTAAAAGATAGAACTCATGTATTTAAAATATAATTGAATCTTAAAAGGCTGGTTGATAACTGAAGTTTCTGAAACACATCATTTTATAAAGTAAAATACATTTGTATAGTGACACGACTGTCTTCCCAACAGATATAGATAAGTAATGGAAACTTCCAAATTAATGCAAGCTAAAAACCAGGAAATGTATTCAGGAATGGCAACTAGGGATTAAACCAGCAGACATGATACTGTTGCAAAAATTTTATACTAACAACCAGCTCTCAAACAGGTGATCCACGAATTTAATGCTTATTCTGACATTAACTTTGATTTAGAATAAAAATAATACTGAATTCACTGTAATGGGATGATATTAAATAAAGGGGTAATATTAATTAGTAATTTAAACATGAAATAATTATGCAACAGGGCAATCATTTCAGCCACAAACTTTCTGGCAACTAAAGCACAAATAAGACCAAATAGGTTGCAAGCATTCCTCTGACATTAGGGAGCATATCTATGTTTCAATGAGACCAAATTGGAAATTTTCATGATGCTAAAATAATAGACATTTAACATTTTATTCTCTTTATAATGGTGTATTAGTCCATTTTCATGCTGCTGATAAAGATGTACCTAAGACTGAGCAATTTACAAAAGAAAGGTTAATTGGACTTACTGCTCCATGTGGCTGGGGAAGCCTCACAATCATGGTGGAAGGCAAGGAGGAGCAAGTGCCATCTTACATGGATGGCAGCAGGCAGAGAATGAGGAAGACACAAAAGTGGAAACCTCTGATAAAACCATCAGCTCTCGTGAGATTTATTCACTACCACAAGAACAGTATGGGGAAACTGCCCCCATGATTCAATTATCTCCCACAGGGTCCCTACAGCAACATGTGGGAATTATGGGAGTACAACTCTAGATAAGATCTGAGTGGGGACACACAGCCAAACCATATCAAATGGTTACTGAGCAACACAGTGGAAAGTTTGTAGAAGTTAGAAACTGTTTTTCCTATAACTGTTTCCTATACCCAATTTTAATAAACCAAAAAAGCAATGGTTATTGCTAGTCTAGACCAGTGACTCTCAACCCTGGCTGCACATTAAATCCATAAAAATATTTAAATGTTTTAAAACGTTAGAACATCTGAAACATTAAAGATTCAGGTACTTATTTTTAAAAGTTAATGCCTAAACTCCACCCTTTGAGATTCTGATATAATTGATATGGAATGAAGCATAACATTGGTATTTTTTACAAGTTTTCTAACTTGTAACAGGTTTGAAAAGGAGATTCTAACAGGTTTGAAAAGCACTGGGATGGAACAATGGTAGCGTAGCATGATCTTTAAACTTACTTGTTCAAAAGCTATTTGTTACCAAGTCAATTTTAAAAAAGAGCTAACTAGAACTGAATTTGAGATTGAGCTCTCTGATAAGTGCTAATGTATCCATATCATTTTCATGCTTAGAAAATGTTTGCAAAATCCATTGTTTTGGTAAAAATGTACCCTTGGCAGAAGCCCTCAAAGAACCATATTCGAAGTATTCATTGACAACTTTTCACACAAACTACTATATGCAGTCTTTTCTTGAGGCTCAGGTATAGTAAATTAAAGAACAAAAATATACAATTATTGTTTTAAAATCTTAAAGGAAGACATATTTAAGAATGTGCTCCTTTTGTTTACCTTACTAAGTCATAGGCCTAAAATTGGTGGAAAGAGCTGGAGACAACACCAAGGAATGAGTAGAAGCTGTGTGTGTATATAAAGAATATGATCATTCTTAATCATTGTCAGCTCACTCTAAGCCATCTCATCCATGACTTAACAAGAAGGGGTAGACTGTAGTGCTGTCTCTCTAGAATAGCTATGTTTGATTTCTGGAGGTCATCCAAGTCAATGACAAGCCTTATAGAGGGTCCCTTAGGTTTGTCTAAGCATGAAAGATCCTCCCAAGCCCTTTAACATTTCCAGTACCTTACTGGGGTATGAGAGAGCACCTTGAAATTCTCATGCCTCTTGGAATGGAATATAGACATTGGGGGGTAGAGGTCTGAAGATCAAGTGACCCATTGGATAAGCTAGGGTGCTCAGAATCAGCCCCAGAAAAGAGAGGAAGGGCACGGCTTCACAAAGTTGCTGCGTTTGAAACCTGAATGAGTTAATATAAATTATCAACTTGGTAAAGTTTTATATAAGCAATTAAATTAAGCATTCTGTATCAGACAGAATAGTGACTCAAAATTATGTGAAATAGAAAAGTGAAATTTCAGCATGTTTATGTCTGTATCCTATTAAATGTGTGCCTTCCACAAGAACGTAAAGCAAAATGATAAGCAAGAAAGTAAAAGCTATTTATCTTGCCTATTCCTAGATTTGTTTAATATCCTTTGACAATAGTTCAAAAATCAGACCTAATAGAAATGTGCTGTATCATCAGGATATTTCCATGTTAAAGATAAATTATACTGGGCTTCTCCAGTTGGACTGTCACTGCTACATTAATTCCAGAGGAGGAATGACACTACATCTGTTTCTGTGACACATTTCTCTCTACTTCCTCACAGAAGGCAGTTGGACATTGTTATATACAGCGTTGTAGTGGAAGACATAGAGGCACTGATATGGTCTGGCTCTGTGTGCCCACCCAAATCTCATCTTAAATTGTTATCCGAATTGTAATCCCCACGTGTTGGGAGAGGGACCCCGTGAGTGATTAAATCATGGGGGTGATTAAATCATGGGGATGATTCCCCTGTGCCATTCTCATGATAGTGAGTAAGTCTCACTTACTCACAAGATCTGATGGTTTTGTAAGAGGCTTTCCCCCTCACTTGATTCTCATTATTCGTCTCCTGCTGCCTTGTGAAGAAGGGCATGTTTGTTTCCACTTTCGCCCTGATTGTAAGTTTCCTGAAGCTTATCCAGTCATGTACAACTATGAGTCAATTAAACCTCTTTCCTTTATAAATTACCCAGTCTTGGGTATATCCTTATAGCAAAATGTGAATGGACTAATACAGGCACAGAGCTGCTAAAGAGCCCTCCCCTAAACCTTAAACATGTAATCCTAGGGTCCCTACAACTAAGTAAATGATTTGTCCCATGAAGTCAGGCTTTCCATTTGATTGTCCTGTAATTCCTGGTCACTGCATGATCCGTTAGGCTGATACTGGACTTTTTTTAGGAGTTGTCCACAGATTTATGGAAAACCACTGTAGTCTTATATTCGAAGAGGGCTATTCCTAGGTAAGGTTTTAGGACCAAAGAACTTAATCCTTAGTAACTTACCACCCCCACCTCAGCCTACCAAGGAAGAAATACCATGTTTTGGAATATCTCTTAAAATTGTTGAGGGAAGATACTGGACTCATTTTAGGCTTATAAAAATGGGTCTGTCGATCTCCCAGACATATATTGAACCCTCTTCAACATGTTCAAAAGGTTTAGTGTACTTTTTTTTTTGAAAAAAAGAAAACAATACTTTGTTAAGAATATTTTAGCTGATACTACTGAATGTTAACTATGCAAGTTTTACTGAACCATTATCTTAATCACTTACCAAACGGCCCCACTTCCTAATACCACCACAATGCAGATTAAGTTTCAACATGAATTTTGAAGGTTATACATATATTATCTCTGCTCTAAATGATATGTGGTTCCCCACTGCTTCGGTTTATATTGGGTCCTTCTTGCCCTTTAAACTCCAAACATCCTAAATTACAGCTTAACATGCACTCTCGTACCTCTTGGCTTTGCATGAGGTTTTTATCACATAAAATTCACAGCTGAAATTTATATACTTGGCAAATTCCTTCACATTATTTAGATTTTAACTCATTTTTCTTCTTTTGGGAAGCCGTCTCTAACTCCCATAGGCAAAGTAGTCACTTCTTTTTCTAGGTTACCATTATTGCTCTCATCAAAGCAATCAGTATACTTACTATGTATTACTATCGTTTTCTTTCTGAATTCTAAGCAACATTCTCAGTTTACATATGAGAAAATTGGCAATAAGAGAGATTATATAATATATCCAAAGCTACTTAGTTTAGGAGCAATAGAGTGAAAATTGGAGTGTAAATGGTCAAACTTTAAAACTCAGGGATTTAACTCACTAGTGATGCCAAAGTATTATTACTCATTATGGAAATGATTGGTTACCAAATACCATCTGATCTGCTCTGTCAGGGCAGGTAGGCTAAATCTTTTTCTGGCTTTGTCAATCAGAAATAATATTTTGGATTGAAGAAGCCTGTGTATTGGACTGAAATCATTTATGTATTTAAGGACATTTTCCAATTTTTTCCTAAATCATTTGCATCAAAATGTCTCGGGCTTTTCGTGTTTGAACACCGGATGTCCTCTGTGTTGAAACTGTATTAACTACCTCAAAACTGCTTTCTCCTTTCTCCCTTAATCTTTCCCTAACTCAAGAACTATTCTCAGACTTATTTCCATCAATCTTACTCAAACTGCTGTGTCAATTAGTTGTGAAAGGGATTTAATGAAGCTAAAGTGTCAGGTAGAATTGGCACAATAATCTTGAAAATAAAAACCTTTACGGGTCAGAAGTATGGTTATCTTGTGGAATGATAGGTTTGGAAAGAACCAAAATTTTGGAAAGAATCCAAAATTTTTCTCAAATAACAAGGATTAGATACATTTCTCCCTAAACAAAATTGCTACTGCTTTATAACCCAAATATTGTTCATCAGTGTATGAATGGCTCCCATTCTAAAGTTAGCCAGAAAGTTACCTCTACTTCAGAGTCACGAGAAAACAAAAAAGAGAAAACTTACTGCTAGTCCAAGCTACCTAAGAGAGGCTCCTAAATGCACTTAACTCCTTTCCTTCACTTCATTTTACTTCATTGATTTAAAATTATCCCCTATGATCTTGTTCTCCATTAAACTCACAGAACTAATGGAAAATAAATCATACTGTTGATTTTTGTTTAACTATGCTGCCTTCTTGCTTTTATTGTAAATGTCAACACCATACATAATCTAGTAGTTCTTTGTAAACCCAAAACTTAACACAATGTTCTATTCATCTCTTGAGTAATTGGCAAGATTTACCTCATTTACCCATTAAACAGAGTTAAGATACTAAAGCAAAGAGAGAAAACATTCTCTCTTTGTGATACTCAGAAATCTAGTACTATGAAAAGGGACACATAACAAGACTTCTCAAATCATGAAACATGGATAAGAATTTGGAGCAAAAGTTAAATATCCTGGACCTAGGAAATGTTTCCCTACTCATCATGGTTTGTTAGAATACCATTTAAAGTCAATGCCAATGATATTATAATAATTTTTAAAAGTTCACTTGGGAAAATGTAAAATAATACAGGTAAACTTCTCATGAGATGTAAATTAGAAAATCTAGTTTAAGTCATTATCATTGGGTCCCATGAAGTATAAGGAAATGGTTTTGATTTTGGGCCATGTGGAGCTGAGAATATGCAGATGAGTGGAACAAGATGCAGAGAGAGACGGGGAGAGAGAGAGAGAGAGAGAGAGAGAGAGAGAGAGAGAGCAAGAATGCAATTACAAAGCAAGCCCTTTCTCCCATGGGCTACTTGAAATTGGTTGAAATTTTCTGTTATCTTTGCTTTACCCATTAAGTTGAAGCATTATCCTTTCTCTGGGAGATCAGAGCATGGAGCCAAAGTGGCCATATTTCATAATGTATACATTGATCCAGGATAAGAGATGTTGTGAGAGAGGAGAATGGCCTTTTCCTCTAAGTAGATGGTAAGATTGAGAAATCAGACTGCTACTGAATCTCTAGTATTAATGACATTAGAGACTACATACTACTACTTTATTTGCATCCAACTACTTAGTTTTACCCAAGGACATACCCCAATGTAATAGCATTTTACAATTATGCTTTTTCCTCTCTCTAGGATGAGACACACTTACCATCTTTTCTAATTAATCCTCTTATACCCATCCTTCAAAATTTTGCTGAAAAAAGACAGCTGCAATGATGTCTACTAATATCCTTTACAAAATAAAGTGTAGGCTTTTTGTGGGTTATGGTTCTGTTATTGGTTTATTTAATCTTGATATCTGAAGAATGTGGTCTATAAATATTTATCTAATGCATACATCCTAAGAACTTCAAATATTTTTGTTTCACTAAAATTAGTTTTACTACTTCTAACAAAACGTTCAAGTTACATGTGTGTAACTTTGACCTAAGTAATCTGAACAAATTCTCTTGAAGTAAATATTCTTATTAAAATGCAACTTAATGTAACAGCATTTTCTGTTTTTATTTTTTATTTTTTAAGCATAAGTACATTAGTAAAGGACTTGTTCAATTCAAACAGTATATCAAACACTTTAAACAATGTTACTAGAGGCAGCTCTGCTTTCCTTTCAATAATTTCTGAAACTAAAATGTTACAGAACTAAGCTGTATTAGCCTTTATTGCATAGGATGAGAGCATGTTTTTCTTTTTCAAACCATCTATCAACCACTTCAAACAACATTACTAGAGGCAGATCTGCTCTCCTTTGGATAATTTCTGAAACTAAAATGTTATAGAACTAGGCTTTATTAGCCTTTATTGCATAGGAATGAGGGCGTGTTTTTCTTTTTGTTGTTGTTATTAGTCACAGCTAACACAATTCCTGATCTCTTAAAAGTTACATATATTTTTATTTTGCAATTAACATGCTATATTGTTGAAATTTAACCATGACTCTTACGTGTAAAGCAATCTATTCCATTTAATAAAACTTCTCTTGAAATTTATTCTTTTCGTTGGGTTGTTGTAAAATGCTATTAATGAAGTCTTTAATGAGAGACTGAGAGAGACTGAAATAAGGGAGGAGGTTTGAAGATAACAGTGATATACACACTAACCTTTTTTCTCAGCCTCCATATTCTTTCTTCATGTTATTGACTACATGGTGAGAAACTCAAATCTTAACTTTATTAGTTTGATCCTGATAAAGAATCTGTTCACTTATTTATGAACCTAATGTTCTGAAATGGTTTGATGTCTGCAAAACACTAGTCAGTTTAGATAAATCAAAAATGGAACACATTACCTTCATTTAGCTAATCTGTAGAGCATTTACTATATGCCTAGTTTGGTAATCTCTTACTGTCAGTCATTAATCTAATATGTTAGCCTTCTTCAAATATCACCCACCTAAACCCTGAATGAAGAGCTGACCTTTTTAATAATGGCAATATCTACTTCAAAGAACGAGATATGCTTCAAGATTATGGATTTTCTGGTTTGAGGGGTTGTTTTGTTTCTTTGATTGTTCAGCTGTTTGGTAGCCTGAGAAAGGAAATGCTATGTTTAGTGAAAGCACATAGAGGTTAGAGGTTTCATACTATGAGACGCTTAGGTAGCTGACGTAACTTTGTCATAGGTTCTGCAGGAGTAGGGACCATATTCTTATCGGGCAACATAATATTTATAGCATTTAGCAGAATATGTATAAAGATGAAAAAAGAAGATGAGAAAAGAGATTACTGTAATCTATTTTTTAATTGAACAATTTTCTTAAGTCAGAAAAACTTTTAATTTTCCCTTATCTAATTTAATGCCTGAACCAATTTCATAAGTTAGATTTTATTGTTTTTTATTATAGATGAACATAATAGGCTTACAGAAATTGAGCAACTGTCTAATATTACATTGGAAATAAGTGTCAGATAAAGATTTTGAACCCACTTTTACTTGACTGCAAAGGTCAGAATATTAAACCAGTTTACTACAGTACTTCCTTTAGTGTTTTCTCGCTAACTCTGAAAGTTTTTTGGCTAAAGGAAATAAACTTCCCTTTTTTCTCTTTCTTTTCTACTGTCTCTTCTCTTATTTCATTCAGCGTTTATTGATACATATAACTTTGTTCATTTATTTTACCAGGTCTACAGGATTCCATTATAGGGCATGCCATGGTTTACTTTCAGAGTCACATGTTGAATATTTAGGTCGTTCACATTTTGTTTTTCTAATAGAAATTAATGCTTCAGTGAATAATCTGCACATTTCTTGTATGCCGTGTGAGAGTTTCACAAAGATATGTACATATATGTGATATTTCTGGTCTTATCTATGTGTACCTGCCAGTTATTTCTACATCATTTCATAATGGAGTTGGAGCAACTTTTACTCCTAGGGAAGTATGAGAATTTGTACTTTCTATTGTTTGTTGGTATTTGAAATTATCAGATATTAGTTATCCTGCCAATTTGCTGAGTGCTAAAGAGCATTTTCTGGTTATTTGAATCTACATTTTCTTTAGATTGGGTATGGTTTCATCTGTTGACTGGTCATTAGAGTTTCCTCTTCTGTGAATTGTGAATTTGCCCTTGTTTTCTTCCATTTAGTTATTTAAAAATATTACATTGTATTTTCACATATTCTGGATACCAATTCTTTCCCTGTTATATATTTTTGGAGAATTTTCTTCCAACCTGTGTCTTGAAATTTGTTTTTTAAATTGTGTCTTATTATGGTACAGAATTACACATGTACTGTCCAATTTTCCTTTTATTTATTTTGTGATCTGTGCCTTTTGTGTTTATCTTAAGAAATCTATTTCTGCACTGAGCCTTAAAATAATGGCTGTATTTTGTTCTAAAATTTTAAACATTTATGTTTTTACTTTTGGGCATTTTCTACAAATGGAATCCATGTTTTATATTTGCAATGAGATAAAGATCTAATTTCTTTGTTTTTATTTTTTATTTTTTATTTTTTGAGACAGAGTCTCACTCTGCCACCAGGCTGGAGTACAGGGGCACAATCTCAGCTCACTGTAACCTTGCCTTATGGGTTCAAGCAATTCTCCTACCTCAGCCTCCCGAGTAGCTGCAACTACAGGCATGCACCACCACATCCAGCTAATTTTTATATTTTTAGTTGAGACAGGTGTTTCACCATGTTGGCCAGGATGGTCTTGATCTCTTGACCTCATGATCCACCTGCCTTGGCCTTCCAAAGTTCTGGGATTACAGGCGTGAGCCACCGCGCCCAGCCTTCTTTTCTTAAATATAGATAGACATTGTTGTCTCACCCAACTTTCTTAACTAAATGAACACTTTGGCTCTGAATTCATTAAACTTCCTTGAAGTGGACCCTGTTTCCTTCTTCCCTCTGCCTATTCAGCCTCTCCAAAATCACCTGGGGAGCACAGTACTGAGACCCACACTTCAAGATAGGGGTTCTTAACCTGGGAAGTGGAGGCTGCAGTGAGCTGAGATGGCGACACTGCACTCCAGCCTGGGTGACAGAGCAAGACTCGGTCTCAAAAAAAAAAAAAAAAAAAAAAAATCTAAAGGTTCTTAGACTTGTAATGACATTTCTAAAACTGATCAGTTTCTTATTTTAGCCATGGACAAAGAGCTACAGGGACTGAAGAAAATATAGCAGACCTCCAATCTGAAATACAGTTCATCATATATAATAAGTAAAGTCACTTCACCTTTTTAAGAACAGGTTTCTTAATTCTTTTTCTTTCAACTTGTACTTAAGATGCAGGGGTTATATATAGGCAGATTTATTACCTGGGCATATTACATTATGCAATATACCTAGAGGGGTATGACTGATCCTGTCACACAGGTACTGACCATAATACCCAACAGTTAGTTTTTCAACTCTTGTGCCCATCCGTCTCTCCCCCATATAGTTCCCAGCATTTACTGTTGCCATCTTTATGTTCATGCATAGCCATTGTCTAGCTCTCAATCATAGATGAGAACATGGAACATTTGATTTTCTTGTGTTAATTCACTTAAGATAATGACCTCTAGCTGCATCCACGTTGCTGCAAAATTCATGATTTTATTCTTTTTTATGGTCCTATAACCAGCCATAACAACATAAAATATTCCATGGTATATATGGTTCTTTAACTAATCCACTGTTGATGAGCATCTAGATTGATACCATGTCTTTGCTATTGTAAGTAGTGGTGCAATGCACATGTGAGTGTATGAGTCTTTTTGGTAGAATAATTTGTTTTCATTTGAGTATATTCCCGGTAATGGGATTGATTGGTCAAATGGTAGTCCTGTTTTAAATTCTTTGAGAACTCTCCAAACTGCTTTCCACAGAGGCTGAACTAATTTACATTCTCATCAACAGTGTATACACATTCCCTTTTCTCCACAGCCTTGCCAATATCTGTTGTTTTTTGACTTTCTAATTACAGCCATTCTGACTGGTGTGAGATCGTATCTCATTGTGGGTTTTATTTGCATTTCTCTGATGATTAGTGATGTTGCACATTTTTTCATGTTTGTTGGCCACTTGTATGTCTCCTTTGAGAAGTGTCTGTTCTTGTCTTTAGCTCATTTTCAATGGGACTATTATTATTATTCTTATTTGCTAGTCAAGTTTTTTAATTTCCTTACAGATTCTGGATATTAGACCTTTTTTTGAATGCATAGTTAGTGAATATTATCTCCCATTCTGTTGGTTGTCTGTTTACTCTGTGTCTTTTGCTGTGCAGAAAGTGTGTTTTGCTGTGCAGAAGCTCTTTAGTTTAATTAGGTGAAGCCAGCATCACCCTGATACCAAAATTTGCCAAGGGCACAACAAATAAAATAAAGCAGCAGGCCAATATCCCTGATGAACATAGACACAAAAGTTCTCAACAAAATACTAGCAAATTGAATTCAACAGCACATCAAAAAGTTAATTCACCATGATCAAGTAGGGTTCATTCCTGGGATGCAAATTTGTTTCAACATGCACAAATCAATAAATGTGATTCACCACACAAGCAGAAAGTTTTCAAAAAATTATATGGTCATCTCAATATACATGAAAACATTTTTGATAAAAAACCAACATTACAGCTCACGCCTGTAATCCCAGCACTTTGGGAGGCTGAGGCAGGCAGATCAGGAGGTCAGGAGATGGAGACCATCCTGGCTAACACGATGAAACCCTATCTCTACTAAACATACAAAAAGGTAGTCGGGCGTGGTGATGGGCACCTGTAGTCCCAGCTACTCGGGAGGCTGAGGCAAGAGAATGGCGTGAACCTGGGAGGCAGAGCTTGCAGTGAACCAAGATTACGCCATTGTACTCCAGCCTGGGTGTCAGGGCAAGACTCCATCTAAAAAAAACAAAAAACAACAACAAAAAAAACCCAATAAAAAATCCAACATCCCTTCATGATAAAACCCTCAAGAAACTAGGCGTTGAAGGAACATACTCCAAAACAATAAAAGCCATCTGTGACAAACCCACAGCCAACATCATACTGAATAAGAAAAAAAACTGGAAGCATTCCCTTTGAGAACCAGAACACAACAATGATGCCCACTCTCACCACTCTTATTTAACATGGTACTGGAAGTCCTAGTCAAAGTAATCAGGCAAGAGAAAGAAACAGAAGACATCCAAATAGGAAAAGAAGTCAAAGTATCTCTCTTTGCAGAAGATATTATTCTATACCTAGAAAACCCTAAACACTCTGCCAAAAGGCTCTGGGAACTGATATACGACTTCAGTAATGTTTCAGGATACAAAATCAATGTACAAACATCAGTATTTCTATTATCCAATAACAACATTCAAACTAAGAGCCAAATCAAGTACACAATCACATTTATAATACCCACACCAAAAGAAAAAAGTCTTAATTCTTAAATGTGACAATGGAATTGGTTGAGCTTTACTTTCAGTTTTCTCTTGTGAAAGCTTGGTTTATCCAGTTCAAGTATCTAGAGAGAGTGAGGAGCTGTACTCTATGGTGTCATCATTTAGTGGAAACTTTCTAAAACCACAAACACACATGACTTCAAAAACCTTGTAAAGGGCAGTTCGTGAGATACAAAAAATCTCTTTTCCTCCTATCCTCGCTAATTCTTTTAGGGCATTTCTCCCTTTGCAGCTATAGTGGTTCTTAGCTGTGGCCGGAGTAAAATCCCCTGCAGTGCTTTAAAAAGTTTCTAGTATCTGGGCTCCACCCCCATAAGTGAAACAAACTACAGAATGAGGGGGAGATGTTGATGTAAAGTTTGGACATTAAAAAAAATAGCCAGATAATTCTGATGCACAGAGAAAATTTAAAAGCACTGAATTATAAGGTACTGATCTGTTTTCTAAATGTACTGTGTGTGGACTTCTTGAAAAAATTAGAAAACATAAAAATGCTGAACCAATTTGCAGCATCAGTCTTTTTTCCTCAGAGTTATTCACAGTTTTGGAATCCTCACAATTGATTTAAGACAACTTTTTTTTTTCTCTCCATTTACACTAAATAGTACAAATTCTAAATTTCTGATCTTCCTTGCCTATTCTTATTATTTTGTTGAACCCACTTCTTTTCTTTTTCTTTTCTTTTTTAAGTCCTCATAGCTTTTTTTCTTTAGCTACTACAAATATGTTTGAATGTTTGCATGTCAATTACACACACACATCTGGGTCACACTTTTAAAATATCTTTTTTTTTTTTTTTTGAGACAGGGTCTTGTTGTGTCACCCAGGCTAGAGTGCAATGGCTCAATCATAGCTCATTTCAGCCCTGACTTCCCAGACTCAGGTGATCCTCTCATCTCAGCCTCCCAAGTAGCTGGGACAGCAGGTGCCCACCACCATGCCTGGCTAATTTTTATAATTTTTTTATAGAGATGGGGTTTCGCCATGTTGTCTAGGGTTTCGCCATGTCCCCCCACCTCAGCCTCCCAAAGTATTGGGATTACAGGCATAAGCCAACACACTCGGCCGGAAATACCATTTTAAAAATCACTAAACTTTCACATTCATACTCTTTTTGTAAAATACTTTGCAGAACTCAGAGAGTATTATCCTATGAAAACATGACAAGTGAGTTTCAGTTTATTTCATTGGACGGATAGTATTTTCAAAACCCTAATCTGGCCTATGAGAGAAGAAAGATTGGAAAAAATAACACTTGTTTTTCCTCTTCATCAGTTTTCCATCTTGGCCTTTAAATTATGATGTAAGAGGCCCTCCTCTCGAGAGATGAGTAGTTTACTCTGTGGAGTAATCAAGCATCAGAGGACCCTGAGGGTAATGTTAATGTTCTGCGTGCTTCTGAGGTGAAAGGAAGTGGTGCCTATACCCAGGGACAGAGCTAAGTTGAGGAACAGAACCACAGTAGCTTGAGGAAGGAACTGGTGAGAGGTAAGTTTTCCCCATAACTGATGTTTTTCATATTACTGGCTCACGTCAGAGCGATGTCTCATCATTCGTTGCAGTAGCACATGGTCTGCTATATTTGCTCATCTGGCTCTCTGGTGAGTGAAATGAAACATAAAATGATATTATGATTCTTGATCTTTAATCTAATTCCTGACTCATCAATGGGCTCTTTTTAATTGTTTTTTGTTTAAAAGTACCCCAAAGCAATGCATAAGGGAAAACTTGATTGGAAAAGAAAGCACAGAGTTTATAGGGTCACATGAGGCACCTTCTCTGTGGAGCTGACTGATTCTCCTCACCATTGCTCCTTCACCAAAAACTTGGCACGTGTTTAGAGGCTCCTCATGTTGTGTTCTGCCTCATAGCAGGCTGTCTATTTGGCTCTTCCTTCTGCTCAGTCAGACATATCAGCAGAGACAATGGCATAACAGATGCTGATATTCAGCCTGGATCAGCCTATGTTGATTTTATGCTTATTAGTCTGAGCTAGTCACAGCCAGCTGGTTGCTGTTTGCCTTGACTGAGCAGTAGAAATACGCACAACTGCAGTGGCCTCTTGTGTATATACACCCAGGTGCTGGCTGCCGTAACAATCCCTGCCATAGCATGAAGTGTGTTTCGGATTTATGTATATTTTTGCCTTTTTCAAAAAAAAAATTATTTTAGTATTGGGACAGGCACACTGATGGAAAAGTCAGGACCCAGTTTATAAAAAAAAAGATATATACAAAAAGAGTCCCAGTATTTGCTTCTATGGTAACTGGAAAAAGAATCTAAAGTTTAGTTTTGTTTTCTTATTAGTTTCCTCCTAATAGCAGTGAGAAGCCGGTATGGATTTTTAAAGACCCATAAGCAAGCTGCCTTTTAGGCATAGCAGACAAAATGTTTCCTGGGCAGCCAGGTGTCATGCTGTTTACTGCTTCAGTATTCACAACTTACTCTTTTACTGGTCCCAAGAGTGAAATACTTTGAACTGGCCAGTAAGCACTGGGGGCTTGCTGTGACCTGCCCCACTTTGGAGCTAGGAAGCCGCTGAAGGTTGTGGGCATCTTCCTACGTAACATTGAAGAGAAGTGTAAAGTCCTTTTTAGGGTTGCAATTTAGTTCTTTGATCTAATTCCTATTTTTGTGATGATTTATAAAATGTTTTCAATTTTTTAAAAGTTTTTAAATAGTCTAAATAGTCTATATTCTTTTCCTACTGCCTTCATCTTCCATTAACATTTTTTTTTCTATATACTCCCTCCTCGGAACTGCTTTCACATCTTTTCTTCTACCCATTTCTTTTTTTTTTTTATTTTTTATTTTTATTATTTTTATATTTATGTATTTAATTATTGATTTTGAGACGAAATCTCACTCTGTCCCCAGGTTGGAGTGCAGTGGCGCGATCTTGGCTCACTGCAACCTCTGACTCCTTGGTTCAAGCGATTCTCCTCCCTCAGCCTCCCAAGTAACTGGGATTATAGGCACGTGCCACCATGCCCAGCTAATTTTCGTATTTTTAGTAGAGACGGGGTTTCACCATGTTGGCCAGGATGGTCTCGATCTCCTGACATCATGTGACATCATCATCCACCCAGCTCTGCCTCCCAAAGTGTTGGGATTACAGGAGTGAGCCACTGCAACTGGCCTCTTCTACTCGTTTATATTGAATAAATAATGTTATTTTTCAAAGGCAAGTATATGTAGTATTCTATTCCTATTCATATTCTCATGAAATCACATTTAAAAGAAATCTGTAGTGGCTGAGGATATCACTGTTTTCTGGCCTGCTCCTTGATTGCCATTAGATGTAACCTAGGTATGGGGAACAATATTTGTTCTCGGTTCTGGCTTAGGAAAAATATTAAATAGAGATTATTAAAGTATGAAAATATCTTTGTTCTACATTTTAGTGAATACTTTGGATAAAAATGTAGTGTTTATGCTTATCAAATTTGTGAATGTCCTATAAATATAAAGAATAACAAATATATTTGGTGTCAGAATCAAGATGTGAGATAAGATCAACAGACTAGAATAATGGACTAAAATTAGTAATTCCTAACTTGGTAAATATAAAGTGAAATTCCTCATTTGGATTCAGAAAGGTCAATTACTTAATTTCAGTACAAGAATGATCTGAATTAAGAAGAATTCAGATTAAAAATAATACATAGGTGGTAAGAGAGTCACCACTTCCCATTCTTTGACCCATGCTAGACCTTTCTAATAGTCATAGTGCTCTTCCCTGTGGAACCTGTGTATAATTTAGAGCCTATCAACAAGAAGACTAGTACTTGATTAAATTTGGCACTGAGGTAAAGATACTGACCTGTAGATTTTGGATTTGGAGACCTGGTCCTGGCTCCACCAAGACTAGGAAAATGAGCTCAATAGGAGTACTAAAATGATTTCCCCTCTTTAGTCCTTTTGTTATTTCTTCATGGGTAAAAATGGGATTTGAATAATGTTCTGTCAAAAGTCTTTTCTAATTCTGATATTCTATTTTCTGATTTTATGAGCAAATAAAAATATTAAAAACATGATGTATATTTAAACAACCAGTGCAGTCTTAAGCAAATGTAGATCAAGGTAGACAGGATTTCTAATATAAAATGCTGAAAAATGTGTATATATTTCCATATTGTTTTCTAAATGTTATGTTTAAAGAATATTAGTGAGTTGGACTTAAACAGAGGACGGCAGATAGAATGCTAAAGAATTTCAGAAAATAATGAAGATCTAGATTTGTTTCACCCTATATACACAAAAGAGAGTGGACATGAGTACTACTTTCTACTTATGAATGATTAGGTTAAAAAAAAAACACACACACACTAGATTCCTTCCTTTGAAAATATAAATGGCACCAAAGTGCCAGTCAGGCAAGTTTGACACGATATATAGAATAGTTTCCCATATGAAAAAGTATTCAACAAAATACTGAGTTACTTTGTGAATTTACAAGGTACACTTTTAATAATGGCTAAAGATTTTGGAGAATTAACTGTAAGTCAGAAACGGTTTTATGTGCTTTACTCATTTAATGTCTTATTGACCAGTGAGGTAGGTACTATTATAAGCTCTGCTTTATAAATAAGGAAATGGTTAGGAAAATACATTAAATAAGTTATTTGTCTAATATTTCAAAAAGTAAATTAATAAGTTGTCTAAGGTTGAACAAGTTAGCAGAGGTAGGAATCACCACAAAGCCATAGCCTACATTGTTAACCATTATTTTATACTGTCCATAATAAAAGTGAATATCAATTGATGCTCCTCTTCTAAAGATATTAAAGAAGAAAGTAGAAAATTGAAATGCAAAAAAAAAAAAAAATGAAAATTGAAATGCATAATGTCTAAGGTCTCTTCCCACTCTATGATTAACACAGAATCAAAATTTTCCATATTTTACCATTTTGAGTTCATGTTAATATAGAGATGTGAAAGACTATTTAAAATAATGATTTTCTGGAGAGTGACATCAGCAATGATGTGATAAGAGAGTCCATTGTTTATTCCCTCAATGAAACATCAACTTGAACAACTATCCACCTGTGAAATACCTTCTTAAGAATGAAGGAATCCAGATGAGAGATTACAGCACTGGGGTAGAGCACAGAAACATGAAGACATGCATTGAAGAGGGTAGGAAGAAGGATTGTACATTACCCATGTCACTCTGCTCCCAAGCCAGTGGAGTAGAGCATGGACACATATGCCCTTCATGTGGAAGAAGGTGAATAAAGTAAGCACCTGACTTCACTGCAGTCCCCAACACCAGGCCAGCCCCAGTAAACTGGGTAAAATCTAGTAAACCCCTATGTCCAAGCCAGCCCCTGTGGTCCCAGGGCCTAGGATAATCCCCACAGACTTGGACTCATCCACCCCCCAGCACCAGGCCAGCACCCTCAGCCCAGGCACCAGGCTGACCCCTATAGCTTCAGGCTCCAGACCAGCCCCCATGGCTCCAAGCTTTAGCAGACATGAGGTCAGGCCTGCTCTAGCTGAATTATGGTTCAGGTATTCCCTGGGAGACCCCAGCACCAGGCTGACTCCCATGAACCCAATGTCCAGTACTGACACAAAAATCCCAGGCACAAGGCCATCCTATACTCCCAAGCTCCAGACCAGCGCTTGAAAGCACACAACCAAGCCCATCTTCATAGATCTAACTACCAGGTCTGAATGAACAGTAAGCCAGCCCCCTTGGACTCAGGCTCAAAAGCCACCCCAGCACTGGTGGGACCCTGTGGACCCAGGTTTCAGGCTGGCCTCCACAAATGCAGGCTGCAAGTCGCCTCCTAGTGAACACAGGTTCCAGACCTTCACCCAGGGACACATTTTGCAGGCTCTCCCCAGTGGAAACCAGCATCAAGCTATTCCCTGTGTATCTAAAATCTGGGCCCACCACTGCAGACTCAATCTCCAGGCCTGGCCACATAAACTCACGCTGCAGGTCCATTTCAGTAGACTCAGCCATCAGGCCTGTCCACCTGCTAGCACAGGGATTATGCTGGTTCACCTGAGGACTCCAACACCAAACCCAATTGTGACCTCTGAAACATGGGTTCACCCAGAATATCTGGATTAGCTGAATGGTAAAGGGCTTTCTCTACTGAAGTCAGTTAGTGATAAAACTGAATGAGTTGCCTACTTCTTAAAATGTACAGATATCAATGCAAGGCCATAGGACAATGAATAACCAGAGGAAAATGTCACCACCAAACAAACAAAATAAATCACTAGTAAATGACCCTAAAGAAAGATATCTATGAATAACCTGATGAAAAATTAAAAATAATTATTTTAAAGTAACTCAGTGAGCTACAAGACATATACAAAGACAAATACACAAAATCAGAAAAAACATACATACACAAAATTAAAACTTCAACGAAGAGATAAAAATCATAAAAAAGGATCAAACAACAATTCTGGAGTTGAATAACACAGTGACAGAACTGAAAAACATCAGAGAGTGCTTCAACAGCAGACTTCACCAAGCTGAAGAAAGAATCAGCAAGCTCAAAGGTCACTTAAATTAGTCATTCAGATTAACAACATCAACAAAAAAAGTGAAGAAACCCAATACAACTATAGGACAGCATCAAGTGGACCAGTGAACATATTAGAGGAGTCCCAGAAGGAGCAGAGACAGAGAAAGAGGTAGAAAGGTTGTTTACATAATTAAAAACAAACACTTTTCAAATCTGGGGAAGAAAATGCACATCCAGATCCATGAAGCTACTAGCCTCAAATAGATTAAATATAAAGAAATCTTCACCAAACCACAATATAATCAAATTCTCAAAAGCAAAAGAATTTTTAAAGCAGAAGGATAAAAGCAACTCATATGTAAGAGAATGCTCATAAGACTATCGGGAGACTTCTCAACAGAAACCTTGCAGGCCAGCAGGGAATTGGATAATGTATTCAAATTACCTGAAAAACAAGCAAACAAACAAATCATTACCAAACTAGAGTACTATACTTGGTAAAGCTTTCTTTTAGAAATTAAAAAGAGATAAAGACTTTCCTTGAAAAACAAAAGCTGTGGTAGTTTATTAACCTTGGACCTGCTTTACAAAACATGCTAAAAGAAAGCTTTTCAAGTTGAAATGAAAGGATGCTAACTAAAAACATAAAAATATATGAAAGTATAAAGTGACTGCAAAGATAAAATATAGTAAAGTTCAGAATACTCTCATTGTAATGGTGGTGCTTAAATCACTTTTAATTCTATTATAAAAGTTGAAAGACAAAAGTAGTAAAAGTAATTATAGCTATAATAAATTTCTAATAGATTCATGATGTATAGATATGTAAATTGTAACATCAGTAACATAAAATGTGGGGAGAGATGAAGTACTTTGACATCGCATTTGACTTTTTACATAGTAATTGACATGTGTCAAAGCAATGATGAATTGAGATCTGTAAAGTATAGATTGGAATCAATACAGTGAAGAGATTATGTATGTGGTTGAAGTTAAATTGTTATCAGTTTAAAATGGACTGAGAACTATAAAATATTTTATGTATGTCTCACGGTAACCACAAAGAAAAAACCTGTAGTTGATTCGCAAAACATAAAGAGAAATAAATTGAAGCATTCTGTTACAAATAATAATAATAATAATATTTTAAAGGAAGACAGCAAGAAAGGAAAAAGTGAACAGAGACTTCAAAATAGTAAGAACACAATTAGCAAAATGGTAGTAGTAAATCCTTACCTATCAATAATTACCTTGAATGTAAAGGGAATAATTTTTCAATCAAAAGGCATAGAATGAATAACTGAATTAAAAAAAAAAAAAAACAAGACTCAACTATATACTGCCTACAGGTGACTCATTTTAACCTCAAGAACACATATAGGCTAAAAGTAAAGTGATAGAAAAAGACATGCCATTCAAACAGAAACTAAAAGAGAACAGAAGTAGCCACTTTTATATCAGAAAAAAACATTTTAAGTCAAAAGCAGTCACAAGAGACAGGATGACCACTCTATAATGATAAAGGGATCAATTCATCAAGAGGTTATATAACAACTTTAAATATATTTGCACCCATCATTGAAACACCTAAATATATAAAGAAATATTAACAGAACTAAAGGAGAAATAGACAGCAATGCAGTTATATAAGGGTCTTAACTCACTTTCAACAATGGAAAGGTCATCCAGAAAGGAAATCAAAAAGAAAAACAGGAGATCTAAATTATACTGTGGAACAAATGAACCTAACAGTTTTACACAAAACATTCCATAGCAGAATACACCCTGTTTTCAAGCAAACATGGAATATTCTCCAGGATAGCTCATATATTAAGCCAAAAACCAAATCTTAACAAATTTAAGAAGATTTAAATCATTTCAACTATATTTTCTGATGACAATGTTAGGAAAATAGAAGTCAATAAGAGGAGGAAAATTTGAAAGCACCAATAAATAACTCCTAAAACTCATGAGAAATCAAACTTATGAAGATATGAAGAATCTACAGAAAACTAAAGGCCTGGACCTGATGTTTTTCTTTGTGAAAAGCATAGCTCATTACCCTGCCTGGATTCGTAGCCCTTCCTAATTAAGTTCCTCTGAAATGTCTGGGATATTCATGATTAGGCAATTCAAGGCTTAGAACAGCGACCCAGAGAGCCTCTGGCTTTTGTAGAAGCTCTGTCCAAGGAAAACAAAATAATATTTACTGATTCTTTACATTTGTAAATAAAACATATTTATTAAAAGTTTATGTCATCAAAATGTATTTTATTGTCTTTTATAATTTTTTCTTTCATATAAAATCAAATTAATAACTCAATGATGTTAACCAAGATAATTATAGCCACAGTCCAGTAAGTAAGTTAGAGAATTATAGAAATACAGATTCTGTAATCACTACTGGTGCTGTAATTATTTTCCCTAATGTTTTTATCCCTCCGATGTCAGTAATAAGCCTCCATGACCTCTGTGGATGAACTGGGGCCCAGAGCAACATTCATCAAGTTGCTTCATCTCTTGTTACTAACAGATACTAGAGTAGTTCTCTGGCATCTTTCCTATACAAGTAAGACCCGAGTTACGTTATTATTATTATTATTTTTAAATATTCCCCTTGCTTTGCAATTACCTCTTAGTCTTTGTTACTTAATTTTCTATTTCTCATAAACATGCTATCACCTCCTTATTTTATATATTTTTATATATATATATCTCACATGTCCATCCAAATGTCTTTGGCTTAGACATTAAAATGTATTATTTATTATTTTTATTATGTGCATCTTACCAGCAATTTCACTCCTAACAATTGATCAATGAAGGGTGAAGCGTGTGGTTTCTCTATTGTCGAAATAACATTAAGCTTGTTGATATATGAGTTTTGGTGATAAAATGGTCTGCGAGATTGCTGAGCAAAATGAGGGGTGAAAGTAACATAAAAGAATATTGTCTCAGTGGAAGTAGCATTATCACTTCTATATTTTTAAATAAAAAAATACATTCATTACCAGAAAAAAAATAGCTAAAATAATTCAGTTTTCCCTGGGAGATTCATACTTTGCATAGAAAAATTAATTAAATACTAATACCCTTGAAGCCAAGAATTATCTTATTTGTAGTTAAGCCTCCTTCACCCTCTGCCATGCCTTCCATAGTTAGTAGCGCCTAGTAAGTGCTCAATAAATGAATAGAATGAATGAATACATAAATAAATGAGTTTATAAGAAGGTATAACAAGTCATAGTATGTCTATGGTTATGCCCAGTTGATATACTACAGAAATTATCACACCTGAAAAATAAAAGAACTAGTTAAGAAAAGTGCATAATAAGGAGATTTTAATTTGCTTTCCTGATGCCATATTATAAGTATGTCTTACTACATTTAAAAAGTCTTAAAAAGTCTGTATGAGCCATATTTGTTTTTCTGTTTGTTTACTTGCATTTTAAAAAAAAGAATTTCCATTTTTATTTTTAGAACAAAATAAGGGAGTACATGTGAAGGTCTATTACAAGGGTATATTGGTCTGATGCTGAGGTTTGGGATATGGATGATCCCATCACCCAGGTAGTGAGCTTAGTGCTCAATGGTTAGCTTTTCAATCATTGTCTCCCTCCTCATCCCCCCACCCTTGTAATATCCAATATTGATTGTTGCCATCTTTATGTACATGAATAACCAGTGTTTAGCTCCCAATTTTCAATGAGAACATGCTGTATTTGGTGTTCTGTTCCTATGCTAATTCACTTAGGATAATAGTCTCCAGCTGCAAAGGACATGATTTTGTTCTTTTTTTATTACTATATAATATTTCATAGGCTATGCATGATACTTGTTAAGCAAGTTTATTTACACATGAAGAAAATAGAAAATAAATCTAACATGTATCCTTAGTTGGATATATAGTATGATTTATCATTTATAATTCTTATTCACGAGTGTCATGGAAGAGACTGAGGGCCTTTAATTTGATCTGAGTATTAAATTTCCATAGTTTAGAAATTTTATGATGTAAGTTATTCCAGTGGAAAGGATTATAGGGTAGAGAATCTCAAAGTCATTGAAAATCATGGGATTTTGATCTTCACCATGTCCAAATGGTTTCATTTTTAAATGAGAAAAACAAACGAGGTTCATGTGGATTTGATTCAATGCTGGAGAGTGCTACAGAGTGAGACAGTGGTTCAAAAACAAACAAACAAACAAAACAAATAAAAAACAAACTAAGACTTAATTTTCTTAGAACTGGGATCGTTACTACTCTAGTTTAGTTTCTCCCACAGAATCTACTAATTGCTACAAATTCATTTCAAAAGACTGTGCTAGGTTCTGTTTTTCCTCTCTTTTTCTTTCTTTCATTTTCCCACATCGGCCAGGAAGACCCTGTCTTTATCCAACGTGGCCAATAGCTTTGAGTTTAATAACTCCTGGTTTGGATGGTTAACAGTAAGTAGCATGTCAAGACTGTGGTAAATCTACCGGGGGCTTTGCGTCAGTACATTTCCTTCAATGTACCTTTTACTAGGGTCCAGTTTCCTCATGCCAACATCAAGGTTGCTCCCTAATCCATGTTTGCTTGAAGATGCTAATTACTTTCTGCGTATCATCTGTTTCATACCATTTCATAGCATCTAGTTGAGAATTGCTACAATAAAAGCAAATCTGTGACCCTGAACTGGCAGACATCTGAATTGCCCATTAACTATTCTCTTTCACCTTTTTGACCTGACCAAGCAACCAAAGACAGTCACTGATACCTACTCTAAGTACATTCTGGAGGTTTTAGAGCCCCAAGCAAAAGTGTTCCTTTCAAAGGAAAGAGAACAAATGAGGGCTATTTGAGTTGTAGCTAATTTATTTCTCTAGTTTGTGAAACAGCAAACACTTAAGTATATTAAATCTTTCTTTTCACCTCAATAGTCTCTTAAAATTTCTTGGGTTGTAATGTTCAGCTACTTAAAATTACTTTCCTTCTTTTTGTGCTTTTCCTCAATTTTTGTGTTATTTCTACTCTTTTATCTTTCTTTATCTATTTTGGGTTATTTGATGTGATAGATATGAGATGTTTCTTTTTTTCTTATGTATTCACGTTTATTTTGGAATTGTTACTTAACATTTCTTGATATCATATTCCCTAGGATCTAAGATCTAGACTTTCAACATCAGGATCTAATTTGAATCTATTATCTTACCATTGGAGTTGCCAAATTTTCTCACAAGACAAAATAGGTAATGATTTTGTCATGAAAACAGCCACATATTTACTTTAGGTTTAAATAAATACTCTTCAACTTACTGAATTCATTGAAAAAATTAGGAGAGAATATGAAGGTGGAACTAAAATGTCTTTATGGTATTTGCACTTGGGGATAAACCATTAAGTCCTAGCAATTAGAAAGTAGAAAGTATTTCTCTCTCTCTCTTTTTTCTTTCTCTCTCTCTCTCTCTTTCCTTTCTCTCTCTCTCTTTCCTTTCTCTCTCTCTCTCTCTCTCTCTCTCCCATTCTCTCTCTCCTGACTTCAAAAGAGTATTACCCAAGATGGTGTTCCTTTTTGCCACCACTTCATTTTTTTCCCTTTTCAAACTTCTCAATTCTGTCCTGGTTCTCTAAACCTTAACTCCATCAAATTCCAGGTATCTGAAAGTAGAATCACCTTCAGGGTGGTCAAAGTAAAAATAAAATGTAGAAAAATATTGTTTTGAAAAATATCTTCCAGAATGCTGAGAATTTTATCAGGGATTAAATACAAAGTCAACCAGAAAACTTAGAGTTCCTGAGAAGAAAAAAAGTAGAGTGAAAGAATACTGAAAAACAGAAGGAAGAATTTAGAGGATGGAAGAAAAGATTTGTTAATATTATAGAGTCATTAGCAAGTAAGTTAGACATCAACTTGGCTTAAGCCTGGAATTCTGCTAACTCTAGGTTAGTCAGATGTCCCATGAAGTCTTCAAGGAGAACTTGCAAATACTGTATTTATTATACTGAACTTTACATATAATCATCTCAGAGGAAAAAAAAAATGAAAACACATAACCACAAAGCACCCATGAAGTTAGTACAATTTCACCAATTAATATTTAGTGAAAGTATTAACCAAGATGAACAATACCTTCAGATAAGAAGAATAGAGAAGTCAAATTAAGATGATTTTCCCAGCTGTGAGATTTGAGATGTGCGTTGGATTCACCAGGTGCACTGAAACAGGTTTCACTGACTCAATTCTCTAATTAGCCAAACCACGGAAACCACTGCAAGAATGTTTCTCACTGTTTATCGTTTCTTTTTTATTTGCTTGTTATTTCTCCCAGACTCTTTGCATCTGTCCCATATACTTTCTTTATTTTCCATTACGCCCTCTGAAATATTTTGAATAATTTGAGGGAAGACTTGGAACTGAAGTTGAAAGCAAACAAAATACTTACGAGCTAGATGTTGACTTTGTCACTCTCTTGCTCTGTGAACTTTGAGTTACTAGATCTCTGCTTTCCTCTCTATCCATTAAAAATGTTTAGAAAATCACTGAAACCAAATGTCAGTAATAGCTGCTCTCTGTATACATAATGTATATGAGCTGATTATAAAATGCTTGATATTTGTCTTAATTTTTCTTCAGGTCATCTGATTATTTGTAGTTATATTCCTTTATATTTTGATGACATTTTCCTAACATTAAAGTATTACTTGTCTTTTCTCGACTTTATCCCAGTTAGAGAAACTATACATTTAACAACTTTACCATGATTTTCCTTCTCAGTTCCTTAAACTAGCCATTTTTGATACATTATCTCAGTGTGTTTATTAATTTAAATATGCATTTTTATTTGAATGCATTTATTTTCAGGAGTCAGCATGTCTATAAACCTGCAGAGAAGAGCCCATTAACTGAAATCTATGATGTTATTGATGCTAGAGAAGCATATCAGGTTGCTGCCTGTTTGACATTCTTTGGACAGTGCCAGAAAGATTCAGCTCTCTTCAAAATGTCACTCAATGCCTGCACCATCATGGTCAAAAAAAAAAAAAAAAAAATTAAAGCCACTGGGAATCTAATCTAGTTTGTACAAACAAATTTAAACAATATAGAAAATGAGAAGTGGATGAAATGCATCAAACATTAAAAAATAGATATTGTCTTAAATACAAAGTATATATATATTCAAAATTATGATAGTGTTAACAGTAGGTAAGTGACCTGCAACAAGAGTAGACAATTCATTAAAAGAAAAATCCAGGTGGAAAATAAGCATCTGCTAACATGAACACACTCTTTAGTAATCAAAAGATTGCAAATTAAAACAATAAAAAGGTACATTTAAAACCTATTAAATTAACACAATACCTGATGCTAATGATGTTGGGTAAAACTAGTGTATTTCTACGTTAACTAATAGTATTGTAAATTGGTGCAAAATTTTGAAAAGCAGTATTATAGTAATTCCGAATACTTTAAAAACTGTTTCTACACATAGATTTCTTAAAACCATTTTTGAATCAGTTTAAAAATAAAAAAGCAAAACAACTTTTCATCTCTAGAATTTTATTTGCCATTATTTGGTGTTTTTAAAAACTCAACAAAATAGTGGAAAATAACCCAATATGTGAAAAATCTTACAACTTAATATAAAACAAGTAAAAGAAAACAAAGTTCAAAATTATATGAATATCATGTATGTTTATGGTCAAAGACTAAAGGGTAACACAAATTACAAAAACAACTGTTGGCCTACTGTGTGGAGTTTATTATTTACTTGATTTTATTTTCAAAATTCTTTTTTATTATAGTATTTTAATAATACTGTATACAGACAAAACTTTGTATAATATAAAATCTTGTTCAAGTTGCAACTATCCTGGAGGACATACTAAGCTTAGCAGAAATATATTAACAGCAAACTGAAATCAAGCTAGCTTGCTTTTAGTATACAGAAGAAAAACTTATTTAGGAAGACAGTAAGTTACAGAGAGATAAAAATGCTTTTGAAAAAAAATATGAAACAAACTCAGATCTTTTATACTTTGGCAATTGATGTAGGACTGAATAAAGCCAAAATCCTAATGATCTCCATGGTAGTCATAAAATGAATGAAATTCACCTTGTTAGTGCTTTTAGAGTTACCTGTATGTGACCTACTATGCACCAACATTTTCTTATATATCCTCCTTTATCTGTACCTTTTTATTCCTCCAAGCTATTTTTTTTTGAGATGGAGTCTCACTCTGTCGCCCAGACTGGAGTGCAGTGGCATGATCTTGACTCAGTGCAACCTCTTCCTCCCAAGTTCAAGTGATTCTCCAGCCTCAGCCTCCCAAGTAACTCAGATTACAGGCACTTGCCACCACGCCCAGCTAATTTTTATGTTTTTAGTAGATATGGGGTTTTACCATGTTGGCCAGGCTGGTCTCAAACTCCTGACCTCAGGTGATCCACACCCATCAGCCTCCCAAAGTGCTGGGATTACAGGCGTGAACCACCAGACCTGGCCTATTCTTTTAGGCTATTTCAACATCAAATAATGAATGTGTAAATATTAAATATATAAATACTATATATAATCATTTTAAGCATGCTACCCTATATTCTAAATATTTCTTTATAATTTTATATACATTTCTTTTATTTCTTCTTTTATCGTATATTTTGCAATGAATCTATTTTAGTTGTCATTTGAGTTTCTCATCTTCCTTTCCAATGTGAATTAGATTTTCCTTCTATTTATCCCTTCATGTCATTTCAAATCATGAATAAGAATGAAGGTGACAGCTTGGATGAGTTCCAGATGTGTCAGAAAGTATATGTTCATATTTTTGTCAATGTGTTTAATATAATAAAATCATATTTGGTATTCTAAGTTCCTACATTATAATTGGCCTATATAAGAATATAAAAATTCAATAATTTGAAGTAATTGTCTGAAATAAAGGTCTATGAATGTGCTCATAGAAGGCAAAAGTCCTTCTATAGTTATGACTCTTATAATCATCATGGCAATTTCTACCAACATACCTGTGAAATATCTTCCATGCACGCAGAACCCTTCTCAGATAATTTTTTAGCACAAAATATTTTTGGGCATTAGTTTTAGTTTTGTATGTGACTGCTTGAAAACTTTCTCTATAACAGGAAGTATTTCTTCCAAGATCATGAATGAAAGCACATATTGTTTTATTTTCAAATGTATCTTTTTACCATAAACATAATTCCATAAATCCAAGTAAAGTCAAAACAGGTTGATGCATTATTATAGGGTTCCATCTCTACATGGGGCCATTATTCCTCTTGGGACAGGAGAACTTGGGACTATTAAAGAGTAGCTTTTACCAAAGTATTATTGCTTTGCTGAGGCGAAATATGTTGACACAACATATACATGAAATTTTAACTCTTCAGCCTTTATGTGTGCTATTTTTTACTTGGAATTTTTTATGTTTCAAAATATTGACCTCTAATGTAATACCATTTATTCTACCATCTTTCAGCCTTGATCTGCTTTTGATTTATCTTATTGATTTTTCTTGCTATCATATCCTGGGGGGAAAAAAATGGTATCACACAGACACATACACGCATATTTATTTTTCGTCATTCCATTACTTTATGTATAATGTCGTGGCATTTGAACTCAGGTTATTTCTAGTTCACAGCTTGGCTTAGTAGTTTGCCATGATTAAATAGCTTAACATTTCTATGTATCAGTTACTCGTATCTAAAATAGAGATGATAATAGATTCTGTCTCATTGAATTATTGAAAGAATTAAGTCAGTTAATTGATGAGATGTGTTTAGATTAGGGACTATTACACAGTAAATTGCTCAAGAAGTGACCTATCTGTGATGTGTTTGCATTGAAATCTCTTTAAATTATCCAATACAAGGTTGGAGACTATTTTCAATTGTACTTGTACAGTTTTTTTTTTTTTGTACAGTTAGTGCTAGTAAAGTCTTTTCATAAAACCTGGGTTGAAACTATATTGTATCCAATTCCAATTCATAGTGTTCTCATCCTTTATTACAACTTAGACCTTGCTTTATCTGTTTCCTATGGGCTTCCCACCATAATTCTAACAGAAGTTGTTTTAATACTTTCTGAAACTTCTCATATCCAATGACACCACCATCTTATTCACTCTCAAAGAATGACTCAACTTCCTACTTCACTAATATTAGGTTCATCTTTCTCCTTCAATTGTTTTCTATCTCAAAAATTTTTTGCTTTATTTTCTTTCCTCTTGTTTCATGAATTTTTGTTCTCTACTCTTTCAAGTCTAACTACTCCATGCCCCAAACCGTTTAAACCTCTCCTGTTTTATTTCCTTCCATTCTTAAGAAATCCATTGTACTTGTTTGTATCTTCAGGCTCTCCCATCTTGACTGAATTCTTTATGTTAATTCAAAGGTTCCAAATTTTTCTTATCCTGAAATTATTCTATTTTTTTCTCCTAACTACTCTTTTTTTTCTTCTATTTCGTAGATTGGCTATCTTTTCCTTCTCCCCTGCTTGATTGAAACTCCGTTCTCAGAATGAACTAATAAGAGTCAATTATGCCCAAACTTCTTGCAATGGACTGAATATTTGAATATTTGTGTACCTCCCAAATTCCGTATCTTGAACTCCTAATGTGAGGGTATTGGGAAGTGGCAGCTTTGGGAGGTAATTAGGTCATGGAAGTAGAGCCTTTATAAAGGGTATTAGTGCCCCTATAAAAGAGATCCCACAGAGCTCCCTCACCCTTTTTCTGTCATGTGAGGATACAATGAGAAGTCAATATTTTGCTACCTGCAAGATGACCCTCACCAGAACCTTACTAGGTTGGCCCTCTGATCTTGGACTTTCAGCCTCCAGAATTGTAAGAAGTTAAATTTCTATTGTTAATAAGCCACCTAGTTAGTATAACAGCTGAACTGAATAAGACATTTCTTAACATTGATAGCACAATTTTTAAATCTTTTTGTTTCTTCCTTCATTCTTTCATTTGTCTCCTCAGAAACTATTTGTTGAAAACCAAACAGGTAACAGGATTTATAATCAGGAGGGTACAAAAGATCTATAACAAAAGATCTTTGTCATTCAAGAATGTGCTGTCTACTTGATGAGTGTGGTTAGGTTGTTCTTGTGTTGCTATAAAGCAATACCTGAGGCTTGGTAATTTACAAAGAAAAAATTGTAATTGGCTCATAGCTCTGCAGGCCATATGAGCATGGCACCAACATCTGCTAGGCTTCTGGCAAGCGCCTCAGGAAGTTTACAATCTTGGTGAAAGGTGAAGTGGGAACAGGAGCATCACATGGCAAGAACGGTGTGAGAGAGAGAAGGGGGAGGTGGCACATACTTTTAAGCAATCAGATCTTGCATAAACTCACTCATCACACAGGGAATGACACTAAGTCACTCACAAGGGATCCAACCTCATGATCCAATCCAGGCCCCACCTCCAACACTGGGAATCACATTTCAACATGAGATGTGGAGGGGACAAATGTCCAAACCATATTATGAGACATAACATTAATTTCACTGTGATACAAGAGGAAAATTATTATTTCCTTAAAAGATATAAAAGTAAGATTATTTTGTTTCCTTTATGCAATAACACTTGTACATTTCTGCTTAGAATTTTTATTTGGGAACTATAGTAGATGTCTGTCCTTTGGCAGCAGTTACAATAAGATGAAAGTATATTTTCTTAGGATATGTTAATCTGCTCTGCACAATGACTGTTGGTTGCATAGTATTCAGAGGTGAAGGACACCTTTGGGAATCTACCTGCTTGAAAATATTTGGATATCTCAAGATTTATTTACTTTTTTATGTGTTAATATGTGTCCATGTAGGAAACATATTTACATTTTAATTCAAAGCAGCGGTAACTTTAGTGGAAAGAACACTGGCTGGATATTAAGGAGATTGCATTTCTAATCCTGGCCCTAGAGATCATTAACTGAACTAGTAGAAATCTCTTAATTAGTCTGAACTTCAATATACTCATCAAAATAAATTGGCTCAGTTCTTGAACATTTGCTCTTCTTTGTTTACATTTGGGTTCTAGATGATCTCATCCAGTCATATAGCTTTAAATATCCTATTTGCACTGACAGTTGTCAAATGTATAATGCCAACACAGAAGTTTCTTCATAAAATCCAGTTCTATATTTTTAACATACTGCTGTCACCTTCAAATGGACATTCATTAGAATTTCAGCATTTTCATGTTCAGAGGTGAACTACCTGAATGCTCTTAATTCTTCCCCATCTTGGCCAGTTGTAATCCCAGAACATCTCAGGCAATATGTATCTATTTGAAGTCTGATTGATTCTTTATTTTAACTGAGAAAACCATTTATTTATCTTCCTTGGGATTCCTATCACAGCACAGGAAAACTTCATATTTTTAGTTATATAGATGAGAAACCTTGTCGTTATCCTTGACTTACTATATTCTCTTCTATCACTTATCTTATATGAGGGCAGATGCTCTTGGATTTATGTTTAAAATAAATCGAGATTTGACCACTTCTTACCACTTGCTAAAACCACAGACCAAGTTTCCATCATCTCTTACTAGAATTCTTTCAATAAAAGTCTGCTTTTCCTAATTCAATTCCTGTACCCGCTGCCAACCAATGTTTTCAAAAAACAATTGTAGTGATCCTTTAAAAATTTGGGTATGATTATGTCATTCTGCTGCAATCAGAATTTAACTGCATTCATAATAAAACCCCAAGTTCTTATCATAGCCTTTGAGATTGCAAATATTCTGAACCTTGATTACCTCTTTATCTTCAACTATTCTTTCCCTTATATACTTATACTTGCCTCTTTGCTATCCCTCATACAAACCAAGGATACCTGCACACTTGAGGGTATTTCCTTCTTGCATTATCTTTAGTGTATTCTTCCCCAGTTAATTACCTGGCTCCTTCAAACCCTTCCTCAAGTCCATCCCCAAATACCATCATGAATCAGAAGACTTCTGTAATATACTTTGGGATCTATAGCTTCTTATTCTACTCATTTTTCTTTACAATATTTATCGCTATACACATATATGTGTATGAATATACACATACATATATGTGTATGAATATATATATGTGTATGAATGTGTATGAATATACACATACATGTATATGTAATACTCACACATGCTCTTTTCTTAAAGTACTACCTTTAAACCAACATGAATGTTTTATGTGAGCATGGATATTTTCTGTTTTGTATTCTGACAATGCTTAAGATAATATTCTTCTGAGAAAAAATAAATGGTAATATAAAGAAACCCCTTTTGTTATAAAACTATTAATACGTATAGCTAGCAAAGTTTTAGGATAGCGGTGTATGCATGTGGTGAGATATAGTAAGACTTAGCCTCTTCAACATATTAAACCTCTATTAATAGCAATTATAAGTGATAAACACTATTATGTCCTACATTTGTAGAACTCTTCAGTGGGTTTCAAAACACCATTACATTCATTATTTTATTTTATTTTCCAACACTCTATTCCTGGGCAGCATAGGTGTTACCCTTTTACTGGAGTGGTTAAGGGGCACCACTGCAGTGGGCATATGTATTTGAGGGAGAGCAGCATTTAAATGAGGTCATTAAGGAGAGACAAGAAAATGTGAAAAAGGTTATAAATGAGATGCTGTTAGAAATTAGATGGACTAAAGGCTATTAGGTTGACTTAGTCTTAAAGAAGGTTAAAAGAATGCTTAACCAGAATTGCCTTTGAAAATATTTGCTTAGAAGGGTTATCTAGCTGAGAAGATGAGAAATGCATGGGAAATTTATATTTTTGTCTATCATGTTTGACATTTTATAATGTTTATGAATTCTGAGGGAATATTTATAATCCAAATAAATCAGAACACGCAGTACTGTACAGCATATTAGAGATGGCTAATCAGAAATTCAAAAGCTGTCGAAAGCTCATGTTACTGCTTTAAGGAAACAATGAAGTACAACATGCTGAGGAGAGAAGATGATCAAAGGCCATATAAGCTCAGATTGTAGCATAGTTGAAGATATGAGGTATATCTATTTTTTTTCAGTTATTGGTAACAAATATTATAATACCAAAAACTTTTTCAGTATTTATTATGTGCCAGACACTATGCAAATAATATTATAGACATTTTCTTATAGAATTCTAAAAGTCAACCTGCCAGGTAGGCACTATTTTTTTTTTTTATTCAAAGGAAACTGCAACTTAGAAAGATTAAGTAGGCTACCCAGGTGACAGAGTTTTTCATATTTTTATTTTTTTACGGATCTGGAATTAAACAAAGGTCGGTATAAATATAAAATCCAAGCTCCTAACTATAACATTATTGAGCATGTTGATTGACTCTGTGGTAGGTAGAATAAGACCTCCTCCCTGCTAAAGATTTCCATGCTCTAATCTCCAGAATCTGAATATGTTAACCAAGAGGGATTTTGTAAATATAATTATGTTAAGAATTTGGGTATGTGACTATCATCCTGTATTATTACTTGGTGAATCCAATGCGGTCACAAGTGTCCTCATAAGAAGGAAACTAGAGGGTTAGGATCAGAGTGAGAGAGATTCAAAGATGCAATGTTGCTGACTTTGAAGATGGAGGAAACGGGCCATGAGCTGAGGAATACAGGTGGCTTCTGGAAGTTGGAGACGGCAAAAAAATACGTTGTCAGCTAGAAGAAATACAGCCCTAAATTTTAGCACAGTAAGACCATTTTGGACTTTTCACCTCCAAAATTATAAAATAATAAACGTATGTTGTTTTAAACCACTAAGTTTGCGATAATTTGGTATGTCATCAGAAACTAATATAATCTGTATATAATACACAATAATAATTGTCTAGTTGAAAGGGAAAGGATGAACACAAAACTTAGTGAGGGAATCCTGTGTTGGAACAGTGAACGGAATGTTGTGGAGTTAGGTCCTGAGCAGAAGTTAACCCTGAACAGGAGCTTGTGGAATTTTTTCCTTTGAAAGTACAGAAAAGCATGCCAAATAGATACAGATACAGTTGGACTTGAAGATACAGGAATGAGAGATTAAAGAAGAACATGAATGAGAGACATTAATTTTCTCCATGAAGTGAGACATAAGGCTACTTAATAAAAGCTAGAATAGGAAAATGAATGTAGATTTGGAAGCACTGGGAAAATTTATGTTAGAGGCTGTGGTGAGTGACAGAAGACTTGATAGGGACAAAGAAAATATTTGTCAATAAACAGGGAAGGTAGTTAAATATAGAAACCCTGTATTTTACTCTCAGCCTTAGATGAAGGTATTTTTTTCTCCAGCAATCCATTGATTGAGTTTGTACTCAAGGCACTGCTGTAGAAAATGACATATATATATATATATATGATACATATATGGCATTATATTTAGGTTAGGTGCTTACAGGTAGATGTGAAATAAGAACAAAGGGGCAAAGAGATGGAAAGGTAACAATATTCAAATGTAAAAAAGGAGTGATCAAAGGTCCCCAGACCCTAGGGGATTTCTGCCCCCGCCTCCTAGCTGACATGAAGAAGAGAAACGGCAAAATGCCACGGGAATCCAAGAATAGAGACATGGGCCATACTCTGAGGCAGAGCCAAACTTCTTGGATACAGGAGGGTAGCCCCAAATTGATAATGTGTAAGTCTCTGCCAACTACCAGAAACTGAGTTTAAGAAAATAAAGGAGGCTCTTTTTATTATATGCTTGAGTTTGCAGATTGTGCCTCAAAGCTTTTTCAAAAAATTTAAAAAGTAACAGAGAGAAAAGTGAAACTGAACTGAAAGTATAGATTTCTTGAATTTTAGCAAGCCGAATAAAATTTCTACTTTATAAACTTATATTAATCATACTTTTATCAATGGGAAATAGATTTTCTAAAAACGTAATACATCTTTCCCAGTGTGAGTATAAAGAAATTATATGAGAAATTACATTGTTTCAGATTCTTTTTTTTTTTTTTTTTTGAGATGGAGTCTCGCTCTGTTGCTCAGGCTGGAGTGAGTGGTGCAATCTGGGTTCACTGCAAGCTCCGCCTCCTGGGTTCACGCCATTCTCCTGCTTCGGCCTCCCGAGTAGCTGGGACTACAGGCGCCCACCACCTCGCCCGGCTAGCTTTTTGTATTTTTTTAGTAGAGACGGGGTTTCACCATGTTAGCCAGGATGGTCTTGATCTTCTGACCTCGTGATCCGCCCACCTCGGCCTCCCAAAGTGCTGGGATTACAGGCTTGAGCCACCGCGCCCGGCCTGTTTCAGTTCTTTAAAAGGTGATGTACCATGTTAGCAAGTTAACACTAATTCATTCTTTTGCTACTTATCACACACAGTACTCTGGATTTGATGGGTGAGTAAATGAAGAAAAATGAAAGCTTGATTTCTCAAAACCATAGTGGTTGCCTTTAGCACAAGAATTACAAATAAGGAAGTGGGTAACCGTAATGCTACCTCCTCATGGAAAAAACTAGTCTTGCTGCCTCCCAAGTGTCCATCCACCATCCTCCTGCTGTGGGCTCTGAACTCGTGGTACATGTGTGACAAGACGACAGAACCTCGGCATTCCAAAGCCAGATCTCTGAAATTGTTAGGGAAGTGTTTGAAGACCAATTCTAAAACTGTCATACTCTATAGATATGAAAAAGATATCAGAGAAAAAAGGGACTTGAGATCTCCTGCTTTCACCCTATACTAGTTTGTTAGGGCTGTCATAAAGAAATACACATTCTGGGTGGCTTAAATAACAGAAATTCATTTTCTTTCAGCTCTGGAGCCTAGAAGTCCAAGACTAAGGTGTCAGCAGATTTGGTTCCTTCTGAGGTCTTTCTCCTTGGCTTGCAGATGGTTGCCTTCTTGCTGTGTTCCTACATAGTGTTTCCAATGGTGCACCACAAGAGGAACTATGGAATCTCTGTGTGTCAAAATTTCCTCTTCTTATGAGATCACCAGTCATATTAGATTAAGACCCACTCAAATGGTCTTATTTTAACTTAACCACCTCTTTCAAGGACCTATCTTCAAATACATTTTAAAGGGGTGAGAAAGAGGTGATGGGTCTCATTCAGAGGTAGTGGAGGTTAGGGTTTCAACATGTGAATTGTGGAGTGGCACAATTCAGTCCATAACACGTCCCCAGTCAAGGAGAATTGAGAGGAAGAATGGAACCTTCTTCCCCTCCAGAAAAGTGTGAGAGAGTTCCAGAAAGCTGCTTGAAGTGTTTGAAATGTGTTCTGTAAAATTGGAAGACTAACACAAGGCTCACAGTTGACTCATGAATCTGAAAACTGTGTAACGTGCAAGTAAGACAAAAGTGGCTACATCAAGATCAATCTGAATTTTCAAAATTTATATTGGTAAGAGAGGTATGCATGTTTCCTGTTGGCTAGACATAGGCTAAAAAGGAGAGATTGGCTAGACATGGGCTGAAGAGCAGAGGTTATCTGGGGTCCTGTTCAAGAGAGCACCTGTAGGGTAGAAGGACCTTGGTAGCAGAAAGCTGGAGGTGAAATCTGAGATTTCTGGGGGTTGTGGAAAAAGTTGAAAATGCCATCCAGAAATAAGCACTACATTTATCAGCCCACCTCAATGGAACTGCAGGACATAAGTCATCAGCAATAAAAATAAGCAAACAAAACAAAACAGAACAAAAAATACCCGTAAGAAAAAGAGACAGTTTAAGTTCAAATGACAGAAAACTGCTAGAATATAGAGAATTTTTTACTATCTTTCTCATCCTTATTCCCAGAGTCTGAAGCTGTTGGTAACTGGAAAAGAAGAACTGGGAACAAGAGAAGGCACTTAGGCACTAACCCCATTCCCATGATTGATTTCTTGTCTTAAAAAGGGCTGGAATTTAGGGAGACTGGGATATTTAATATTAATTCCAGTTTTGAATACTGACTACTGTCTTGAACTGGTCATTCCAGTTTTTCAGTTTACTAGTTGAAGTGACAGCACGTCATGTACTATTATGGTAAATACCAACTGGCTGCTCCTCCAAACAACAGCTTTGATTTGTAGCATTTACTCTTTTCTGTGGTGTAAATTTTTCCACCATGACGTTTCTAAATACCAACATCAAGTCATTGAACGCAGAGCTGGGAAAAGGTGAGCACAATCCAGTCTCTCCAGTCTATGAGCTGACCCCTATGAGCTTTAATGCCATAGACTGTTAAAACCAAGAACGGATGCAGATTTACTGAGACATGAAGGCAAGCTTCAGGGCCTCTCAATGCCACAAACCTGAAATTGGCTTTAGCAATGTGGTCACATGGTCACTGGTTGACATACATTTCATAAATGTTTAAAGCATTGTCAGTTAGCATTGCTGTTTCTTTCCACTCTGACCTCCCACAATCACATTTATGTTCTGGTCAGGTGCCTTGTAAGTGGCTTTAGGACTCAGATGAGAAGTTGAGGTGGGGAAGCTTTCACTTAGCTTCTGTAAAATATATTTATGTTTTCATGCGCTTCCATGCATGATGAACCTATTGCCATCTATCCAAGTGTATAAAATGGCTCCTTACAATAGCCCTGCCATCCAGTGCATAAACTCATCTGGCACCATAACAGGAAGGTGCAAAGTCACGTGTCATATTGTAAGTTGAGTAATTTTGTGATGTGCTTGGCATAGAAGTATATGGGTAGTGAAAGAAGCAGCAACATTTGTAATATGAAGACTCAGAAGGTTCTCTGTGGAAAATTATTCCATATCTGATGGTTCATACATAAAAAGAAAACTTGGTAGAAGTTTCCCCAAATTTGAAGTGATTTTAAAAATTAAAAACAAGGTGTGAAACTCAATAAACATTCTAAAATAATTTTTTATGCTAAATCTCTATATGTCTATGATAAAAGACATTACAAAGTTACTGGCATATGCAAGTAATCAAAAGCATATTGTCAAAAAATGTAAGAAAAAAGATATCATATGTGTTTCAGGCAACTAACTGAAACATACGTGGTGGGATTTTTTTTGTGATGTTTGTGATATTTGAAAGTTTTTTAAAAATTCCATTTGGTCATGATTTCTTTTTTTCTAAGTAAATATTTATTTTGAATGTAATTTGTATTTCTGTTATCATTTCCTTAAAGAAACAAAGAAAGTCCTTTTCATACGATCCAACAATCCCACCTCTGGGTATATATCCGAAAAAAAATGAAATTAGTATGTTAAAGAGATGTTTATTCCCATGTTTATTGCAGTACTATTCATGATAACTAAGATATGGATTCAATCTAAGTGTCAATCGAGGATGTATACATATATACACACACATATATGTATATGTATAAAATAGATATTTATGGATAGGTATGTATGTAAATAGGTATATGTAGATGGGGACAAAAACATGTACACACACAATGAAATACTAGTCAACCTTAAAAAAAAGGAAGGAACTCTTGTCATTTGCAACAACATGGATGAACCTTGGGACATTATTACTAAGTGAAATAAGCCAGGTACAGAAAGACAAATACTGCATAATCTCACTTCTGTGTGGAATCTTAGCAAGTCGGACTTGTAGAAGTACGGAGTAGAATGGTGGTTGCCAGGAATGGAGCTCGTGGCAGTGTTGGTGAAAGATAATGTCAAGATGTTGGTCAAAGGGTGAAAACATTCGGTTAGACAGGATGAGTAGGTTCTGGAGATCTATTGCATAGCATGTTGACTATAGTTAACAATGTATTTTATACTTAAAAATTGCTAATAGATTAGATCTTAAATGTACTCACTGAAACATAATGCTAAGTATGTGGGGTGATCAATATATTGATTAGGTTGATTTCATGATTTCACAATGCACACATATATCAGAATATCACATTGTACACTAAATATATAAGATAACGAGGTAATGTAAGTACTAAAAAAGAAAAAAGGTGGTGACTTTCCAAACTGTATAAGCTTTTGGTTCTATAAACTGAGTGTATTTCATTTTCTAAGAGAATAAAGAAAAATCATGGGATCTTCTATGTTTAATTCAGAAGCAGGGGATGGTTACCTCTACTAATACATTTTAAAGGAAAAATGAAAAACAAAAGTAATTTGGTTTTATTATGTCACAAATCAAACATGTTCAATACACTGTTATTCACCCTTTTGTGCTACTTCTTTCTGAGCTTCTTCTGATGAAGGATTTTAATCTGGTTCCTTACCCCTAGTGTTATGAGGTTCTACTCAGGGTAGAATTGCGGCTTCTTTTTCAGTTAAATTCATGGAAAAATATATCTAGCCCCTACTGAAAGTGCCCAAATGGAATTCTCTCTGTTCTCTTTTCCAGACATATTGTATATGTTTTAATCAATTTTAGAATATGCAAACAGATAAATGTATCATTTAGTACAAAATCTAGACTATTCTTGGAATCTGGCAGGTGATTTTTTTTTCCTTCTAAGTCATTTATTTCTTACAGTTGGGCAGATTAAGATGATCACCAAGTAATTTCAGTTATTTAAAAAAAGGATTGTCCCATCATCAAACAAAAATTCATTTCTTGTGAAATAATAATTCAGAAAAACAAAAGTGGTTTCCCATCTATTGGAGAGAAGGCATGCGATTGTAAACGTTATAATGCTATCTGAAAAAATTTGTCTTTTCAAATATTTATTTTTTGCTATAGAGATTGGGGAAGAGAAAACATACTTAATGGTAAGTTGTTTTACATAGTGATGAAGAGAGGTTGAAGACTTGGTGCAGAATTCTGCAACGAAGTAAAAATTAGACCGCAGAGTATTTTTGAGGTCTTCACTAATACACACCTACACTATGCCCTATTTTGACTGCATAGGTACACAGTAGGCTCATTAATGTGGTCAAAATGAAAAAAAAAAAAAAAAAAAAAAAAAGACCAAGACATTGAAAGATTTCAAGTTTTTTTTTTTTTTCAATTTTGTTTATCTTACTATTGTCAGTGATACTATAGACTGCTTTTTGAAGAGGAAATAATGCATTTTGCAATAATGATACAGTATATAATCTAAATTTTGTTAGAAAATGATTTTATTTTGCATTACCTAACTTAAGTGATAGATCTATAAGAGAAGCACTTTAACAAAAACTGTTTTTATGAAATATTTGTTCTCCTGAAATTTGCTTGCAAATTACATTTATTTACAAGCATATTATGGGAGTGGTAAGGAGGTCAGACTTTGGAGGTAAGCATCACTAGGCTGGATTGTTGACTTAGCTATTTTATACCAAGTCACTTAGGTTCTTCAAGTTTTTGTTTTAACGTCTGGAAATGGGGACAGTGGTAACTACCACATTGTGTTATTGTCAGGCTTACATGACGTAAAGTGTTAGAAGTGGCTCTCATGGAGTAAGCACTAATTACATAATAGCTACTATTACTCTTACTTTATTATTCTCTTTGAAATTACTTTTTAAAGTAAAAGTTTATATTCATGTTTGGAGAAATGTTTGCAGGATGTAATATGTGAAAGAATGTGGGCTTCAAAGTACACATTACAAACGGAATAGTTTTATATAACTAACTTAAAAAATCTGTAAAGAAATTGCTTCATATTTCTTTTTAAAAACACTATTATGCTTGAATTAAATGGCCCACCAGGTTTTACTTGGTGGAGACGTGTCCTAAATTGCCCTTAGTTGTTGTTGTAAGAAAGGTTGTCTCTATGGCAGAAAATACAGGTCAAATTCAAATCTTTATTTTGAAAATGTAAAAGTAACATACTAGTGAACTTCTGTCATGTAAAATGTACACGATGAGAAAAGACAAAATTAGATTATCTTTGCATTCAACACAAAGGTCAATAGTAAGGCAAACAGCTTTCCCCCCCCCCCCCAACACCACTCCTATTCTGTGACATGTTGTGGAAGTTAATGGATTTTTAGATGTGAGAACTGGACTCTCCAAGCTGAAGGGAAGAGGAGACAGAGAAAGAGCAGAGGGACATATTAAAAATTCAACGTTTTAAATGGACAAATGGAACTTCATTTACTGTAAGAAAGAGCCAAGATTCTGTAAAATGATCCTCAAAGTATCGAATTTTCTCTGATTTAGACATTATGTATAAATGAACCTTCTTTATATACAATGCACTGTTGAAAAATATAAAGTCATTTTAAATATAATTGAAAGATTAATATTTATATAATGGTATTATGCTTTTAATAAATACACAAGATGTTTAAGGGTAAGATTTATAGCCCTTTCTACAGTTTTTAAAAATATACATGTATTTTACCCTGCTTTTTAGTTATAATTTTAACAGTCTAAATATTTTGTTTAGCTACAATGATTTTCATTGTCATCTGGATAGTTTTCTCTTCTTTATATAGTAAAATTTGGCTATTTGATATAATAGATATAGAGAAAATAGACATAAAGATTACATCTACAAGTTAATTTTACTGATTAAAGAAGGTGAAACTCTGGGTCTTGTGTGTGCCTCTTTAGGCCACTCTCTTAACGAGACCACTGATGGACTGAATGTCTATGGTTTATTTTCTTCACAGTTCATAAATTACCAAGTATTTTTTCATCCACTCCAGTCAAGATTTGCATCCCATGCTCTGAATAAAATGATTACAGAATGTTGTTCTGCCAGTGAATAATTACTGCTGAAAGGCTTTTGAGACTTCAGAGAATCTTGAAAATGTATCTTTAAAATTAAGCTGAATGTTTTCAGATCCTTAAAAATATGTGGATGCTCGATTCTTGAATATTAGTAAGATAAACTTAAATGTTATCTATGAAAAAGGGCAGATTAGATTATAGATTCTCTGAGTTTCAGAGAGGAATCCGATTTCACAGGAATTTGTTTTAAAGAGAACCCTTTATTACATATTTCTAAAGAATCATAATTTTTTTAAAAAGGAAAATAACAATTACCAGTGACGTCTTTTCTTTTAAAATTATAACAAAGCTATTATATTTTTGTTTCTTTCTGGATTAAAAATAGTGACCAAAGTTGAACACCAATGGCACTGAGCACCAAATATTCCAATATTCTAAGTTTAGAGACTCTTTAGCAATTTGAGCCGAACACTTACCCATCTTCTTTGCGCCTTTAGAGATACTAGAAATGGTCGTACCACCTTCAAAATACCCCCAAACCCACATCAATATGAAAGTCAAACTGGGAAGAAGAAGAATGCAGAATTCAGGATGATAGAGCAAAGAAGAGCTCAAGAGACATCTTCATGCAAACAGCCAACTTGCTGACCTACTGCTGTGTTACTTATTCAGAAGAAAATAACTAGCAAAAAGATGGTGGAGTCAGGAGCAAAGGAGCTTGTATTTCTCATGTTCACCATTAAAAACCGGATAGATAGTGAGTTTTCCCGAATTAAGCAAACAGCACGGAAGATAGCCAGGCCTTGTCGTCTCAATTTTCCACCCAAGTAGGATATTCCCTGACTAAAGGGACCTCGGTAAAAAGAAGTGAGTGGAGTGGAATTTTTACCCATCAAGATAATGCAGTAGGAAGGCTTCTTTTCATATACGCTAAAGAATCCACACATGTCCAAATGTAGAGCTAGAACTTAGGTGACTGCCACAAATTGCCATTTTTCTTTTGTGTGAATGTCCTGAAGTTTCCTGTCACTTTCAAAAACTGATGTTCATTTTGTGGCCTAAAGAGCACTATGTCAGTATTAGAGAAGTAGAAGTATCAACAGAGAGATGCTTGCTAGCTCACTCAATCAAGAAAGATGGTTTTTTTTTTTTTTTTTTTTTTGAAATATTACATTTCCCTCCTTTTCATTTCAATACTGAAGAAGCTTGACAAAGTTTAAAGAGGAAAAGTAAGAGACATCTAAGGGCTACATTTAGTACTTTCTCCTCTAAACAAAGTGCTAGAACCACACTTTAGCCTAAGCTTGTGGAAGGGAAAGAGGAAAGTTTCAATTGAGTTTGAAATTGAAATTTTGAAACAAACAGGAGTATTTAGACTGAGATTATTCTTTATTGTGCAAACTGAATATAGAGTTATCAAGTTGAGTCATACTTTTATTTTATTTTATTTTATTTTTTAAGACGGAGTCTCGCTCTGTCGCCCAGGCTGGAGTGCAGTGGCTCGATCTCGGCTCACTGCAAGCTCCGCCTCTCGAGTTCAAGCCATTCTCCTGCCTCAGCCTCCCGAGTAGCTGGGACCACAGGCGCCCGACACCAAGTCGGGCTAATTTTTTTTATTTTTAGATCTCCTGACCTCCTGATCCTCCCGCCTCGGCCTCCCAAAGTGCTGGGATTATAGGCGTGAGCCACCGCAACCAGCCCCTGAGTCATACTTTTTAAAATGTAATATCTACCCAATTAAAAAAGGGAATTGGCACAAGGTATTGGGGGATACTTATTGGAAAATATAGGAATAATTCTTGGCTATAATCCAACAAACAGAAAGTCCCCAATAAATTGAATAAACTAACTCAAATTTTAAAGCATACACTAAAGAGCAGTGTAAATCTTAGAAAGAGAATTTAGTTTGCAGTACTGCCTAAATGTATTTTATTGCACAAACATATCTTTTTTTTTTTTTTTTTGCATGATTTTCTTTTTTGGGGAGCACTTCTTAACATTTCTGGAAATCAGAACTTTTTGGAACACACAGGAAAATCTGGTTTATGGCAAATACTTCCCAAGAGAAAATTTTGTTTGTCTCATATTTGTTGGAAGGAAACTTTAAAGCATGACTACAAATTAGAGTGCTTATTTCAGACTGCAGAGGGTGTACTTGCTTTGCTATGACATAATTACAGAATCTTAAGAATTTGTTATATTTAGTGAATAAAATTCCGGAGTAGAAATATTTGAAGGAGATTTATTAAGGATTCTCAATAAAACTAAAGTGGATGTTTCATAAGCTATATAGAGTTGTGAAAAAAGAAATGTTTGTTTGTAAAAATAGTATTCAGAAAAAGCAAAAGAAAACAAGATCAGCAATGGTAGATGCAAAATAATAATGTAAATACCACTTTATGAGTCAGGGTTTGTTTAGGCTTCTTTTATAAAAATAAAAAGGAATCCTCAAATGCCATGACCTGAACAAGACAGAATTCAACTTCTCTTTAGTGTGAATGTTTTGAATCATCAGGAGTCCAGAGCTGGTTGAGTTGTTTCTCCATGATGTACGTCATTGGAGACCCAGTCTCCTTTTTTTTCAGTGTGCTGCCTATTTCAAAATGTAACTTCCATTTCCTTATCTACATTGCATCATGTTCACATCTCAAGCTATTGGAAAGGGAAGAAAAAAATATGCTGAAAGCTTCCAGTTTTAGCCATCGTAATATAACAAGAAACAGCTTAACACACTTAAAATCAGTGACTTTCCTTGGACAGATCATAGAACAAACGTTGCAAGGCAAATTGTCATTCTGGTATCTGGAGAGGCAAGTGAAAAGATCCACAGCTCAGATTTTTTTTTTCCTGAAGCAAAAGCCACTGAAGCCATAACCTGACACATAAATGGTATGTGTATATTATATTACAAGGTATAAAAGCCATAACACACACATAAATGGTAATTTTGATGAATTGCTAGAGGCTGTGGATTAGCATGAGAGTGAGGAACTTCTAAAAGCCACAGTTTGAGGGAATCTTCCATACTTTCAAGGGCTTTACATCCAGGAAACCAACAGGTTCGCACAGTGAATATCCAAGAAAGATTTCTTTGTGTCTTTGACAGGAGAAAGGGAAGAGTAATCACTGTGAAATATGCCAGGTATTCGCAATAACAAGAGCCTGTCTTCCATGTGAAAATAATTTACTAGACCTTATTCCAGCTGGGGAAGGACACTACTCCCAATCGTGTGTCCTCTAACTTTTCTGTCTCATCTAAGGGAGAAATCAAAAAAGTTGATTTCTCAACTTGAGAAATCAGGTTGATTTCCAAAATACATGTGATATTCACAGGCCAGAAACATAGGCCCAATAAAAGACCAAGAAAACTCCAGCATAATAACAGTGGATTACAGTTGAAAGAGTTGCAAGACAGAGTGCATTAGTCTGTTTTGCATTGCAATAAAGGAATATCTCAGGCTGGATAATTTATAGAGAAAAGAGGTTTATTTGGCTCACAGTTCTGTAGGCTGTACAGGAAGCATGGCACTAGCATCTGCTTCTGGTGGGAAACTCAGGCTGCTTCCACTCCTGCTGGAAATTGAAGGGGAAGTAGGTGGTAAGAAAGGAAGCAAGGGAACGAGAGAGAGGTGAAGAGATTCCAGGCTCTCTTTAGCAATCAGTTCCTTCAAAAATGAACGGAGCAAAAACTCACTCATTACCTCAAGGAAAGCACAAAGCCATTCATGAGAGATCTGCCCCCATGACCCAAATATCTCCCATCAGGCTCCTTTCCAACACTGAGGATCAAATTTCAACATGAGATTTGGTAGGGACAAATATTCAAACTATATCACAGAGAACCCTCGTGAGTCATACTTAGGGAAACCCAAAGTCAAAAGGAGAGAAAATAACTAGGACCCGATAGGAATTTGAACACCTTGGTACCTACAGGTAGAAAAACCTTAAACACAGCCTGTTAGTCAGATTCACATAAAATCTCACACTGAGTGAAGGCCTATTTAGCTCAGTTTCTATTACTGAAAATGACAGGTCTGGTTTTCAACAAAAAAATTGCAAGTTGTTGAGAAGTGCAGCTCCAGGCCAAAACCCTAAGTATGATCTTATAGGCCTAGCTACAGAAAATTGCAAGGCTTTGCCTGACAGGCCTATGGATGAGTAGGAAAAGCAATGGCTGCCCTCCTCGCGTGAGATTCGGTGTACATCCAGTGAATTGCAGGCATCTGAGAGAGTTGCAGTCAGGAATTCAACACCTCCTCCCCTGGGTCAGTCGTACTCATATGCCTATCTGCAGTCCTACTCCAGGCACTTTCATTTGGAGGCCTCTTTTTATTTGGGAGACCTTGGTTGAGGCACATTTTCCACTCTGAATCAGTTATTTTCCACTCCTAGACCTTCCCTGTATCCTGCTCTCAATCTCCATATGTTCAGAAAAAGGGAGCATTTAGTTAAGGGCTCCTTGGCGGTGAGATGAATCCCCATGTGAGCTTCATATCATATGACCCTAATCCACTGGGAGAAAATTGAACATTATCATTCTGTAGGAGACAATCCGACTATAGGTCTGGATTCCTAAGACACAGTTGACATATGTTTGCATTTAAGAAGGTGGGGAAGGTTAAGTAAAGTATGGTATTCTTTCTTATCCTCAGCATTAATATAGAGATCACAAACTCAAAGAATAATGTACTTTTGTGAATGGGCACGTAAAAGGCAGTAGTGAGTGATGGTGACAAAGGGCATTCGAATTGTATTTTTCTGTCAATGCCAGTGTGCTAACTAAACAAAATATATCTGAGTATTAAATATAGCTTTGAGTCCCCTTTGTAGAAAATACACCCTATGGAGAATTTTGCCTTTATTAGGCAATGGATAGGAACATGATTTGAAGAAGGTGCCTACTGGAAGATTTGAACTGACTTGACTTACACTATAAGGAAGATTATGGTAAACATGTTATGCAAATGATGGAGATGAAAAGGAAAGGGTCAAGATGCTGACTGTTCTTGGTAGTGTCAAAGGATCACTGGTAAAATATAGATTGCTGAAGGCTAAAAACAGAAGAGTCAATGAAAAGTCAGACAGGAAATGCAGAAAGGGTGGTCAAACTTGAGGAGTTTCCAACAGCTTGTTGTCAAAATGTTGCTGGGATCTAGACATAGGCTATGAATCCTGATTTATAGCATCATAAGTCAGAGGAAGACTGTGGACCAAAATCACAATAATAATTTTGAAAGAGAGAATACATTTATCATTCCATCAAAGATTATATAGGCAAAAATCCACAAGTACCTAACTTGCAATGCACAACAGTGAGGTCAATAGGGAAGAATAAGTTACAGAACAATTATAGCTCCAATTTGTCTGCTGTGGTTCTTATTTATCCTCTTAGGTCAGACGCCCAAGAAGAACCCTCTATAGAATTTCAAAATCAATGGAACGAAATTCTTGCTTGGAGACTGTGTCAGCAATCAACTGGCTGAAAGCAGAGATATGCTAGTAATGCATATTCTGGTATCTTATTTCGCTATACTAAGTTTCCACTGGGATTGGAAGCAAAGAGTGGCAACAAACTATACAGGAAACTTTTTGGAATATTCCATTAAAAGGGAGTTGGTGATGATGTACTTGAGGTGGAAGGCATTGGTCAGGAAGTTTAAGGGACATACATTTTGTGGCTATAATTTCTTTTATTTTAGGCAGTGTGGAAAATGCTATTCTCTTGCATAAGTTTCCATCCAATGTGTGAATGCTACTTTTTCCTACTGACACAAAAGAATGATGTAGGGTAGAACAACATCTGTAAAGGGAAATAAGCTCTATGTACATATAATAACTATGCAAATCTACCTTTTAATAGCTCTGATGTGATTGCTATTTTGGGGAACAATGTAGACTTCAGTGAGATTATAAGGACTGAAGTTTTTATTCATAGTAGCAACCTATGTGCTATGTAATATTGTTGCTCATTTTGAATTTTAGTTCAACTTTTTCTAGGAATGGCCAAGGGAATTGATTCTGACTTAAACTTTCTTAGGTCAAAAATAAAGCTAGAATATTATTAATAGGCACCAGTAGACATTATTATTATGAGACTATGCATCTTATTGTAGTTGACTGCTATACACTCCAATGCTACAAGTCAATTTTTATGAAGTTTTAACTCATAATCTGAAGGGTGAATGCTTTAAAATACACAGTATCCTTTTTAGCTTCTATCTTTGTACATTCTGTTTGATAGTGATTGGGAATTCTGCTACTCCTCTTCGCCAAAATTTCACAATTTGCACTCTATGAGTGGAGAGATTGAATCTGTCTGAGTAAGCCTATTTAACTGTGGTTTTTAATATGAATCTAGATCCAGTCATATTCTTGGGATGTGTGCTACATAGCTGCAGGCCTGTCTGTCAGAGTGTCGGTTTAATTACCAGCTCAGCTGTACTCTGATGGATGTAGTGTCAATAATTCTCTACGTCTGGTCTATTTTTAAATTTTCTTTGTATGGATCATATGTGTGTGCATGTGTGGGTGTATACATACACACATGTATTTATGGTATATATGTGTATTAGCACATGCCTGTGTGTAGAAGAGACTTGGGGCTTGTAGAATGTAGTGCCAAAAAATAAAATGTTAAATATGATATTATCTAAGTGCTAGTAATTTTCATAATTTGGATTTTTAAAGTATTCATCTTTTAACCAAGTTGACATGAATGATATGATATGGATGATAAAGATTTCCTGGACTGGATAAAGTGAATTCTATAGAATGTAAAAGCTGCTTGTTGTGCCATTAAAAAGATATTTGAATTGATAAGTTATGGTAATTTAGATAATTCTCTCATATTGATCTTCCAGGAATTTTCTTTAAAAAAGAAAATAGTAAGTTACCCCAAAATGTCCTTTAGAAGCCCTAAAATACATACAGTTCTTTAAAACAAAGCAAAAGACATGTATTGTAATTTAATAATGTAATCATGCATATATAAGCACACTTGACATTATTGGACTCTCTCTTGTTACTTTTAGTACTTCTTCAAGTACTCTTTTGGGTAATAGAGAAATTTTCTTCAATTACCTTCATATTCTGAATGATTCAGAAATAAGTTTTCTATTTGAATAAAGAAAAATTTTCATTGTAAAATAGCAATGTAAAAAATTTATATTGTATCTCCGTTCTGAAATAAAGTCAAATTTATCTTGAATTTGTAAAGAATAAGTAATATATATTTGAATCTATATCACATCTTCCCCCCTTTTTCCAGCAATTCTTCGTTTCATGGAAAATATTTTTACTTAAAACACTACAATAAGATTACATATATTGTTATGAAAGAAAGTATTATGAAGGTAGGAGAAATTATGATTACAAGTGACTTAATGGCAGTCATTTTTTATGGATTATCCAATTACCAGTTGACCACCAAAAATTCCTTCATTACTCCCAAGATATGGAAATTATTTCCCCTTTCTTGAATTGCTGCTGGTCTTATGACTTATTTTGACGAAGACAATGAGGCAGAAGTGATGATGTGTGAGTCCCGGGGTTTAGCCCTTAAGAAAACTTGGCAGCTTCCATTTTCACTCTTTTGAAAACCAGTCACATAGTAAAGAAGCTCTGGCGAGATAAGTGAGTGATGAGATAGGAAAAGATCCAGCCAGCCCACAGGCATTTAGACACCAAGCAGAGGTGCCATGAGTGTGAATGAAGCCACCTTGAAAGTGCTGTACCAGTCACCCACCTCGCAAAAAGCAGCTAAATAAATACATGCTTATACCCTAAGCCTACTCCCTGTGCCACGGAAATAATATCTAGATAAGTCAGCTAAGTCACAAAATAATAAATCGTTGTTTTAAGCCACTTAATTTAGGATTAGTGTGTTACATGGGAATCCATGACTAAAACATATTTTTTTGAGAATATAGATTATTTTCAAGCATAAGATTTTTTGAATTGAATACTTTTTACTGCAAGAAAAAAGGACCAAGCCACCACTGTCTCCATTCTCATTAGTTGGAAATAAGGATAATTTAATTAGAAGATAACTTGGTATGATTAGTAGTTCTATCAGAGCACTTTCAGCTTGCAATGCAAAATTTTCTACTTAAATATGCTTAAAGCAATAAAGGCATTACTAATGCTTCATGATAAGAAGTCTAGAGACAGATAGCTGAGTACTGTATAATGGCTTAACAATGCCTTCAAGTAACTAGGCTGTTGTCATTATTCTGTATATCATCCTCAGCCAGTTATTCTCTGTATCATGAGTGCAAGATGACTGCTTCACTTTTGGACATTACATTCACGTTCGAGCTAGGAAAAGTGCTGCCATCTGTTTGCGAAGAAGCAAAAATGTATGCTTCTTTTTGTTAGTAAGTTTTCCTAGAAGCAACTTCAATCAAATAGTGTCTATATCCTATGTTCCATTTGACACAGTAGGGTCATACGGCCATAACTGGTAGCAATGGGAAGCTGGTAAGTCCTACATCTCACAAAGGAATACAGGATTGTATTGACAGCTCAAACTGGTTTTGCTTCGTGATGTGTAGAAAGACACAAATGCCACTCTGAACAAAATTGGACTTTATTAAGAAGAAATCAATGATGACAGGTACACAACCAAAATGATCTGACAAATTAAATGCATTCATTCATAGTAGTGCTCTATTATTCTAAACTTGGAAAAAAAGTTTTGTTTTGTTTTCTTTTAAAATCCATCATGGTTATTGTTTGCAAAAACACTCTCTGGTAGACAATAGAAACTAGAAACTTTTAAAGTAAATGAAAGGAAATTCCTTCCTATTTCTAGTTTGTCGAGAGGTACTTTTTTTAAAAAAATGTAAGTATTGAAATTTAGTAAATTCCTTTTCTTTATCTACTAAGATTATCTTGATAAATCACTTTAATCGATTTTTTTTTTTTTTTTTTTTTTTAAACTGAGAAACCAATTTGACATTCTGGGCATGAATCTAACTCTGTTGTGATATCTTACCCTTTTTATATTTTAAAGTATTAGTCTTGCTAATATTTTGTTTAGGGTTTATGTATCCATGTTTATGAAAGAGATACTCCTCTAATTTTCTGATTTTTGTTTAGTCTTTTTTTCTGACTTTGAGGCTCAGGTCATTTTAACATTACAAAATAATTTGGAATATTTTCATCTTTCTTTCACCAGAAATTTTTGCATATGAATCAACTTACTTGTACTTTGAATATTGGTGCGGTTAGCATTGAGGTAATATTTTTTGTTTATGATTTATGTACTCTGAATTGACCCATTTTAGAGCATAATTTGATTTCTTTAGATAAATGTATACAGTTGTGGTAACTACAACCACAACTAAGATTCAGAATATTTCATTACCGAGAAGTACCACTCTATAGTCAGTTGTCTATTATCCCCACTCTCAGCCTCTGGCAAGCAATAATCTGGTTTTTGTTTGTATAGTTTTACCCTTTTTGGAATATTCAGAATTGTATCCTGGATTCTGACATGCAACCCATTATCTGGACCCACCGCAACACCCAGTCCTCTTATTCCCACCCACTCCTGGGCTAAAATGAAACACATTTTATTCAGTGTTTCACATAAAACCTATGCTTATGTGGTAGGCAGCCTGAAACATGGCCCCCGGTAATTCCTACCTCCCGGTATTCACGCCCTGTGCAATCTACTCTCCTTTAATGTAAGATGGACTTATTGACTCACTTTGAACTAATACATCTATAAAGAGATTTCACTTTTGAGATGTAGTTAGAAAAAGAATGTGACTTCCATCTTAGTGATCTCTTGTGCTCTTTCTGATTGCTCACTCTGAGGAAGACAGCTGCCATGTATGGTGTGTCTCTGGAAAGCACTGCATGAGTGAACTTAGATGCTGATTTTCTGAGGCCTGTCAATAGCCATGTCAGTGAGCCTGGAAAGAGATCCTTCCCCAGTAGAACCTTGAGTTTAACACAGACACCTTCATCATGGACTTGTAAGAGACCCTTAGCCAGAATATAGCTGAGACACTGTCGAATTCCTGATTCACAGAAATGATGAGAAAGTAGATATTTATTGTTTTTAGTTGCCAAATCTTAAGGTATATTTGTTTCCTATGTCTGCAATAACAAATTGCCACAACTTGGTAGCTTAAAACAACAGAAATTTATTCTCTCACTATTTTGGAGTCTAGAAACCTGAAATCAATTTCACTAGGGGGTCAAAGTCAAGGTACTAGTGGGGCCACACTTGCTCTGGAAACTTTAGAGAGAATCTGTTGTTTGCTTCCTTTAGCTTCTGGTGGCTTCTGGCATTCATTACTCAAATTGCTGCCTCCATTTTCAGTTTGCCTTCCCTGTGTCTAATTTGTTCCTGCCTTTCTTTATAAAGACATTTGTGGTGAAATTTAACTATTGCATAGATAGTCCAAGATAAATCTCATTTCAAAACCCTTAAATTAATCAGATACAGAGAAGCTTTATTGTATATGGTAACATTCAGAGGGTCTAAAGGTTAGGACCTGATGTCTTTGTGGACAATAATTCAGACCATTACATAGAGTAATTTGTTATGCAGTGTCAGATAATGAATAAACTGACTTTTATTGCTGAGTTGAAGCTTCATAGGTCTGACTGCTAAGGTCTCCCTTAGTCTTATATCTTACTGTTTAAGGTCTACAACCCATTGGATTTTCTGATTCTTCTCTGTTACAGGGTCTTTTTCTTTTTCTTTTTTTTTTCTTAAACCTATTTACACTTATTTTGGCCACTGAAATAAAAAAAATTCTTATTTGAGGTCATATCTATCATGTAATGACTCATCAAAATCAGAAGTCAATGTATATACCATTGTACTGACTCTTCCTAACCACTGGAGTTCTGAGTATCAGTCCCAGAAAATATACAGTCTACCTTCCAAATTATCATAGGGCACACATCTCCAAATGTTTTTCCAAGCATTTCATGGTTGTCCATCTTTTTAGTCTTTATTAGAAAATTCATTACCACCCATTTCTTAGTTAGGAAAACAATAAAATATATTTTAAGTTTCTTCTGCCACTTCTGATAACTATATCTGTTTTAGAGAGAATAACACTAGTTTTTGTAACTGATAAACTCTGAAATCTCAGTGAGTTAACAAAATACATTTATTTTTCTCTCATGTAAAGCCTCCCACTCACATTTTATTGATGAGGAAGGGGCTTTTCTATAAGCAATTGTTCAAGATTCTAGGCATTTTTCTAATCATGACTATAGTCATGAAAAACCCTGAATGAAGTATTAAAGTATAGGTGGCCTTAGAAAGTACAAAATTCAAAATTGTCTTATTACTCAAAACAAGTATGGTAATTTTGAGTCATTGCTAACCCATATGTATAGTGTACAATGATTACATGGGCTTTATTGCTGAGCAAAGGGAGAGAAGAGGAAAGCGGGGAAATTCATGAAATTTGATATAAGATTGTATCTTTTGGATGCTGACTAAATCAGAATACTATAATAATGAAACTTAAACCACAGCTCTCAGTTTGAAATATGGTTATTTAATATCTCTTGGGATGATTTATGATTACATTAAATGGCTAATTACTGACACTAATGTAGACATCTCTGAGAAGAAAGGTGGTAACATAATTGAAAAAGAGATGGGGAAAGAGATCATGGGGAGGGGGGCAATTTGTAAAGATATGTACAATTTTCATCGAAAACCTGCAAATATTTATTTTGACCATGGAAATTCATCAGAATTTAACATGATATTTATGTTGTTTACCTGCTCAGATGGCAATAACTGTTTGGTTGCCAAAGGGGTAATCTCTTGAGAAGGTCAAAAAATAAATGATCTATTCTGAGATGACATAGACCAGTTTTCTTACCAGCTGTCCAGTTTAGAGATGGTATTCTGGGAAGAATTCCCACAAGCATTTTGTATCTGTTACAAGCTTATTAGAGAGAGGCATGATATATCTTAATGGTCATTTCCAAAGATACTGGTAACAGTACTTAATTTGTCAGATTCTGAATGATGAACAGTTAAGTGCTTGATTCTCTGAGTTAGTTGACTCCAGATTTGCAGTCATCTTAAGGAAAGCTGCATTTTTTAGATATAAGGGTATCTTACACATATGAGCATTAAGATAGAAGAAAATATTTCTATCCTATAGATTTGACAAATCCAGTTCTATAATTAGGCCATATTTTTGTCAAGTTTAGAAATCTTGAACAATTAAAATCAGATTTTATACTTCTAATTCTACTTAAAAGTGTTGTTTGGCAGATTTACAATCTATTGCTCTCTAATGGAAAATTATAGACAATAGCAGACCTCATTTGCTGTTGACAAATAGGAAGATAGAAAGTAGATTAGCCATCAGAAAATATACCAATACAAAATTATTGTTCAGAGTCAGATCATTGATTAAACAGGTTTTAAGGGCAAAGTATTTCATATGTTAAATGCACATTCTGAGTTATTTTTTCATTGAATCAGTAAGTTTTCTTCTAACAGTAACCTTTCTTTTAAAATCATTTCACTGCATATTTAATTTATACTTCTAGTTCTTGATGGTGAAACCAGAATATCTCTCTTTCACTTTAAGACATTACAGAAATTACATATAAATGTTGTTAGTTAATAATTATAAAATTATTTCAACAGCAGCAATGTTTGTATACATGAGAGGTTTCTCTCAGGAGTCCTGAGTAGTTTTAGGAATGCTGATAGAACATAGAATGTGAATGGGCCAGAAATCAGAGCAAAGGATATCATGACTCAAGTCACTAGACCTAAGTGAGGCTCTACTCAAGGAAACTTCAGCGAAAGAAGTCAAGAATCAACAGTGCAGGATGGAGAGGGTTTGGGACAGGAAGCATCAGATTAATATATTTAAAAACTGCATTAAAATAACTTGACTGTTAGGACACTTTCACTTTACTCTCTAGGAGTAGAATAGTAACTCTTGCCCACAGCACAAATCTCGAGAGCTTTGCTTAAATTAATTGATAGATATAAATTCAGAAGAAATTAGATAGGCTGTTTGTGCTGATAGAGTAGCAAACAGATTGAAGTATCAGCTGAATCTCTTAAACAGAAAAAAAGAAAAAAATGTATATGGTGAGGGGGGCGGTGAGGGGCAGGGACAAATAGGCAGATAAATAAAATAAGTCAAATTACTTCACCTTTCCAGAGTAAAATCCCATTTATTTGGCAGTTGGAGTCCACACTCACACTCCCTCCTTTCCCAGATTTCCTCTAGTCAACTCTACCTGTTGAAATGTCAGCTCCAGTTATAAACAGATAGTTCACACTCTTATTCAAGAGAGAGATTGGAAAGCATTCCTGTAACTTGCGCTAATATCTTTTGCTAGTAACCTATTCTAATGTAATCTTTCATAAATACAACTGGACAAGCAGAAACACAATTCTCTTGAGTAAAAACCATTAGCACATAAGAGAAGGCCCAAGATGACCAAAGAGACTGACTCTAGGGGAAAGATAATATAGCTATAAACATAAAAACAAATTTTTATTAGTATCCTCAGAAACATTCCAAAGACATTTCTCTCATTAAACTAAAACTGGGTAAAACATAACAGGCTGTGAGAGATAAGGAGGAGAGTTGGGGCTTCCTTATTTTCAGTCATCCCAGCTGTTTCAGTCAAGGGCCATTTTATGTTAGACAAAATCCATTCAACCCTCAAACATGCATAAACATGTCAGAGAACTCAGACATGATCAAGAAAGGAGTCTTCTCAATTTGCAATTGATGGCAGACAGATCAGTTTAATGAAGACCATAGTAATGACCTACCTAAACTGTGTTTTCATGAACAATATTAAATGATCGTTGTTTTAAGCCTTTGGATTTCAGGTGGTTTGTTATTCAGGATTACTGGAGCAACTGATATCTTAAACTGATAGTATATTTTGTAATAGGAAATTACTAAAACTGACCAATATGACCTCCACTTCACCAGCTATGTTTATTAAATGACTTTCATTTGATCAACTAAATTTTAAAAAACATTATTTGATCAGCTTAAATTATGATCAAATTATGATATATCTAACAATGATATATTCCACAGCACTTGGAGAAATCCATGTAATGTTATTGTTTTGTAGCTTTAAAATGATTTCCAGCACTTACACAATTTGCTGCATGAGTGACATGTTTTGCTGTGATAAGCCCTCTCCCCTCAAGAATGTTAGGCCACAACTTATCAGGCCCCATAGCTGAGTATTGACCTCAACTACGGGAATCCAAAACACATATAATCCTAAAAGTTTCACAGACAGTTTGAGAGCTTAGGTCCTAGAAAGGCTTCAATGTTAGTGGCCTCTCTAAAAGAGAGAGCTCATGCTGTCAGGGCCATACCTTATTTGCCTTCGAGCTAACCCCCAAAGCTTTGCCCACCAACACCAGAACCACCCTCTAGCATCTAGGAACCTCTGCTGTGTCGGGTCAGATCATCTCTCCTGAGAACCCCTGGTATAAGGCACAACTCAAACTTTAGTTAGACTGTACTTTCCACAGAGGCCTGCTTCCATCCTAAGTGAGCAACTGGACTTTAATAATTTTGGAACTCACTGTGTAGTTAATGTACTTTGTCTATAGTGTATATTCCCTATGAAATTTGTTTTCGTTATCCTTCCCATTTAAGCATTGTGAACCAAAAGAAAAGACAAACAAACTGTATGCAATAGTGTGATTTGAAATTATATTTTAAACATCTCTTTATTTTAACCATAAATATCAGTTATAAAACAACTTCTAATGTGTATGATTAGAAAAAGGCAAGGGCAGGCCTGGCATGGTGGTTCATGCCTGTAATCCAGGCATTCTGGGAGGCCGAAGCAATAATATTACTTGAGCTCAAGGGTTCAAGACCAGCCTGGGCAACATGACGAAACCCCATCTCTATTTTCTTTTTTCAATAAAATAAAATAAAAGGCCAGGTAAAGAAAGTTGAATACAGACATTTAGGCTTATAAAAAGCTATTTATATTCATTAATATCTATACTTGTATACATACACAAACTTGCATTTGTATATACAATTTCTAGAGATATCTTCACAAATGTGTTAAAAGTAATTGCATCTTGAAAAGGGGTCAAGGAACTTCAGCGAGAAAGAAAGATAATTACATTTTTATACCATGTTATTTTTTGTATTTTGAATTTTTATTATTAACATGAATATTCCTTTTAAAACTAAAAATACATGAATAAAAACTGTATCATAAGTGGTATTTTTAGAGTTTTAAATTAACTTTAATTGTATAACTATGTTTAATATAAATGTGATATAAAAATAAACTTAATAACCTCTTCAATAATTTCTATTAAAAAGCAAAATATGAGAAACAAGTTAGGTTACAAATTAAAGACAGTGTGATGAAATAAAGGCAGCACCCAGGACTTGATTTTTTAATTTAAAATGAATCTAGTAGATGAGATAAATTTTTATAAATGTTTAAATGCTGTGTAACACATTCAGTAAATACGATTTTACAGAGAACTCCAAAGACAAAAGAATAAAAGCAATTTAAAAAATGAGGGTGATGAGATGTCACAGTTAAATCTACCTGATCATTCCTTTGACTTCCTCCCACCCAGATTCTCACCTCTGAAGTACCTGAAAGAATTGTTGACCTCTTTTGAAACAGCTGTTCCCTCAAATGTCTTTTTCAACCTTATGGATCCCTCAGTTCTTTGTAAAGTTCTCATACCGGGTTATTAACAGTGTCACTCTGTTTACAAAATGCCACATTTACACATTTAAAAAAATCCATCTACTATGGAAAAATGAGATGCAATTGTGCATAAATAAATAAGGAAGAAAGATTTTTCTTGAAAAATGAAGTGACTGATTAATATGCCAGCTTCATCCTCACCTATACCACAAGGTGCTATAATTCTCAGCCATAACGCTCTTCACAGGGTAAAGCATTCACAAAAGGGCGTTAATCATCTATTCCATGTCCCAATTAATGCACCTGTATTAGTGGGGGGAAAAAATTGGCTGGCATTAAGTTTTGGCCAATTCCAAGATATTTATTTAGAAAATTTCCCTTTTTCCCCCTAATTAATACACTGCTTCATTTAGGATATGTCACTTAAAAAGCAGTTATAATTAATGTTTTTATATTAAAACTAATTATATAGGTAATAAATCTGCTTTAACAAAAAATATTCAAACTGCAGAGAGTTATTTTTAAAAAGTAGACAATTCCTGATTTTTCCTGTAACTTCCCAAATGTGATCATGACCCCAAGATGTAGCTGTGGCCACCCTTACATAAGACATTTTCTGTGTATATGCAAATATACGCATACATTTAATCTGTTAGTATTATTGTGTGCATGTGTGCATGTATATATATTTCTTGGATATAATTTTTTAGCTTATCGTTATAATGTGGCCAGGTTGAACAATGAAACACACATAACTGAAGACTAAATATTTTCTCTGCGTCTTTCGAAATAAATATGTGACTGTACTTTTATCTTTTCAAGTGGGGGAAATACATTGACTGGGTTTAGAATGTCACACCAGTGCTACATTCCTGAAATTAACTCCATTTGATCATGATATATTTTACGTTTTTAAATATGCTGCTGAATTAGATATGCCAATATTTTATCGAGGACTTCTGCATGTTTGTTCAATATGTATTTTGGACTGTAGGTTTTTTTTTTTTTTCTGGTAGTCTCTTTCTTTTCTGTTTTGACATTATAATTTTTCTCTTATTACAGGATTTGGGATGTGTTCCTTCTTTAATTTTCTGAAAGAGTTTGTATAAGATTGGTTTTATTTCATCTTTAAATGTTTGTAAGATTTTGCCAAGTCAGTCATATGGGCCTAGAGTATTGATGATGATGTTTGACGATTTTCAACTATAAATATGATATCTTTAAATGTATGGAATTATTGAGGTCATACACATATACCTATATATAGCTCATTTCATCTATGTTGTCACATTTATCAACATAACTTTTAGTAATATTTCTTATTAAATTTTATAAAATTCCCTTATTAAATAAAATTAGATTTGTGTTTATGTCCCCTGTTTCATGACTGATGTTGGTAATTAGTGTTGTTTCTCCTTTTTCTTGGTTGTCTTAGCTGGAATCTTACAATTTTTTCCCTGGTATCCTTCTTTACATTTGGTTTCCAGGTATTTGCATAGGATGTGTTTAGGTGCATTTTTGGGTGACGAGTATTTATTGACCTTAAAGCTCTCTCAGCTTCTTAGATCTGTGGTTTGAAACTTTTTTATTATTTTTGGACAATTTTCCTCTATTTTCTCTGTAAACATTTGTTCTGCTTCATTCTCTCTTTTCCTCTTATAGGAGCTCATTTGATATTGTCCCACATGTCTTGAAGATTCAGTTCTTTAACTCATCTTTTCTTTGTGTTTTAAGTTTGCTAATTTCTATTAATCTATCTTAAACCTCACTTACTCTTTTTTTAACTCTATTGAATCTATTAATGAGCCTATTAGAACGTGTCCTCTCTGTCTCTCTCTCTGGTTTGCATTTCCATTTGATTTTTTTTATAGGTCCTATATTTCTGCTGAAATTCTCCATTGGTTCACACATGTTGTCTTCCTTCTATAGTAGAGTCTTTAACATATTCATCATAGTAATTTTCTTTTCTCTGGCTTATAGTCTCAATATCTGAGTTGTATGTGAGTGTCTGCAGCTCCCAGACAGGTTCTTTACTATTGGTGGTAGCTGACATCAAACTTTAGGAAATTTGTTAATAAATTGTGCTGAAATTGTATCCACTTTTATGAAAGTCATGTATTTGTCTCTTGCTCTGTCCCAGGTAACTTAGTGCATGTTTCCACATTTCTCCTCGACGGTTTCTGCTTTTCTTTAGATTTCAGCCTAGCTGGTTGTCCTGTGAGCTCAGCTCTCTGATATGTTCAAGAAAATATGTGGTTTTTGTAACTTGCCATGATTTTTTCTAGTTAAGAGAATGGGAGCATCACTCTCTCCAGTTGGCTACATCCTAAAAATATATACTTTTTTTTTTTTTTTTTGTAAATAAAGAAGCTGGAACTCTTAATTACTAATTTTAACTATAAAAATTGTAAACCTGTTTTGTTTGATTTATCAACTTTAGGTAGTGACTAGAAATATATATTGAGTCAACTAATCTATTTACACTATATTTTTCCTCTTTTACTCCCTCCACACCTTCTAGTTAGAATAAATCTTTCAGGTTATTCTAAAGATTATCTTAAAAACAACCCTTAAATTTCTGTTTCTCTACTTACATTTTGTAGACATATTCTGCTTCATAGTATGAATTTGGAGAATTTAATTTAGGGCACATTTACTCTCCCACAAATTCTGGACTTACTATATTTTAATTTTTGGTTTTGTGAGTACTTATCTTTATAATTTCAAAAATAATTATAGAAAGACAAGTAAGTCTACAAAGCTATAAAAAAAAAAAGAAACAAATTATGTGCTTATTCTTTCTTTTATTTCTGGTCCTTCCTCTAAAATTTTGATAGATATTTTTACATTTTCAAGGTTTTTAACATTTACATTCAATTTTCTATAGTAATTGTTTGTATTTTTCAATAAATAGAGCCTAAACGTATTAGCTAATGAATCCAGTTTATGACAGTAACTTGCACATATTATTTACCACTGAATCAGGAAGTAAAACCATGCCTCATTTTTGCACACTCGACTGTGTACACATTGATAAAGATGTACATAGAGACCAACTTGTTTTTTAGACCACCAAGTGAAAGTTACACCTGGGTGTTTATTTTCACACATATATGTCAGTCTGAAATGTAATTAAGGAAAAAATCTACCCTCTCTGTAAATAAAACACTAGGCATTTCAGGAGTACTTAAGAATTTGAAATGTACAGTCCTGTTTCTTTCATCTCTGTAGTCAACTAAAATAGCTGCTAGCTGATGCAGCTCAGTTGTTCTTTTTTTGGCAAATACATATAAAGCAGACAGTTCTAGTAGAAATAACAGTACATATACAATATTAATTCCTATGTCGCAAAGAGCCTGTATGTCTGATGGTTGTAAACTATTTTTTGTTGTCAATTGCTTCAATTCTGTTTATATAGCATATAAATGAGTTTAAGTTCTCATGCCTATCTGAATATAACATGCAGATGTACAGTTCCCCAGTCAAGATATCCACATTCACAAATTATAAAGTTCAATAAACTTATTTCAAAATGTTTTGTAAGATACTCACTCTGTTTAACTTAACTATTCTTTGATGTAAATACTGTATTCTATATGTAAAATTCAAGGTTTCTTAAAAAAGTGAAATATTTCAACTGACACTGAAAAATAAGTGGCCTTGGCAAAACAAGAATTGCTATGAACTTCATAACTAGTTAGTAGATACATGTTTTGGAGGAGTTAATTTGTCAAATTGATCATGCAACAAATTGGTCTTATAATGGATGGCAATTGATGAATGGCTGTTCTGAAACTTGATCTAGGAACAAGTACTCCAAAATGATGATCCAGGGAAGGCATTCTCAAACTATGGAGGTAGAATGCAGGGATATATAGATTGACTTGCATGGGTTATGATGGTTTGTGGAATACCATGTCACACCTGCAGGTTTGTATTGCTGCTGTGGGAAGTACTGTTTTAAATTTGAAGAATGAAAAAAGATTGCTTTGGAAATTCAAATAAATCAATTGACAAGCATATAAACTATCAATTTGTATATTAAATTTGATTTCAAATATTTTTCCCTGTAGGTCATTTTAGTCCTGTCATCTTTTTTTTAACTTGCATTTTAAATAACCTCACATCTCATATGTCTTAAAAGGCTGTACAAAAATTACCTACTCTTAAAATTTTTCACTTTAACATTTACTAGAGGAAAGATATGGATTGAGTAAATATACTAACTGTGCATGTTATGAGCACACCCATTCTATTAGATTCACATTGCGGGGTCAACTTAATTGAAGACATTATTGTTAAAATACCATTTTTTCCTTTAGTATGCTTGTGTTTCTTTTTTTAGTAATTGTAAAGAGCTCCAAATCTAGTTGGTTCTTTCAGAATATTTTCTTTTTCATATGAATTTTCCTTGTGCTGACATTTTGATTTTTCTTTTCTTAGAGAACCATAAATTACATTTCCATGTCTTCTTTCCGGTCATTCTGTTTGGGTTTCATGTTCCCCTACTTCAAGAACTGCTTGACCCATAACAGCATTACTTTCTGTAGTTGTATTTACATTTTTCTTTTTCACCTTCAGCTCTCCAAATGTGACTATTTTCTGTTACCTGATTTCTAAGTTATGGTTCTTATCCTATATCAAAAACTTGGCTTCCGTCTGTAGTTGACTTCTGCCTCATTTTCTTTTGAGTTACTCTGCTTTTGTTTGTATTAAGGTGTTTCTTCCACATTCCCCTTTTCTTTTCTCATATTTAGACTTCGTGCAAATCTCTGTGCTCAAAATAAACATATTCTATCTCACTTACTCTGCAAGAGCTGTCTTTCCCCTGCTGTTTTCTTTCTGTATCTCTTGTTTATCCCGTTACTTTACATTGCACCTCTCATCTTTTCTCATCACAACATAAAATCTCTCTTCTTTATTTTTTCACATCAATTCTTAAAATGTCTCCTGTTTCCTTTGTCTTTTAGAGCCCCCAAAGATCCCTGAAGATGATATAAACTGCGAAATGTATTTTATCTATTTTCCTTAGGTCCATGAAACTGGCTACACTTTGCCTCCTCAGATATATTAAGACATGTTCTGAGGACGTTTGAATAGCCATATTCTTTCAATCATAATGGTTGTATCCATTTCCAATTTTAGAGGGAGAATTAAGTGGTAATTTAATAAGTATAAAGAACACTGGCTTTGGACTCAAACCTCATTTTTTTTCTAATTCTATCATTTACAGGCTTTGATTCTTAGAGAAATTCATTATCCTTTCTCAGCTTGCATTTTTTTCATTTGTAATAATACTACAGGTTGGACATCTCTAATCCAAAAACCCGAAATCCAAAATGCTCAAAAATCTAAAAAGTTTTGAGCACCAACATGATATCACAAGTGGAAAATTCCATATCTGACCTCATGTGATGGGTTACGTCCAAAAGGTAGGTGTATAACACGTAGTTTATTCAGCGTCCCAAAGGGGATTATTGTACACAGTAATCTTTTGTTTGTTTGTTTGCTTGAGACAGGGTCTCACTGTTGGCCAAGTTTGAGTGCAGTGGCATGATCACAGCTCACTTGTAGCCTCAATATTCCATGCTCAAACGATCCTCCTGCCTCCGCTTCCCAAATAACTGTGACTACAGATGTGCGACAATATGCCTGGCCAATTTTTTAAAAATTACTTTTGTAGAAAGGAGGTCTCACTCTGTTACCCAAGCTGGTCCCAAACTCCTGAGCCCAAGCGATCCTCCAAACTTGGCCTCCCAAAGTGCTGGGATTACAAGTGTAAGCCACCACACCTGGCCTACAGTAACCTTTTAATCAAAACTCATCATCATATGTGAAGACTAAGATCTTGCCATTGTTTGTTGTCACTATTATTTAATAACTGATAGAGGTATTCTGGTGATGTTACTGTGCTGCTTAGTTACTCTGATCAAATTATGTTTTCACCATATTTATGGTATGTCACATTATTTACTGTTTAGTACTTACATATGAATAAATTTAAGAAAATGATTACTTATTGGTAGCATATAAATTTGGAGTCAGGAATGATGGTGATGACAAGCAAACACAGATTGTCGATGTGGATGGATGAGATAGTGATGCCTTTGCTTTCTGATGTTTCAATGTACATAAATATTTTTTCATGCACAAAATTATTATTTTAATTATTGTATAAAATTATTTTCAACCTATGTATATAAAGTGTAGGTGAATCATAACTTTTATGCTTATACTTGAGTCTCATACCCAAGATATTTCACATGTATATGCAAATATCCCAAAATCTGAAAAAAGAAAACCCAAATCCAAAATACTTCTGGTCCCAAGAATCTCAGATTAAAGAAACTCAACTTTTAGTACATATAACTTACAGTGTGTGCATGCATGTGGGCCTTACCTGATATTAATAAAACACTTTACTAAATGCCTAGCACATTAGCACAATACATCAATTATCTAATTAGTAACTACTATTTTGATATGTAATTGTGATTTGTCTCATAGACTCTGATTACAGACCACATTAAGATGATGTCCTATGCCCTAAGCCTCATATTGAACAATATTTGGGCATCATTTTGTAATTATCCTCTGCCCTCATTCAGTGCAAAGTTACCTATAAGGTAACTATCTTATCCTTTACTTGCCAAAGCTCTATTTTCTAATATCACTTAGGTCAAGACCTCACCTACATACTACTTTAACCGTGATTGTTCATTTGTTCCATCTTCCTTAACTAGATTACAATCTGTCCTGTTTCCACTGTCTCATTGTAAAAAAAATAATAAATTTTGTTTTGACCTACTAAATTGAATCTCATCAATATTAAACACATTCTTTTTTTGATGATAAAAGATTTGACTTTATTCTTGTGTTTTCTTAATTTGAATCTTTCATTAAACTTTTGAGCAACATAATTATTTTATTGGCAACTTTGGTTTCATCAAAACTGACCAAATGTCTAACACCAATATATTATTACTTTCTGGGAAGTTGTGCCAAGATGTATGAAAATAACTCTGATAACTTCTGTCTGTACAGGAGTCTTTCAGCTTCTTCTCCCCACCCACCCACAGGGTTTGCCATTGTTTATTTCCTTCTGTTTGTCTTTGGAAATCTCATTCTCTGTGAAAGGAAAGAATACTGACAAATAAGAACACTTCTTTCATCTGTGTTTTCCTTATTATAATGTTATTTTCTTTGCAATCTGCCTTTCTCTCTTCTTTCATTTTCCATTATTTTGATTTCTTTCTTTTTTTAAAATGTAGATAATTAGCGATCTTTCCCCATCCTTTATTCAATTAAGCAGATAAATCTTGGATTCCACGTATCTTGTCTACCATTGGAATACTCCTGATGTTTTCCCAGAAGCTTTCTTTCTACCAGGTATTTATCATGGCTTATGCCTATGTCGTGATTTGATCTCCTGCCTTCTGATTCTGCCCCACATTGCTCACCTTAGCACTCTTTGTTCTTGCTGTTTTTCTCAGGATACCAGTTGTGACAGGGGATGTCACTTGAGACTCAAAGCACTTTTTTAAAAAGACAATTTGCCTGTATAGAAGGTTATCCCACTCTCCAAAGTAACATTCAGGAAAAACTGTCTTTTACGGAGAATTCATAAATTGACTTATACTTTTATATAGTTTTACTTTTAATCTGGTACTTTAATCAAAGCACCTTCCATATGACATCGGCATTTCATGTAGCTGATGGAGAGGGATGAAAAGATCACCGAGACATGATCTGCTAAATGAACTTGATTGGCGTATTATTTACCATGTTCATTATAAGTAAAAAAGATTGAGATCTTTTTTCTGGTATGAGCAGTTTGAGTGCTTCTAGAACTAAGATTATGCCTATACCAAGGAATGGTTCAAATGTAGTGAATTAATATACATAATACGTTTTATATTAGACAGGAATAAGTACCAGGAATAAGTGGCTGGTTGTGTTAATTGAGACTGTGACAATGTATAAGACGCGCAATTCTAGATTTTCATGATTTTAAAATCTTATTAAAAAGCCATCACAAGTGCGATAGCTTCCAGTGACACTAGCAAAGCTTTTCAACCCAGTACCCTACATTTCATAGAGCACTTTTGCCTATTAGCTTTACACAGAGTTAGCATTGTATCAAGGAAAATCTCCATAATCTTTCTTTTCTTTGATTTAAAGGCTGATAGTTTTCTTCCATAAGGCTTTCTCTAAACACATTGCACAGATTCCCTAAGGATGTGAATTGTAACACATTTTCAGTAGTGCATGGTGTGACATCATCAGACTCACACAAGGCTGATAGTTGAGAACCCATCCACAAAACAGCATGGGAAAACTCAAGCCTTTCAAGGAACCACAGTGTACTTTTGCAATGTGGCAAATTGTAATCCACAGGAGATGATGGAAGCCAAAGGAGAATCTCTTCTTTGTGAGATTTAGGAAGTAAAGGGCTTCACGATGTAGAATCTTTTTTTTTTTTTCTTTACATTAAAAGAACCCTATAATTAGTGTTTCTACAGTCATTGCTTAGATACTGTTAAGAGAACCAGACTGGCAGGTTTAAAGGGTATTTTACTTTCTACAAATCCTGGGAAGATACTCTTCCCTGAATTTTTCACCTCATGCTTTTATGAGATGCCAGTTGAGGAGGCTATGTTATGGCTTGTCTAGGAGAGAAAGGATAAATGTGTAATCCACATGCTAGTGGGCATTAAACAATTAATAAGCTCCTGGAAGACAGTAAGCAGATAAGGTAAAGCCCTAACAATTGTTATAGTGGAACAATGATGGCTTCCTAATAACTAAAGCAAAAACAACCATAAAGGGAAGGAAGGATGAGAAATATGGGTAGTGGTTGCACGTAACATTTAATATCTAAGGTGTCATTTTCCTGCCAAGAATGCATATGAATAAAACCACTCCCACCACAGCTGAAGTAATCTGCAAGAGCACTTTGTAGAAGGGATTCCATTAAAAAACTGCTTCTAAAAAGACATTGGCAGATTTTCTTTCCCTAAGTTTGTCATGTAACAGGTGTAAGAAATATAAATTGTTATAGTGATAGCCAGAAGAGAAATGATTAATGAAATCTTTTTAATCAGCGAAGAATGCTGCTTTAGAGACTGTTTTAAGCAGTTTCACAGGGCAAGATAATTTTCTTTAATTAGTATACTGGCTTTGAATAAAGGAAGCAACCAGTTTGGTGGTGTTTAGCATGAACGAAATATGTATAAAAGCAGATGAAAGAGATTAACACAATAAAGGAAGAACTTCTCTGCAAGGTAAGGACAGAGATTTTTCTTCGGTGTTCATGACTAATAGTTTCCACAAAAGCCCAACGAAGACTGATTTGTGGTTAGCATAATCATACTGCAGTGATGCAGGCATTTTAAATTTTTTCTACATATTTAGGATTACGGTTAGTGTTTATTAAAACCTGCTCATTTCTCAGTGTGAATTTGGTTATTTTGAACTAAATTTATAATTTTACTATAAAATTATACATTAAAAATAATGTTTAGACAATAAAAATGAGTGTTACCTGAATAAGAAGAATCTGACAATTCCATTGACAATTTTTTGGCACAGATTATGTAAAAATTAGAGAATAATCTCATTTCTATTTCTTGCAGGTTCTGAAAAGGTCTAATGTCTGTTTGGATGACCCAATCTTTAGGAATTATATTGCCAGAGATTTTGTGTTCAACAGTTAGGCCAATGTAAGACTCTCTTAGATTAATATATTTTTTTAAAATGTAGAAGTCACACTTGCCTGGCATCTGTTACCTGGAGAATCTTGCACCCTGCTGTTATTTTTTTCTACAAATCTGCATTTAGTTATTTTCTATCATATGTTTTTAAAAGTTTTTATTTTAGATTATGTTAACCAGTAATTGGGAATATTGCAAGTCTTATAAAATTTTTTCCCTGTCAAAACACTGCTAACAAAGAATTTTTAGTGTTTTATTTTTTTCCATCTATGCATAGAGTTAAAGTGTATTTGCAATCATGCTTGCAACAGAGTGGTAGGGCCACATTAAATAGTTATGGTCATTGGTATATGAAAGGAAGTAATATTTGTCATTTCCAGGCCTGACTCTCAAGACCTCTTGCACAATCCTCCAGGTATCTCTTTTTCCTTATCTGCCAGCTGGATATGGAAAATCTAGTTCAAGATGCCAGGGTTATAGAGCTATGGTCAGCAGCAATGTTTTCTTTTTCTTTTTTTTTTTCCTGAAAAGGCCAAGTTGTAAATTCATTGCTTCCATATTCCTGTTTTTTAAATAGCCTTTTAAAAATGCAAAAAACTTTCTTTGCCCATATGCAATACAAAGATAGCTTTGAGGCCAAATTTGGCCCATAAGTTCTAGTTTTCTATCTCTTGATAAGGAGGATGGTAGATAAATTATATGGAACAGAATTCTCTTCACCTCTCTTCAACCCACCGTGGATTATGATGCAAGCCACAAGGCATCAAACTCCTGAGATTTCAAGGTTCTCTGTTATATCAATTACTTTATCCTGACTAATATATCTTCATTTATGTAATGCTTAATCCTACTATGATCTAACCTGAAATTGAACTGAAATAGTCTTCCCAGTTACCTCTTTAGTTTGCTATTGAATAAAATTCAGATGTCTATAGCATGCTTTTAACCACATTTCCCATTATAGTAGGCTAGTCTGTGTGTTATTTAGCAATTTTAATCTTACCTCATACCCAGATTCTTAATCTGCATACTTTCTGATTTTTCTCCTATTTGACAACATCACTTGGGACTCAAGTATCGAAACTGTTTATAGCAGTAGAAAGCTGATAGGAAGTTAGCATCAAGTTCATGAACCTGCCATCTATGACCGCTGAACACTTCAATATTTCCTGTAGTAGTCCAATCACTCAAACTTGCAAAATTGCTTATTATTCTCTTTTAAAATGAACAACCAAACTCTGCCAACCTTAAACCTCTGCACTGAGCTCATCTATTAATAAAAGTAAACTGCATCTGGCAGCTGTCCTGTAAGGCCCTGGCCCTTTTGTACACTTTAGAGAATTTAGATTGTTTCGATTAATAATCCAGACAAGACTTTTAATTTATTTTGCATCACAGCTGTATGGTATGTCTTCCATAAATAAGAACAAGACTGCAATCTAAACAACAATAAATACCCAAAATCAAAAGAAAAGTTTGGAATGAAAGTAGGTATATATGTTTTCTGTTGCTGCTGTAATAAATTGTCACAATCTTTGTGCCTTAATGGAAGACAAAGTTATTATCTCACAGTTTCCATGGGTCAGGAGTCTGGGTGTAGATAAACTGTTTCTTCTGCTCAGGTCTCACAATCTGAAATTAAAGTATAAGCTGAGGCTTTGATTCTCATGTGAGGCTTGGGAGAAGCCTCTTCTAAGCTCATTGGTTGTTGGAAGAATTTGTTTCCTTGTGTTTGTAGAACTGAAGTCCTGTTCTCCTGCACACTGCTAACTCAAGATCACCCTCAGCTTCTGGAGGTCATCCCTCTTTATCAGCAGTCTACAAGTAAGTGTCTGATTTTTTGTTTTTCTCAATGTAAGTAGAAGTGAGTGTTTCCGATGGCTTTGGCTACATCTGTTTCTTCTGCCTCAAGCTGGATAAAGTTATCTGTTTTTAAGTGCTCATGTGATTAGATTGGGACCCACCTGGATAATCCCAGATAACCTCCCCATTTAAACCCTATAATCTCTATCGTATCTGCAAAGTCCTGTCTTTTTTTTTTTTTTTGTCATCTAAGGTAACATACTCACAGGTTCTGGGGATTAAACTGTAGATAGCTTTTTGGGGGACCATTATACCTACCAGAGAAGAGCTTTAGGAAAAACACAATTTTAAATACATTTCTTTAAAAAGATATGATTTTTGTTAATTTCTGTGCAATTTCTTCATAAAACACAAAACTTTCTAAAACAAAATAAAAAGACAAATATTTGGCACAGAATGCATAGTTATACAGATAATAATTTTGGACATAGAATTCCTATCAATTGGCCTTGTCATGTTGAAAAATAATTTAAAACTCTTTTGTTTTTTATTTTATTCATCCTGCCAGGAAAAATTGTGAAAGTCTTTGAAACGGGGGAAAAAATTATTGATGTTCTGACTGGTTAACTTATACAGGTATCTCTGCCTATCATTGACTTTGAGCCCATAAATTATTAAATACTGACTATATTGCAAATTATTCTTGCATATACAAATGCAAACCAGTTGTTTCCAGGGTAATGCAAGTGATTATTGCCCTGTGGATAGACCCATTTTGCATCTACTTGTATATTCAATTCAGAATTCCTTATTCTTTTTGTATGTATTATTCTTAAAATTTTCTTTTGAATTGGATGATTTAGATAGAATCTTTGATATGCGTTCACTCTATACTTGTATGTGAGCCATAATTTCACCCTTTTTAAAAAAGTGACTCTTAATACATTTTAGAAAAGGGAAAACCATTTTCCCTATTTTTTATACTTCCTTACCACTCATGGATGTTTTTCAGGTGGAAGATGTTCAAAGAGGGTCCTTCATTTAGCGATTTTCTGCTCTGGTGTGAGATATCCCCCAGCTCATGCAGACATGAGGAAAGACATACATCAGTACTCTACAAAGGAAAGGCAATGGAAGCCATAAATATGAGTCACTTATGCAATTTTAAGTTTTCTAGTAGTCATATTTTAAGAAGTAAAAAGAAACAGGTAACATTAATTTTAATAATCTAATTTAACCCAATATGTACAAAATGTCTTCATGGCAACAGGCAATCAATATAAAAATTATTAGAGTTATTTTACATTTATACACCAATTCTTCAAAATGTATTGTGTATTTTATACTTACAGCACATTTCAATTTAAAATATCCATATATTAAGTGTTCAGTAGCCACGTAATGGCTATTGGTTGCCATATGAGCTATGCAGTTCCGGAGATATTCTGGATTCTACTTATTTTCACGACAGCTCTCACAGGCTGTAATGAATTTTTTGAGAGCCCAATATGCTTGTGTTTATTCTGATAGCCATTACTTACAATAATATCTCTAATTGGTATTCAATAAACAGAATATAAATAATTTGTATTTAAATAGATGTTTTCATTTACAAAGCACATTCATATTTATTAGCTCACTAGATTTTAACACTAGTAATATTTTATGCCATTTCTTAAGGAAAAAAATCAAAGATATCAGAAAATTCACAATTAATATGAGTTAAAACCCAAACCTAGACATTTTTGTTATTGTGCATATTTGTCAAGATGTTAGGCTATGCTGCAATAAACGTTTTAACATATAAAACCTCCAAATCACAATAAACATTTGAAATCAAAATGAACCTCTTAACATATAAAAGTTTTATTTCTCACTCACATCAGAAAACATTGTAAGGTGTCACTCATCAGGGCTCTGTTCCTAAGTTTGAATCAGTGATCCAGTCCACCTCCATCTTGCAACAACATCCTGTAGGTTTATTTCATTTCCATTCATGTGAATGAGAGCGGGTAGAGGAATCACCTGCTCTTAATGCTCTCAATTTTGCTGACATCCTTTCGGTAAGTTAGTCATATAACTCAACCAGGATGCATGCCACTGGGGAATTTAGAGGAACATGGGGATATTTGGTTTACAGTAATAATCTCAGTCACACTGAGCCATGGTTAATTCAATAATTTAGACAATTTTATTTTATCTTTTGATATACAGGAAGAGTGTGCCTTATTTCCAATACAAATGTCCAAAATGAAATTTGCTGCCTTCTCTTTCCTACATTATGGTTTTTCCATTTTGTCTAATGGCGTAACAATTTTCCCTGACACATTTTGAATCTTCATACTTTATTGTCTTTTATACCCAATTTACTGACAAGTCCTTCATATTTTAACTGTAAAACTTTTTCACATCATCTTTTTTTCATTTCTACAATTACTACTCTATTTCAAGCCTCATAATTCATCCAAATCTTTTTAATAAGTCTATGATTTTTTTTCTGAATTTAGTTACTCTTCACTTTTTACTTGAAAACTGGCTTTACTAGTAATTAATTGTATGAGATTAGGCATGTTGCTCAACTTTTTGTGCCTCTGTTTCCTCATCTGTAAAACAAAGTAGTAACATTTTAATATAACAGGAAGATTAAATAAATTACAACATATGAAGTGCTGAGTAGGGTTTTGAGTAGTTATCCCTCAGTATCCACAGGGGATTGGTTTCACGACCCCTGTGGATAACAAAATCCATGGATACTGAAGTTTCTTATATGAAATGTCATAGTATTGTCATAAAACCTATGTCTATCCTCTTGTCTACTTCAGATCATCTCTAGATTACTTATAACAGCTAATAAAATGTGAACAGCATGTAACTGATTGACTATATTGTTTTTAAAATCTATATTTTCTTATGATTGTATTATTCTTTTTTCCTCTTTTCCTTTGATATTTTTGATCTTCAGATGTAGAAACTGCATATGAAGGGAAGACTGTATACTACACACTGAAACATTAGCTCTTACTACTAGCACTTATCTATCAGTGCTTCTCTTTTAAAATTGTGCTTTAATATGAGAGAGAGAGATTTATTATATGGAATTGTTGCAACTGAGAACACTGAAATGTACTGAGATCTGCAGTTACAAGCTGAAGACCTAGGAGAGCCAATGTGTGGTTCCAGTTCAAGTCCACAGGCCTGAGAAGTAGGAAAGCTCATGGTACCAATTCCAGTCTGAAAGCTGCCAAGCTTGAGACCCAACAACTAATAATTATCTGAGTCTGAAGGTCGGGGAAGAACAATGTTTCAGTTTATGCAGCCAGGCAGAAGGAGCTTCCTCTACTCAGTCTTTTTATTCTATCCAGGACTTCAATTGAAAGAAAAAATACCTGACTAACAGATTTTGAATTTGATCATATGACTTAATGGGATGTAGAACTTAGTAATAATTAAACAATCAGCCTTTCTAGCAGCATTAATTTTAATTTTCATAAATAGCACCCAGTGGCCCAAATGAAATAGTCAATGAGCCACCACCTGTTATCAAATTCTGTTTTGGCATACAGACTATGATTCCAAACAGTTCAATCAATTGGTACAAGTTTAAAGTCAGAGAATAAAGGGATAACCTAAATTTGCAAAGACTAACTATATTTTCAATAAATTTTAACTGATATGGAAAGCATAAAGCAACTTCTATTCCATTCTTCAGGTCATTCTTTTAAAAAAGAGTACTTTATTCTTTTTCTGGAATATTGTGGAAGTTGATTTTTATTTATAGTCTTAATTTTCTTGACATAAATTTGTTAAGTCAAATCTCCTGTGACTGCCTACCTATTATAATTATTGGAAATGTTTAATGTTATTCCTTTCAAACTAATAAATATGAAAGTTGTGTTCAATAAAAGTCTACAGATATGAATTTATATTTATTTTAATTTTAGTAAAATCATTTCTGTTTCTATTTATTAAAATTGCTAGAGATTTCCCAAATATGGCCCTTCTTCAAACATTGTATATATATTATATAAAACATTATATATGGTATATATAAAACATTATATATTATATATTCAACTATTTTAAATAGTATTTGATAAATATTTATTTATTTATTTTTAATAAGTATTTATTAGTTTATTAGTTATTGCTGATGCACAAACAAAAGTAAATTTCCCCATAATTATTTTACTTTTTATGGCTCATTATTTATTGATCTGCAAATATTCTATAAATGACAAAGCAATTAAGATTTTCTTTATATGAGAAGATTAGGGATTAGACTCTCCTCACAAGGAACAAAGCAACATACACTGTGAAATTAGTGTAGATTTGTTTCTTTTAATAACACCCAAGCTGAAATACATGTTCAACCTTAGCTGGCCTTAAAATTATTTCCTAATGTATTAGTTTGTTTTCACGCTGCTGACAAAGAAATACCCAAGATGGGGCAATTTACAAAAGAAAGAGATTTATTGGACTTACAGTTCCACATGGCTGGGGAGGCCTCACAATCAGGGTAGAAGGCAGGGAGAAGCAAATCATATATTACGTGGATGGCAGCAGACAAAGAGAGGGCTTATGGAGAGAAATTCTCATTTAAAAACCATCAGATCTCATGCGACCCATTCACTATCATGAGAGCAGCATGGGAAAGACCTGCTCCCATCATTCAATCATCTCCCACTGGGTTCCTCCCACAATATGTGGGACTAATGGGAGCTACAAGATGAGATTTGGGTGGGGACGCAGAGTCAAAGCATATCATTTCACCCCAGCCCCTCCCAAATCTCATATCTTTACGTTTCAAAACCAATAATGCCTTCCCAACAGTCCTCCAAATTCTCAGCTCATTTCAGCATTACCTCACAAGTCCACAGCACAAAGTCTCATCTAAGACAAGGCAAATCCCTTCCACCTATGGGCCTGCAAAATCAAAAGCAAGCTATTTACTTCCTAGATACAATGGGATACAGGCATTAGGTAAATACAGCCATACCAAATGGGAAAAATTGGCCAAAACAAAGGTGCTACAGGCCACCTGAAGTCTTATATCCAGTGGGGCAGTCAAATCTTAAAGCTCCAAAATGATTTCCTTTTTCTCCATGCCTCACATCCAGGTCATGCTGATGCAAGAGATGGGTTCCCTGGTCTTGGGCAGCTCAGCCTCTGTGACTTTGCAGGGGATAGCCTCCCTCCTGACTGCCTTCAGGGCTGGAATTGTTTGTGACTTTTCCAGCTATCACAATGCAAGCTGTCAGTGGATCTGTCATTCTGGAGTCTGGAGGATGGTGGCCCTCTTCTCACATTTCCACTAGGCACTGCCCCAGTAGGACTCTGTGTGGGGGTTCTGACCCCACATTTCCCTTCTGCACTGCAGAGGTTGTCCATGAGAGCCCCACCCCTGCAGCAAACTTCTGCTGGGGCATCCAGTTGTTTCCATACATCTTCTGAAATCTAGGTAGAGGTTCCCAAAACCCAATTCTTGACTTCTGTGAACTGGCAGTTTCAACACCATGTGGAACTTGCCAAGTCTTGAGGCTTGCACCTTTTGAAGCCATTGGCCCCTTTTAGCCATGGCTGGAGTGGCTGGGACGCAGGGCACCAAGTCCCTAGGCTGCACACAGCATTAGGGTCCTGGGCCCAGCCGAGGAAACCACTTTTTCCTCCTAGGCCTCTAGGCCTGTAATGGGAGGGTCTGCTGTGTAAACCTCTGATATGCCCTGGAGACATTTTCTCCATCGTCTTAGAGGTTAACATTTGGTTCCTTGTTATTTATGCATATGCCTGCAGCCAGCTTACATTTCTTATCAGAAAATGGAATTTTCTTTTTTATCACATTGTCAGGCTGCAAATTTTCTGAACTTTTATGCTCTGCTTCCCTTATAAAACTGAATGCCTTTAACAACACCCAAGTCAGTTCTTGAATGCTTTGCTGCTTAGAAATTTCTTCCAGCAGATACCCTAAATAACCTCCCTCAAGTTCAAAGTCCCACAAATCTCTAGGGCAGAGGCAAAATGACACAAGTCTCTGTGCTAAGACATAACAGGAGTCACCTTCACTCCAGTTCTCAACAAGTTCCTCATCTCCATCTGAGACCATCTCAGCCTGGATTTCATTGTCCATATCAATATCAGCATTTTGAGTAAAGCCATTCAACAAGCCTCTAGGAAGTTCCAAACTTTCCCACGTTTTCCTGTCTTATTCTGAGCCTTCTAAACTGTTCCAACATCTGCTTGTTACCCAGATCCAAAGTCACTTCCACATTTTCAGATATCTTTTCAGCAGCACCTCACTCTACTGGTACCAAATTACTGTATTAGTCCAGTTTCATGCTGCTGAGAAAGACATACCTGAGACTGAACAATTACAAAAGAAAGAGCTTTTATGGACTTACAGTTCTACATGGTTGTAGAGGCCTCACAATCATGGCGGAAGATAAGGAGAAGCAATTACATCTTACGTGGATGGCAGCAGGCAAAGAGAGACCTCGTGCAGAGAAAGTCTTGTTTTTACAACCATCAGATCTCGTGAAACTCATTCACTGTCACAAGTACAGCATGGGAAAGATCCACCCCCATTAATCAGTCATCTCCCACTGGGTTCCTCCCACAACACTTGGGCATAATGGGACCTACAAGATTGAGATTTGGATGGGGAAACAGAGCCAAACCGTATCATCTAATAAGAATTACAATATAATTAGGCAAAAAACTTAGAATGGTTAATATTTCTTTAGGACACTCAATTTTATATAGTAATTAATCTGTATAAATTAGATTAAAATGTACATATGCAAATATGTAAATTATCTAGATAACGTAAATTGCATTTTTCCAGTTTCGAATGATTAGTACATTTTCTAATACAGATCTGAAAACACAAAACAAAGAAAACAAAACATGGCATGAATTTCTACTATAAACTATATTTTTCCATCCAGGATTCTGCTTTTTTTTTTTTTTTTCCTTACTATACTACTGTCCAAATCACATTTTCTCAGATGGTTCCTGTGTTGGAACGTGAGATATATATTTGCATATTCATATATTTCAATAACTCAATCTTAGCTGACATTATAATAAAAAAAGTCTTCATGTTTAGTTGTTAGTCTTTATTATGTTAAGACTTTGATCTTCAAATGTTGTGCTCTAATCTAGATTATCCTCTAAAATATATTTTAATTTTGTTCTTCATTTAATCTCTTTGGAAGCTTCTCATAATTCCAGCAGACGTCTGCACTGCACTGAAACTGCTAAAGCAATAAGTATGCAGAGGATGTAAATTATTTATTTATACAGATGACTTTTAAGTTGAAGCCAACATTAATTTGACTAGGTCACTAGTTTTGGAGAACTGAAAGCCAAGTAAATAGCTGGGGAGTCAAGGCTTTTTCATTAGCATACTAAAGTCTACAGTGTCTGAATAATACATAACCACTTAAAAATTATTTTATTGATGAAAATACATTTTTGTTATATATCTTCATTAGTCAGATTCTATCATGTTTAATAACATGACTTCATGTAATTATCTGATCAGTTATTGCTAGATGCCAAAACTATTTATACACTAAATTATGTTAAATACATAGATACCACTGTTTCATCTTCTGCTTTTTTATATAGATAAAGGGGTGCCTTTGCAAGAATTATAAGTCAATTCAGCAGTCTTCCTTCTTCTTGTCTGTTTGCAATTAGCAAATTCAAGCTAATTTTAGAAATGTTGGAAGAATTTTTTTCTTTGATTTTTCCAGATTCACGTCCTCAAAATAAGACTTCTTGTGATTACTTAAGTTGTGGCCGCAGGTTTTAGACCCTTTAAGGACTTTGCTTAGGGAGTATTCTGTTACAGACAATTGGAGGTTGCTTCTGGTTTTCCTTCACCTTTCACCACGTGTTTAAGTGTAGAATTAGTAATGCCTTCTGTTAAATAACACACTGTTCTCTTTGTGAAACCAGCTCACCTGCTTTGGTTATTTAAATTATCTTCTTTTTCTGCATGTAAATGTACTCATTTGTAAGTCTGTTTTTATTTTTCTTGCTCATGCTGGCATTTTTATGCTATGAGCACTGTTGCTCTCACAAACTGCACATTTTTTAAAATTTCTTTTTCTGCAATTATTGGAACATATGCATTAGGTAGGAGTCTCTGTTTTCATCTGGTCCAGGAAACATTTGAGGCAATGACATGATTTGTTTCAACTTTATTAGTGGACAAAAGCCAATCCATCCCTCACCAACTCATAGACTTGTGTGACATTTTATGCGGCATTCAGTTTAAGCAAACAGAGCTTTGAATGCGCTTAAGAAACATCGAATCTTGCTGTTTCAGATAGCAAGCTAAAATGCAGGACTTAAACTTATTGGGAAGCTTCTCATATTCCTAGTCTTTCCCTTAGAAAATAGGATGTTGACTTCAGACAAAGGGCAATAAAATTACTTAGTCACATTAACTAATTAATTTTTTTATTTTCTTTGCTTTACCACACTGAATCATAAATTTTAATTTGATCATGCTACCATGCTGTACATATTAATTATATATCTCATTTATTTATCTACAAGCTTATTTTATTGCCAAAGGAGAAATCTAGTTTTGAAATCTTGTTTTAACTTCTGACTCAAAGAACCTGAGATTCCTGTATCTGATGAACTCTTCCGACTGTGCTATTGATGAAAGTGTCTGTCCCTATCTGACAATCAAAATAACCTTCAGCAAACTTTCGAATATTTGTAACAGTAAACAACACACTGGGTAAGGAGGAACAAAGTGCTTTACAAATTTAAGACATTCTCCTCACTGCATACTCTCCTAGAAGATGAATTACTAAACTTTTCCGTAAATAAAGTTGTCTCAATTTCTTTTTTATTTTTCTAATTTCTAAAACTAGAAATAGATGAGTCAGATACAGGTCTAACTTTGAGTTCTCTATACCGTAAACACAGTTATAATAAAATTACACTGGATTGTTATGCAGATACACACAGATATTGATGTGTTTTGCCTTTCATTTTTAGTTTGCAATCAGTTCTACTTTAGTGTCAATACATTCTCAGTAAAAGGGATATCCTACTGTGATTTCAGTATAAAAAAGGCTGATTGAAGTGTCAATGATTCAGCTGTGTTTTGTAGTACAAAGTTAAACATGCTCTATTCATTTAAACAAAATGGTTTAGTATAGATGTAGGTGTCAGGACAATAGGGCACAGTGAAACAATTTATGTACAGGCCCTGATGTATTGAAAAATCAAGAAGAATTTGTTAACTTGACCCTGGAAATGAGTGGAGCTGTACCTTAAACTCTTACACTTCAAGAACAAGGTCTTCATAACCAGTACAATTTTTTGAACTTCTATTACATTTTATTTTCTTGCATGTTATTACAGATGATGTGATATCATTTGAATAAATTGTGTAAACATTTGTGAAAAGGGGTTGTTAAATTTAGAAAAAGCCCAGATATTTAATATTTATGTATTTTGAATAATTTTCAAAATTAGGCATGTGTGGGGAAGCATGTGTGGGGCGAATAGATTACAAATAGAATGACAGCAATCTTGAAAACAAACTGCAGTATCTTGGCGAAGTATAGATAGTTGCATGCAGAATCTTACTGTGGCCGTTGATTTTGAAATGACCAATAGTAAAATAATTTGGAGTTTGCGGTAGGAATTGAGACCACATTGTTCTTTTAATGAATTATATATTATATATATATGTGTGTGTGTGTGCCCATGTGTGAATAGATGTATGAACATACACTGGTAGTGCGAGTCCGGCTTCATTTTCCTCTCTTGATGGGGTGGAGGAGGTTCAGGGCATGCTACCCTAAAATATGGCATCTCAGCATTTGAGAAAAGAAAAAAGGTGGAATAGAAAGGTCTCTCTGAATTTCTCCCACCATTCTTCCATGAAGCAGGCTCTAATATAATTATCTGACCTTCCTCTAATGTAGGTCATAATATCCTCATTCCAGAGAGACTCTCCGTATAGAAAGGAGCCAAAGTCACCAAGATGCCAACGAGAATCTGAACAAATAGGCTGTGTAAGTTGTTAAGTTTCCTCAAGTTAATCACCTTTAGTTCATAGCCCCTTTTGTCTAATACTTCCCTGCCACCACCACTTTTCATCAAACCTAAGTATAAAAGCATACAGATTTCCTTGTTTGCTTGAGTATTCATTTCTGAAGTCTCCTGTGTCACATAAAACTTTTATTAGATAAATTTGTATGCTTTTCTATTGTTATCTGTGCTTTGTTATATGTTTTCGCCATGAATCTTGCAATTGATGAGGAAAGAAATCCCTTTTCTCCTACAAGTTCATGATTGAGAGTTAGAAAGCAAAAGTGTAATTTCATCTCTGCAACTCACTAGTGGCTCAACCTTTGTTAAACTTTTAAATTTGGCCAGGCACAGTGGCGAATGCCTGTAATCCCAACAATTTAGGAGGATGAAGTGGGTGGATCACTTGAGTCCAGGAGTTTGAGACTAGCTTGGGCAACATGGCAGAATCCTGTCTCTACAGAAAATTAAAAACAAAAAAAAATTAGCTAGGTATGGGTGTGCATGCCTATGGTCCTAGCTACTAGGGAGGCTGAGGCAGGAGAATCACTTGAGCCCAGGTTGTCAAGGCTTCAGTGAGCTTTGATCACAACACTACACTTCAGGCTGGGCAACATCCTGTCTTTAAAACAAACAAACAAAAAAGGAATAAAAGAAAAAAGAAAACCCTTAAATTTGTTTGTGCCGTCATCTTTGAAAGTATTGCACTAGGACATATCCATTACTCTACTCAAAGCTTCTACCCTCTTCTGATTAAAACTCAACTTTCTAGGCTTAAGGTCTCTTGCGTGTAAAATGGGATACCAACAGCTGTGTTTTCACAAAAACTCTCCTTGATCAAACTTTGTTCATGTTCCTTTGAGTCCTCTTTTTCACTAGGTCTCACTTTTGGGTCCTGTCTTTGGCCTGCCTCATCTTGTTATAGTGAGAATCCTTTAAAGTCAATTTAGCAAGCATCCTCCTGTTGAGGCACAGAAAATGATATCCCAAAGTATAGTGCTTTGGCATGCTGAAATTTAAACTGAAGAACATTGAAAGTTCTCAGAAACATCCTCAGAAACAAGGTATCTGTGACCTTCTCTTCCCCTCAACTCTCATTTTCTCCTGAAGTAAGTAATAAAAACCAGGATTTGTCATTCCCAAGTCAGGTCACAGAAACTTTTCCCCAAAGCAAGCCATAAGTTTAGGAATATTATCCAAACCTTCACCCACTTTTTGACCTAGGAGCTGGTCATAAAGAGATTATCTGACCTGCTCTTGTTTGAGTGTAGGTCTTAAGACCTTCATTCCAGCGAGGTCCTATACCCAGGAGGAAGAAATGCTACAACACAGAGGAAAAGAAGAATCTGAACAGTTAGATATTGCTGGGTTTCCACATTAAGTCTATTACTGTTAGATCTTTCCTTTTTTGTCCAATCACATTTTCACAGGGTTGTCTCCCCCATCAAAACTAAGCATAAAAATGGACAGCCCTCCTTTGGGTCTTCATTCTGAAACCCTCCATGTCACATAAAACTTTAAATAAGTAAATTTTTTTTTTAATTTTTTTTCTCTTTTCAACCTGTCTTTTGTCACAAAAGTTTCAGTGTGACCTTTATGATGGGTACCTTTCTGCTCTTATTCTCCCACCCTTGGCATCTGATCACCCTCAATATCTGATCAAGTTCCTCACCACTTTTGTTGTAAAATTTTTGGCCTACCTTCAGGAAAAATCACGTTATGCCCATGTAGCAGGAATCCCTCTAGCCTTGATGTCTTCTCTAAGTAACTTTTGTCTGCCAAATCCTTCATTCTACTCAATAGCTCTAAGTACCCCATTGTCTTTGCCATACTTGGAGTTGAGCCTGATGTCTCTCCACTATTATGATAGTCTTAACACCATTTATAGTAGTCCAGAATACAGTCTTCCTTACTGCTTCAACAGCATCAGGATTTTTTAAAAACATTGTCAATAAGAATATGTGCATAAAACACTGAGCATAGCACCAGAATTATGGAAATGCATAATATATTTTAGCTCCTGCTGTCACTGTTATCACCGTCACTATTGTTTTTGTTCTCATGATCATCATAATCTTCTTTGGGAGTAAGTGTTAAAAATAATGACTTTTTTCTTTATAATTTTTAATGTATATTTCAGAACGTTATATAGTGATTATTAATTTTATGTTTTAATAATGAAAAATAGCATCTATGTTCATGGAAAAGGTACTTTTTAAAATCTAATTTAAACATAAATTTGTCAGAATTCATTAGAATAGATCAGATTATACTTCCCTCCTATCCTTTAATATAGCCATTTATTAAATCCCTGTCTAAGTAGAGACAGATTGTAGTAAATATTGCAGGTAAGATTCTGTGGCAACAATTTGTGAAGTAGAACTTTTAGAGAAGGGACAAAAAATATAGTGTATTTTTATCTTTCCTCTGCAAAAGTTTGACAAGCAATACCTGCCTGCTGGCAAGGGCACTGCCTTTTATACTGTACATTTCATGATCTGAGATCTCTTAAAACATGTTGGATACTACCACTGAATAAACAGGTAATTGAGATCATATTTTCTCACCTAACTAGGTGGCATTTCTTTTAAAATGTGCCCTGCATGTCAAAAGATATCGTAGACGTACAGCTTGGAAAGTCACTTTTGGCTGTTAAAGAGTGACAGCAAGAACCTGCTTATTACTGAACCCTCAGTTCCAATCCTTTCTGTCACCTGCTTGTTAAATTGAAATCACTGTCCAACTCTTTCATGGAGTCTGCCTCATAGTCAATATCTGCATGATCCTACTGTTCATAGCTTTAAACAGTGGATTGTTTTATTTATGTCAATATTTGAAGAAATTGAGATTTTCCGTATTGGCCTTTATCTGATTTCTAGTGTTCAGAGAAGCTTTACTTCATGTATATCTAATAGACACACACTCCCTTAAGGCATTACATTTTTTATATCTGTAATGGAATTGAAATGTTAGATAATTCCTTACCACTTCTGTATTTTCTTTCCAGCAGCTGTGCTATCAAGAACATGTTTAAAATCTTTTAAGTAATTAACCTGTGTTTATTATAAAAATTAACCTGAAAAACTTATTTAAACTAAAAGGGAAAATTTTACATATTTGTATGAACAAGAGATAACATCATTAAATTTTTGATTTTTGTTTTTCTAGACTTATGCAATACAAAGAAATATATGTCTTATCTTTATGAAATGGGGGACCTGCTTTGCATACTGTTTTGTAATTTGTTTTTCTCCCTGCAGAATTTGTCATGAATATTCGCTCAGGTTAATAAGTTGAAGTTCCTTTTCAAACATTGCCTTCATTCCTTCATATGACTGAAGCATACTTTTAAAAAAGCACATCCTGGCTGGGCATAGTGGTTCACACCTGTAATCTTAGCTCTTTGGGAGGCCAAGGCAGGAGGATCACTTGAGCCCAAGAGCCTGGGCAACATAGCAAGAACCTATCTGTATAACAAAATTTTAAAAATTTGCCCAGCATGATGGTGAACACCTGTGGTCCCAGCTACCCGGGAGGCTAAGATGGGAGGATGCTTTGAGCCCAGCAGTATGAAGCTGTAGGGAGCCCTGATTATGCCACTGCATTCGAGCCCAGGTGACAGAGTGAGGCCTTGTCTCAAAATTTTAAAAAATCACATCCTACACTTGGATATTTGGATTCTGCCAGTATTTCAGTAATTAAAACAACTTATTTTGAATATCCTTTTCATATATATTTATTCATTTGTCCCATTATATCCATAGAATACATCTTCAAAAAATATGATTCAAAGTTAGCATATAGTCTTTAAAAAGTGACCCTTAAGTTTTCCAATTTTTCTTTAATAAATAAGTTTTAGTTTTATTTGCTTGTTGACACTTCCCCCTCTCTCCTTCCCTCCACCCACATGCTACTGCTGGCTATTTCTCCAAGTTTTGAATTTGTGGTATTTTGTTTTCTATATTTTGTACTTTTATTTTATGTTTCTTACTGCCTGTTGAATTTGTAAACAGATCAAAGATGAAAACTAAAATAACAGATCAATATTGCTCAAATGCAAACATGTAATGTTACATTTCAACTTTAAAAAACAAAACTTGCACCAATGATGTATAAAAAGTAACCCATAAATTTTAAATATATATATATGTATAAGTCCATGGAATTGTATATATACACACACAAACACATACACATATATCTATGTCTATGGAATATACATATATATGTCTATGGAATTGTAGAGACAAATACTAAAGATAATAAAGCATTCCTCTATATTTAACTCCTCTACTTTCTTGATTTCACATTAAAACTTATGAAAAGCACTCAGTCACCCTAAGTTCTACATTTGACTGCTTGGGTAGTGTATCACATTAACATCTACTGTTGCCAAGAGGTTTCTATATAAAATACTTTTAAAACTTTATGCACAGTAAATAGACTAAGAATGCTTTTCGCCACTTAGAAAAGTGAATGTATGAAAGTGACTTACCAATCTGTTTGAAATTAGTTCACTTTATGCTGATAGTTTATAGATTGAAAGTTAATATGAAGAATAAAGAAAGTAGAAGTAAAGATTTGTGGAATCTTGGATAGATTAAATAAAAGATTCACATTTCAGAGTACAGGTGGGTGGTTGCAGCAAAGCGATGTGACATGTGTCACTCTTTAATAGAGCTGTTGAGAAGACTCCAGAGAAATTATGTAATGAAAAGCAGAGTTCTCTTAAAATGAATGACATTTGTTTAATATATAAGTATCATTCAACTTTGTTACTTCTTATATTTGAAAATCTTTCTTTTGTACTCCCAGAGTCCACACATGTTAAATAAGATGAAAATGTACCAGAATTTTCCACATCACCAGGATTCATTTTCATTGCACTTAGTATATTCCGCCGTTAAAACCCTTTGTCATATTGGGATTTTATTGATCGTTTTAAATACCTTTTTTCCTCTCAACTTTTAAGCCGGGTGTCTGTTATTCATTTTTGCATCTCTTGCACCTAGCTCAGTGGTTTGTATATTTAAAAATGTTCAGATTAAGTTTTGGTTTGTCATCCCAAAAGTTTACTGAGGTATCTTCTATATTGAGTCTACAAATCACCTAGATGAAGCCAATAGAGAAATTGTACAGGGAAGGATTCAGACACAGTCGGAATGCCTTTTAAATTGTCAATTCATTAATGTAGTGTAGGAGTCATCTTGACAATTTAAAAATTGTGGTTTTACCTTTGCAGGGGGCTTATAACATTAAAATTTATTTATAAATCAAAGTGACCTTCAAAAACCAGAATTCAGTGTAGATTGCTCAGCGTCACATTTACATTTCCTATTTTACACATTGCATTTGTTTTTTCTTTTAAGTTTTATTTGTTTTTTTTTTAACTTTTATTTCAAGTTCAGGGTTACATGTGCAGGTTTGTTACATAGGTAAACTTGTGTCATGGCAGTTTGTTGTACAGATTATTTCATCACCCACTTATTAAGCCTAGTAGTCATTAGTTTGTTTTCGTTATCCTCTCCTTCCTCCCACCCTGCACCCTGCAATAGGCCTCAGTGTCTGTTGTTCCCCTCTCTACATCCATGTGTTCTCATCATGTAGCTCCCACTTGTAAGTGAGAACATGTGGTATTTCATTTTCTCTTCCTTCATTTGTTTTTGTTGATGTAATTGTGGGGTAACTCTGGATGGGCATTGGTGGATCTACATTTTCCAAGCCTCTGTGTAATCATGATATTATTATGGTTAGCAATTATTAATAGATCATAATGAGTAAACTCCTACAATATACAAATTTGTTTTTCTGATTTCTGTTTATTACTTCCCACAATATAATGGTTCCCTGAATAGTTGCAGTAGTTGATGAGCTAGGCTGTGATAATGGAGAAATTCGTGACTAAATAGAGGTAATTCCTGACTCTAGACTTCCTGTGGCATGTCTTATTTTCACTGTTTACTCTTACTGAAAAGAATGTATAGGAAATAAAAACAATAAACATTGATTAACTTTTAAAATTTCAAATATATTTTTCTAACATGAATCATAATCATTATTACTATGCTTGTAACTCTTAATAGGAATCAGAGCAGTTATTGAAAACACATTTTATTGTTATTTTTGATGTCTTAAATGATTATTGCTGGAGCTAATTTAGCTTGAAAGAGATACGTTTTATGACAATCTAATATACTCACAGTCTTTGCCCCCCTGTCATTCTCTCAGCATGTGACTTGCTCTTGATTATAATTTAGAGGTAAGTTTTCTGCCGTCACGTAGGCTGAACTAGAATGACATTTCATTTTCTTAAGTATGTATACCCTGGAGATGGCTGGTTAATTATAATGTGAAAGCTGAAGCAGGAGGTGAAATCATGGGACACATGAAAATCAAATACTTATTATGTGCCCATAATTTCAAAAGGTTCATTTGTCTTTGTGAAAAACCACGGGAATTTTGGTAGAAATAGGAATACAGCAGGCTTGTCTAGAGAGGTGATCATCTGGCCCAGAAAACTGGATAGTGTTAACTTCCCAAGACTGTCTTTTTACACTCCATGAAAAACAATTTTAACAAGTGATTGTATCTGGGAAAGCAATGAGGGGGCACGTTTTAGAAGGAAAACAAAGAGATGTAACCTGATTCCATACTGTTTTATTCCTTGTTAAAAATAAAGGTAGTATGACAAAACTTTAAAAAAATTCTTGATGTTGGATAAATATTATGAACATTGTTCTCTGTGCTTCCAGGTATACTTGAATTTAGAAATTGCAAAATTAAATTAAAACAATAAGCGTTAGTAAATGAAGAAGTGAAGGTAACTCTAATAATATCAACTTAAAATTTCAAAAAGGCAAAATCTTTTATATAACTAAAGTATCAGGAAATATGACCTGGTAAATGGGTAAATGAAATTTGTGTTAATTTAGTGAAGGATAGTAGATAATAATCCTCAGAGAATTTTGAGTGCCATACAAACAGCAGATTACTTTTGTATGGGGGCAGTACAATTTAGTCAACATGAAAATCTAATCTGCATAGAATTATTAACTCCAAGCTATCACTTAAGACGTCAGTCTAAAAGATAAAACTTTAGAATTTGACTTGATCAAGAATACAACTAAATTATCAATCACTGACATGTGTCATATTGAAAGGAACATATAAGATATTATCTCAAACTTTAAAACTGTCTTGGTGCTTTGCCATCTGGAAAAATGTTTACAGCTTTAATTGTCACAGTGTGAGACAGCTAGCATTGAAATAGAAAAAGTCTAAAGAAAGGTTGTAAAAACAATGCAGAAAAAGAGAATAGGGAGAGATATTGTGTGAGACTTCTTTGGCTATGAAAAGCAAACTCTGGGAGAAGAAGTGAGGTTAATATAAAGAAACATATGGACACTATACATTGGGCAGATATCCAAGCTTGGTATAGTATTCAACTGGGCATCCCTTGATAGCTATGAGGGGTTAAGCTGCCTCACATAAAACTGATAATATCTCCTTAATGTGGATGAGATAAAACTATACATGGACTAAAATAAATTAGGCAAACTTCATTAATCATTAATCCAAAAGGGAAAGTAAGGGAAATGTAGCTGTTCAGGGTAAGAAAACCAGTATTCTCTCCTGTCCTACCTACCATGTGACAAAAACTATCTACTTGACCTAACTTTAGACAGACTCCTTTGAGCCTTCTTTGCAACTAAGCCTTGTCCCTGAGCTCTTTGTTTGCCCTCCTTAGTTCAGCTGCAACAAGAATGCTGCTAACTCAGGTTAGGAAGAATACCCCTACCCTGGATATCTGATGTCCCCTGCCTCCTTCAGCAAGAATTCTGACTAATTGGTTAGCAAGGACACCCCTACCCTGATGACCCCCTCTTAGTAATTTTCCATCCACTGACACCCTCCCACTTCTTCTTGGCTATGGTAGGGTTCAGGACATGCTACCCCAAAATATTAAACCTTGGCATTTTGAGAAATAAAAAAGCAGAAGCAGGAGTTCCCTCTCATCTTTCCTTTTGCCCTTCTCCCCTAAAGCAGGTCATAAAATACCCATTGAAGAGTTGCCCTCCTTATCCCAGGAGGATGGAAACACCCTTATCTGTGAAGATGCAGGGACACAGAGGAAAATCTGAACAAACAGGCTTTGCTAAATTTCCCCCAGTTTATTACCATTAGGTCATATCCTTTTGTCCTCCAATCATATTTCTCTATGACTATCCACTTTTCATCGAACATAAGCATACAAATACACAAGTTTACATGTTTCTTTGGCCCTTTATTTATAAAGGCTCCTTTGTCATAGAAAACTTATATTAAATAAATTTGTATGCTTTTCTCTTTAATCTGCCCTTTGTTATAGGGGACTCAACAATAAACCTTATGATAGGTTTTAAAAAAAACAACAAAAACAAAACCCTTTCCTCTCCTACAGCTATAAATTTCCAAATGATTTTATTGTATCGAGAGTTGAGTTGATCTCTCTATTCTATTGCAATATTCTTGACATCTTTTTCTTCTTCTTCTTCTTTTTTTTGAGACAGAGTCTCGCTCTGTTTCCTAGGCTGGAGTGCAGTGATCTTGGCTCACTGTTACCTCAGCCTCCAGGGTTCAAGCAATTCTCGTGCCTCAGCCTCCTGAGTAGTTGGAATTACAGACACATGCTAGCACACCCCACTATTTTCTTTCTTTTCTTTTTTTTTTTTTTTTTTTTTTAAGTAAAGAGGCGGTTTCACCATATTGGTCAGGCTGTTCTCAAAATCCTAGACTCAAGTGATTTGCTGGACTTGACCTCCCAAAATGCTGGGATTACAGGCGTGAGCCACTGTACTCGGCCAATAGTCTTGACATCTACTGCAATAGTCCTATATAAAATTTTTCTTACCAATTGAACAAGTCTCAGAATATTTTTTTCTTTAACATACATCTGTTTTTTTCTTTCTTCTGCCAAATATAGAATGCTTAGGTCAAATCCATCATAAGAATTCTCATACTCTTTGAAACATGGTATAGAAACAAATAAAATATGTCAGTTCAATATTTGTGGCATATCTGTGAAAGGTCCTGTGTGTACTCATCACTTGGGAATACATACACCTTCAAGCTTGTGGACATAAGAAAGTAATACACGAAAAAGTAAAAAGCACAAGGAAGAGATCACATAGACTCAATATCAGTAAAGACTTTCTGAAGAATTGAGATAATGTATAGGATAACAAAAGGGAGAGGTAGAGATATCACACAAAAAATAAAATTGCAGTGATTCAAAACTAAGATATGTGAGTAGTAGAATTTAACTAAAATATAGAATTAGTGGGTGTTGGTGATGGCACGTAAAATCAAAGAGGTACAGCAGGCCTTCACAATAGAAGACACTGGATGACTACATGAGGAATATTCCTCTGTCTCATAGAAGAGTGGATTTGAATATAATAGATGAGATGTAAATCTCTGTCAGTTACCAAAAAATTCCAGAATTTCATCTTTGTGCGTCTCAGTTTCCTCGTTCATAGCAACACCAAATATTTTCAAAGTTTATTTCTGTGGTAAAACAACATGATAATGATTGTGAGGTGCTTTGTAAATTGCAAAACATTATTATGCAACTGTAAAGGATTACTACTTCTCAATTCACCAGAGAGCTCTTGAAGAATTTTGAGATGCTAAACAATATAATCATAACCTTATTTTGGAAATCCAAGTTATCTCCCTCTAACTTTGTCCATTTATTGGTCAAAGTTAGAGGGAGATAACATGGGAATAAACAAGTCTATTATGTTGGTTCAAATGAAAGATAAGGAGATTTAAAACACAGCTACATACAGCGTAGAGACAGATTATATTGAATGTAAGCAACTGATTAGAAATGAAACCTAAAGGAGAGAAAAAAAAGGTGACTCCAGGTTCCAACTTTGATGAGAATGTTGTCATTAATAGAGAGAGAAACCCATGAGAGAAAGAATTTAGAAGAAAGATAATGAGTTTGACTTTGAAAGTACAGATCTAAGGATGCCAGTGAGTCACATAGGTAAAAATGCCCAACAGATACTTAAAAATAAAGCCCAGGAGAGGACTCTGGGATACAGATTTGAGAGTCATTTATTAGTCATTTCTGGAAAGACGCATAATAGTATTTTGCAATTTACAAAGCACCTCGCAACCATTATCATATTGTTTTACCACAGAAATAAATTTTGAAAATATTTGGTTTTGCTATTAATGAGGAAACAGATGCACAAAGATGAAATTATGGAAATATAAAATTCAAATGATTAATATTTATTAATCATTTATTAGTATCCATTGACACAATAGAAATGAATATAGATGGTGATGGATGATGAGAAGAGGGCCTCAATGGAGTGTGTGTGGTGAAAAATGTGGCCTCACCCAAAGAGAAGTCTGGAGTTTGTCCTCAGCTTCCAGATGGCAACCTCTAAACACAATTTTCAGAGTCATGGAAATGTCTTCATTATCCAAGGTGGACTCCTGAAACTATACCTGTTATTTTATGCAATTAAGATGGTTCATGGTGAGGATTAGCACACTCAGTAGTCTTAGAGTGGGACCTGGCCACATCATAAAGACCAACCATGTAGTTTAGGATAGAAACTATGAATCATATTATATCATCTCAATCTAAATGTTGGTGGAGAGCTGGAGACTGAATTCAAATATGTAGGCAATTAATTCATTAATCATGCCTACCTATGAAGCCTCAATAAACTCTCTGGACAGCTCAGCCCAGCCAAGCTTCTCTGGTTGGCAGTACTCCATGTGTATGTTCACATACTGATGCAGGAAAACAACAGAAGCTTTGCCTTTGAAACCCTCCTAGACCCTGGAGTGCAGTGGCTGGATCTCGGCTCACTGCTCACATTTCAGTGTCTCTTCCTTTGGCTGGTTCTAATTTGTAATCTTTCTCTGTAATAAGCATGATTGTCAGCATAACAGCTTTCAGTGAGTTCTGTGTGCCTCCCTAGTGAATTGTCAAACTTGAGAGTGGTTTTGGGAAATCCCTGTACTTACAGTTGGGATCATAAGTCTTGGGAAACTTGTCTGTCCAGAGGACAGTGCCTTAAAGCACTCAGTTTGGCCTACTTGGAGTAGAGTTTTCTTAGCAAAGAAATTAGTGAAAGAGGATGGAAGATAACATTTACGTAAGAAAACATCAAGGAGAAGGTAGACTAAACTCACATATAAAAGGTAGCAAGGGTTTGTTACTAGTGTAAGTATCACAGAGAAGGAAAGTTTAAGGAATAAAAAGAAGAACAAAGTGAAGGAGAAGAAGAATATAGCCTTTGAATTTAGCAGAGTAAAGATGGTTTGTGACTTACATTGACTTGCCTTCCAATTTTTTGACTTTACAATGGTGAGAAAGTGATATGTATTCAGTAGAAACTACTACCAGTATTCATACAACCATTTTGTTTTTCAGTAGAGTGTCCAATAAAATGCATGAGATATTCAACACCTTATTGTAACATAGGCTTTGTGTTGGATAATTTTGCCCAACTATAGGTTACTGTAAGTGTGCTAAGCACACTGAAGGTAGGCCAGACTAAGTCCAGACATTTGGTAGCTTTGGTGTTCTCTTTTCTCTGCAACCTCAACAGTGTCTTTTATTTCTTGATCTTTTAATAACAGCCACTCTGTCTGGTCTAAGGTAGTATCTTCTTATGGTTTTGATTCACAATTCTCTAATAATTAGTGATGTTGAGCATTTTTTCATATGTACATGGGCGACAGAATCAATCTTACCCCAAACCTCAGTGTCAGGCAATTTACCCATGTAACAAACTTGCACATGTACCCCTGAATCTAAAATAAGAGTTAAAATAATTTTAAAAAAGAACTATAGTAGTCAAGAGTGCCTCCTGATTACCTCCACCTTCACTCTATTCCCAACCACTTAACTCTGTTTTCAGCATAATTTCACAGCATTCCTACAAAACTTTGTAGAAATTACTTAGTAGTTACTCAAAGACCACTCAGAATATATTTGTTGATGAAAACGAGGTTTGTCTTCCAAATATCACCACTTCAATGAGAAGTAAAATTGTTTAAAGGCAAGAAGAGGGTTCTAGTATTCATTTTGGGATATCTGGGAGTTGAATAAAAGTAAAGCAAAAATGTTGATTTACTCTTTATCTTTCTTACTCTCTGATGGATGAAAATGCCAGAGGATGTAGTGAATTGTATTAACCAAAAATAAAACCAATTCCTTCTCAAGTTTAATTCCAGAATATAATGTCATCCTTCCCTGAACACCACTTTTCTTAAGGAGCAGAAATGCTCAACTGTGTTGCAGCAGAACTTCATCCAAGACCATCCTCTATTAAGCTTTACAAACTGCTCCAAAAAGCGGTGGATAACCATGCTAGTTGTGTGTAAAATATTTAAAATAACTTATCTTTGAGTGTTGTTGGGACTGCAGATTTGGAATTTGGCAGATCATCTGTGTTTAGTGTGAGCTATTTTGGGATTTCTTCAAACTTGAGCAATATAAGGAAAATGTCACTACTATTATTTGAGTGAAAGCTTTGGAAATGTGCTTATAGGATGCAGTTTTGTAAGGCCTTTTAAAAAATAATACACAAAAAGTTTCTCATTGTAAAAAAAAAACCCAATCTTCCTTCTTCGTATTGTCCATTTTTCTAATAAGAATTCAAGACTTCTAAAGGCAGTTTCATTTAATCGCTTCTAGCTGTTTTTGCCTTTTATAGGAAGGAACGTTTAGTGGGTCAGCAGTAGAAGGAATGGATTAAGATTACGTCAGTTTGTTGACTAAGTGAACAGATAAATGTACGTAGAAAGCTTAAAAGCACTTCTTCAGCTGAAAAGTTGTTTGTATTTTAGTACAAGTGTGTCCCGAATTGGTGTGCTCTTGGTCTCGCTGACTTCAAGAATGAAGCCGCAGACCCTGCGCAGTGAGTGTTGCAGCTCTTACAGGCTGCACAGACTCAAAGAGTGAGCAGCAGCAAGACTTACTGCCAAGCCAAACAACAACACTTCCACAGGGGACCCAGAAGGTTGCCACTAGGGCTAGGGTGGCCTGCTTTTATTTCCTTATCTGGCCACATCCTGCTGATTGGTCCATTTTACAGAGAGCTGATTGGTCCATTTTACAGAGCGCTGACTGGTCCGTTTTGACAGAGTGCTGATTGATGTATTTACAAACCTTTGGCTAGACACAGAGTGCTGATTAGTGTATTTATAATCCTTTAGCTAGACAGAAAAGTTCTCCAAGTCCCCACCCATCCCAGACCCATCCTAGAAGCACAGCTGGCTTCACCTCTCACTGGTACTAGCTGCAGGGCTTTGCAGCACCTTGCCCGGGCACTCTGGGAGCCCAGAGCGAGCTAGTCCCAGACAATCAAGAGGAAAAGAGGGGAAGCGAGAAAGAGGCGGACTGAGTCCTGCTATCGTGGCCAATGATCCTGCTAGGAGGGAACGGCAGTCCAAGCAACGGATTCAGCCTCTGACCAAGCCCAGCAGGCACTGGCCGGCAGCACCAAGTGTGGGCCAGGCCAGCCCATGCCCACCTGAAACCTGCGCCAGGTGGCAAGAGCCAAGCACAGCCTGCCCGAGCCTTTCCCTACACGCCTCCCCGCCAGCAGAGGGAGCCAGCTCCGGCCTCGGCCAGCCCCAGAGAGGGGGCCCCCACAGGACAGCGGCGGGCTGAAGGGCTCTTCGAGTGCGGCCAGAGCAGACACGGAGGCGCCGAGAGGGAGCGAGCGAGGGCTACTAGCACATTGTCACCTCTCACAAGTACGGTCAGATGCTTCTTACGTTACCCTTCGTGGCTGAAGATACATCTATATGTTCACTTCTCCCACTCATCTATTATCTTTGTCATCACACGAAACTCTTTAATATAAATCAACATTATGTTGGCTGGCCGAGGTGGCTCACGCTTATAATTACAGCACTTTGGGAGGCCAACACAGGAGGATTGCTTGAGGCTAGGAGTTTGAGACCAGCCTAGGCAGCATAGCAAGATGCCATCTCTATAAAAAAATTAAAACAATTAGCCAGGTGTGGTGGTGTGTGCCTGTAGTCCCAGCTAGTCAGGAAGCTGAGGCGAGAGAATCCCTTGTGCCCATGAGTTTGAGGCTGCAGTGAGCTATGATGGTGCTATCGTCCTCCAGCCTGGGCAACAAAGTGAGACTCTGTTTCTAAAAAATTAATAAATAAAAAAGTAAATTAATTTAAAAAGTAAATAAATATTATGTTATGGATTTCTTCAGATGGGCAAAACAATTGTAAACCATTCGGCAAATCACAAGTTGGAAAAATCGTGTCAGTGCTTTCACCGGAAATTAAATATGTCACTCAAAAATGACGAGTGTGCTTCAGAATTGTCAAGTGTGTCTGTTCTGCTCCCTAGGAAAGTTTAGGCATACACATTTCTCCATAGCCATCAGTGTGCAGTACTAGGAGTCCCTCTACTTCTTCATCCACAGGCTTTTTTAGTTTCTTCTACCAGGCTGCATGCTAATGAAGAAGGCATACAGTCGCATTTGCCAGTGGCAAATCCAAGGATATATCTACCAGCATCTAGATTGGAAGAGTTAACCTGTATTGCGTTAGGCGCCCTTTAATTAAGGAAACACTACTGAAACCTTGTCAAAAGATACTCCTTTGAGTTACAGCAAGTAAGTTGTGATGCCTTGAAATGTGTGTATAGTGGATTATTTGCTGAGATAAATTACTAGTTTGCTTTGCATTTGATCATCAATCATTGGTTATCATACAAAAACACCACTGTTATCACAGAATCCTTTAGACTATTAATTTAATTATAAGAATAATAATACATAAAGTCATGAGTAGTAAATTATAAGTAATTTATTAAATTTTTTGAAAGATTTGACAAAGTTACTTTTGATAGTAACAGAATATTTCTTGGTGATTCAGAAATAAGCTTCAAATGAAATATGCTTTTGATGTGACACAGTGTTTACAGGAAACATTGTGAGTATTTTATCTTATTGCAAAATTGCTTGTTCAAGGTGTTACATGTTTCATATGCAGATTTGTTTTGTGTCCTCATAATTAGCTGCATATCTCCATTACTCCTTCTGGTCCTGTCACCACAAAAAAAGTCTGGATTTCTTGATAGTAGAAAATTAAAATAATACCTGTTTTATGTTCCATTTTCCCTTTCTTCTATTTTTTTATACTTGTTCTCTTACACTTTTGAGTCTTTCTTTGATAGTAGAGTCCAGGATAACTTTTGTATAGGTGTAAAGATATTTTGGTTTTAACTTTAATTAAAGCTGAGTGAAATGCACAAATAGTAATGTAGCTTAGAAATGAAACATGACTTCAAAAGCAGTAAAACCTATGTATTTTTTACTGAAATCCTGCAGGATATTTTTTATTTGATTTTTACAAAGCCAGTGAAACTTGCAAAATATTAGGTATTCATTGGGCACCTAATAGGTTTGTCAGGCAGTGTGCAGGTAATGCACTTATAAGAATGCAATGAAAAACAGAACTCATTCCCTTTTAGGATATTTCTTCCAACATTTGAGACATTTGCAAAATACAATGTTATTATTAGAATAAAGGGTATTATTTTAAGAAGAAAAGCTCTGAATAAGGAAGATCATAATGTACCTGCAATAGGTTGATATACTTGAGTTATTGATAGGGTGGTAACTAACAAAAGAAATAATGGAAAATCATTGGAAAAGATTAGTTCAGTGGTCAAAATCAAATAGAGTATGACTCAAAAGAAAGAAAAACTGAATGATATGTTCCACTATGGTTTAAATTTCCAAACAATAATACCTCATATGATTTTCAGATGAGCCAAAGGAAGAAGTAGCAATATTATCTGTAGTTATATAAAAGGATGAAAAGAGACTAGTGTAGATTGGAAAGCCTCTCCTGCCTAGCATCAGGCTAGGTATATATGTGAGTCTATCTAGGCAGGGAATTAAAGAAATTCATGAGTGACCTACGGTCATTATTTTATAATTTGAAACTCAATTTAAGACCAATCTAAAGCTATCTTAGAATATGAACAGAAAATCATAGCACATTTTCCCTACCAGTTAGCTAGTAGGTGAACTTTTTACCATTTTTTTAACCACTTTCAGATGCTCAAAGTTTAGGTTCCGTGTGTAAGTTTACATCTTCTTCCTAGGCACATAAAATAAAGATTTTTATGCCTAAATAGAATTTTTCTGCCTGTATGTTGCATATACAGCATCCATTTACATAAACAAATTTATATTTTGAAGAAACACACATTGTGAGTGCAATTTAGGTGTGAATGAATACAAAATATTTCAAATATCATATCTCATTGAATGATCTGAACCAAATTTTTCTGGATGTAGTTCACTCCCATCTCTCAACTTGTTAAACAATGTCAATCAATTTTAGGTTTTATGAATCTTCCTGAATTTCTTTCATGAATTGTTTAAATAATACATTGTATCAGTGCCTCTTACAAGGTGGGACTGAACTTGAGACTACTTGAAAACAAAGTGATGCCATTTGATATTGTTAACTGAAGAACATGACCTGTAGTTAAACATCTTGTCACAAAGGATGAGAGTGCCTACTTTAAAGAGAAGATATAATTTTTTAAAAAAATCAGAATATTAGATCTGTAAGAAACTTTAGCCTTGACTTTGTTTAGTCCTTTAGCTTCACACAGACTAGTTGATGCCTACTCCAGACCATTTTCCAATGTTTCTTTCATCTTATCTTCTCCATGGAAGCCAGATACATCAAAGAAAATTTTCTGTTATAATGAAAAAAAAAAACTATATATCAATTTACCAAATGTGATGGTGGATTAGTGCACCTGAGATGAGTACATGGTCAACGAGACAGAAATTAGGACATTTTTCAGCATCAAGAGCCCTAAAATGATTACTTCTATGGAAACAGAATTGATAAGTTTCTGTGTCAAGATCAAATCCCTCCTCAAAGATCTTGTATTGGTAAGTTCAATAATTGCAATAACGAGAACTTTGGTTTTCCAATAGTCCTCTTTTTTACATTTTATTTTTAAAGGTTTATGATATTGAAGAAGATTGAATTAGATAAGTTGTATATAATGAGCCTGAGATACGAAACAGATGAGATTTTAGCCTTTGATGGTAGGTACACTCTTTGTGAGTGTTTATGTCTGCATATGTGTGTATCATCTATGGATAGTGATATTATTGTAATATCATTAGATTACTTAGACTGTGGAATAGTTCTGAAACATTGTTCTGGATAGAAATTCAAATTTACTTGGCTATATGATGCTATCCTTAGGTATTTATACTAGTTCTTATATTTGCATAAAGGACCATCTTGATTTTTCTTAAGCATTTTGCTTTAAAATTTTCTTTTTATTTTCATAGCCATCACTATTGGTTTGACAATTATTTTTGTAGGTTGTATAATATCAGGCTTGAAATAATACAATACTCCTAAAGTTTTATAAATTATGAAAATGTTTACACGTCCTCCCTGCCTGAAACACCCCAAGTTCCATAAAATATGAGCTACTTATATTTCTTTTTGTCAAATCATATTTGTGTTCTTAGCTAAAACTGCTTACTTATCTATTAATATATACCTATCTGTAGCAAGCAGATATTTCCCCAAGAAGATTTCATCTTTGCAGATTTTATGTTCTAGCCAACACCTATCCTCCATTTGACATCCCACTAACCTCGGGTTCCCTATCACATATGGTGAATGAATTAATTTTTATTTTAATGGAAACACTAGCTTTTTTATGTTTGTGGAAAAGGGTTTTATTAACCAACCAACCACATTATCAGTTCTGGGGATTTCAAGATGTATTAGTTTCCTTCTCATTCTCAAGTACGGTAGAATATTTTTCTCTTTTCCTTGGGTGTACAGGTTTCCTGGAAGTATTATGAAGAGGTATATCTAGATTGAATAAGTCAGAAAAGAACTAAGCATTCAGGTATGCCTCTTGCAAGACAATGAGCTAAAAGAATCAGGCTGCTGACCAAATGAAGCTAGTCTGTGCTCCAAAAGTGGTTGGTGCTCAAGAGGTTGGCTAGTCTTTTGGCATGGGCTCAGCTCCCTTTTGAATCCAAAGTACATCAGCAAGGACCCTCATGAGATCCATTGCTATTTTGTGGTAAAGTTTGGATTGTATGACATGAGACACAGTAAGCATCTTTTTCCTTTAAATAATCAAATAGTTTTATCACTAGAGGTTTTATATCTCCTCCCTAGATGACCAAGAGAGCTTAAACCTCAAATACTTGTAACATTGGAAAGAGTGAGAAAGAAAAGAAATCCCACTCAAAGAATCTGAAGATATACATTCTTCTCTTCTCAGAGACCAGGTCTCTTTCTGTACGAATTTAAATTTGTGCATTCTTTAAAAATTTTCTTTAATTTAAAAGCTAGAATACAACTCTGATCCCCCACTAGTAAGCTGAATATAATTTTTTGAGCCTCTGCTCTGTCAGTCTTGCTTATAAAGTTCTATTACTTGAATTAGGAATCTTATTGGTGTTTCTCTCATTAGTACTCCTGGTAGAATAAAGATAATCTTTGTTTTTATGACTGAAAGACCCAGAATTTATGTCACATTTTTCTAATAGCCCCAGTTGAACTATTGCTTTCCGATGCATAAAATTTTGTTTGTTTTATAGTAACCGTATTTTACTCTACACTTTTTAAAACATAATTCATGAAAAATTATGCTATTCTCAATTCTAGGTAAACTTATCTCCCCTCTTTTTGACTTCCTCACATGCAAACACAGGAATACGGATGCATTTATATTCTGTCTGTACTGACCTCAAGGTCATAAATTAGGAGATGCCCTTCATCTGGTAACAAAAGGTATAAAATGCCCCTTGAGGGCTGAGTTTGCAAAACTGATCTTAAAAGGTGATATTAATGCCATCAAAAGAAAAACACTTTCTTATGATAGAAGGATCAGAGTGCAAAATATGTCATCAAATGAAATTGGACACTTGAGGGCTCTTCATAGCTCATAGTTATTGATTGGAATAGCAAACTGAGTAATTTGTAGGCCGGTAGCTTGTGACACATTGTATTGAAGAACCATATGTGAAAGTGTGTGAAATTAACAGGAGTGTTGTTACACCTTCTGCATTTTAGATGAGAAACACATGCAGTTTTGAAATTTCAGATTTGCTATTTCAAAAACCCTAAGAGCATCTGTTAGAGATTGCATGATCTAATCTCTAACACAGCACAAGCAGTCAGTTTTTCAGCATGTCATACCATTACTAAGTAAAGAGCCAGAAAATGAACAAGCAGGTCACTTTTCACCTCATTAGCACAGCAGGAGGGGGCTCTGGAAAACAAGATGCCAGCAGAAACCATGGGGCTTGCTAGTATCTCTTTTGAATAACAGAGAAAGGGCCCAGCTGTGTTCTCCCTCTAACTCTGCACTGCTGTTCTTTCCCGTGCAACCTCTTCCCTTTTTTTCTGACCATTCATCAGTTTGACCCCTATAGTGTTTATAAACTACCACGAAGTCCTAGTTGTGGAGCATATACTTTTTCCCTCTCTTTCCTCATAGTAAATCTTGGTGCAAACACAATTATATTCAATACGATATGATGGATACATAATCTTCAGTGTCCTTGGCCACACCAGGACTCAGGGTCGTTTGGACACATACATGTAGAAGATAGTGGGAGAACAGATGTCCTTTCATTCTCTGAGCTGCTTCTTGCATAGGTAAAGTTATCAAATAAAAGTTGAACTTTATTTTCTATTTCCCTCATCTTGACTTTTCTTTGTCAACCTTATTGTTACAATGGTGACTCCTTTATCAGTCTTGATTCCTGGGTGGCTACAAAAGTGAGATTCCTCCTGTCAACACACAATGGACAAACAATACAACAAAAAAAGCTTTTTTATTTTAAGCCACTAATTTGCAGATCACATGCTATACTGATCAGATATAGCTGATCTGAGTAATAAAAAAGCTAAAATTTAGACCAGGTGTGATGGCTCGTGCTTGCAATCTCAGCATTACAAACATGCTGAAAGGTCCAGGCAGGAAGGTCATTTGAGGTCAGGGGGTTGAGACCAGACTGGGCAACATGGTGAGACTTTGTCTCTACCAAAAATTTAAAAATTAGCTGGGTGTGGTAGTGCATGCCTATAGTTCCAGCTACTTGGGAGGCTGAGTTGGGAGGATTACTTGAGCCCAAGAGGTCAAGGCTACATACAGTGATCTATTATCACACAATTGCACTCCAACCTGGGTGACAGAATAAGACTGTGTCAAAAAAGGGGAAAAAAAGCTAATATTTATTAGGCAAGAGCTTGTGCTAGACACTGTGGTAAATGTTTTATAATCAATATCTCAATCCTCATAGCAACAGTGTATGAAAGATAATATCTTCGGCCAGGCATGGTGGCTCACACCTGTAATACCAGCACTTTGGGAGGCTGAGACAGGTGGATCATGAAGTCAGGAGATCAACACCATCCTGGCCAACATGGTGAAACCCCCATCTCTACTAAAATACAAAAAATTAGCCAAGTATAGTGATGCCTGCCTGTAGTCTGAGCTACTCAGAAGGCTGAGGCTGGGAAATAGCTTGAACCTGGGAGGTGGAGGTTGCAGTGAGCCGAGATCATGCTGCTGCACTCCAGCCTAGCAACAGAGCAAGACTCTGTCAGAAAGAAAGAAAAGAAAGAAAGAAGGAAGGAAGAGAGAGAGAGAGAGAGAGAGAGAGAGAGAGAGAGAGAGAGAAAGAGAGAAAGAAAGGAAGGAAAGAAAGAAAAAGAAAGAAAGAAAGAAAGGAAAGAAAGGAAAAAAAGAAGAAAGAAAGAAAAGAAAAAAGAAAAGGAAAGGAAAGGAAAGGAAAGGAAAGGAAAGGAAAGGAAAAGAAAAGAAAAGAAAAGAAAAGAAAGAGAAAGATCCTCATGCGGGCGTCAGTCCCGCAGACCCTGACCAAATGAGAGATGAATGACATATACTGAAACAGATACTTTGCCTGTCAATCTGGCTGAGGGTCCAGGCCACTCACAGACACCAAGGAGGATGCTGTTAATAGTTGCAGCCCATTAGCCAGCAAAACTCGCATTTATTCAGTATAGATTAAATGACAAAGGCCTTGAGTAAACACCACTAGAGGGTAATTGATATTGCCGACCTCGACCTCCCGAGTAGAGAGCAATTATACTCCTGGTAGTTGATCAAAGGTTGGTCTTAGGACCACATGAGTAAACAAGCTATTTAGATAAACTACTCTACATTCGTATGTATCTATGCCCTAAGATTTTAAGAGAATCCAGCTACCTTCAGTCAAACACTTTATGCAAACCCCCAGGCCGTCCAAGAGGGTTTGGGTTATTTCCTATAATTTTACAATTTCTGCCACCATCCTGACTGAACCCCCACATTCTCAGTCCCATTTCCAAGTGAAAAAGTAGGATTTATAGGCATTTGTATTAGTCTTTTACACATTGCTGATAAAGACATATCAGAGATTGGGCAATTTACAAAAGAAAGAGGTTTAATTGGACTTATTGTTCCACATGGCTGGGGAAACCTCACAATCATAGAGGAAGGCAAGGAGGAGCAAGTCATGTCTTACTCGAATGGCAGCAGGCAAAGAGAGCATCAGGAAGATGCAAAAGCAGAAACCCCTGATCAAACCATCAGATCTCATGAGATTTATTCATTATAATAAGAACAGTATGAGGGAAATTGCCTCCCATGATTGAATTATTTCCCAACAGGTCCCTCCAAAAACATATGGGAATTATGGGAATACAATTCAAGATGAGATTTGGGTGGGGGCACAGAGCCTAACCATATCATTTTGCCCTTCACCGCTGCCAAATCTCATATCCTCACATTTCAAAACCAATCATGCCTTCCCAACAGTACCCCAAAGTTTATTTATTTATTTATTTATTTATTTATTTATTTATTTATTTATTCTTTTTTGAGATAGAGTCTCACTCTTGTTGCCCAGGCTAGAGTGCAATGGCGCTATCTCAGCTCACCGCAACCTCCGCCTCCCTGGTTCAAGTGATTCTTCTGCCTCAGCCTCCAGAGTAGCTGTGATTACAGGCATACACCACCACACCTGGCTAATTTTTGTATTTTTACTAGAGATGGGGTTTCTCCGTTTTGGTCAGGCTGGTCTCAAACTCCCAACCTCAGGTGATCTGCCAGCCTTGGCCTTCAAAGGTGCTGGGATTACAGGTGTGAGCCACTGTATCCGGCCCCAGTCCCCCAAAGTTTTAACTCATTTTGGCATTAACCCAAATGTCCATGGTCCAAAGTCTCAACTGAGACAAGGCAAGTCCCTTCCTCCTATGAGCCTGTGACATCAAAAGCAAGTTAGTCATTTCCTGGATACAATGGGGATAGAGATATTGGGTAAATACAACTGTTCCAAATGGGAGAAATTGGCTAAAATGAAAGTGTTACAGGGCCCATGCAAGTCTGGAATCCAGTTGGGCAGTCAAATCTTCAAAGTTCCAGAATGATTTCCTTTGACTCCATTTCTCACTTCCAGGTCACACTGATGCAAGAGTGGGTTCCCATGGTCTTGGGCAGCTCTGCCCCTGTGGCTTTGCAGGGTACAGCCTCCCTCCCAGCTGCTTTTATGGGATTGCATTGAGTGTCTGTGGCTTTTCCAGGCACAGAGTGAAAGGTGTAGATGCATTTACCATCCTGCATTCTTGACCATGGTGGCCCTCTTCTCAGAGCTGCACTAGGCAGTGCCCCAGCAGAGACTCTGTTTGGGGACTCTGACCCCACATTTCCCTTCTGCACTGCCTTAGCAGAAGTCCTCCATGAGAGCCCAGCCCGTGCAGCAAACTTCTGTCTGGGCATTCGGGTGTTTCCATACATCTGAAATCTAGGCAGAGGTTCCCAAAACCCAGTTCTTGACTTCTTGTACCCATAAGCTCAACACCATGTGGAAGCTGCCAAGGTTTGGGGTTTGCACCATTTGAAACCATGGCCTGAGCTCTATATTGGCCCCTTTCGTCATGGCTGGAGGGGTTGGGACACAAGGCACCAAGTCCCTAGACTGCACACAGCTCGGGGACCATGGGCCCAGCCCAGAAAACCACTTTTTCCTCCTAGGCCTCTGGGCCTGTGATGGGAGGGGCTGTGGTGAAGACCTTTGACATGCCTTGGAGACATTTTCCCCATTGTCTTGGGGATTAACATTTGGCTCCTTGCTACTTATGCCAATTTGTGCAGCCAGCTTAAATTTCTCCTCAGAAAATGGATTTCTCTTTTCTTTCACATTGTCAGTCTGCAAATTTTTCAGATTTTTATAGTCTTTTTCCCTTTTATAACTGAATGCTTTTGACAGCACAAAAGTTACTTCTTGAATGTTTTGCTGCTTAGAAATTTATTCTGCCAGATACCCTAGATCATCTCTCTCAAGTTCAAAGTTCCACAGGTCTCTAGGGCAGGGACCAAACTCTGTCATTCTCTCTGCTAAAACATAAGAAGAGTCACCTTTGCTAAAGTTCACAACAAGTTTTTCATCTTCATCTGAGACCACTTCAACCTGGACCTTATTGTCCATATCACTATCAGCATTTTGGGCAAAGCCATTCAACAAATCTCTAGGAAATTCCACACTTTCCCACATTTTCCAGTCTTATTCTGAGCCTTCCAAACTGTTCCAACCTCTCCCTGTTACACAGGTCCAAAGTCACTTCTACATTTTCAGGTATCTTTTCAGAACACCCCACTCCTGGTACCAATTTATTCTATTAGATTGTTTTCATGCTGCTGATAAAGACATACCTGAGACTGGGCAATTTGCAAAAAAAGAAAAAAAAAGAGGTGTAATTGGACTTACAGTTCCATATGACTGGGGAGACCTCACAATCATGGCAGAAGGCAAGGAGGAGCAAGTCTCATCTTGCATGGATGTCAGCAGGGAAAGTGAATATTTAATATTTTCACATCTTGTACATCATTTCAGAATTCCTTTGCTTTACCTCTTCTTTCAGCCACTGCTGCAGTGACCAGTTCCAAAAGGCTGTTGTTGGGCTTAACAAAGGTGAAGTCACACCATTTCTTGGTGAGCATACCTCTCATATCTTGCTCTTAGCTCTTCTCTGCATGACAATATGAAACAACCACAGCTCTACGTTTGTACAAGCATAACTCAGGGCCATGTAACCAGAACATGAACCAATAAAATCTGTGCATCTATTCTTAATCCATGGGTGCCAGGAGACAATGGGAATGTGCTCTCCCCATTTCCTCCTGATACAGACAGCTCTGACATTTTATAAAATTTCTTAGAAGATCTTGAAGTCAGTATCCAACTTGCTAAGACATTCTTGCACTGGCTTTCCTTCCTTTTCTTTTATTCCAGTTGTCCTGAATGCTTTCTCCCTTGGGTCAGACAATTAAGCAAACCACTGGCATACAAACCTTTGTCTCAGGCTCTACGTAGCTGGAACCAGGAATATAACACTAAGCAACCAGCCTAAGGACACACAGTTTCTGTGGCAGATCTAGAATCAAGGAAGAGTAGGGGCAGAAAAAATGCCCCTAACCACTATTAAGCACAGCCTTAATATTTGTTGTTATAATTTGTATTCTTTTTTGTACCATGAAAAGTCTTTAAGCAACTGGATCCTCTTTGGCACCTTTTATTTCTCTCATATAATGACAACTCTTTGTGTGTGTATGTGTTCTGATTAGCATGTGTCATAGTTTCTGATTTGTTTTTGCATCTGCTTTTGAGTAAACGCATTTCATTTCTTTATAAAAAGCCTACCATGTAATGACTTTTGAAAAAAAAATACAGATTAATTTACAATTTTGGCTTTTAATTTCAATTTTTAAAGTGACCTATATATAGTCATGTGTCAGTTAACATCAGAGATATATTCTGGGAAATATGTTACTAGGTAATGTTGTTGTGAACATTACAGTGTATTTACACAAACCGAGATTGTATAGCCTATTACAAAGGCAGGTTATATGGCATAGCCTTTTACTGGTAGACACCAATCTGTACAGCATGTTACCAAACTGAATATTGCAGGCAATTGTAACACAATGGTAAGTATTTGTGTACCTAAACCTACCTAAACATAGAAAAGGTACAGTAAAAATACAGTGAGGCTAGTCCCATCATAATCTTATGGGAATAACTTCATATATGCAGTCAATCATTGACTAAACTGTCATTAAATAGCACATCATAGTAGTAGTATATTATGCATATGATTTTCTAAAGGCTTCCTATCTTAAGACTTTTAAACATAATTTCTTATAATGCTCTTATCTATAGAGACTAATATATTATCATATCCTTAAAGCAAGAGTGAAAATTATTGCACCATCCACATGTTTTAGAGCAAGAGAAGCTTGTAAATAATTTAAAATTTTGTGATAGGCACATTAAAGGAGTAAAATAAAAGTCATAATTGATTTATAATATGTTTTATTTAATCCAATATATACATTATAAATAGTATATTTTAAAAATGTAATCAATATAAATAATTATTGATGAGATATTTTACCTTTGTTTAATACTAAGTCTGTGAAATTAAGGATCTTGTACTTACTTGTACTTACACCATATCCAAATTTGTTCTAGCCACTTATGCAAGTGCCCAATAGCCACATGTGGACAGCGACTCCCATATGGGACAGTGCAGTAACTCCTACAGCTTACTATTTTTGCTTGAAACTTAATATTTCTTTCAGACATAGTTTATTTTATCTGTTATGTCAGGGGCTTTTTCTTCTATAGCTCTCCAAATATGTTTAATAAATTGAAGAAATATTTTCAGGTCAATAGTTGTTTATTTCTTTCGATTCATTTATTAAAAACTGCCTAATAAAAACCTACATTTTACTTTTTGCCAAATGTGTCTGTTATTGGACCATTGTACCATTTCAGAACCAAGTTGCAAGTCAAGTCAGGGTTCAACTTTAGGATGATCTATTTAAAACATATTCAAGAATTATACTCTGTTTATGAGTTGAAATCATCTAGACTATTTACTGCCCTGAGCCATAACTTACTAAGGCAACCTAATGTCTTGGAATAGGTAATAACACAGCTACTAAAATGCTTGCTTTAAACACAAGGAGTAGTTCAATTTGAGGAAGTACTTTATCTAATGTTCAAATCGTCTTTTCAACTTTGCAGCTTACTCATCTGTAAAATGTGGTTCCTGAGTATCTACCTCATAGCAATGTTGTAATTAATTAGCTAATACAGAGAGCCCCTTAGAACTGTGCTTAGTTCCTAAATAATACTTCAATAATGTTAGCTATGATTATTATTACAATTACTATTTTATCAGAGTATATTTTCTTGAAATGATAATTTCTATAGAAAACTGTTTTGAGTAGTTACAGGCATAATTTGTGCATATAAACATTATGTAAAGAAGCTCATGGTAAATACACATATGCTTATATATAAATCATATTTTTCTGTATCAAAAATATAATGTAAAAACTATGAAATAATCAGAAATAACTAGTTTACAATTTTCTATCTTCTACCACTTGCCAGTAAAGAAAAACATTTCCAACGTTCTAATCACGGTTTAATTTTTAGTTTAATACATTATTATTTTCTCATGAAACCTGTATATATTTGGATAATTTTAACTTCTTACCCACCTCTGGCAAATTTGTTAGAGAATACTTAAATTTTGGCAACTTTTCAGAAAACGATTCATGGCTGAGGATTGAGTTGATGTTATAATGGAACATATAGGTTAGATAAATAGGTCACGTGTGATTTTATGTGTTCATAAATATCAGTGTGTCTTTTAAGGTAGTGGTGAATGGAGGGCAACGAGAGTGGTATAACTGCCATCTGTATGAGCTATAGATTATCAGCACGCACAAGAAAAGTAGTAAATTTTCTTAAAAGGCAGTAAAGACCTAGACCTTGACATATTGTTTGATAGAATAGTTCAGCAATTTGTTGGCCCCACATTTTTTACTATTTCTGATTGCATAGTTGGTAGGTAGGATAAAAGTTGGCAAGTTAAGAAAATGGAGCTTTTACAGTTTGTAGGAAAGAGGATTTAATGCCACTACAAGTAAATGGATAGTTTCTCATATGCAGTTTAGGTACGACAAACAAAGCAATCATTCTGACAGTGGGAGGAAGGTAGCTTAAGCTGGGAAGTTATTCACAGCATCCATTATTCAGTATTTTTGGAGATGGATTATTTTGTCCAAATTAGTACTTACTTTTGTAATTTTTTCAGATGCTGTTACAAAATTCCCTTAGAATCCACCCATTTGTGAAACATCACATTAATTAAAAGCAGTATCCTTGGAGTTTTGAGAGTCCACCAAGGATGCCCACTGACTTCCCACACAATTTTTTATGTTAGGAAGGTCTGAAGTAGGATATTTCTTCAGACTTAACATTTCTGCTGGGGTAGTACAGTGGACATGTTCTAATGCCTCTCATTCTACTTACACCCAGCACAGTTGTGTGACAATATTCATTTTTATCTATCTCAGAACAAGAAAGCACTGATTTCTCATAAACACACACTAACAGGAAAGGTAAGAAGATCTGGTAGTAAAAAAAAAACAAAACAAAAAACAACAAACAAATCAAGCAAAACTCACTTCCTTCAAGTCAGCTGTTGAGATTAAAAACATCATGTGAGATGAGACATGGTAGAAAATGTTCAAACGTGTTTATTTTCTAATTTTAACAAGCATGTACAATGAAAATAGTGTAGCTTTTATGTTAATAGGTCAGAAGACACTGTTGTAGAAAGATATATTTTCTCTTTTGTCGATCCACTTAATAGTCAAGATAGAATAATTGTACATGGAATATTTTTATTAGAAATAAGAGACCTAATTATTGTCATTAACTTAAACTCTCCTGACAGGCTGTCTTACGAAAGTAACTGTGACAATTAAAAATCAATCATGTGGCCTGTATACCAGCCTGTTTACCAGTTTATCATCAGTTTGATTCCTGCAGCAGTGCAATGTAATGTGAGGAAATGTTTTTCTACAGAAGATCCAGATGCATGTAGAACATCAAAAAAGTGTTGTCAGTTTGAACCAGATGTACTAGAGAAAGTCATTTGCAGAGCTGCAAATAGACTGCTATCTAGCTGTCTAACTCCAACTTAGTTTTCATACCAGGGATCTTTACTTAAAATGTATTTTATTTCACAATGTCACCCTACATTTCTTTTTGTAACCTAAAAGATATGGCATAGAACATCAAATTATGTTACACAATGAAGCATAAGTAAAATGACAAAAACAATTAACGAACATACAAAAACTAATCAATTAGAAATAAAATATTTGCCAACTACTAGGACAAATGAAATTCCCTTATATTATTCACTAAGGACTCTTGAATGCTAGGCCATCCATCAAGGAAGGTAAAAAGTACAATGCTTTGGTAGTCATTTAAATGTTTCCATTTTACAGATGGTTTTCTTGTATGTAAACTGGACAACATAACTGCAATTACTTCACAGTGTAGATGCAATAATTTAGTGTTCTAATGTAAATAAAAGCATACATTATGGTTGTCTGTTATGAAATAAACATTTGATAAATGCTCAGCATTAATAATCACAAGGTATTATACATTATTTATTAATTAATATCAACTAATAATATTAATATCAATTAATAAATATATTAATTAATATATCTTATAATGAGAGCTATGGCTTATTCAAAGATTGTTCTTATTTTAATAGATGATCTTCCAGTAAATCCTTGAAAGCAAGCAGGCCATATTGCAAACAAATCAGTTAGCTGGACGACTAGTTCGATGAATTACAGAGAGATTTTTGAAGCCTTAGTTGGACTGAGAGGGCGCTGCAGCTCTTTTGCCGAGCAGTTTTAAGGCAGCCTCCATGCAGAGCAGCTGTATTTACTGTCAGGGTCTTGTACTCCTGGAATTTCCATTTACTTGCAAATATTAGACATTCCCTTCAGTTCATTCTGTCCTTTAAATTTTTGCATAACTATTTACTTTGACTTGTCCCAGTTTCCTTGCCCCATTTCCTTCTGTTACTACCTTTGCCCATGTATCAGAGTCCCTAATATGTAAGTGCTTTCTTGCAATTTTTTTTGCATATTACAGGCATTGATTCTCTTAGTAAACTTTGTTCTGCCTTTAAAAATCTGAACATCACTTTTCTTGACAGAAAAATGTCGTAAGGGGTTCCTATTTTCTGTCTTTTTTTGTTCTTGCCTTCTTCTTTATCTTTGCTTCACCCTTTCTCTTCTTTCTCTTCCTGCTCTGAAAAAAAAAAAAAAAAACATCCCCTTTTATCTTATTTTGTATTATTCTAAGCTCAATGTGACCTCGACCCTCCTGATACTGCCTTCATATTACGTAATGATAGTGTTAGAAATGCTCCTGTATTTCATTTGAATAAAGTCTTCAAAATTGGAGTGATTTTTAGAGCTCCCTTAGTTGCCCTTACAATCTTTTTTATTTGCATATTCTTTTTTTGATAACATTTTTTAGTCATATGCATTAATATTTTTAAATGCTGGAAAATAAAAATACATAATAAGAAAAAACACCTTCATCTCACCAAAATTAGCTAAACATAATAATTTACTGAATCTCCTTTTATTTGTTTATATATACTATATAAACTTGTTTTGTAAATAAAAAAGATTTGTGCTAGTTTATAACCTTTTATTATTTTTTCTATATGCTGACATTTTCACATTAACAAATGTAATTGTTCTATGTATATTTTAATGGCCACGAGAAGTTCGATTGTATATATGTGCAACAATTTATTTAACCAAGCCTTTACTTTTGCTACTTAGGCTATTTCTAATTTGTCACAATTATAAACAATGCTATGGTAAACATTTTTGTACTTAAGTCTTCAGTGTATCCTTAATTGCAAATCATTAATTCTTTTTTAAAAAAATTTCAACTTTTATTTTAGATTGGGGGGGTGCATGTACAGGTTTGTTTCTTGGGTATATGACATGATGCTGAGGTTTGAGGTATTATTGATCCTATCACCCCGGTACTGAGCATAGCACGCAATAGTTTTTCAACCCCAGCTTCTCTTCCTCCCACCCTCTCCCTCTACTTGTCTCCAGTGTCTATTATCCTGTGGTAGCTAATATTTAGTTCCCACTTATAAGTGGGGACGTGTGGTATTTGTTTTTCTGTTCCTACATTAATTTGCTTAGGATAATGGCCTCCACCTGCATTCGTGTTGCTACAAAGGGCATAATTTTATAATTTTATTATCTTTTTATGCCTATGTAGTATTCACAATGTATGTGTTCCACATTTTCTTTATCCAGTCCGTTGCTGAGGGAAACCCCGGTTAATTCCATGTCTTTGCTATTGTGAATAGCGCTGCAAACAGACAAGGCATGTGTCTTTTTGGCAGAGCAATTCTTCGGATATATACCCAGTAATGGAATTGATGGGCCAAATGGTAGTTCTCTTTTAAGTTCTCTGAGAAATCTCAACTGCTTTCCACAGTGTCTAAACTAATTAACATTTCCACCAACAGTATACAAGTGTTCCCCTTTTCCACAGCCTCGCCAGTATCTGTTGTTTTTTGACTTTTTAGTAATAACCATTCTGACTGGTGAGAGATGGTATCTCATTGTGATTTTGATTTGCATTTCTCTGATGATTAGCGATGTTGAACACTTTTCGTGTTTTTTGGCCACTTACATGTCCTCTTTTTTATTTATTATTTATTATTACTATTATTATTTTTTAGAGACAGGTTCTCCCTATGTTGCTCAGGCTGTTCTTTGACTCTTGAGCTCCAGTGATCTTCCCACATCAGCCCCCCAAAGTGCTGGTGTTACAGGCATGAGCCACTTCAGCCAGGTTATGTTATATTTTCAAGAAGTGTCTGTTCATGTCTTTTGTCCATATTTAAATAGGATTATTTGTTCTTTGTTTGTTCAATTTTTTAATTTCCTTATCGATTCTGGATATTAGACCTTTGTTGGATGCATAGTTTGTGAATATTTTCTCCCATTCTCTAGGTTGTCTGTTTACTCTTTTGACAGTTTATTTTGCCATGTAAAAGCTCTTTAATTTAATTAGGTCCCATTTGTCAATTTTTGTTTTTGTTCCAATTGCTTTTGCGAGCTTAGTCATAAATTATTTTCCAAGGCCGATGTCCATAATGGTGTTTCCTAGGTTTTATTCTAGAATTCTTACAGTTGAGGTCTTATATTTAAATATTTAATCCATCTTGGGTTAATTTTTATATGTAGTGAAAGGATGAAATCCAGTTTTATTCTTCTGCATATGGCTAGCCAGCTATCCCAGCGCCATTTATTAAGGAGTCCTTTCCCCACTGCTTATTTTTGTCAATTTTGTTGAAGATCAGATAGCTGTAAGTGTATGGCTTTATTTCTAGGTTTTTAAATTTTGTTTCATTGGTCTATGTGTCTGTTTTTGTACCACTACCATGCTGTATTGGTTACTATAACCTTATACCATAGTTTGAAGTCAGGCAGTGTTATATGTCTGACTTTGTTCTTTCTGCTCTACTGTTGCTTTATTAGGGCTCTTTTTTGGTTACATACGATTTTTGTAGTAGTGTCTTTTAGTTTGTGGAAAATAGCATTGGTAGTTTTACAGGAATAACATTGAATCCACAGGTTACTTTGGGCAGTATGGCCATTTTAATGACATTGATTCTTCCTATCCATGAGCATGGGATGTTTTTCACTTGTGTGACCTGTGATTTATTTTAGAAGTGTTTTGTAGTTCTCCTTGTAGAGACCTTTCACCTCCTCATTTAGATGTATTCTTAGGTATTTTAGTTTTTATTTTTTGGCTTTTAAAATGGGATTGTGTTCTTGATTTGGCTCTCAACTTGAATGTTATTGGTGGACAGAAATGATTTTTATACATTAATTTTGTATCCTGAAACTTTACCGAAGTCATTTACCAGGAGACTTTTGGCAGAGTCTTTAGGGATTTCTAAGTATAAAATCATATCATTGGCAAAGAGACATAGCTTGACATCTTTTCTGTCCCATTGGGAGGCCTTTTATTTCTTTCTCTTGCCTGATTGCTCTGGCTAGAACTTCCTAATTCTTGAAATAAAATTTCCAGGTTTAAGTTGAAGTAAAAAAAAAAAGTGTATTATTAAGGCTTTAGATAAGTATTTGCAAAGCTGGCTTCCAGGGAGATTTTATAAGTATAATTTTACCGAACTTCTTTCATAATGGGTATTAAAAGTGCATTAATTTATGTGTTTTTTAAAAATTAATGGTGAAGTTAAAGTTTTATGTATTAATTGATAAATTATATTACTTTTTATTTGTTGTATTAATCATTATATTTTAATTAACAATAATTATATATATTTATCAGGTACAGTATTATCTGCTAATAAATATATATATTATGGACTTATGATTAAATCAAGATAATTAACATACACATTACCTCACATACTTTTCATTCTTTTGTATTACAAGCATTTAAAATCTTCTCTTTCAGCAATTTTAAAATATATACATTATAATTAACTATAGTCAACATGCTGAGAAATAGATCACAAAAATTATTTCTCCTGTTTAAGTGAATCTTTTTACCCTGTGACCACCATCTCTCCAATCCCTGGTAACCACCATGCTACTCTGCACTTCTATGTGATTCACTTGTGTTATTGCAAATGCAGGATTCCATTCATTTTATGGCTGAATAGTGTTCCACTGTGTACTCATGACACATTTTCTTTATTCATTCATACACTGATGGACACTTAGGTTGATTCTACATCTTGGCTATTGTGAATAGCGCTGTGATGAACACGGAAGTGAAGCTCTCTCTTCAATATACTAATTTGAATTCTTTTGTATATGTACCTAGAAGTGGGATTGCTGGATCATAAGGTACTTCTATTTTTACATTTTTTTCAGAAAGTTTCATACTGTTTTTCACAATGGCTCTAGTAATTTACATTTCCAGCAACAGTGAAAAGGATTCCCTTTGCTCCACATCCTCTCCCGTGCTTGTTATATTTTGTCTTTTGATAAAGGACATTCTAACTGGGGGTAGTTGATTTCTCACTGTGGTTTTGATTTGCATTTCCTTGATGATTAGTGATGGTGAACATTTTTACAAACCTGTTGACCATTTGTATACCTTCTTTTGATAAATGTCTATTCCAGACTTTCATCATTTTTTAATTTGCCTATTTGTATTTTTGTTATTCTGTTGTTTGAGTTCCTTATATATATTTTTTATCTTAACTCCTTGTCAGATGTACAGATTGCAAATATTTTCTCCCATTCTGTAGGTTGTTTCTGCACTCTGTTGATTGTTTTCATTTTCTTAATTCCTTTTTTGGATAGTTTGTTGATCATGTATAGAAATGCTATTGATTTTTGTAAGCTGATTTTGCATCCTCCAAATTTACTGATTTGTTTATCAGTTCTAATAGTTTTTGGTGAAGTCCTTGATAGTTTTCTGTATAAAATTACATCATCTTCAGAGACAGTATTACTCCTTCCCTTCATGTTTGGATGCCTTTTATTTCTTTTTTCTTGGCTAATTGCTCTGGCTAGGATTTCTAGTACTATGTTGAATAAAAGTGGCAACAGTGGATATACTTGTCCACTTTTTTTAGTTCCCACATAAAAATGAGAACATGCAAAATTTGTCTTTAAGTGGTTGGCTGAATTCATTTAACATAATGACCTCTGTTACTCCACTGATTGCCAAGGTTGATTCAGCTGGTGTAACTGGCTAGGCAGGTGCTGCTGCCTTCCTCCCCTACTGCTCCATGTGTGTCTTTCCCAAGCTGCCTGCTCAGTGGAGGGGGAGGACTTTCTTCAATGGAGGAAGACTATTCTTTGGTCAAGGATATTAGAGTAGTTGTGCTGCCCTGCTAGAACCTCCAAACAAGCCACATTTTTTGTTTTTGTCTTCCACCCCATAATCTCTCTCCACATGCACAGAGGCACTTGAAGTTTCAATATGTTTGCTCTAAAATTTTAACACATGTTTAAGAACAAAAACATTTCTTTATATAACATGGCCATTGACATATTCAATAATTTAATACTGATAAAATAATATAATCTAAAATATAATTTATATTTCAATTACTTCCCTTATCCCCAAACTTTCTTTCTTCTATAGTTTTTTTTTTTTTTTTAATTTTTATATCCTAGAGGTAAACAAAAGACATAGCGTATTAGGTTGTAATATCTCTAATTGCTTTCATTCTAGAACAATACCTGGGTCTTTTCCCCTTTCCTTTTTCTTTCTTTTTTTGATTTGTTGAATACTTTTTGCTATAACAATGATGTTTTGTAAGTCTAAGGTAGTTGACCCATAAAATATCCCACATGTTTGATTATTTCCCCATGATTAGATTCAAGTCAAACAGTTAGGACTTTTGCTCAACAGGTCTTAGTACATTATTCCCACTGCATCATATCAGTAAATGCATGATGTAGTTTGTCTCAATTCTGGCGATGGTAAGTTTGGGTCCTATGTTCACATGTTTCCCACTAGAGTTCTCCTTTCCAAAAGTGTCTTTCCCCTTCTGTAACAAATAAGCTATTTGTGGTGCAATGACATGAGACTGTAAAAATATCAGAATAGTTTTATTAATTAATGATGACCCTTACCAATTATTACACTGGTGGTTAAAAAAACGGTGACCTTTTAACTCGATTTTTTCCTCTACCTTTATTATCAGGCATTCTTTTAAAAACTTACAGTGTCGGACCAGGCGCAGTGGCTCACGCCTGTGATCCCAGCACTTTGGGATCCACCTGCCCCCCAGGTGGGTGGATCACGAGGTCTGGAGATCGACACCATCCTCGTTAACACGGTGAAACCCCGTCTCTACTAAAAATGCAAACAATTAGCCAGGCATGGTAGTGGGCGCCTGTAGTCCCAGCTATTCGAGAGGCTGAGGCAGGAGAATGGCGTGAACCCGGGAGGCGGAGCTTACAGTGAGCCACTGGAGCCTGGGCGACAGAGAGAGACTCGAAAACAAAACAAAACAAAACAAAACAAAAATTGTCATCCCTGTTTCTTCTCCCTTACTTTGAGTATTAGAGATTAATAGACTTTTGTTTTATTCAACGTATTATAATCTATCTTTGTCATTTTTATGCTAATTTTTTCCCAAATTTGGCTACTGGGGATTCTGTTCAAACTGAATGAAGATATCCTCATCTTGCTTTGAGATCTTCCTTGCTTTCTGGCAAAAGAAGTTATTCCCTGCCTCGACTTTCCAAAGAGTACTAGTTCCTTTTAGCAGTGATTAGAAACCTGATCTGAGTACTACTGTGAGTGCTTGTGACTACTATGGTTTTATTGTTTCTATGTCCTTTCAGCAAGCAGACCTACAATGAGGGATACATCTGAGCAAAACTCTGCATTAATAAGTCCAGTTGAAATCTAACACCATAGGGTTCTTTCACATTCTCTTTCATTCCATATTTGTGCATTTATTCACCCACGGTGGCAACCCTGGCTATTAGAAATATAATTGTGTTTATTTTGCTGTATGCTACAATAAAACAAAAAAAAATAAGAATTACTATACCAAGATCATGATAAAAATACACATATCAAGTAAATCTATTATGTAAACTACACGTGTGTTTGTAACATTTTTGTTTTTACACTATAGCCTACTAAGTGTGCAATTAGACTTCTTGCTCACTGGTTTCTGTTTATTTTTAATTTAATATTTACCCTTGTTTCCCTTCCTTTTTAATTTTGTTTTTAAAATTTATATAACATTTATACGTTTTAAAATCAGAGCTCAAAATGCTTTCTTAGAGCAGCTTAATTCCCAGCTTTAGTCTCTCTTCTTTATTTCCACTCTACCATTTAGGCACCTTTTTCTGCCGTTTCTGGTTTATCCTTCCTGCATTTATTTCTGAAACCTAAGGGAGCATACAAACACACAACAGAATCACACACACCATCTACACACACACACACACACACACACACACACACACACACACTCACCTGGGCTTCATTTAATTAAAACAAAATATCTGGGGAAGGGTTCTATGAATACTTTATTGAAAAAAACAAATTCCCTGGATTATTTTAATTTGCAGCTGAGTCTGAAGAAAAATATTTTAAAGATTTTCAAATCTGCCTTTTGTAATGACTTTCACTGGCTGTTCCCGTTCTTCATGAGATTCCCACCACCTACACTTCAGCAAATATTCTTCCTGCTTGGCAGAATTCTATTCATGGCAGAAGTTTTCTCATCATTTCCTAGCCTTGCAGTGATGAAACTGTCAACAAGAAAGGTCAAGAATGTATTCAATTCACCACTTTTAGTTGAATGAGACAACCATCTGCATTCGTTGCAGTTTTCAACGGTGTGCATTTATTAAAGGAAAGAGTATTTGAATAAATGTATAAATGAGTGCAAACACGAATTAATCAGTAAATAGACTTGTGGCAGTTCTCTTTTATGTTTCATGAGCCAATCATTTATTCCTTCCACCTCCCCAAATAATTTATTGCTTACAATAAATTATTACAACGATGTCACTTCTGCTCTTTGATTCTGACACTCTTTCCCATAAGTTCTCCAAGGATGTTTTGCTGTTAGCTGTATAATGTTGGAAAATATCACTTAACTCTTCTGAGCTTCATTTTCTACAAATTTGGCCATAATATTGATGTCTTCACAGGTCTTTTTGAATATGTACATTAAAATGTATATATCATCTTTTAATAAGGTTTAAGGTAATACGTCTATATAATAATACTGAAAATCACAGAGCAGCAATACCTGAAATATTTCATTTATGTCACTGTATTAGAACCATAACTATACTCCTTTAGTCACTAATGCTTCGTGAATTGGTATGTAGAGATCTAAGGCCATTAGTATTATTTCTTGGTTATTGTTAGAATTTTCTATAGTTTTCTTACCTTACAGCATAATGTTCTGCTTTGCAGTATTTCCATTGATTTTCTTAGAAATAATAATAATAATGTTGAAAGTTGAGCAGTGAAACTTGAAACGACAGTCAATGATGTTATAATTTTAAATTCTATTGTCATGAAAAATTCTCAAAATAAAAATAACAGTTGTGAAAAATAACAGATACATTTAAGAAAATGTTACTGAAATATTTTGGTTTTTCAGTATAAGAAGGAAAAAAATTAAGGCATCCCATTCGTAAACAAGGTTAGGTAATAAAAGCAATAGATTAAACAACAAAAATATTAATGAGATATATAAACAGAAACTAAATCAGAGGAGAATTTATGCGTCCTCAGGTACATCACTTTTTTTTTCTTATTTCTCTTGCTGCTCCTTCATTTTCTTTATGGTAAATTTTCCTTCCCCGCAACCAGTCAACTGGTAGTTTTGTTTTAGAGCTGACACAAAAGGTTTGTATTTAAGTATGAGATTTGTGTTCTTTTTTATATTATCTTTTTCTAAAATATTCAGGGAACCTCTTGAAGAGTCAGGAAAATTTGCAGCTTTTAAAAAGTACATGTAGTTACTTAGCAATTTTCAACCTGTGAAAAAGTCCTATAAATAAGAGCCTATGTCCACATGTCAGACAAAACAATACTTATTGGTAAGCCACCAATACAAATGTTACAGATGACTATGATTAAGTTCGGATTCTGTATCTAAGGGCCAAACACTTAAAATCAAGACCAGTTTCATGGCCACGTGACCTGGGCAGCCACACAGGGCCTAGCATTCAGAAGAACCAGTACTTGGTTTAACACTTTGCTGCCACCGTACTGAAATTCTCAATAATTTTAACAAGGGATTCACATTGTCATTTTTCACTGGCCCTATAAATTATGTGGTTGGCCATGCACAAAATTAATTATTCAAAGACACTTTTTAAGGAAGAATCAAGAGAAGATTAAAGAATCAATGCTATCAAGGTGCTGGCGTAATCAGCAGCAAGAGCTGAAAGATCTATACATCTCTCTTGGATGTGAAACATAATTTTACAAAATCTATAATAACTGTGTGGGGCCATCTTTAGTCATGTATGATCACCTCATTCCATAAATGATGTATAAGAAGTATCTACATGCCACAAAGTGGTATAAGGAGTATCACAGATGTTGCTTTTTCTTTATGTACACTTAGAGAGAGAGAAAGAAAATTGAACAAAAGGAGACAAAAGTTGAAAAATCCATATTATTTTCCATAATGGTTGAACTAGTTTACAGTCCCACCAACAGTGTAAAAGCGTTCTTATTTCTCCACATCCTCTCCAGCACCTGTTGTTTCCTGACTTTTTAATGATTGCCATTCTAACTGGTGTGAGATGGTATCTCATTGTGGTTTTGATTTGCATTTCTCTGATGGCCAGTGATGATGAGCATTTTTTCATGTGTCTGTTGGCTGTATGAATGTCTTCTTTTGAGAAATGTCTGTTCATATCCTTTGCCCACTTTTTGATGGGGTTGTTTGTTTTTTTCTTGTAAATTTGTTTGAGTTCTTTGTAGGTTCTGGATATTAGCCCTTTGTCAGATGAGTAGATTGCAAAAGTTTTCTCCCATTCTGTAGGTTGCCTGTTCACTCTGATGGTAGTTTATTTTGCTGTGCAGAAGCTCTTCAGTTTAATGAGATCCCATTTGTCAATTTTGGCTTTTGCTGCCGTTGCTTTTGGTGTTTTAGACATGAAGTCTTTGCCCATGCCTATGTCCTGAATGGTACTACCTAGGTTTTCCTCTAGGATTTTTATGGTATTAGGTCTAACATTTAAGTCTCTAATCCATCTGGAATTAATTTTCGTATAAGGAGTAAGGAAAGGATCCAGTTTCAGGTTTCTACTTATGGCTAGCCAATTTTCCCAGCACCATTTATTAAATAGGGAATCCTTTCCCCATTTCTTGTTTCTCTCAGGTTTGTCAAAGATCAGATGGCTGTAGATGTGTGGTATTATTTCTGAGGACTCTGTTCTGTTCCATTGGTCTGTATCTCTGTTTTGGTACCAGTACCATGCTGTTTTGGTTACTGTAGCCTTGTAGTATAGTTTGAAGTCAGGTAGCGTGATGCCTCCAGCTTTGTTCTTTTGACTTAGGATTGTCTTGGAGATGCGGGCTCTTTTTTGGTTCCATATGAACTATGGCGATTCCTCAAGGATCTAGAACTAGATGTACCATATGACCCAGCCATCCCATTACTGGGGATATACCCAAAGGATTATAAATTATGCTGCTATAAAGACACATGCACACGTATGTTTATTGCAGCACTATTCACAATAGCAAAGACTTGGAATCAACCCAAATGTCCATCAGTGACAGATTGGATTAAGAAAATGTGGCATATATACACCATGGAATACTATGCAGCCATAAAAAAGGATGAGTTTGTGTCCTTTGTAGGGACATGGATGCAGCTGGAAACCATCATTCTTAGCAAACTATCACAAGAACTGAAAACCAAACACGGCATGTTCTCACTCATAGGTGGGAACTGAACAATGAGATCACTTGGACTCAGGAAGGGGAACATCACACACCGGGGCCTATCATGGGGAGGGGGGAGGGGGGAGGGATTGCATTAGGAGTTATACCTGATGTAAATGACGAGTTGATGGGTGCAGCACACCAACATGGCACAAGTATACATATGTAACAAACCTTCACGTTATGCACATGTACCCTACAACTTAAAGTATAATAATAATAAATAAATTAAAAAAAAAGAAAAATCCATATTAACTTTTTGAAATTGAGATATAAATGAGAGATAGAAAAAGAACAAGAGGGAGAATGAGAGAGAGACACAGAAGGAAATAGAGAAGGAAAAAGAATGGATATACTTTTTGAAAGACATGCATGGAGAAATTACCTATTTATATCACTAAGGAAAAAAGAGTCTCACTCCATGATAGGGTATTTGTTAGGGCAGTTATTGATATTGTTGCATGAGAATAGCAATAATAGTTAATATGGCTTGTATTTTTATGTCAAACATTAAGTACTGTTTATGTATTAATTCATTTAATCCTCACAAATACGTACAATGTAGGTACTAGTTATTATTGCCTAGTGTAAAGCAAAAGAAAGGCACAGAAGGTGAAATAATTTGGCAAAACTATGGTCAATGTTGGAAGCAGGGTTCACCCTGAGAATTGAAGATGGAGCCCAGGCTTTAACCAGTACACAATTCATTGTCTCGCTAGCAAAAGTAGGCTTTGGCCAGAAAATTATAAAATGTTTTTTGAGTGGCCCAGAACTCTAATTCAACCCTTTCCAATAATTATCACACTCCTGGATTCTAGCTACTATGTCCTTAAAAAGATGTTTCTGGGAGAAAATATTTTGCCTTGCAATGAACAACGACATTGATTTTTGTAATCTCATCATGCCCAGTTCAAAAAGCATACTTTTGCAGATGGGATTAGTCATTGTCTAATGGGTCACACAGGCCTCTTTCTCCCAGCTCACCGGTCTCCAGATTGAGGAATAACATGCATGGCAAAGGTGATAATATTAGCCTAGATTTTAGGCTGCCTCAGCCTCTCCCCCATGCCGATAAACAGACCTTAATCTCTGGGGCCGTCAGATGAGCAGCTTCACAGATGCTAAACTTCCTGCCAATTAAGCACACGTAGGGGGAAAAAAATTACAATTACAGCAAATGCCACCCTGCTAATGGTTTCAGTAGGGACATTAGTGAATTAAACGGGTGTGGGAAACTAAATCCCTTAATTTTGCTGCTGTCAGTGTAGCAAATTATCCACGTTTTATAATTTATTTAGTTTTCATATGTATCACAGTAGACTTTTTCTCTAAATCAATCAACAACATCATCCTTTGTATTCTTCTTTAGGTGATAGACTGTGCGTCTGACTGTCTGGTTGGCCACTCAGAGCTAACCTCTGCTCCAGCCAACTGCTGCAATTAGTTGATGGATAATTCGGCATATTTGTATACCTGTCAAGCCAGCTTTACACCAACATCTGCCTTGACAATTCAGAGAGAGAGATCAGTGCATGTTTACTCGGGTTCATGTGAAAATGGAAAATTTAGGAAGTGCAGGTTAATTGTCCAAATTAACAGCCAGGTGTAACAGCTTCATTGTGTACCATCACCTGCCACTTTCTCTGGCCAGTGGGTTTGTTTTTACGCTTTTTTGTTCCCTTGTCAGTTGGTGTCCAGCACTATTTTAATTGCAGAAATGGATTAATCTATAGCGGATGAATGAGAATTCAACTTAACAATAGGCAGAATCATTGAAATGGGATGTCTGAGGTGAAAACATGCTTTTGTAAGCTATGTTTGGTAAAGAGCCTGATCAGAAATTTCTTGTTGTATTTTTGGAGACTTATTCTAGTACTCTAGTGAGTACTAAAAATTATATTCATCTCTTGTGTTTCCAATATTTGAGATAATTCTGAAAATTCCTTTGTAAGCCAAACACAGTGACATTGGAAATCAATATATTTCTCTTTTTCAAAGTCCTTCTACAATACTAGCTAGAAAGTTGCTTGAAAATAATGTTTTCTCCATTGTAGGTTGTGGCATAAAGTTTTTGTACAGTATCTGCAGATTCAGCTTTGTAACAGGGGTGGAATAAGATACTACACAGTGTGATGTGAAAAATCTGGAATCCCAATCCCAATGACCAAAACTTAGTGCTCCTGTACCTCACTGATATAATACATATATGTTCACTATTTTTATCTTGCTTTTAGTGAGAAATTAGTAACAAACGTTTATGGCTCTTGCCAGTTGGGGAATTTCATGGCTATCTGGTCAGTTCATGATGTAGTGGGTACATATTAATCAAGTAGAACTACCCGTTAACAAATTTAGATCCCTGATAATCAGTTTTTCAAATTCGAAGGAGAGGTCTTCTTCAAATCACATTTTGAGAAACATTGCCCCCGAGGTCATTTGAAATTCCTGTAGCTTTTTCTTAGTCCTCTTATCATCTTCATAGTCAACTAAGTTTTGTGACGCATCAAGAAGTTTCAGAGCACTGCAGTTTACATTCAATACAGAAACATGCTTAAAACCTGATAACTACCATTGAGGGATTACAATCAGATGTAGGAGGATAGATATTCACAGACAAAACCGTCAAATAAAGGAGTGAAAATTAGGTGCTAAATGAATAGTACATATAAAAGTGTCACAGTTCAGTGAGAGACTGGTCACTTAAAGTTGCAGATGTTGAGAAAAGCTTCCCAGAAGAAAGCCTAGAAGAAAGAGATTTTATTTCATCTTCGAAGTAAGAGCTGAACAGAATGGAAAAGAAGCTTTAGAAGAAAAAAGGAATTAACAAATAAATGGAGATGAAGATGCATATTGACTAGCTACTATGGAGACTGAGGTGGGAGAATCCCTTGAACCCAAGAGTTGGAGTCCAGCCTGGGTAAGACAGTGAGACACATCTCTTAAGGAAGTGCATATTGAATATCTGATATTTAGGGAAGAATGATGGGATAATCTGTTAGATGTCCACAGTTAAAAGGAGCAAAAATTAATTAAATATAAAAAAAGAAAAGAGAGATTTATAGGATAATAAAGGGTTTTAGGAAAACTGCAGTTTGGAAGACTTCAGTGCCCAAAATACTTGCTTTCTTTCAAAGGCTGTGTAGACATGAGGTCTCCTCTTTTCTATGAGTGGGATTTCTGCATTTTAACAAGTTTATTCTGCTCTTTATTTTCTGTCCTTTTCTCTCACCATGGGGTAAATTAGTGCCTACCTCATAGAATATTGTGCATATTTGTGTGGGGTTAAAGGAAGCACCCATGCATACCATAATTTCTTGTTGAACAATACAGACATAACTATTTGCATGATCAAGTCAGTTCAGAATTTCTGTGGCTGTGTGTGTGTGTGTGTGTGTGTAAGACAGAGAATTAATGAAGAACTAGAACACATATTTTATTCCAGAACACATATTTTATTAGTGTAACAACAGTAGTTGTTAAGAACTAGAATAAAAGTTATATTAAGCAGAGAATAAACAATTTCTTACATTCAGAGTCATATTCAGAGTCACAGAATTGGTTGTTTAGAAATAAATTAATTGATCTCAGTAATAGATGTTTTTGGACTCATTTTTAAGATGCTAGAAGAAGTGCTAGTCTTAAAGTACCTCCTGTTTCTTCTCTTTCCTCCTTTAAGTGAACTAATTCACTTATCTCCCCTTCTCCTACCCTGCTCAATCATTATAATATTAGACTGAGTTCACATCTTTGTTTGTAGAGGATTAGTGACCAGGCTTCTGAGAAAAATATACAGAGAGGCCTCTCCGGATGAAATTTCCACAGATGGCTCCACAGCTGGACTAGTGGGTGGGGTGGGGAAGAGTAACATTTTACAGAATACAATTGTTTCACGGCAAAGGTTATGGGCAAGAAAAGTACCCTGAAATGTTTGTGGTAAAGAATATTATGGCAGGAAGAAATAAGAAAGAATGTACAATTAAATTTAATCAGCAAACATTTATCAAATGTCTACTAAACACAAGGCACTGAGGCAATCACCTTCCAATCGTTTTATATTTTTTTGAAATCACTCTTCTCTTCAAAATTAGTGTAAATTTTATCTTTGTGGCATATAAAAGGAAGATAATATTTCAACCGAGAAGGACTTTGATATTATTAAATATTTTGAACTTATCCTGTATGCAAGCGTCAGCCATTGAAGGCTTTGGAGCATAGAGAACAGTTGGGATAAATTTTGTTCTGATTAGGTGATTGTATTGACATGCCTAGGGTCAATTGCAAACTGAGATTGGGGGGCTGCCAGACCAATTGTGCCAATATTGCAATTTCAGGCGTGAACATGGACTGGGATGCTGAAATGAAAAATAAAGATAGACTAAGATGCCAGAGTGATGTGTGTTTTGTGTCTGGCTGCATGTCAGGCAGAAAGATGTTAGGCAGAGCCAAGACCTACATGCCCAAGCAATAGGCCTTTCTTTCCAAAGTAGCGCCACATTATTTTTGAGCTCTCTGTTTTTAATTCATCAGCTGTTATAAGAATATCTGTATGCTTTCCTTTATCTCTAATGTCCATATTCAATATTTTCTTTGGTTGAACATCTTTCTCAGTCTTTGCTACTAAACTAGATTTCTCTTTAAATTAGATTTTGTCCTCACAGAAGAACTCTAAAAAAGTCATAGTACCCATTTAAAATGTTTTTCCATGGATCATTCTGACACTTGAAATTAGATGAATTATTTTTTATCCTGTTTCCTAGGTGTCTTTAATAAAACTATTTGTATCAGTTAAATAATTTTATAACAATATTAATGTGAAAATGTTTTAAACTCATTATTATTCATCTGATGATTTTAAGGCTCTTTCCACCAAAGGCTTTGGACGTCTCTGAAACGGCGAGGGATGAATGAGTTATAAACATCTTCAAATCAAAAATAGGCTAAGAAAATTTTCACTGATGGAACAGAATAGTCAACCTTTTAGTCCCAAGCCTTGCAGCAACAACTTGTGGGCCCAAAAGCATTGATTGGTTTCGTTCTATCACATGGTATGACCCTAGAAGTGTTTATTAAAACAAAGAAGGAAATTTAACCCAAAAAAAGGTGTTCAATTACTTGTTTTAAGAAACTAAGAAAGGGCATTATTTATTAATGTAAGCAAATGCAATATTCCTGTGTGGAATCTGCATTTAATGGCCATTCAGATTTCCTCTTGGGATAATTACAAGCAGACATTCTTATAACAGTTTTTTATTAGAAAGCACACATATTCCTTAATGATTAGTAAGTATCCTTTATAAATCAAAGGTAGATAGTGCAATTGTGTATCCATCATAATTGTTGCACAGTTTTTTTATAGCTTGTTGCTTTCTTTCTCATTCCTACTAAACATAATGCACCAAGTCAGATCTGGGAATCACCTGTGCAGTTCCTCAGTGGTCAAAAGGCAATTTTTTTCAATGTGATTATGAAAATTGTTTTTGGATCGATTTAAGACAGATATCACAATATATAATATTAAGCCAGTCTAGAATCTCATAGGTTACTCAAATTAAAATTAATTTCTGTGTTCCTACATTTCAGTCTTATTACACTTGCTGGAATAGAGCTAACCTTTCTGGATTAACATCACAAAAATATCAAATGCTTATGTAGAACTGTATGTTTGCCAAGTACTTAGACAAGCATTTTCTCATGTATTGTAGCCATGATGCCTATGAAGTAAATTGCTGTTGACAATCTGGGTTTCATCTTTCTTTTCGATCTTTCTTTTACGCCATGCTCATAATTTTCCAATTCTTAAAAAAAGCATGCTCTTTCCTATGATAGGGTCTTTAAACTATTCCTATCTCCTGGTAGAAATACTTGTCATCCCAAACCAGACTAATCTGGTTAATTTCTACTCTTCTTTCAAATCCCCCCTCTACTCATAACTACCTCATATTTCCTTAAGTGATTACTCCTAATTTAAAATTTTAATAGCATGTACTCCTTGTTAATAGCACATATTGGAATATTGTTGTGATCATTTAATTACAGGATTTCTCCTTTACTCTATTGTAAATTCCTTGAATGCTGAGCAAGTGACCATTTTTGACCATCATTGTATCCCAGGAATTAAACATAGAGCATACCACAGTGTAAGCATTCAAAAATACTTATAGAAGAATAGACATATGTCTTATTATTATTATTATATTAAATTTACAGAGAGATATAATGCTTTTATCAAAGAAAAATACCCTTCTAATGACCACACAGCCAGTAACAAAGACAATTGAGACTTGCATGCTGATACTTTGTCTCTAAATTCTTTTTTTTCTCATTTTCTTGACCTAGATACTTTCCACTGCCTATTCTTCATTTCCATTCTTCTCCCCACCCCCAACCAGTCTCTTCTCTTTGTCAAACTTTAATGTGGTCAATTGTACACTGGAGCAAAAGCTGTCCTTACAGAGAATTCTAAGTCAAACAGGGGGAAAAAGTTGAAGGAAGTAATAGTCTCTTCCAGAGTTGTAATCAACTTTTTTTTTTAGCAAATTCCAAAGTCCTAAATTTTATTTTTTAGCTAAAATTGAAGAAATCTTAATTAAATTTTACTGGAAAAAAATTTGCTTCTGTCTTGCAATCAAGTTTTCTGGGAGCCAACAATATGACATGGCTTCTTTCCTTCCTTTCTTCCCTTTTTTTCTTTCTTACATCCAATAATTATAGTATGTGTTACATAAACTTTCTATGCCTCGGTTTTCCATTTGGAACTGTAGGACCTAGCATATAATATTTTATACATTAAAAATGCTAAGTATTTCATAATTAATGTCTTATTCAGAATGAGTTCAGTAGGGGAGATGATAAGTTGAGGATCAAAATAATAATATAATAATTATATTCTTATTATATTATGATATATATTATATATTATGATTATTATTTACCCAAATGAAAAGATACGGGTATAAATTATCTATGCATAGAGTTTCATCCCATTATGGCAAGTTTAGTCACCCAACCCTAGTACTGAGGCTAACACCAGTATTTCTCGCCTGGGATACATAATCAATGGCAGCATCGTATTGTATGATTCATGCTAATGGAGGCTATGTGCATGTGGATGGTACTTGTCTTCCTATGTAAGCTGTGAGGACAAACATGCAGGTACTGCAGTAAAAGAAGGGGCAAAAATGTACTAAAGATACTATATATGCAGGCATTACTTTAGGGCCTCAATGTAGATCTAAGACAAAGAATCAGATCACTTGTTAGCACTACCTATCAGTGATAAGGAGAGAAGGCAGAGAAAGAGTTAACTTACAAAGAGAAAAAAAGTGGCTAGTATATCACTTTGGCTAACTGAGCAACAAGGACTTTTCTATGCCTTATATAATCTTTAAGCTCTTTATCCGTGAGTGAGGTCAAACTGGTCCTTACCAACAGAATGCAGCAGGCACTGTTAAGCAACTAAATCTAGAAAGAATGAGTTGAGCTCACTCATTTTTTTTTTTTTTTCTTGCTTCAGCCTGTACCTTTAATCAAGCACTGAAGAAAAAAGAAAAGTCCTAAGGTATTTTAAGCATCCCACTGAAGGCTTAATTCTTTAAAAGCACATCTTTCTCCTCATCTCAAACTTCAAAAGTTTAATAAAAACGAAATCAAGGCAAGGAAAACTTTCTTTAAATATTGATTCACTGGTTTTATTTAGTCACTTAAAAAAGTCAAGACCAAGTTGGAAAGCGGAAGTCACCATGAACCTGTGAATTTTAGATGCTACAATAGCTGAGCTTCATCAGTTCTCCAGGTCTCCAAAGAACTATGTCCTATGAGAATAAAAATTATCATCATATTTAAGAAGTATAAAACCACACTAACAACAATAGCAGAAAGTATGCACATTTTCAGAATGTGTCTGTCATTTACACTGATCTCTGTTTTTATATCACTTGCCTCCGCTCTAGGTACATTTCTGTGTTTGTGTTAGTGATAAATAAGTATCTTTAATTTTTCATTTTAGCTTTGCTACACAGATATTTTAGATAGAGAGCACCAACTTGAAACTGCTTCTGAACAGATGAGATTTTTCTACTCGTTTTCCATAAAGTCAGTGGCAGGCATACAGAAGAAAAAGAAGGTGAAAAGTTTATAACTTCTGGAATGTAAACACATTAAAGAAAGGCACCCAAAGGACTATTGAGAATATGACATATCTGGTCATCAGGGTTATTATGTTAGCTTCTGTTTTTAACTTTCTTCTATAAAGTGAGAGGTTTTAGTAAATTTCTGGCAAAACATTACCGCCTACAATGAATTGAGCTGTGGGAAAGTCTAGTAAGAGTTGTGACTCACTCTTGGACAAATGAGTTTTAGGAATATCAGTACCACTGACAGATTTGGAGGATCTATGTTTAAATACATTTTGAAAAAGAATGAATTTCCTTGCAACTTCCTCATGCTGCTTTTGTGTCACTTAATTCTCAGAGTCTTTTAACTTTCCTTTCTTTAGTCCATGCTTAGGATTCTGATGAGACTGGGTTCCCTGTGACCAACATGAGAAAAGAAGAGAAAAATATGTAACACCAAAGTGCCAGTGACTGGAAGTGTTTGCCAGTGAGAGATATTTCATTTAAGGCAGTTCAACTAGAGTGGGCACTTACCTGTCAAACAAAATTAGTCTTGAGTAGTAGACTTTCAGTCCCTTTAAAACCAGGTTAAAAAAACAAAGAAAGTACTTTCATAGATCGCTTTCCCTACTTTGCTCAAATCATACTATGTAGTATTGATTGCTACGCCTGACAATAAGGCACACAATGATACAAAGCCAGCTACCCTATTAAGAATAAGTGCATTTCTGTTTCAGAAATTGATTTGGCATATTGTAGATAGCAAATACACTGATCTAATACATTTATAAAAAGTTAAACCACTGAAAATAAAATCTGATGAATACTTTAGCAATAATTTTTCATTGAAGTGTTTACTTCTGACTTCAGGAGGTGTTTGAGTCACTGAACTCTGAAATCAGAATTCAAGCTATGACTTTTAGAGGTCCCATAGGCTAACATGATAGTAAACAATTTTATTTTTGCATTGCTGCAATTTGTCAAGTCAAAACATAGTCTTATAGCAACTGGGATTTATCCTTGAGTAATTAATCACCCCATGGCTGTTTGTTTCAATTTTTGACCAAAATAATTGGTAAAAGAAGATGAGCTATCTGAGACCTATTCTGTCATTTTCACTATTGGACTTTTAAACGTTCTACATACAAAACTGCCCCACCTCTTATCGTTCATTTACTACCTTGGAGAGGCATATTAGAATTGCACATTGCCTGAAGCGGAATATTTAATAATCTGCCCACCACTCTTTAAAAAAATATTTCAAATAAATAGGTCAATGGCAGGGAAAGATGAGAATCTTATGTATTCTATATGAAGTTATGTCTTCTGCAGAAGTAGCTGGACCCAGTTTTTTCCTTTCTTAGACAAATACTGTCTCATAATGCATCCTGGTTGGTTAAAACTTCATGCTTAACTAAACTAGTCGTATTTGAATCATGTCTTCAACTCTGACTACTTTTTAATACTTAGAAATGAATGCTTTTCAGAGGTAATATGGAATGAACAACTGATAGCAGTTGGCTGCCTATACATCCCAGATGGAACGTACAGAGAAGGTATAACACCAGGTAGCATCATAATAAACAAAGGAAACAACAAAGGAGCAATAAGCAGACATCACAGAAACACATGGCAAATATAAGATCAAATATAGTCACTATAATGGTGTATTTAATTAATCTCTTCAGTAGACAGAGTGAAATTAACTCTATGAGTAGGTCAGAATTCATGTCTTTAACCCAACACAGAATCAACTCAACTGAAAACAAAAGTCACAAGTAAATTCCCCTCAGTTAACATTCAAAATATATGTCCTGCCCTCCAGAAACACTCCTCAAATCTCTAGCAAAAATGTATAAACAGGAAGAGCTAAAATAAAATGACCTTCAGAAATCTTTGACAAACTATATAAACTTGTGTTCAGAAGACAAAACATGGCAAGCTATCCTTGCCCTCTGTCAGGCTGTCCTGCTGTATGAGAGACAAGAGACTAGTTCAATGTGTATGTGGGTGTAGAGAACACACCCGCCACTTTTGTACAAAATTGTGAGAATTTAGTCAAAGGACACGTGGAGTCTTATTCCATACTCTCCTGAGTGCTTGCGACCAAAAATCAGACAAGGTCACATCAACCCTATGTTCCCATGAAAAACAAGCAGACAAGCAAAATTAAAATCAACCTGCAAAGGATTAAGGGATTTAGATTGCTACAGTACACAATTCAGACTGAAGATATAAATGCTGTGAATCACTTTGTGCTGAACAACATGGGAACAAAATGAACAAGTATACCTGTTTGACTTTAATAAAAATATCTTCGGGCCGGGCATGGTGGCTCACCCCTGTAATCCCAGCATTTTGAGAGGCCGAGGCGGGTGGATCATGCAGTCAGGAGACCAGGTCCATCCTGGCTAACACGGTGAAACCCCGTCTCTACTAAAAATACAAAACATTAGCCGGGCCTGGTGGCAGGCGCCTGTAGTCCCAGCTACTCGGGAGGCTGAGGCAGGAGAATTGCTTGAACTCGGGGAGGCGGAGGCTGCAGTGACCTGAGATGGCGCCACTGCACTCCATTCTGGGCCACACAGTGAGACTCCATCTCAAAAAAAAAAAAACAAAAACAAACAAATATATATATATATATTCACTCTAACAGATATTAAAACTAAAAGATATATTTATTTAATTTATTTAGTATATATATTTTTATTTAATTGTTATATTTTGATCCTCTACCTTGTGATAATATAATCTGGTTCCAGGACCAATGATGCTAGCACAAAAATAAATATATTAGGCACAGAGAAAATACAAGTAAATTCTAGAAAAAGAAAAAAATATAATGTAGAGGTTGAAAAAATAAAACAAAATTATTGCCATATATATTTCAAGAAATGTGGTTTGAAAATAAAATGTCACTTTTATTAACATAATTCACATATGTAATAGGATCTATTTATTGATGTTACATTTTGTTCCTTTTATATATTTTCAATTATTGTTACAGTATCACAGTTTATTATACCTTTTAACGAATTGTACTTTCAATTCACGCTTAGTCTTTTTCTTTTCAGAAGTTTCTTTGCAATTATCACATCCTTATACCCCCAAATATCTTGGAATTACTGTCAAATTAAAATACAAAAAACAAACAAATAAAACATGCATTAGTTTGAGGGTAAGTTAAATTTATCACATTTATTCTTCTGAATTATTAAAAGTTTAATCCGTAATAAAATGTGGTAATATCCCAGTAGATATTATATATATTTACTTTAAGTAAGTTACGGTTAACTAGTGAACATATATTATAAATATATTTACTACATAATGTATGTTATATTTTGTTTTATTTATTTTGTTAGATGTAGGTGCAGGTTATCTATATTTGTTTGCTGTTGTAAATACAATAGTTTTTTTCTTATCATTTTCAAGTAATTTAAATAAAGCAACATGAATTAATAAATAGCATATGTATTTTTTGTTTTGCTGCCTTAGCAGTGCATACATACTTTATAAACCCACGAATAATTGGCATACTATGACAGGAAAGACAAAAAATAAAAAACCTCAGAGAATTCTGAAAAAATATTTTACAGACCTCATTGCTTTAGAAAAATAAAGCTAAACTTGAGATTATCGATAGAAGCATAAAAAATAATAGTCAGGATTCTAGAATATGAGTCTTAAATACATCAGAATATTTATGGCTGTTTCTTAGATAATTCTTCTAAATTCTGAAGAGTTGCTTTTTAGATAATTCTTGCTTAATTAGTTTATATTTTCATGTTTTGTGCAATTTTTTCAAACGTAGATTGTTTTTATATAATGAAGATACTTTCCACAAAACTGTAATTGAATTTATGTAGCAAATTCTTTACTGTGATAACAATAGTACAAATGTTTTCTTTGTGGTAAATGTTTAATTATGTATATGTTAATTTGTTATAAATAATTTAAGTGAAATAAAAATTATTCATAGGAAAAATATAATTTTTAAGTAATTTGACCAGAATCACAAAATATGCATTTTATTGTGCATTTCCCTAAATTTCTGAATTTTGATAAAATTAATAACTCTCACATGAGTCACATTACTTTTTTAACACTTGCTATGCACAAAGCCTAGGGCTACACACTGTGTGAGAGAGGAAGATGGTACAACACATATAGTCTTTATTCTCTAGGATCTTACAATTATATGTGAAATGCAAATCAACAAAAATAAATTATATATCTCTTTTTAAGTACTGGCTACAAGTGACAAAAGTGGTTAAATTAAGCAACTGTTGTTTGCTATTCATTTAAATCTCAGAATTCAACTTCCTTTTGGAATAAAGTGAAATAAATAATCAAGAATTTATGGTATTTTTGGAAAATCTATATCATATTTAGGAAAAATTATTGTTGGTTAAAACAAAGATTATAATCATCAACATAACCCAGTTGCTTCTGGGTGTGTTGCATGGCTTAATGGTTAAGAGCATTGACTAGAACTTTACTGAAGAGATCAAATTCTGGCTATGATCCTTAATAATACGACCTTGGGCAACTTAACCTATGTTTCACCATCATCATCTGTGTAGTAGGAATGATAACATTAATAGTATTTATCACAAGGTCCTTTTGACACTTATGAGTTAATATTTGAAATGTGAGTAGAAAAGTGATAGGCAAAATATCAGTGTTGGCTCTTTTTAAAGTTGTTATAATTGTGATGATTGAAAGACTGAGAGGTAAACTTGAATTCTTGAGTGAGACTATGGAAGCCTCCTGAACTCAGTCTCTGTACCTGTTTTAGATAAATGGTAGTATCCTTTAGTTTTGAAAAACAGGTTTTTTGTTTTGTTTTGTTTTTTTAAATAAACCCACAAAAAGCTGGACAGTAGATGTTGTTGTGAAATGCAGCACTAGTTAGCAAGTATTAAATAAATTGCAAATGCCATTTCAGATTCAGCTACAGCAGATGTTAGAACACCATGAAAAGTCCCTTTGAGAATAAGTTCTGCACTTAAAAAGAAAGCAAATTAAGCAAACTCAGCTTTAGAAAGAAAATGTAGACTAGCTTTTTTGTAAGGCATTTATAAATAATAGGTCTGAATATAGATGTTGATTTTATGAAAGACCATTTTAGAGAATGTGCTCTGCAGTGACCAATAGATCATCATTTTTTTATTAGTTTGCTTTTAAAAATTAAAAATTTTGAAAGAAACTGTATCAATAAATTAGAATAGATTGAAGAAACAAAATGGAGAAATAAAAATACTTTCATAACACGTAAAGGGAAGGAACCTTAAAAAAAAATCTCAAAGTCGGGCCCGGTGGCTCATGCCTGTAATCCCAGCATTTTGGAAGGCTGAGGCAGGTGGATCATGAGGGCAAGAGATTGAGACCATCCTGGCCAACATGGTGAAACCACGTCTCTGCTAAAAATACGCAAATTAGCTGGGTGTGGTGGTGCGTGCCTGTAGTCCCAGCTACTCGAGAGGCTGAGGCAGTAGAATCTCTTGAATCCAGGAGGCAGAGGTTGCAGTGAGCCGAGATCGCACCACTGTACTCCAGCCTGGCAGCAGAGCAAGACATCGTCTCAAAACAAACAAACAAACAAAACTCTTAAAAAAAGATTTCAGGAATTGCAACCTCTACTCTCACTATAGGGATTCTGATTAAATAAATATGAGATGGGGCCAGGGTTTCTTTTATTTCAGAGAGCACGTGAGTATTTTGAGCCAAACGTGCGTGGACTGCACATGGAGAAACACCATCATAGCCCCTGGTTGTGCTTCTGTATTCTAGAAATGGGCAACCTTCGCTGGAATCAGTTGGGCCAGCAGTCAAGTAGAGAGAAGCAGAAAAGGAACCAAAAAGATAAAACATAAAATAATAGAAAGTATTAATTTCAACCAGGTACTTTGCAGAGCTACCTACATAAAATTTTTTAGAATCTCTAATGATTTAGTAATTGAGATGGACTAGAAAAAACACAAAACACGTGGACCCAAACTGGAAATCACTTAAAATGCTGAATGAAAAATATGTGGTAACTAACTAATGAAAGTCAAACATAATTATGTCACATTTGGAAGAAACATAGGCAGTGTCTATGGAAATAATGTTATTTGAGTAATATTTGAAAACCAAGAAACATTATAAAAATGTATGCAATTAAACATGGATTATAGATAAAGAGCAAAGCTTTGTAGAAGTTATAGGAAATATTTTTATTTTTCAGAAAATTATTTTTAATGTTATATAATTATTTCAAGAACATATAATATGTCACTTTGATTAAGGACCTGCTTGAAGTATTCAAATGTAATTTATCATATCTACTGTCGTGTGTTTACAAACAAAGTGAATTTTTAAAATACACAGAGACAGTCTGAAAAATTAAGTATCTTTTGGGAACCTATAACTGGTTGTCTAAACACTTGAGAGGATGCTTCTTCAGATAATTATGCAAATGTATAAATGTGAATTAGTGTATGTGATGATTATTAGAATATATACACATAAATATGTAAATATACATGTAAATATAAACAAATTTGCATACGTATGTTTGACAATTTTGTGTCTCTGTGTGCTGTGTGATAAATACATTGTGTTTTAATTAAACAATCTGAAATGCTTAATAGTAGAAGTTTTGTGGTGTTCCTTGAGCATAATGTTAAGTTAATAACATAAAGTAGAAGAGAACTTTTATGATTCTTCTGTAATACATTTTTCTAAGTGGTAGATAAAAACACTTGAAGAATATATGGAAAACATGCTTTTAAAGAGTCCACTCAGCATAACTTTCTATTAAAAACATGAGATCATAAAGTCCTATTTCTTCCTCTTTTAAAAGTTTTTTGCTAGGGATATGAAGACCACATTTTAAAACATGGGCAACGGGATTGGGCTGAGGTTTAATGAGCTCACTTTCAAAAGGCTTCTGTCTGTCTCTAAGTTTCAGTAAAGAGTAGTAATTACAGGGTAAAAAGAACCCTTTATGATCACAAAATTTTTCTACATTTATCTCTTAAGCCCATTAAATACGGAAGTTTAAATCCATGTACCAAAGCAACATACTAGAAATCCTGGTAGTTTAGAAGGATTACGAACCTAAACATGGAAGACATGAGGGAAGGAGTCATTGATCTCAGCAATGCTCCCAGAGAGGCAGCCTGAGATGTTCCAGTGCCAGATAATTGCGATTATGTCTTCATTCTTCATTTCTGGAGAAAGCTACAGCTAGATGGATAGCCCCTGTACTCTACTACTGATTGAAGTTCTTTTTTTAAAGTAGGGAAGGATGAGATAAAAGAATATATCAGTATTGTGTGGTCACTATGTTTTGTACTTCTTGCAATGCAATTGTATACCTGTTGTAAGCATAATTTCTTAAATGACTTGCTAAAAATGTGCAGCTCTAATTGTTATATGACATCATTAAAATGGGGAGATTATGGTAGATTATCTGTGTCGGCCCAGTGTAATCACATAAGCCCTTAAAAATAGTGATTTCTTGGGGGTGGTGGCAGAGGAAATGTCAGAGAAATAGGAAGCATGAGAAGGATCAAACACAACCTTGTTAGAAGGTGAAGAGAATCAAGTGAGAAAAAATGAGAGCTTCCCTAAGGAGCATAGCTCCCCAAATCAAGGAAGGAAGCGGAGATCTCAATCCTCTCATTTCAAGGAACTTGATTCTGTCAAAGATTTGGGCGAACTTGGAAGTAGATTTTTTCCAGAGCATCTACGTAAGAGCCCTGCATGGCTAACATTTTGATTTTAGCCTTGAGGAGAGAATGTAGCTGAATCCACTAAAAATGACCTACAGAGCAGTGAGGTAGCAAACGTGTGTTGTTTTAATCTGCTAAATTTGTGGTGATTTGCTACATAGCAACAAAAAACTAAAATATGTTTAAAAGATTTTCCTTATGAGTACTTTTAATGCATTAGTTTATATATGTGTGTGTGTCTTCATACACACACACATACAAGGTTGCTGCAAAAGTAACTGCAGTTTTCACCATATATATATATATATACACACACACACACACACACACATATGAAAAGGATAGTAAAAGTGGGTAATTGGATTGTTTAAATGAATTGAGGTTCCACATTTATGACTGAGTCTGGCAAGTCCCAGTTCCTTCTTTCAATTCCTTTGTCTGTGATCTAAGTATACAGAGTTTATATGTCTATTTCCACCCACCTTACAGTTGTGACATATTTTGTTACTACTAATATATTTAGTTTTTAACTGGAGATTAGAAAAATGATTTAAGAAAATCAGTTACTGTGTATTTATTCCTATTTTTATACGTTAAAATATGATTTTCTTTATAAAATAGCTTTATGATATGTTTTTGATATGCATAGATATGTATATAGCATGTAGTCTGAGATAGCTTAGTGTGCTATAAGAGCAATGAAATAGGAACCTGTACCCCTAAGCTTAAGTGCGTTCCTTGCTTTACCTCACTCCATCTCTATCTGTCCATTTCTTCACTAACTCATATACTCCTACCATCACCACATAAAAAGAAAGAAAAAGAAAAAACTGAGGATCTTCTGGATGCACCTAGCAAGCTAGCAAAGAAATGACTTAATACAGATGTTTAATCAATGTGTTTATTTGCCATCTTTGAATTTCTCATAGCACCTAGAATTATTCCTTGCATGTAATTGATAAAATATGAATTTTATGAGTGGATTGTTGAATTGTCTACTTGCTCTATAAATTCAGATTATTCTCATTTTGGTATTCATTGAATTGGTTTCAACATAATTTAAAGAAATAAGGTAGATTTTTGCAGATAAAGGAATAATAACCAGTGAGACATATGACTTAAATTTAGCGCATATACAACATAAATGCCTTTTGACCTCACCATGTTCTATGTTACAGGAAAAATCACATTAGTTTCTCCATCTAAAAGTCTTACATGTCAAATGGACATATCCCAGCCCTTGCTTCTCATCTTTTAGCAACTGTCTACAGTTCCACACCCCTCTGAGGCACAGTTTCTTTTGAATCCATCAGCATCTGTACCTCCAGCATGTAGTTGCTGTATTAATTCCTATAGCTATTGCTGCTGTTTTGGGCCCCACTGAGGCAACACAGATGGTGGCTGTGACTCATCAGTTACCTCAATCGCCTCTAGACACTGCTGTTCTTGATTGCAATGCTCATTATCTCCTCCTGGTGAACTCTGAATGTCCCCTTTTCTCCAAGTGTTTAGGGTCTCTGTGGATTGGGGAAGGGTTTGGCAGAAATGTTGAATCTAAGTGGAATCAAATGCATCCATACCCTGAACCTAAAGCAACCGTCACCTTTGACTCAGGACACCCCCTTTTCGAAAATTTGCACTGTCAGATATACTTTTCAATTCTTAGGAAATTTCTTTCAAGTATACTTCATGCTCTTTCTTTCTCTCTTTCTTTCTCTTTCCCTCGCTCCTTCCTTCCTTGCTTCCTTCCTTCCTTCCTTCCTTCCTTCCTTCCTTCCTTCCTTCCTTCCTTTCTTTTTTCTTTCTTTCTTTCTTTCTTTCTTTCTTTCTTTCTTTCTTTCTTTCTTTCTTTCTTTCTTTTCTTTCTTTCTTTCTTCTTTCTTTCTTCTTTTCTTTCTCTTTCTTTCTTTCTCTTTCTTTCTTTTCTTCCTTCCTTTCTTTTTTCTTTCTTTCTTTCTTTCTCTTTTTCTTTCTTCTCTTTCATTCCTTCTTTCTTCCTTTCCCTTTCTCTCAGTCTTTTCTTTTGTTTCTTTCTTTCTCCTTCCTTCCTTCCTTCCTTCCTTCCTTCCTTCCTTCCTTCCTTCCTTCCTTCCTTCCTTCCCTCCCTCCCTCCCTCCCTCCTTCCTTCCTTCCTTCTTCTTTTTGTACAATCTGTATTCCTATGGAATACACAAATATGCTGGTATATTGGTAAGCAATAAATCCCAATTTTGCTCATGAGATTTAAGGGGATATGATTAGAGGTAGAGTATATGTACCTAGGTATCACTATACATTTTAAAGTAATTGAGATCTTACTTTACTGAAAGCAGAAATAAAAATTTCAGAGGATTGTTTATTCTTACTGAGTTAGCAAATTCATATATGTATCTGAAATGTTCATAGAAATGTACTAAAATTATTCTTCAGGTTAAATGTACTCTTCTTTATATACAATTTTGGTGATTTTTAATATTTTAACAAATAAGAAGTTGCTTTTGAAGCAAGTCATCTGAAATATTAAAGTGCCTCAGTACATGTTTTAAGATTCCCGAATGATATTTTATACTTATGTAAAAAGTTTTATAAACCATTCCATTTTTTCAGAAGAGATCTGGAACTGTATTTCATTTCTGTTTCTCCATACCCCTGTCCACTCACATGCAATATTTTTTTTACTGTGGAATGTTTAAACTTGCTGAACAGCATTATGATATATTGCCACAATAAATTATCACACTGTACAAATGTATCTTAGAACATGTGTCATGCTCCAAGTAAAACATAAATCTCTGTTTATCTGGCCACCAAGGAAGACTTAATACATTTTGAGTTTTTAATTCGCTGTATGTTATGAAAGCTTTTTATCCAGAAAGTATTAATTATAAATGAATATTTCTTTTTCTAATCAAATGTGAAGAAATGTCTTTAAATTCCCAATCTCTTATAACTCATCTGATTGAAAATATTTGGACACCTAAATAGCTAAAAATATTGTAAACTATCTCTTTATTTAGTATATTGAAATAAACTTAAGCTATTCAATAAAAATGAGGAGAAATTTTTGGGGTATATTTTTGTTTCCAAAGTTAGCTTTCATTTTCTATATGTGTTAATACCTATAGTCTAATTAAATACTAATACCAATCCTAAGTCTGTGATGTGACTATTGTCTTTTTTCATGGCATGGGTACAAAAAATTAACATGCATAAATTGGTGTCCAGTATATATATATGCTGTCACATGGGGTTGAATTTATCTGCAGGGATTCAATAAAGCATTATTATCAATTTTTTATGTCAACCACTTTCTGTGCCATGAGAACAAACCCTCCCTCCATAACCTTGCATAAAACAATCTTTAATCATATAACCTTTTAGCATTTGCTCTAAGTTTCCTCTTCCTTCAACCAGTGCAGACACAAAAGTTGCTCTTATATCCTGGCTAGTAGGAGAGACAATAGCTGGCATTGTCCCAGTATGAACTGGTTATCCGAAAAGAGAGTGCCTATGTTGGAATCCTTATTTAATTTGAATTTGGGGCTCCTAGACACTACTCACTTCACAGTGGAAATAAATTTTGAGGCATTTTAAGCATATTGTATACATTTCTAGTATTGCAATTGATAACTCAGAATCATCTATTACTATGAAATGTTTTCAATTTGTTTGTTTTTAATGTTGGCCCTCCTCTATGATTATTTCACACATGAGAAAATAATGCTTAGAAAAGGTACTTGTTGGATTTATGCTACAGTCTGTAGCCCTGATTTTCTTTGTTGTTGTTTTGCTGTGTTTTGTTGAACTTTAAAGTTCAGAGGTACATGTGCGGTTTGTTACATAGGTGAACTTGTGTCATGGGGGTCTGTTGTACAGATTATTTCATCAACCTAGTATCCATTAGTTATTTTTTTCCTGATCCTCTCCCTGCTCCCACTCTCCACCCTCTGATAGTCTCCAGTGTGTGTTGTTACCCTCTGTATGTCCATGTGTTCTCATCATTTAGCTCCCACTTATAACTGAGAACATGTGGCATTTGGGTTTCTGTTCCTGTGATAGTATGCTGAGGATAATGGCCTCCAGCTCTGTCCATGATCCTGTAAAGGACATGATCTCATTCATTTTTAAAATGCACATGTGTGTTCATCTCAGTACTGTTTACATTAGCAAATACATGGACTCAACCTAAATGACCATCAGTGGTAGACTGGATAAAGCCCTGATTTTCTGGTCTGTTACTTGGTCTTGAAATCTGAAAGCTAATGGTACAGGCTAAACTAAATCATGCCCCCTACTTCTAACTATGTACAACTAGGGTATAGTCTCACTTTATAATTGATTGGAAAGGAGTACATTAAAGGATAATGAAGAATGATGTAGCCCATCTCTGTTATATATTGGCCTCCACTGAAAGTGTTAATTGTTGAATAGAAAGTAAAATTTTATTTTGGTTATGAAAACTTCTGATATCATTGACATATTTGTCTGTGGCCTATGGGTATTTTAGAAAAGCAATACATGTTAACATTCATGAATAGATTAATATGATAACTCACAATTTTCTAACACCAGTATCTGTACCCCGGAAAGAAGTTCATTTTCAGATCTAATGCTTTTGGTACACTCAATTGTTTCACCCCAATTCATTTCTGACTGAATTACAATGACATTATCCCTTAAACCATGTGCTACCTACCTCCCCTGACCATGCAACTTGCCTCACTGCTTTGGTGGTTTTCCTAAGTAGAGTGTTTTTATACAATGTCTCTCTCTCTCTCTCTCTCTCTCTCTCTGTCTCTCTCTCTCTCTCTGTGTGTGTCTCTCTCTGTCTTTCTGTTTCTCTCTCTCTCACACACACACACACACGCACATGCACCCCTCCTGAGTCATCTTGCATAAATTTCTTTACTTCACAGCACAGCATAGAAATTGATTATGCTTTTTTTCTCACATAGTATGCACTTAATTTTACATTCTTCCTTGTTCTCTGGTCCCTACAACTCCTAGTACTTTCATTAATCGTCATTCAGTATATCAGTTGTAAAATGGTTTACCACCTGTATTAGTTTCCTGAGGCTGATGTAACAAATGTCTACAAACTGGGTGACTTAAAACAACAGAAATTTAATCTCTGCCTGTTCTGAAGCCAGAGGTGTGAAGTCAGTGTGTCAGCAGGGCCCTGATTCCCCAAGAGGCTCTAAGTGGGGATTCCAATTTTTGCCTCTTCCAGCTTCTGGTCACTGATAGCTTCATCACTCCAGTCTCTACTTCCATGACCTGATTGCCTTTGCTCTTCTGCCAGTCAAATCTTTCCTTGATGTCTTTTATAAAGACGCTTATTCTTGAACTTAGGGCCCACCATGGTAACCCAGGATGACCTCATTCACATCCTTAATTTAATTACATTTGAATAGATGCTTTTTTCCTAATAAGGTAACTTTCACTAATTCCAGGGTTTTGATACAGAAATGTTTTAGGAGACCATATTTCTGCCTACCACTCCAACATAATTATTATTAACCATAAGTGTTTTTCCTCCACTCATATGAATAAAAATAGTAAATTCAAACTGTTTTCGCCTTAAAAATAGAGTATACTAAACTTCCAATATTTTCATGGAGACATTGCTATACACCTCTGAAGTAGAGACTCAAAACCAGGATCAGTGCCTGGGGAATTGGCTATCAGTGAAGCCTGCTAAATATGTAAGTGTACATTGTTTTAAATAAATTAGAAATTATATAACAAAATTCAACTACTGCTGTGAAATCAGAAATAATTTTTGACTTGATATATCTGAATCGTTAGTGATATGTAATGTCCAGTTAAAGAGAAACAAAGATAAAGTGTACACATATGCCAGAGCTGTCTCCAATAAGCAAAGAAAGTCAGACGTACTTGGGAGTCTCAAATATGTCCTCAAATGAAAGGGCATATGTATTGTGTGGATATTATAGATTCATATGTTGCTAACAAATAACACATTTCCTGATGCTGTTTCAAATTTTATATATGTATGTGTGCGCGTGTATACACACATTTAAATATATATATGTGTATACACGTGTGCGTGCACACACACACACCCCCAAGTTTAATCACTCTCAGAAGTAATATGCTATCAATTAAGAGCAATAAGTTTGAGATCTACTTTTGGCTTTGGTTTTGTAATATTTCATCCTAGTGCATAGGTCTCAGCTCTGAAGTATAATAAGCAACAATATTGGAAGTAAAATCAACCTTTAGTTCTGGAAACAATGTACATTACTTTATTTCTTCATATAAATGAGGGAAAAATACTTGAGATCGATAATGATTATGTTGGAGTGATAGGCAGAAATATGGTCCCCTTAAGAATATCTACATCAAAACTCTGGAACTAGTGAAAGTTACGTTATTAGAAAAAAGCATCTATTCAAATGTAATTAAATGAAAGATGTTGATGGGATCCTCCTGGATCATGATCATGGGCTCTCAATCCAATAATAAGTATTCACTTTCTATATGTGTGTGTGTATATGCATGTGATATGTGTGTACATGCAGCAATTAGACTTCATTAAGTGTAATTATTGCATTCTTTTTTATTTAGCATCATTCTGTATGCACTATTAATAATGGTGACTGGTTACTTTTCCTGGTCACTAGATCAGTAGAACCCCAGAATTCTAGAATGCCACCGAATTGTGTTTTGCTAGAAGACATATATTTCAGTGTATGAGTGGCATGAGAGCCATCTGAGTTTAAAAAAAAAAAAAAAAAAGAGCAATAATTTAGCTAAATATAGGGGTAATAGGTAAGTGGCTACTATATTCTGAGTCATTTCATTTTCACATATTTCAGAAGCATAAGGAGATGTTCAGATGACAGTTTGCTGTGTGAATAAATAATAATTCTATCTTTGTCCATCTCCTGCTTTTACAAAGATCTGCTGAGAAAATTTGAGAATATGTGTGAATGCTTCAGAAGTGTTATTTTGGCTTTTTACCCAACATTTTCAAAGAAATAATAAATGGCAGTGAGAATAGCATGTTGGTATTCAAAATATTCATCAACTTACTCCTTTAATGTATAAAGTTATTAGCTTCAAGCAATTAATTGTCTTGTATTTTTGGAATAATGGACATGTTAATTTTAATGACCGATTTAGGAAATGATCTTCTTGAGGTCACTGAGGAGATAATCTCATCTGGCATCATATTAATTCTTATTTGATAATGATTATTCTCTTCCTTCTGAAAATGGCCAATTAAATCAAGGAAATGGTGTCCAACAGAATGTTTGTTTTAAGGAATAACAATGAGGCAAGAAGTGGACTTGAGTATTCAGTATAAATTTTAAGTATTTATTATTCCATTGACTCCCTAAAATCAGGGACTCTCTCTGTTTAAGGACAACTTGTTTCAGACATTATCATTCTGGTATAGACTTTTTTTTTTCTGGAGAAATTAATCTAATGCCACGTGAATAATCATCTTTACTTATGAACCATAGTGTTAACAGTATCTTGGTCATGACCATCTTGGTACTCATCCTCTGTAAGGCTAAATTGATTAACATTATTATGGTTATGTACATTTGAGCTATAACATCTACTACGATCTCTAAGTTAAAACTTGAGCTCCAGCCTGTTGGCTCATGTCTGTAATCCCAGCACTCTGGGAGGCCAAAGCAGATGTAGATCGCTTGAGCCCAGGAGTTCGAGACCAATCTGGGCAACATGGTGGAATCCTGTCTGTAAAAAAACACCAAAAAAAAAAAAAAAAAAAGTTAGCAGGGCATAGTGGCACATACAGTAGTCCCAGCTACTCAGGAGACTGAGGGGGGAGGATCACCTGAGCCCCAGGATATCAAAGCTGCAGTGAGCTGAGATCATGCCACTGCACTACAGCCTGGCTAACAGAATAAGATGCCATGGGCCAGAGGGAGGCGAGGGAGAACTTGAGAAAAACTATAATATCTGTTTGAGAAGACTTAACATTGAAAGCAACTATCTGAGTAAATCATGGCAACTTTATAAAATGATATTCATATATGTAAACATGTGCCTCTATGAACTACCAATCACTGTGAGGAGCTACTGGAATCTTTTCAGCTCTAACGAGGCTTGAACTGAGTTGGGCTTCACGGTTCTCCTTGGTTTCATGGTGGCATTTTGCATGGCATTACATTTTCTCAGTATTTGGAATCTTATAAGACTTGGCTACTATTATTTCAAAAAGACCATCTTCTACTCTTGCTTTTAGAACTGCCTCTATTTCTATCATTAAAATCTGTGCATTTTCAGGCTATACAGCTTGGTTTCCTTCCGATTCCTTTCTTGTACTTTATGCTAATTTGGCTAAAGTTCACTGAAAAAGAATTTAAAGTCTTACAGATTGTGTAAAGCTGGTTGCTTAATTTGCTCTGAGACTTGGACCTGTTATTTCATTGAGCCTTAGTTTTCTGATCTCTGGGCTGTATCTAATAATATCTACTGTGTAGTTTCACCATTATTTTCATGATAAAAGATCATCCTGATAATAATCCAATAACCTAGAATTTATCATGCTATTATTATGACACATTAAAATAGGACAACCTATTTTAATAGGGAAACAACTATTTAGTTTTATTTTTTATTCTGTGAAACATCAATATTTTATTTTATCTTCTGGGGATATTTGATGATTAATCTCTTCTCTGTTCTTGCTTTTATGGGCTCTCTTGTTTAATCCTGAAAATGAGGAAGAGAAGTAACATTTAAGAAAAATTGAGACTCGGGGTATTCATTGGGCATTTAAGAAAGAGTGAACTGTGGAGGAATAACAAAATTTTGTGAAGGAATGTAGGAAGGAACAGAGAAAAACAGAGCAGACAAAGCACATTTGGAAGGCTGGAAACCGATTTCATGTCAGTTAGGTGCTCTGACCTAGAGAAGAATCACTACGAGCAACCCCATTTGAAAGTCCTAGAGGCCCAGGGAAATTTAGCATCCCAGACCACTCAGCTTCATTGGAGCATGAACCTCTCATCCCTGTACCATGTCTTGTTCAGTGGTTACTCAACTGATTGTATGGAAGACTTCCCTACCTCTGCTCCTGTTCACTGAACAGCAGGAATGACAGACCCCTTGTAAAAAGGGTATTTCTGTGTCTCTGTCTGTGTGGACAATTTTCCTCAGATGTCTATAAGTAAACTAGAAACCTAGTAAAGTAGTAACAGGGGAAGTCTTGCACTGTACTTGTACTTGGAAAAATAGTCTAAAGAAGCTTAAAATCTCCAAAATGGAAAGAAAGTGATTAGTGACACTTCAAGGACATTTGTCCTTAGAAATTACCCTGCATTAGAAATAACTCTGCATTTCCATATATAGCTATATATTATCTTGTAATTTATTAGAATTTCTCCTTTAACAGGCCTCTCTCTCTCTCTCTCTTGCATGAATACAGATTCAGTGACATAATTCCTATCCGTTAGGATACTCCTTTCTGGTTACAGAGCAAAGATTACTGGTCTCCTCCTTTTGATATTTTCGGCTTTGTTGACATTTGAAATTTTTTGGGAATTAATCACTAGGCAGTCATAACTTATATAGAGAACTAAGCAAAGAGCAGGATACATCATAGATAATCAATAAGAATGTGCCTGCACCCTTGTGACCAATTCTGACCTCATCTTGATTTTATAATTTTAGGTTCTTAATGATGCAATAATTTCCAATTAGCATACCAGGCTAAGTTCAACCTCAGGGTAAAGACATAAAACTCATACTTTTATTTTTTTTTTTTAGCCTGTGATCATTAAATAAAAGCATTTTAAAATTTTTCTGCTTACTCCTTGTGAGTGACAGGAATGTCATATTAAATCACTTTCCTAACTCTGTAAAACACAAAAGACATCATGCTTTGGTCCTTCTCCAGTAGGTTTACTGCACCAATAAGATACCTACAGTCTCCCCATACCTGTGTTGATAGCATTAAGGCTGCTGTAACTGAAAAGACCTTGGGAAATGAATTCATTCTTATGCAAGATGTGGCAACATCTATTACATTTTTTAATTGTCCCTTTATGTAGCACTCATGCTGTCAGATTCAGGCCACATGCTGCTATGTGTTTCTATATTGAATTTTTTTTTTTTTTTTTATAAACAAGCTGCTAACACAGTTGTCCTTCTTAGGAAAAATAAAGGCTTAGCTAAGAGAAAGTATTTTTGTGTTGGAGGCCTCAACATCTGTATTTAAATATAGACTAAACTTCTTTTTCAAACTGGAATTGATGTTGACAGCTTATTTTTTCCCCTACTGATAATGGGTAAAGTGCCGGCCTTGTGGCACTAATTTTAGAGATCTAAGTTTATTTGAAATTAGTCAAACCAAAGACCATAAATGTTAATGAGAGAAAACATTGTTTACCTTAAAAGTTGGATACGGTTTGCATTGTTGACAGAAGCCAAAATGTAGGGTACTTCTGGGAGAGCTGACACATTGGGAAGTAGAAAATTCAAATATAAATGAAAAGTAGTAAAACATTGTGTTTGTAGTTGTTTGTTATTTGGAGATTTTTGTCAAAGATAAAAATATGTCCTTCTTGAAATGTTACCTCATTTTAAAAACTCATTTTGACTCATTTTTTCCTTTGAAATTTTCTAAAATTTTTAACCACTGAAAGTAGTGAGTAAATAGGAAAGTATCACAGTTTTTTAAATATAAGAAAAAAACTCTATCAGCTTCTCCAATGTATATCACCTATATCCTAGCCTAATAGGAAGACAGAGATTTCACAATTTCTTAGAGACATTCATATCTGATTCTAGTTCATTTAAGTTCATTTGATTTCTAATTAAAAAAAAAAAAAAAGAAATTTGTGCCTAAAAATGTGCTGGCTGAATGGGACATATGCACACTATTTGGTTTAATATAATTTTATTTCAACCAACATTTATTATGTGTCTACAGGGAGATAGTATGGTCTCTTATATAGCTTAAAAACCCATTAAGGAATAAATACGTCATTAATTTCAAAAATATTTAGTGTTGTCAAGTGCCAGAATGTATGAAAAAGCTATAGGGAATCACAATAAGAATAATAGACTTTAGACTTGGAGACATTTTTTGTAGTATTTGAGAAACTGGTTGTATTTTTAAAACAAATAAGATTTAATAGTGTGTCCAGAGTTGGTTTGCTTCCAGTGGGTTCATGGTCTCACTGACTTCAGGAATGAAGCCACAGACCTTTTGGTGAGTGTTACAGCTCTTAAAGATGGCACAGACCCCCAAAGGGTGGGTGGTAGCAAGGTTTATTGTGAAGAACAAAAGAACAAAGTTTCCACAGCCTGGAAGGGGACCCCAGTGGGTTACCGCTGCTGGCTGGGGTGGACAGCTTTTATTCCCTTGTTTGTCCCAGCCCATGTTCTGTTTTGGTCCTATCAGAGGGCTCTTTTCTCAATCCTTCCTGTGATTGGCTACTTTTAGGATCCTACGAATGGTGTGTTTACAGAGTGCTGATTGGTGTGTTTCACAGAGAGCTGATTGGTGGGTTTTACAGAGCACTGATTGGTGCATTTTACAATCCTCTTGCTAGCTACAGAGTGCTGATTGGTGCCTTTTACGATCCTCTTGTAAGACAGAAAAGTTCTCCAAGTCCCCACTCAACCCAGGAAGTTCAGCTGGCTTCACCTCTCAATAGTATAGATGAAAAGAGATAGTATTCCAACAAAAATGTTAATAGGTATAAATAAAGGGTCAACAAAGAAAACTATGTTAGGAGAACAAGATAATATATTATCCAGATGTGCATAGTGGACAGAAGATTGAACAATAAATTGGAGAGGAATGTGAATACAAAAGTGGCTGCTTTCAATCCACGTTTTCTTATAATTGTTGCTCCAAACCGCATTCTGCCTATTCAAATTTAATTTTATTTTATCAAATAAATTTAAATTTTAATCTAAAATTGTACATTTATACATGCACACATATATAGGAACACATATGTATACACACACATAGCTAAATAGCAGTAAATATTGTATAAAGAGAAGCAACAGAAAGATGGGGTGCCTCTTCTCTCCCTGTTACACTAGCCTGCTCTTTCGAGAGAGAGCCACTTTCAATAATCTTAGCTGACGATTTCGATATTTACATACATGTTTCCAATTAATATGAATATATTATTTTTATAAATCTACCTTCAAATCACCTATGGTCTTTCTATTCACCATCACAAATTTTGACTATATGTTTTTTTAGTCATTGCTGATCCAAGTAATATAGCATGATTATCTTTCTTCTCGTTGCTTTTCCTGGAGTTAATATTTCCTCATTAAAAAAATACAATTCTGAATTTTCTTCCCATTCTCTCCAACAGCTGTTGAAAGTAAATTTCCACGTAAACCTATCAGTTAACCATTTCTCACCCAGAGACCTCCTTTCCTGGATTGTTCAATTGGATTGATTGCTTTTAGTCCTATTTAACTGCTTTTGATCTTGGACTTCCCATTAGCTATCCACTGTGTAGGATCTTCTTACCTAAATCCTGTGTGTATCAGTCAGGGTATGCTAACTGCTGAAATGAACTACTCAATGATTTTAGTGGCTTTAAATAATAAAATAGTATTTCACACCCACTTCTTATCTAACTTAGATCAGAGTGAGGACTCAGCTCCAAAAGCTGAGACTGACTCTGCACTATGGGGATCTGCTGACATCTAGATTCCTGCACAAAATTTTCTACATGTGCCTGGCAGTCAAAAAAAGAGGAAGAGTATGGAGAAAACGAAGACATCATTGAGGATCAGATCTGCAATTAACATACCCCACTTCTGCCAACATCCACTGAACCTCAGAATTTTGGAGATGCTGCTTCAATGCCTTAGCAACTAGTATTGTTCTTAAGAGCACTGACGCTTTTTCAATAGTTAATTCTTTCTGTAGGTTGTGTGTATGTGTGTGCGTATGTGTGTGTGTATATGCGTATAAATTATTTGAAGAGTTAGAAGGGCCGTGCGCAGTGACTCACGCCTGTAATCCCAGCACTTCGGGATTGAGTCACAAGGCGGGTGAGTCACAAGGTAAAGAGTTCGAGACCAGCCTGGCCAACATGTAGAAACCCCGTCTCTACTAAAAATACAAAAATTAGCTGGGCGTGTTGGTGGGCTCCTGTAATCCCAGCTACTCGAGAGGCTGACGCTGGAGAATTGCTTGAACCTTAGAAGCAGAGGTCGCAGGGAGCCGAGATCGCACCAATGCACTCCAACCTGGGTGACAGAGTGAAACTCTGTCTCAAAAAATAAAACAAATAAAATAAATAAATGCTTTGAAGTCCATACCTCCTTTAAAACATTTTTTGGTGTTATGGATTATACAATGATGTGCTGTAGTGTGGGTTTTTAAAATTTATTTTAATACTTAAGAGTCCCTTTCTATTTAGAGGTTCAATTGTTAAGTTCAGGGAAATATTCAAGAATGTATTTGAAAAGTCCTTCCTACTTCACTTTTCTGTCTTGTATTTCAGGAACTCCTTCTAAAAACGGATTAATCCCATAATTTTCTGTTCTTTGTCTACTATTGTTCATATTTCCCTTTGTGTTTGTCTGCCTAGATGATTTTCTTGACTCTTACAAGTATTCTAAGAATATTTTATTTTGACTATATTGTTCTACCTTTGATTTTGATTTTCTTTTTGATATTTAAATAATTTTAATCAAGTATTGCATTTGCCCTAATCAGAAGTCAAAACTCCTCAGTAAGTTATATAATATACACAGATAAATCTTGCCTCCATTTCTGCTTTCTCTGCCTTGTTCTTTCTCTCTCCCATATGTAGTAGTTATTATCAATTCCATTGTTACTTCTCGTAAATAAAAGCATATGTGTATGTCGTTTTGGGGGCATATAAAGAAAAAGATTGTTATCATCCCAAATCCCACCTAAAATTCTAAAGTTAGTTTTTTAGATACACTGTTTTGTACCTTGATCTTTCTCTTTATTATAAGCTGTAGATACGCCTAAATTAATAGAGGAAGACAATTTTTTATTCTTTACTGTGGATGTACAGTACCAGTATACATCAGGGTTTCTCAACCTCAGCACTATAGCTACAGTCAATCTTTGGTATTTACAAGAAGAGAGAGGCAATATTTGTTCCAGGACCCCCTACAGACACCAAAATCCCTGAATGTTGAAGTCCCTTTTATAAAATGGTACAGTATTTGAATATAACCTATGCAAATCCTTCCACATATTTTCAATCACCTCTAGATTGCTGGTAATAACTAATACAATTAAATGCTATATAAATAGTTGTTATATGGCATTTTTATTGGTATTATTTTTATTGCTGTATTGTTATTTTTTATTTTTAAATATTTCAATTTGTAGTTGGTTGAATCTGAGGATGTGAATCGTGCTGATATGAAGGACTGATTATATTTTGTACCAAATACTATTTCTTGTGAGGAGTTTGACGGTACATTGTGGAAAATTTACCAGCCTGTACTGACTAGAGGCCACTAGGATCCTTCCCTTCAATTATGACAATCAAAAATCTATCCAAACATTGCCAATTATATTGTAAGGAGCAAAATCATCTCACATTGAGAACCATTGGTATAGATATGACACTCGTTATTTATTTATTTATTTATTTATTTATTTATTTACTTATTTATTTATTTATTTTTGAGAAAGAGTCTGATTCCCATCACTTAGGCTGGAGTGAAGGTGATCTCGGCTCACTGCAGCCTCAACTTCCTGGGGCCCACGTGGTTCTCCCATCTCAGCCTCTTGAGTAGCTGGGACTACAGGCCCACACCACTACCACTATATCCAGACAATATTTTGTGTGTGTGTGTGTGTGTGTGTGTGTGTGTGTGTGTCTTTTAATAGAGACAGGGTTTCTCCATGTTGCTCAGGCTAGTCTGGAACTCCTGGGCTCAAGTGATCCACTCACCTTGGCCTCCCAAAGTACTGGGATTACAGATGTGAGCCAGGGTGTCCAGCCAAGTTTTGTTATTGTTGTTGCTGTTTTTTTTCTACAGTTCTCCTGTTATTGGGCATTTGTGTTTTTTCCTAACTCATTTTTCAGTACAAATAGTTCCATTATAAATAATCCTGAAATACATGTTTTTATACCTAAACAGGTAAAATAGATGCTTGTGAGTTGTTAGCCAGCTATGTTTTTTTGTTGTTCAAGGTTCTAATATAAATATTCTTATCTGTACTGGGAGCCAGTTGGTGCATCTTGAATTCCCATTAATACTTCCAATTCATATTTAAATTGTTAAATTTTTATTTAACAGTGCTTTGCATTATATACCTTTTCTATAAGCTGAAAGTCTTGTTCTCTTCCACATTAACAAATTTAAGTAATTTTATGAACTTCTTTAATCATAGATATACCTACATGCAGATATACCATGGTTTGGTTATTGTTGTTCTTGCTGTTGTTGTTTTCAACAGTTCTCCTATTATTAGACAATTGAGTTGTTTCATATATGTATATGTGTATATGTTTCATATGTACATATATAAAACAACCCAATTGTACATATATACACACGTATGTGTATACATAATATATATTCATGTATATATATTCTTATGTATATACAAGCATGCTCTATGTTATATATGTGCATTTGTGTTTGTTTCAACATACAAAATTACTTATAATGATATGAATATTAAATCATTTCAAGACTTGTATTTTATTTTATTTTAGGATATATGCTACAAGATATATGTGTAAAATTACCATTTTGAAAGTTAACTGAATTGAAATTTCCATTTAGTTAGGCCACCAATTTGCTCTTCCATTTAATCTTTTAAATTTTAAGGGTTTTAAAAATATTTAAGTGTTTTGTGTAAAACATTAAAACATGAAAAACATTAAATTTTTTAAAATCTTAAAATCAAAATATGGTTCAAAAGTCAAATATACAAATAAAGTATATTTAAAGATTTTAGATCCTGTGTTTATTCTGTTTTCTATCTTTGCCAGTCATTTTTGCTTGTTAGCTTTGCTTTATTTTTCTGTGTAAAACAAATAAATATGTATGTACTTATATTCCTTATTTTATGTAACATGATATATTTTTCACACTTATTTTTTCCCGCTTTTTTCCACCAAATATATGCTAAAAATTGCTCATAGCAGTATGTTAAAATAGTCTCCAATTTTTTTTTTTTTTTTTTTTTCTTGAGACAGGGTCTCCCTCTGTCACCTAGATTGAAGTATAGTGGTTCTATCATAGCTCACTGCAACCTTGAACTCTGGACTCAAGTGATCCTCTTGCTTCAGCCTGTGGAATAATGGAGACTACAGGTACATTTCACCATATCTGGCTAATTGTTTAAAAAATACATATATTGTAAAGACTGGATCTCACTATGTCAACCAGACTGGTCTCACACTCCTGTCCTCAAGCAATCCTTTGGCCTTGGCTTCCCAAAGTGCTGGGTTTACAGGCATGAGTGACTGCTCCCAGCTGCCTTCTTGTTTTTGACCAGTGGTTAGCGCTCCACCATGTGGTTCTATCACAATTCATTTAAACAGTTTGGAAGGGAGTATAGATGAAAACATGGGTTCAATCTGCCATTTGTATCTGAAGGTGTTGCATTGGTTTAGGCTTACGTTGCAGCTCTTTAGTAGTTCTCAGGTGTATCAAATATGTTTGAAAATATCGTTTCATTTCTAAATATAATCATTTTAAACAGTAACAAAACAATAAAAATGACAGTAAACAATCTGAATTCAATGGTGGAAAAATGAATTGTTAATTCAGAGACTGTTCTCATCTAGGAGGGTAAGAATAAAGACAATGTGTCAATATGATGATAGTTAAATATGCCTTGACTACTGTGCAAAAAGAGCAGAGGCTTTTCCCTACGGATGGGGAATAATGGGAAGAATTACATATATCTACTAATGTGCTTACAATGTTTAAAGAAAAAGAATTGATCAAATTGGTTAGCTACTAATACACTCCACTAATAAAATTCAATTTATGAATCAAATTGGCTAATTATAACTTTAATTCTAAAAATAGATGATATCCTCCCACATTGTCTTATAATTGTGTCAATATGTTTAACATATATGGTAGTCAAGTTGGTATTTGTATTAGGTTTCTCTAGAGGGACACAACTAAGGGAAGAGAGAGATATATAAAGGGAAGTTTATTAAGTATTGACTCATACAATCACAAGATACCACAATAGGCCTTCTGCAGGCTGAAGGGCAAGGAGAATCAGTCTGAATTCCAAAACTGAAGAACTAGGAGTCTGATGTTTGAGGGCAGGAAGTATCCAGCATGGGAGAAAGATGTAGGCTGGGAGGCTAGGCCAGTCTCTCTTTTCACATTTTTCTGCCTGCTTATATTCTAGATGTGCTGGCAGCTGATTAGATTGTGACCACTCAGATTAAGTGTGGGTCTGTGTTTCCCAGCCCACTGACTCAAATGTTAATCTCCTTTGGCAATACCCTCACAGACACACCCAGGATCAATACTTTGCATCCTTCTATCCAATCAAGTTGACACAGAGTATTAACCATCAAAAGCTTTAGACCACTTATGGCCATTCTTCATTGAGTGTCACAGCGTAAAGATACACAGATCTCACACTAACATTTTTGCTAAATAATGTAGATTGCTGGTGTAAGTTTTACTTACAGTGACAATAATAAAATAAGACTGCTACTCTTTTTTCCTCTCTCTTTTCAAAGTTTAACATCACACGGCAGTTGTTTGTTTAAAAATGGTTCATTGTGCACTGATTACCAACTTGTCTGAGTCCAGTGAGACAGAAGACCAACGTAAGTTGGTTACATAAAATGGATTTATTACTTACAGACAAGCAATAGAGACAACAGAAATGGTTTTCCAAAGGCCCAGGAAAGCTGGCTAGGGTAGATGGAGTCTTGTCTGCACTTGCTCCACTTGAACCACAACTGAGGAAACCTAGAAAGTAACCTGCCCTAGGTTTTATACCCCAGGAATCACATAAAGTGCTGAGCTGAAGCGTTGAAGAACATCTTATTTCTAGGGGCGATTGGAACAGTCTGGTCAATCCCTCCTTATCTCAGGATTTAGCATTCCCAGCATGTTCTACAGTTATTCCCAAGAACTACAAGCAGAAAATAGGGAAGAACTGGGTTGATCCAAGCTCACATGGAAAACTGGCCTGTAGTATAAAATACTCTTCTCTCTCCTTACATAAATTCTTCATTTTCAGGTTAGGCAGCTTCTAGCTGCATAGTTATTTTTCTGTATTCTTTCAAAAACCTCAGTTTCTGAACCTCTCTGCTTCTGTGGGATATTGCAAAGCACTGAATTGTCCAATTTTAAATATGTTTTGTATTTGTTTGTTTTTATGTGTTTCTGTTGTTGCAAGAAACATCATTGGAACACAAGTGGGTAATTATATTAGATTTCAATGAAGAGAATATGTTAATATAGAAAGACTTTTATTTGCTGAAAAGGCAGATGAAAAATTTGCAATCAATGTTAACTTGACATAAGGTAGACAACTGCATAATATTCTTAATATACAGTTCACTGACAAATCAATATATAATGACTCAATAAGAAAATTGAAAAGAATATGAACAATTTATAATGAGAAATACCCAAATGTTTCATAAGCAAAGCATATGGGAAACCAACATTCAACTTCATGAGTTACCAAAGAGATGAAAATTAAATGTGAAGCCCTATTTTTTTACTAAAATATTAAAGTGATTAAAATGACAATAACACCCTTAGTGAGAGTTTAAGGAAGTGGAATTTTCTCTTATATATTGCTAACGGGATTGTGTATTAGCAATGTAATTCTGGATTGAGATTTGGAAGAATGTTTCATAAGTCTTAAAATTTGTGCTCATCTTCAGCAAATGATGTTCCAGTCAATAAACATCTTAAGGAAATAATAATGAATGCCTAAAGAATATTTATAAAAGAAAGTTTATTATGCTCAACAATTAACAGGGCCCCCATAAGCCCAACTTCCTGTTATGCCCTGTGTGTATCCCTTCCACTTAAGTGTGGCTGGACATAGCGACTTGCTTCTGATAATAGGATACGATGAAAGTGATGGCTTGTTTTGACTTCTGAAATTAGGCTTTGAAAAATTGTGATTTCTATCTTGCTCACACTTTTTCTCTGGCTCTTCTCACTACTTGGCTCAGATGAAGCAAGTTGCCATGCTCTGCATTTCTGCACAAGGAGACTCATGTGTCAAGGAACTGAAGGTAGCTGCATTCTTCCAAACATTCTTCCCAATCTCAATCCAGAATTATATTGCTAATATGCAATCCCATCAACAATACATGAGACAAAAGCCTACTTCCTCCAACCCTCACTAAGGGTATTCTTATCATTTTAATCACTTTAATATTTTGGTAAAAAATAGGGTCTCATGTTTAATTTTCATCTCTTTGATAGCTACCAGCCAACAGACAGTGAGGAACTGAAGCCCTCAATCCAGCAACCCAAAAAGAATCACTAAGATGGCTTAGAATTGAACCATGCTCCAACTGAACCTTCAGATGACTGTGACCCTGGCTGACACCATGGTCTTAGTCTTGTATGGCACCTTGGTCTAGAGAACCCAGGTTATCATACCTACATTCCCGACCCACATAAACCATAAGACAATAAATATGGGTTATCTTAAGCTACTGAATTCTGAGGTAATTTTATATGTAGGCATGGAAAATTAATAAACATGCAAAATGAACTTGCTATATAGATGAGTGAGAAAAATGTGCTCCAAGTAATAACAAGGCAATTTATCATCCCAGTTTAGGTATAAAAACTACTCATACACACACACACACACACACACACACACACACACACACATGCACTAAAAATGTCTAGGAGAAAGAACATCAATAAAATGATAACTTACTATTTTTGAACTATAAGATAATATCTGATTTTAAAATCATTTTCCTGGATGTTTGTATATTTTTCAACTTTATAATAATATATTTATTTTAATTCTGATATCTAAGTGAAAAGAGGAAAAAGAAAACTCAGAGGGGTAGTAGAACAAAACACTTCTAGAGTCCAGCTCTCAACACGTTACTTGTACTTGGAAATCAGTAATTCTGGGTGAAATTTATCATGAATTTACCAGGTATTTCCAGAAATTTCTCAAGATCAAAGAAACTTTGGGTATTTTCTTATGTACTGATATTTGTATCTATGGTAGACATTGTTTTTTGTTTTACATTTTCAGTTTAAGTTTCATCAACATGGAATAATGAACAAAAGGAGCAATTATGCCTAAATCCAGGCAACGTAACAGAAACAGTAGATAACTAAGGATATTTCACTTTGATTTACATAGTTGTTGAGCACATTATCCCAAGAGGGAAATGATCAATGGAAGGGGGCTGGGGAAACAAGATGAAACTGTGTGATGAGGCCTATCGGAGTGAAAACATCAACAGGGCACCCACGGAATGGTTGCTTGCCTGCTGCAGAAAGGTCACTTACCAAAGCAGATTAGTTTAATATGCCAAACCTATTTCATGCTTTAGTTACATTCAGCTTCTCTAAAGGTCTATATTATGAATCATTTGGTGCACTATAGACATGCTAGCTTGAGACTGAACAAGAGATAACATACCCTGGAGCTGACACTATCCATCTTTTTAATATGTCTAATAATGGAATAGTCAGACATAATGAATTGTACCATTTTATGTATTTGTGAAACTGTAGACTGATTTGGCTGTGCAAAGCTTTCTCTCTTGTAAATTTTTTTTCCAACCCTTATCCCTAGTGAATATGAATGTGGTATCCCTGGAAGAAAAGCTGTGAAAGCAAAGGACAAATTTTTTGCATATGTTATTAAAATAGAAATAGCAAGAATTATTTCCTTTGATGTTTCTAAGCAAAAAGAATTGATTGAAAATTATTTATGGTAGATTTGATAATAAAAGGAGGTCACTACAGTTTAGTAGTTTAATTTTTGGTCCTCAGAGTTAGCAGCCCTGAATTTGCTGTTTAGTTTTAACACTGGCTATTTAAGAAAATTTTGGATAGTGCATTTGAAACACTTCATGCAGTATCTGGCACTGAACCCAACAGATGTTACAAATGTGTGCATCTATTTATCTATATATATTCTCATTGTTGTAGTGAATTCTTTTAGCATCATCATCAAATATTCATTTAACAACTACCAAGTGCCACGCAGCAGGTCATACATTAAGATTACCTCTTTAGGCCTGTTGCAGGGTACTTCACACCTATAATCCCAGCACTTTTGGAGGCTCAGCTGGGCAGATCACTTGAGGTAAGGATTTCATGACCACCCTAACCAACATGGTGAAAGCCCGTCTCTACTAACAATACAAAAAAATCACCTGGCATGGTTGCGCATGGGACTGTAATCCCAGCTACTCAGAAGGCTGAGACAGAAGAATCGCTTGAACCTGGGAGGCAGAGGTAGCAGTGAGCAGATATCACACCACTGCACTCCAGCCTGGGCAACAGAGAGAGACTCCATCTGAAAAACAGAATAATAATAATACCTCTTTATACTAGTTGTGCCTACTTTTAAGTATATAGCTTAACTTTGTCTGTAAAGTTATTTGTTCAGTTCTGATTCCAAAGGTTCTTTATACAGATGTATTTCTGAGTTGATTTTGTTGGTTGGGGGTTCTTGGCTTTCATTTTACATTCCAGTTATGTTCTCAGGGCATCAATTAAAGTTAAATTGCCAAATTTCTTTCCTCTGGAAGAACACAATGTATTTAAAAATGTAGTTTCTATAATGTTTATGCTTCTCTGTGTTACCAAAGCGCACGTACTTAAATGATTGCCAATAGCAATTTCTGTGCCTCCTCAGTTTTTCTTTTAGACCTTCTCATGAAAAGTATTAAATAAATTAGAGGGAAAATTACAAAGATACTTGTCATTCCTCCTTTCTGAAAGAAAAAAAAACCGTGAAAGCTAGTATTTATTTTGGTACTGGGAAAATCCCTGAAATTCCATGTGGCTGCCACATACGCTGTATTTATGCCAGGACACAGTGAAAATGCACCTCTTTTGAAGCATATACTCATAGATGCTCTACCTGATTAGTCAGTGAGCAAAAGAGATAATTTTTTTGACAAGTACTACCTCTTGTGAAGAGGTTTTGTAAGAACTTTATTCTTTTGATCTAAGCCATAAATAAAACAGAGATCTAAGTCTGATATTGTCTCACATATGTGTGAATAATGGCTGTTTTGCACTTCAATGCAAGATCTTTCGGTGTTTTCATGAAAAAACCCAGTCCAAAGCACTGCAATCTTGAGAGAGACAGAAAGAGAAGACCACCCTGTAGTATATCTAATGCAAAAATTCTGGGACCAGAATATGGGAGGAATTTCTAGAAGCTGTAACTGCCTTCCTATATGTAGCAGACAGTTAGAGCTGAGCTGTGTGGTAAGAAGAGCACTGGATTAGGATAAAGAATCAGGCTTTCAGTCTAAGTTCCACCATTAGCTTGCTTTATCAAGTTTGCTATCTGTTTAACTCTTATACCCTATTTTCCTCACCTGTAAAAAAAAATTAAAAAGAGGCCAGATAAGAAGGCCTAAGATTCAACTCTGATCCTGTACTCTGATTTCTCTTGCCTCTGTGTTTTCTAAATCTGTAACGCATGTCTCAGCTTTTGTTTTGGAAGAGAATAAAGATGCGGTTCATAATTTATCATCCATTCCCATGAATTGGTCAAGGTTCTCTGGACTTCAGTTCTCCATAAGAGCCCTGGCTGTTGCTGAAAAGGCTTCACAGTTTTGCTCAGGTTTCTTAAAAAGTTTCTTTTTGGCATCCTTATAAGTTTTATTTTTCATCCTCTCTTGGCACCTCTCTGCAGTTATGGAAACTCTGCCTAGATATTTTCCTGTACATCAGGTTGCCTCAACACGTTACTCAGGATGTGCTGAAGGTCAGCTTCCCGGATTCATTGCTCAAGTACACTATCCCAGCTGACGGGCCTGGGAGTCCTCATCAGCAGGGACTATACTCAAGCCACTTGATCATATTAAACTTGTTACCTCATTTTATAAATGACCACTTTTTCTTTCTTACGGAGGTATTGTGAGCACTAGATGAGACAACTTATCAAATTTCAAGTAGTAGACTGTTCTCCAAAATCTAGAGAAAAAAAAAAAAATAGCTAACTCTATGACATGACAGGGTGTCTGATAGTAATCATGGGCTTTTTTTTTTTTTTTTTTAAGTGGCAATACCAAAATTCCTGCAAGTAGTCCCTAATATCTATTGATGGTGAGTGCAATTGTCACGCCTTGTTAGGAGCATCACTTGGCTTGGATGCATAGGTCTCAGTGAGGCTGCTAGGTGGGGTGACTTAATCACTCACAAGAAAATCAATGTGCTAGTCATTCTGACTTTGAAACCAGCAGTCTGTCAACAAAGTACTATAATCAACTTATACACATTGCAAAGGCCACAGAAACTTTTGTCAGGTATTTTTAGTGTGTAGAAATATGAAAAACAGTCTTCTGGCAACTTTAAAATAAATAAAGCTGTATTTCAACTTATGAATGACATAGTCAATTTCCAGATGTTTTAGCTCAGAGAATTTTTATAGGCTCTGAGTTGGCATAAATGTAGGCTCATGAGATTTCAAAAATACAAATTCTGAAAGATACTTTTTACCCTATTGAAGAATAATATGCCTTCAAAGGAGGAAACAGACTAAAGAATCTTCATGATTTTAAAATTTATACCTTCTCTTCCCATTGTACAACATTTCACAAATTAAATAACTTATCTTGATAAAGTCACAGTGTATTATAGTCAGTAAGATAAAAAATAGGAATTCTTAGAAGAAGCAGTATGCAGTAAGAATGTCCCTGGTGTACATGTGTTAAAAATGTGTATTTGTGTAAATGTGTACATGTTTTGATGGGTTTTCTTTGCTTTATTTAGATAGTGCTTACATGAACCTGAAAAATCCTTAGAATGGAACAATGTTTTCTTTGCTGACCCATACTGGGTGTTGCTTAGAATTCTGACAGACTGATAATTCTAATGGAAACCTGTACTAAAAATGTTTTCAGAAATCACATAATTAAAATGTTTTGTTTTTATTTTTTTTTCTGTTTATATATTTATTTTTTCTGTATCTCTACTAGAGATATAGATTTTATTTTTCTATATTTCAACTACATGTCTGGTATACTACAATATATATTGTGAAATGAATGGACAAAAGATAAATCTATAAATATTTCTTTGAATAAGCAAACAAATAAACAATTGAATAATAAAACAAGTTTTACCTCTCATAGCTTGTATTTCTTGGATTTAATAATTTTCTCATGACACTTACCTTTAATTTAGGATGATCTACTGGGATACCATGGACTTAAAAATCAGCAACCACACAAGTAAATCCAAGTTTCATCACATTGTATAATCTTGGATATAGCTCAGTTCTACTTTTTCATTTTTTTTATCTGTAAATGCAATAATTCTGACGTTTTCATGTTTCTCTAAGATGGATTGAAATATCAAATCATCATCACCTAGCTATGTACGAGGCTAAATCTCAATAAATGCATATTTTTAATCATTTCAAGTGCCAAGACATCTAAGAAAAGCAAAGACTTCCAAAGGAAGACAAGAAAAAGAATAGCTAACTTTTATTTGGATTTTCTTTCAAGGTATACCAATTGAAAAGGGGCTGAATAGAATAACTTACAGTCCCATCCCAATAGCAATGCTCGAATCATACTTAACATCATCTAGGAATGATCCCAGGTCTAATGTCCGATTTTTCATGGCTACTCCTCCCTATGCTTGTATTGGAGTTGTTTCTTTTATTCACTAAGCATAACTGTGTCAGAACATATTTTCTTCTTATGTTTAATTTTCTCTTCTCTTAAAAGTAGACACATCACTATTTGGTACTGAGACCTCAAATACTGAATTAAACAGAGAAATGGTTAATAATAAAATACACAAATATTAGAATAGCATATACTTATTACTATGGTGATGGACTCCTTTCTTTCTGTCTTTCTTCTAAGCTGATAAATGATGATGTAGACTGAAGCCATCATCTTTAATCTTAAGATTGGACTTTACCATTTTCCCTCGCTAGCCAAGAACTCCTTTGTGACCCTTCTTTCAGTGATGACTTGTAGATTCTACCTTTCAAGACTTCATTTCTTTCCAGCTTAAAGATTCCAGCACTACAGAGAGTCATTTCTGTCAGTTGAGTTGGTTACTTGCATGTCTGAGGCCACCAGAATGGTGACTTATTTCATAAGCATACTCAGTTCAAAAGTGGACTTTTTTGGCATTTCCTCTTGAATACTCTAATTTATTTTGTTGATAATTAATATTATCATTTATTGCTGGGAGGTATATTTGCATACAGCAGCTCACATAAAGTAAAAGGGAAATAATATGAATACTGACCATAATAATTGACATAAAAACTGAAAAATTATTTGTGTAAAGTCCTTAGACTAACTGATTTTACAACTTAATATGGACAGAGAAGAAACTATTTAATTTGTCACTTAGCTATTAGAAAAAAAGAAATATATTTTGATTCTAGAAATCTTGATTATCACACTGAAGTAAATAAAATATGCTTATAATTGTATCCTTGTTTTATTTCACAGTTAAAAATTAAGTATGAAATATTTTTATTGTATTTTAAAATACTTCTTAGACTTCCTACTATCACTATATTAAAACTAGATTTGTATATTTATATCATACAAAACAAGAGAAGTCAGTGGGCCTCCAAATCTTTCATCGCTGTATGCAATTCCCCTTTCCAGGCAATTTGCAGCTCTTAAGCCTCTTCGGTGAAGAAATTCTGAAACCATGACAGTTTCCATGGTATTTATATTTTAAAGCTGAAATAGAACTTACAGTGGTTGATGAACAATAGCCATTGGTAATACAAGGTTTTGAGGGTCTTCGGGCTCTTCATATGGACCTTTCAACTTTTAGTTAGCATGGTGCTTCTGCAATTAATCTCTCTGCCCTGCACATGTCTTTTTCCAGTGAGTTAGTTTTGCATAATTGTAAATAATTTGAACTCAGAAGTAGAACTCCGGAGCTATAGTTTTACAGCAATTATTGGAAGAATATTTGGGCACAACAAACTCTGTAAATTCATGCTCACATGGTCTTGTCGTTTTTTGTTCATCCTTTTTTTCAAATGTCATTATCTCTTTGCTAATTATAATTACTGTACTCTAAACTCTTATCACTCTGAGTATTGTTATCTGTGTACCATTTCTTGCTATTGCTGTAACTCCCAAAGGGAATCTGCTAAAAAAGGAAAAAATTCTCATTTGAACAGAAGCCATCAGAGCACAAAGCTGGAATAATATTGCATAAGGTAATTAAAAACAAATAGATAATGCCTTCCAGTGTTGCAGCAGAGCTTTACATATTACCGTAAGCGTTTCTGTATGAAATCATTAGAGAATAATAATCAAGTGCCGATTTTGAACTTGTGCAATGACATGGTGCCTAACACTCCCTGGATCATATATTGCTTTTGCAATCAATTTGGTACTTATCTGAGGCTATTAATTTTTCTTTTTCTGTTCTCTTTGAGTAGGTTCAGCACCACAGTCTTATTAAGGCTAGGGAAATAACTTGAGATTCTGGGAAGAAAAATAAATAGTAAGTTCCAAGTCGCTTAATTTTCCCATACGTGTATACTTTATCTTATATGATTTATGCTGTAAACACCTTGGGAAACTCCCTTTTTCCCATAAAATGATTTCTTATCTGACTCAGAGACTTCGTGTGTGGTCAGATAAAAAGAATAATCTAATTCTTTGAAGTCAGAAGACACAACCTCGTACCAGACTAGAGAGTTCAAATGCAATGCACGCTTTCCTTTATCTTTCAAGTGAAGAGGCCAGGAAATTTTTTTTTTTTTTTTTTTATGATACAAGCTCCCATTCGCAATTAGACATTTACTCCAACTTCATCTGCCTTCCTAGCCTCTTTGTTTTGTTGTAAGGATATTTTGCAATAGAGCTATAATAACTGAAAGCAAACTGGGCATCATTAGACCAGAAAGGGTACTAGAGTAAACATTTTGCCTTTTCAAAGATTCATTTCTGAAGAACTTCACCCCAATGAATTTTCCATCAGTAAATTGCTACACATTTCATGTTATCTTCACAGAATTCCTGTTTTCTTTTAAAGGGCTGTGACTTGGCCACTGGAGGTGGTGTCGGAGAAGGAGGGCATGAAATACATAGGTCATTTATTTAATTATTCTAATTACTTCCCTCTACATTCTTCCAGATGATTCACATCTGTCCATGAAAATTAGGAGTGTCTCAAGGTCCTATCACATAAGTAAATCATGTATCAAAATATAGTTTGTTTCCAAATATAGCTGACTCTAAAGGAAAAACAAATTGAAAAGAAAAATCTCTTGTTGGAATGTGAAAGACGAAAAAATGCTGCAGACGTCCAGGAAATACCATCACTAACATAAAATAAGAATCTTTTTTCTCTCTGTAAAGAATCACGATTCTCTCATTGCCTGTAGCTCCAAGTAATATTATTAGTCACTGTAGAAAGTTTTTATAAACTCTGTCTTAACAGATCTTGTCTGTTACTTCTATGTATCTGCCTGCCTCAATGTTTTCCCCCTTTCCTTCACATTCCAATGAACTCCTTTTCATTTTTTTTTTTTTTTTTTTTTTTAACATTCCAACATCTTTGAATAGAACCTTACTTTCAATTGAATCTTAAGCAGGGGTTTCTAGCTCTTCTGTCCTGGCATTTGGCCCACAAGGAATATTTCCCTGAGGGCTGGTGCTTTTGTTGAATGGGGGAGGGAAAACTTCTTCTATATTCCATTTCTTTACTCTCTACTGGGGCAATTTGCCCATTGCTTTAGTCTACAGAGAGAGAGTTTGGGTGACTGCCACTTAGGGTTTCTCCCAAAGGGCCATTTTCCCAGAGGGAGCTGAGCCTGGGAAAGAAGCAAGAGCAGGATTCCCTTTAGTTCCAGAGTTGTGAGTTTTTTTCTTTACTTAGTTGTAGAAGAAATACTGCCAACCTGCCACCTTGTTCCTTTTTTTTCTATTACTATTTTAAAACAATTCTAAATATAGTAGAATATCCCATTTTTTGGCAAGAAATAATGTAAGGAACTTTTTCAATTGTGTTAGGAAGAAGGCAATGTTGATGTGGTGATTGGTACTGTGGCTATAAAATAATGACCATTTCCTGTCCAAAAATGTTACTTGGCATGGGTTTCCAACTCTGGATAGCAAGAAGGGATTAGGGAAGCTAGATGTCGGCAGGTCTCCACAATTCAGTGTACCCATTATCAATTTTCTCTGTCTCTTCAATTTCTATAACTCTAAATAACTTGACAGTTCTATGTAGTACACACATACAGAGATAAATAGATATAATTAATAAAAAAAAACCCACGAAAAACAGAAAATACATATTTAAGGCAATATTCTCACAACCCTGCTGTCAAATACCATTCCTTCCCAGTATGCTTTGTTTAACCTTTGGGATATTTTTTCCTGAATTTGTTCAATGCTTTTGAATGTATATACACAAACATATAGAATAATTTTAGTTCTATTAATATCATTTTGTGAACATTGTTCTGATTTCTTTTTCTTTTTTTGCCTAATCTTATATCTTAAGCATTAAAAAATACATTTTCCTCATTGTTTTTAATGCATTTTGTCAACGAATATAATACATGTAATACATTATCCATTCTCCTTGCTTTGTTTACATTATTGCAATTTCCACTACCTTTCCTCATTAATTAGATAATTTTAATCATTTCCTATAGGATGCACAAGTTTCCCAGATATTTTTATTAAACATTGTTATTTGTTGTTAAACAAGTCCTAAAGACAGAGGATTCCACACAATTTCCTATTTGATTTTTTTTAAAAGAGGGAGCAATAACTTATGAATAATTTCTCTAATCAGACATTTCTATAGGCTATATTAATAATCTGAAAAAACTCAAGGGAAGTCCAAGTGACTTGAAGTAGAAATTAATCTGGCTTCTTCATGTGAAGGGGTTCTCCTTTTATAGAATTTGAGATATTAACAAATGCCAATCAATAACCTATTAAATGTATGTCCTTAATTTGTACATTTTGTGTGAAGAAATATTTTTCTCATAAAACACAGAAATATTATGCATTCAATATATATGTATTAAGTTCCTAAAGATGTTCAGGCATATTACTAGATGTAGGGCATGCAAAATAATTAAATTCTATTCCTAGTTTCACAGTATAATGAGGAGACACATGCATAAAATTATGTTTTAAAGTTATGGATATGAAACTAGAAAATATCCTAAGAAACACTCGTTCTGGAGAAGTCAGAATCCAGACCTGGAGATGCCACGGAATTTATAGAGAATAGATACATTTAGAGTGGTGCTTGATAATTGACACAAAATCTGGGAGAAACCCTTGTGGAGACACAAGGTGCCAAGGTTTGTCATTACAGGAATTTTAGGGATTTGGAGGGATATGCTTAGATGACCAGAATAGAAGATGTACAAGGTCCAATCAAGGGCATGAGCAAAAGGAAGAACTTTTTTTTTTTTTTTTTTTTTTTTGAGACGGAGTCTCGCTCTATCGCCCAGGCTAGAGTGCGGTGGCACGATCTTGGCTCACTGCAAGCTCTGCCTCCCGGGTTCACGCCATTCTCCTGCCTCAGCCTCTGGAGTAGCTGGGACTACAGGCGCCCACACCACGCCCGGCTAATTTTTTTTTTTTTTTTTTTTTTTGGTATTTTTTAGTAGAGACCGGGTTTCATCGTGTTAGCCAGGATGGTCTGGATCTCCTGACTTCGTGATCTGCCCGCGTTGGCCTCCCAAAGTGCTGGGATTACAGGCGTGAAGGAAGAACTTTTTAACTGAAAAATTAGAATAAAAAATAAATAATAAATAAAAAAATTAAAAAAAATTTCCTCATTGATCTTGGAGAGACTGTTACCAAACTTTTTGCCAATGGAGCAAAATAGAAGCAGTACCAATCTATGGTGACCTCAGGACAGAGGAACATCCAGACAGCACTGGAATCTGGATCATTTCTGGGTGGAGAGCAATTGAAACAATAGCAACAACTTCAGCCCTACTTCTTGGTTTGTGAACTACTGTCATTCCACAGGCTGAGCAAATGCCACAGGAGGAAGTTTCCTCCTGACACCAGAAATTTCATACAGGGATCAGAAGATACTTGAGGATGAAATTCAGCAAACAAGAACAAAACTAATGGCACTAAACCTGAACTCATCTGAATAAACACAAACTAAGATCCAGACTTTCACCAACATCTTTCTCCCAGAAATTAATAGACACCTACTCTGAAAACACAAAAGGAATATGTAATGAGCTTACAAGGTAACTCTATGTGTCTTGGAACATGAGAAAGAAAAAAAAAGAAAAGAAGGAAAGAAAGAAGAAAAGAAAAAGGAAAGAAAGAAGGAAAGAAGGAAGGAAGGAAAGAAGGAAGAAAAAAGGAAAGAAGGGAGGGAGGGAGGAAGGGGTAAAAGGAGGGAGGAAGTGGAAAGAAGGAAGGAAGAAAGGCAGAACGGAAAGCAGGCAGGCAGGCTGGAAGGAAGGAAGGAAGGAAGGAAAGAAGGAAGGAAGGAAGGAAGGAGGGAAGGAAGGAAGGAATCTACAAGCACAATGGGAAATGAACTAACAAAACTATTACTTATAAAACAGTATTTTGTTAAACATTTTTGTAGAGGTAAAGGGAATTGGAAAAATAAAGCAGTAACAAGAAGTAATGAAGAACAAAATAGAAATGATGACACCAAAACATAATTGTTGAAAAAGAACTCACTGGGTGAACTGAATAGCAAACATGTTAAAAATAGAGAAAATTGTGAATTAGAAAATTGGGTTAGGAAATATTAGGAAGGGATAATAAGATAGGATGTGGAAATTGTTAAGGAATACAAAATATAGAAGTAGAAGTGCCTGCATCAATCGACATGGATCTCAGATGGAAAAAAAAAAGAGAAATCAGAGGAAAAAATGTATTTATTTAAAAAAATAAAAAATTATTCTTTTCATAAATAGAAATGCAAGAATATTTTACAAGAATACATAGAATGCTATACAGAATAGCTACAAATATATTTATCCTTAGACCCAATATAGCAAAAATTTCCGGATGTCAAAGAAATAATCAAAGAAATAAAAAAAAAAAAACCTTCAAGATGAAAAAAATAGATCTGTTACAAAAGGGTAACAATCAAATTGACATTAATCTTATAAACTGTATTGCTGGAGTGAAAAAACAATAGCTATATATATAAGCTATATATATACAGTGTTATATATGTAAGCTATTATATATAGCTTATGTACTATACTACATATAGCTTATACATAGCTATTAATATATATAAGCTATATATATGATATATATCTTATATTATGTCTTATATTTTATACTATTTATATTTTGTATTAATTTACTAAGGCTGCTATAACAAAGTATCACAAACAGGGTGGCTTGAAGATATGTATTGTCTCAAGTTCTGCATCCAAGATCAAGGTGTCATTAGGATTGGTTCCTTCTGAGGGCTGTTAGGTTATATATATGATATATATAGAGAGAGCTTATATATATTTGTATTTATTTATTTATTTAAGAAAATAACCTAAAATCAGAATTTTATATACAGGTAACTCATTAAAATTGAAGGATTAGATGAAATATTCCCAAATGTATCAGGCTTCAGTGAATATTGCATACACATATTTTCTTTGATAGCTGCAAAGAGGATTCACTCCGGCAAGAAAATAAAGTCAGGAGGAGGAAATGAGGCATGAGAAGAATGAGGTACAGTGATTGTTGTAAAATGACCAATCACAAATTATTTTTGAACTCTAAACTCTCTAGCAAGATTTCTTTGAGGTTTATAAATAATTTGCATTTCAGATTTTATACATGCATATATATACACAAACATACCTACATTAACAAAATTATACATTATATGTATATACACGAATACATACACTGTGATTATGAAACTAGAAGTGATTTTTTATATTGTATGCTTATGTATATATATGTGTACACACCATACACACACACACACACACACACACACACACACACACACAATGTAAAAAATCACTTTTCTAGTTTTTTCCCTGATAATTTTAAGCCAGCTATGGACCACCCAAGGTCTCAATATGATATTTGAGAAAGAAACACTGAAGTTTTCCTGGACTAAGATGCACAGCCTGACTGTGATATTTTAAATAAATTATCATAAAAATAACCCTTAGTTAAGAAGTCTTTCTAATTACATTTTCACTGGTTTAAATTAATAATTATCCTGGTGACACATTAGAGTACTTAAGGCTAAAATTTTGTTGTTAAATATATATCATAGTAGGAAACGTTTTCAGAATAATAGAATTTGTTTCTGCTATATTCATCCAAACAGAATTGCCAGCAGTGAGAATAAAAGTTTTGTCACAAACAGATGATTTTTCTTATCAATAATATTATACTTTAAAAAATGCCATAACAACTATCTTAAAGTATGTATTTTTAATGAATATTGATAATTATGTGATTATAATTTTATTTATACGCCATTATTACTTACAAATAAACTTATTTTCTAGAGACTTTGTTAAAGTAAGCTTTTATATTAAAGCATATTATGGAGACAGAAAATTACACTCATTAACTGCAAGAATGGTCACTGAATTCTCAAAGTGAACATACCTGTGTAATCACCAACTACATCAAAAAGAGAGCAATGCCAGCACCCAAAATCTTCTTATGACCCATCTTAACCAGTATGATTTTCTGAATTACTTCACTGTATATTAGTTATATGCTCTTCAGAAATGTATACAAACAGAAACAAATAGTAAGTTTATAAGAGATCTGATTTGTTTGCTCAAAATTTTGGTTTGAGATTGACCCATATTGTTAAATGTAGTTTGCTAAATTTCATTGCTGCATAGCATTTTGATATTACTACATAATAATACATTTACATTTAATTATTGGTAGACATTTAAGTTCCTTCCAGATTTTGGTTATTATGGATAACACAATTATTAACATTATAGCACATATTTTCTTGGAGCACTTACACCTATATTTTTAGGGGCAGAATTACTGGATCATAGGGCACATGTAAATTAAATTAGGAGATAATGTTTCTATGAAATTACACCCTTACTATCAGTGTATGAGAGATACAGTGCTAAATATTCAAAAAAAAGCAAGGCATTTTTATTATTTTTTTTTTTACATTTAGTCATTTTGGTCCATGTGCACTAATATCTCATTATGCCTTTCACAAAAATTTCCACTGTGACTAATGATGTGAAGCTCTTTTAGAAACATTCTTTTGCCATTTGGAAATTGTTTTATGTAAGGTACTTATTAAAATCTCTTTCTTATTTTTCTGTTGTGTTGTTTATCTGCTTCTAACTGATATTTAGGAAATATTTGTGTATCTTTTTTTTCACTTTTAGGTATTTAAATGTAGACTTCCTCACTGTAGACTTCTTCTTTGACTTTTTCCTCTTAACTATTACTGAAAATACTTAATGTTGTTCAGCTTACCAGTTTTTTCATCTGTGGTTAGTGATATACGTGTCTGTTTAAAAATTCTTTCCTGAAGCAAAAGTCATGATTTTCTTCTACGTTATCTTTTAGATATTTCTCTACCTTATATTTTATACTATTCATATTTTGTATTAATTTACTAAGGCTGCTATAATAAAGTATCACAAACAGGGTGACTTAAAGATATGTTTTGTGTCAAGTTCTGCACTCTAGAAGTCCAAGATCAAGGTGTCATCAGGACTTGTTCCTTCTGAGGGTTGTTAGGAAGAACCTTTTCCATGCCTCTCTCTCCCATAGCTCCTGGTGGTTTTCTGGCAATATCTGGCGCTCCCTTACATGGGGAAGCATCATCCTGATCTTTGCCTTCATCTTCACATGGTGTTCTTCCTGTGTGCCTGTCTGTGTCCACATTTCATCCTTTTATAAGGACACCAATTACATTGCATTGGGAGCACACCCTTCTCCAGTACGACCTCATCTTAACTAATTATATCTGTAATGCTTCTATTTCCAAAGGAGATCAAATTCTGGGGTAATGGTGGTTAAGATTTAAACATATAAATTTCATGGGGACCACAATTCAATTCATAACATATTTTAGGTCCATTGAAAGTTTATTTTTGCAAATGATGTGAAGTGTTGCTATTTTTACCCCTGTGGGTATCGAGTAAATCAACATTACTTATTGATAAGACTTTTCTTTTCCACTACTTTGCACAGCAGTACTATCTTATTCATAAATCAAAAGTTTCCCTATGTTTGAGTTTGTTTCTGAAGACTGTTTCTTGCATTGGTTCATTTGCCTAACTTCATTATATCTTGCTAAATCCTCCTACTTTGTGCCTTTTTGGCATTTTCTTAGGTATTTTTTGCCCCTTGTGTGTGTATGTCTGTGTGTGTGTAGACTCAATTTGTCAATTTACATACACAAACACACCACAAATGTACTAAGGTTTTTTATTGTGATTAATTGAAATGAATATATAGATTAATTTGGAGAATATCTCAGAAATATTGACTCTTCCTTGAACATGACATATATCAACCTTTATTTGTCTTTTTTAAGTTATCTGAAAAAAAATTTATTCCCAGGTGTTGAACAGTTTTATGCTCTTAAGAAAATTTCAGGGTAAAATTTTTATTATCTACTTTTTGCTTGCATGTAGAATTTCCCATGCTGATCTTTTCTCTAGCTGCTATTTAAGTTTGGTATTAACCCTAATAATTTATGTGTTAATTATTCTGGATAGTCTACATATACAATTATGTCCCCTGCAAAAATGACAGTTTAATTTTTTCTTTCCATTTCTTATATATCTCTATTGTTTTTCTAGATTGTTAGACTGACACTAGGACTCCAGTGCAATGTAGTAACCGCATCCCTGTCTCATTAATAATTTCAGGACAAGCACCTTTAATTAATCATCATTAAAGATGATGTTTGCTATAGATTTTTATAGATATTGTTTTACCTATTTCTTGATATTTCTATTAGTTTTTTATTGCTGCATAACAAATTAGCACAAACTTAATGGGTTAAAACAACACACATTTATAAAATTATGGTGCTGTGGGTCAGAAGTGGTAGGGTTTTCTGCTCAGGGTATGATACGATTGAAATCAAGGTGTTGACTGGGATGAATTGTCCTCTGAAGGCTCTGGGAAAATTTGTGCTTTGAAACTTACTCTTGTCGTTGTCAGAATACAGTTTGTTGATGGCTGGCAGCTGGGGGCAAGTCTTGGCTCCTAGAGGCTGTCTGTGTTCCTTGCCATGTTGTTTCCTCTGTCTTTAAGCTGGCATGTCAAATCTTTGTATTTTGAATCTCTCACTTCCCCAGTCTCCTACCTCTAAACTCAGATTTAAAAGGTTCATGTGATTTGGTAAAGTCCACCTAGTTAATCTCCGTATTTTATGTCAATTAATTTGTGACATTAATTTTATCTGTAAATCCCTTTGCTATGTAAAGTAACCAAATCATGGGGGTGGTATCACATTACATTCATAAGTTCAGTCCACATCCTAGAGGAAGAGATTATGGGGGGGTAAGAATCATTTTGGAAGTTTGCCTTAAATTTCTCAAGTGCTTATTATTTGTCTAATGAGATGATCATATTATTTGTTATTATTATTATTATTTTTAATTTACATGGTGGATTACGTAGACTTTTTTTCTATTAAAACAAAGAGTCATTTCGAAAAGAGAAACACCTCATTTGAGATATCTTATCTTTTTGGTAACTTGATGAATTTAGTTAATATGTTATTTAAAAAAAAATTTATCTCATGAACATGAAAATATTTATTTCTTTTTCTAACTTGTAAAGTTTTGCTATCAATTATATACTGGTTTCGTATAATGGTTTGGAAACTATTTCCTCTTTTTTTATTGCTAGAATATTTTGCAGAAGATTATTGATATTTCTCTTATTTTTTTTCAGAGCTAACCAATCCATTTTAACAAATATAATTTCTGTATTAGATATATAATTATTCAGATTTTCTATTCTTTGTTCAATTTTAGCAGAAATGTGTTTATTTCCAGAAAATTTTCGTCTTATTATATTTTTAAAATTTATTATCAAGATGTTTATAATATTATGCTATCAATGGACTGCTTTAAAATCTATAGAAATGCCCCATTTTTTTGTTTTTCTTTTCAATGACATTTCTTTTTATCTTAAACAGATATAAAACCAATTTTGGCTTTTTTAATTCCACATTTATTTAATATTTGATTAATTTATTCTTTTTTATTATTTTCTTATTTATACTTTTTTCCCCCTATTCTTTTCTAACTTACTGAGGCATAAGATAAATGTTCATTTTTAGCCACAAACAGAATGCTTTAAAATAAGAATGATAATCAAGTATCAGAAAACGTGATGCCAATCTGAAGCCTGAATTCCTTTTCACTGATGTTCCAGTTTTATGGTGCGTCCTACTCTGTGCTCTGGCTTTGTCCTTGCGTGCCACCTTCCAGATCATCTCTGTAGCTACATTGACTATCTTATTCCAGTCCTTTTCTTAAGCCAAACTCATGAGCTCTTTTCCTAGGTTTGGAACCATAGGCTGTTTTGTGTAAAAGTTTATCTTAGATTCTCACTGACTCATATTTATTTTTTATATTCCTCATCAAGCTCTTTTCCATATACTATAGATTTTTTCTTTCACATAAAATCTCATTTCTGCTACTATAAATCCAAACTTTAATTTCTTATTCGAAAGCATTTTTTTTCTGATTCAGCAAATTTCATTCTTTCTCTGGATCAGATTATTAATTTCGTCTTCCTCAAATGCCACTTTCATGTTACTTATTTGATTAAAACAATGAAATTTATCTATCCTCATTCTTCTTGCTGGTTGCCTTTGCCTTTTCTCCTTCCTAACGTATATATTCCCCATTTATCTAGTGATTTTTTTTTCTTGAATAGAATGATTTCTAACTGTTCTTTCCCTGTGTGCTACATTGATTGTCCTTCTTTGCAAATAGACTTCATATATTTTAGTTTCCTCAGAGTCAAGTAGAAAGCTAAACACATGATTAGACAACAACATGTAAAGATTGATTAGTTTTTTTTTAAATCAGCATGCTAAATTAGTTGAGCTGCCATGTGGACAATCTGTAATTTCTAATTTTAAAATCAAAAGTTGAAATTGGGGATTTGACTTTAGAGGACACATTTAGAGAAATCACAGAATTTTCAAGGCTTTTGTAAGTTCTAGATTTGATTAGCTTTGAAACTCACTCAATTGTTCCATAAAGCTGATGTTTGTAGTTTATTTGAATAAACATGGAAATGGATTCTCCTAGTCTTAAAACTTGAGAAGGTTACATTTGTCTTACCTGAGTTCCTTTGTCAGGAAACCAATCATCAGGCTTCCTAGATAGTATCAGGGAGCTAAAACTGACCGGATCACTGTATCTGGACAATGAGATGTCAAATCCCTCACCCATCATGATTGCCTAACTGATCACCTGCTTCCGGTTGACCAACTCCTCTTGTTTACTCCTCCTTAATTCCCGTTTTCCCATACATGGTGACATTTCTTCCTCGCTATATAAACCTTTAATTTTAGTCAGTCAGAGAGATGGATTTGAGACTGATCTCCCATCTACTCTCCTTGGCCGTAGCACCCAATTAAAGCCTTCTTCCTTAGCAGTACTCACTGCCTCCGTTATCTGCTTTCTGTATGGTGAACAACAGGACCTAGATGGAACCCCTGGGGTTTCAGTAACAGCTTCACTATGAGTAAATGATTTTATTTTTGTATTAATCATGCAGCAGTGGAGTGGGAGGATATGTATAACAGGTCTAGTTTTTATCCCTTCTTCATTTCACCACACAGAATCAGATTCAGGATTGTCAAAGTGACAATCAGCTACTCTTTTCCCAGAGACAGGATTAAAAGACATCCAGAAAGCTTCTTTTCCCTATTCTAGATGAAAAGAAAAATGTGGCTTTGGCCTACATTCAGATATTATTTCACTTTCAATAAGAGCAGTATAAATATTCTGAGCTTTGAGGCTTTCTTTTTTTTCTTTGAGGTCAAAGGGAGAAAAAACATGTTTCTTTATTGGGAAGTAATCTAAATTTAATGGATATAAATATTATATTGATTTGAATGCCTGTGTTATATTTGCTGCTAACTGAATTGTTAACTCATGAAGAGACAATTACAAAAAAATAAAAAAACAAAAACCTAAAGCTATTGATGAGATCATGTTTGGGCTGGGCAGTAACCTTAATTTAAAAGAAAAAAACATGTCATCTGTGGAAATGTGACTGTTTCTAACACTAGCAAATATTCACGTATTTTTATTGACAGATATTTGAATGTTTTCCTACTTTGGCTGCAATTTCAGCATGCATAATGAATGCATTGTATATAAAATAGATTTTGAAGCGAAGTGTGAGGAATAAATGATTATTGAATGCCTAAGGGTGAAGAGACAGCAAATGGTATATTCCTAAAACATGAAGGAAGAATGCGTATGTAATGGAAAAAGCACTGGAGTGTGAGTTTGCATATATGCATTAAAGAGGCAATGTAACACTGTACAGTGAACTTCAGTTTTGAAGGCACAGATACCTGGCATTGAAAGCTGGACACACACGAGCTAAGTGAAGTTAGAAAAGTCAATTAAAAACTGGATCTCACTTTGTTCATCTGGAAAATGGTAACACTATTATCCAACCCACAGGGTAGATGTAACTTTAAAATGGGTGCTGGGCTGGGTGCGGTGACTCACGCCTGTAATCTCAGCACTTTGGGAGGCCAAGGCAGGCAGATCACCTGAGGTCAGGAGTTCAAGACCAGCCTGACCAAGATCGTGAAATATATCTCTACTAAAATTACAAAAATTAGCTTGGCGTGGTGGCGTGCACCCTGTAATCCCAGCTACTTGGGAGGCGGAGGCAGGAGAATCGCTTGAACCCAGGAGGTGGAGGTTGCAGTGAGCCGAGATCGCACCATTGCACTCCAGCCTGGGCAACAAAGCTAGACTCTGTCTCAAAAAAACAAAAACAAACAAACAAAAATGGGTGCTTATTATTGTTATTATTGCACTTTTTTTTCTCAGTAGATTACACAGGTTTTAATGTGTAAAGATACGAAATAGAGTCATACAAAGTTAAGCAAGTCCTTGTTCATTCTAGAAGTAATCAGAAGTACATAGAAAGTAAGGGACAACACACCAAGCAGAGACTGAGATACGCTGCACAAAATAAGTTTACATTTAGGAAACTGAACTAAGTAAAATATTGGAGTTGGAGTTAGAGATAAACTGGAATACAGAGGAATGGATACTAGGCAACATTTGTACCAAGAAAGAAAATGAATTATAAAACTAATGTGTGAATAATGGAAAGTAGACTGCATGCAGTCAAACGTCATAAATAGCAAAGAATAATTCTACTCTAATCCCACTACTTGTTGGATTTAATGGTGCAAATTAGATTTTTGGGGGCACTACATTTGAAGTTGCTATATGTGTTTCCTCTTGAGGTCAGTGTTACTCTATTAGGTATGGTCAGCCCCCCATAGAGTCTTCACTTGTTTTAATTTATTCTTGATTCTATACCTATTTTTTGAGTAACTACTTCTGTTCAGCATTGTAGTCTTAAGCAGATAATAATCCCTGTCCTTATAGTGGGTGTCAGGCAATAAACCTAATAGATATTTAAATAATATATGTCTGTTGGAAGCTGATCAGATGTTAAGAGAAGAATGAACTAAACGTGTACCAAAATGATTGCCTCTGTAAATCAGGTAAGGTTGTCCTCATTGAGAACGTAAGTAAAGTTTTAAAATAAATGAAGGAGTGAGTCATGCAGATATGCACAGGAAGATTCCAGGAAAACAGATGAAGAGAATAGGTAGAATGAGATAAAGTCAGAAAAATATGAGGGGGCTGAATAATGTAAGACTTTATAGTCTATTGTAAGGATTTTGTCATTCATTTTGAGTGAGAAAAGAAAACATTGAAGAACCTGAGCAGATGAGAGTATAATATGATAAATGTTTTTAAAAGATTACTTTTGCTGCTATGTTGAGAATAGATTCCAGATGGGGGAAGGACAGAAGCAGGAAGACCACTTAAGAGGCACTGCAATAATCTAGAGAAGAGATGATATGGTTTGACCCAAAGTGATAGCAGTGAGGTGCTGACAAGGGATGAGAATACGAATCCATATTGCATATAAAACTCACAGGATTTCTTGACAGACTGGATGCGGTGTGTGAGAGAATGAGATGAATCAATGGTGAGTCTTTGACTTTTCAGCCTGAGCAGCTAGAAGGACAGAACTGATTTTAAGAGAGATGTGAAAAGCTACAGGTAAAACGGACTTGGAAATTAAGATCAGCAATTCAATTTGAAAATTAAATTTGAGATAAAATTTGAGATGTATTTTAATACCCAATGGAGATATTGCATTGGAAGTTGAATATACAAGTCAGGATTTGAGACTAGTGGTCTAGGATGGAGATAAAACTTTGAGCATCATAAGCTTTAAATAATGTGAACAGAATAGTGTGTGTCGATAGAGAAGTAATGCTAACACTGAGCTATGAGCACTTCAATGCTAAGAGATTGGGGAGCAAAGTAAGAACCAAGAAACAAGACAGGAAGAGATATTAGTGAGAGGTAAAGGTAAACGGAAAACAAAACTGATAAGCTGTTTTGGAATCCAAGTGAAAAATGAGTTTATAAGAGTGGAGAGTGATTAACTGTGTCAAATATTATTGATAGGATATGTAAGAAGAGAACTGAGACTAGATTAGTAGATTTAGTAGATTAATGGTCATTGATCTCCACAATAGCAGTTTCAACAGAGGTCACAGTTGGATTGTCCTGGGGCTGCACTTTTTAAAGTTGAGTCTTCCTCCTTATCTTTCAAGATTTTGATAAATTTGAATAAATTAAAGGAAAGGCTACAGTGAGTGATATTTATTTATTTTTCTTTTGAAAGCAATTAGTTATGAAGGTATGGCATTTGGTTGTCATTCAGGATCCCTGAACACAGCCTTCAAATGGTTATATATTACAACCACAGGTCCTTGAAGGAAATATGAAACTGGATACATTAGGAAAAATAAAATATGTTTATTACTATAAAAATTTTTGTTTTTGTTTTGTTTGCTTATTGAATGCATCTCCAGTGAAATTGCTTAGTGATCTAGGGATGATCCTTGGAGAAATAAGCAAACAACTTGCCAGTGTTAGATAAAATGTTATGAAAATGTAAGTAAAGGCATCCTCTGATGCTATTTTGTACTTGGCTTCATACAGAGTAGAGAAGTAGGTGACACTAAGAAAAGCATACAAAGGAAAATGATGGAAAAATTGAGTTTCTCTCTAAGGCATAGATGCCTGTATAAGTTTGTTTATCCTGGTGCTTATCTTGATTATTATCAATTTTTATTAGTTTTTTATGAGAAGAAGTTTAGAGGGGAAAGCTTCTTTTAGAATAAAGGAGACTTAAGACCCCATCTAGTTGCATCAATCCACTAAGGAGTTAGAACTTCTTAAATGTTGACCAAAAAGTCAAGAATTTTGAAGAAGCTGGATCCCAAGAAAAAATATCAGAGTACATCTCAATGGAAGCATAAGGTTTTAACTGAATTGCACTTACGCTTCAATGCATACCAACAGAATTCAATAAATGCCCCTTGCTTATGACCATCTATATTAATCTTACTACTTCTTGGGACCTGTAATGGGAATTTAAGATGATTACAGGAAAGTCTAGATGTGACTAACTTTCCTCAGTGTTCAACAAATATATGTTAATTGAGAAATACGTATGAACGGTGATTATCTGTAGTTCAGAGGAAGTTTCATTCTTTTCTTATTTACCATCCTGTCACTTTTAATCATTTTAATGGTCTCCCCAAAATTGTTTTTTTTTTTTTCCCAGGGGACAGCCAGTTTTGAATTTCTATATTTTGGTCCTTCTGAAATTCTAACAGACTCATAACCATCTTCTCTTCTTCCACATCCCTGAATGCTAAGGTTCCTTTATAATTCTCTAATTGTATAAGGCCACTAATATATTTAGAATTTGTATTTTCTCTTCAAGACGAACAAAGGAGTGGATGTCTTAAGTTTGCGTCTTTTATTGTTTTCAGGGGTTTTACCCCCACTTGTACGAAAGAGTAGACACACTTATTAGCTGGTTAGCTACAAGATTAACTGCAGTCATAATAGGCTTTATGCTAAATGTTTCTTACTAAAAAAAAACTGGGCACAGGCAATGTTTTGGTAAATTCAACAACATTTTCTGTTATCATATATTATCAAACTTTTGGCCTCATTAGAATGACGATGCTATGTGGCAATCATTTGCTGATAAAGTATGAAAAGTGGCATTCAATTTACTAAATTGTGGAAACTTAGTGTTGTAAGAAAATTTAGATGTTATCAGATTCAGTGACACTCATTTCACCATTAAAAAATATAAGGGTCATGGGTACAAATGACTTGTGGAGTCTTACTTAGCCAGACCTGACATCTCCCAATAGCTGGTTTAATATTCTTTCCCATGGTTTAGGTATTCTGTTTCTTGCCAAGACATGTAGAAAGAGAAATGCTTTATCTTTCTAGAAGAATACTTCATATTTTAAAACATTTACTTCATTTAGTTATAATTATTTTTCTTCTATAACATATACTTTCCATGGACATATTTTTAGGCATTGTTAATTAAGAGATGACCCTATTCTGGAAAGGTAGCTCTGGGCACTTGCAAGACAATAAGGATACACTGTTTCTTTCAGCCAGTGTGTAAGATGGAAGTTAGGTTGACCTAGCAAAACTTCTCTAATTTCAGCAAATAAGGGGTTTCTTTTTCTCCTCTCTGCCTGCTTGAATTACAAACGACTTCTTGAAGCATCTGTTTTCACTAAATTTGACAGCTAGGAAGGAAGGTTCACAATTTCAGCAGCTGTTATTTGTTTTTTTCCTTTACTGAGATGAGCAGCAAGACCACAGTATCTAGAGATTTGTTTGATTACTCAGCAGGACAGTAGGAGCTAAAGCAGAAACATGATAGAAACCATGAGAAGACGAGCAAGGCATGACATGAGTAAACATCAAAAAGGCATGGTTTGATAAGCACAATCCAAAAATAAAGTTCACTCTAATGACATAGTGACCAGAGGGAAGGTTACTGATGCAAAATAGCTGAATTCAAGGACTGATTCAAGGGCACTTATTAATGTGTGTAGTATACAAGCTGAGTCATATACATAATTTCTTCCAAAGCAGATTTTCATATTATTGAACATAAGGTTGGCAAACATTACTGTGTAACTCATACTGCCCTCTCTTTTGAAAAGTATTAATACGTTTCAAAGTAGGAGAGTGTTTCAAATGGCTTCAAGAGAGAATATTTGCTGCCCTGCTCAACAAGTGATTAAGGAGACAAATTTGAAGCCAGGGTTTCAAACACACATTGCCAGAGTATGAATAACCAGTACAGAGGCAGCAAGGAAGGATGTAGAATAAAGCTGAGCAGAAGACTCGGGAAAGATGCATAAAAAAGCAGAATGTCAAACTCAGCATCAGAACAATGAAAGAAAATAAATATACTGAAAAAAAATAGAGCCCTAAGCCAACAGATTTTACCAGAAGACAACATATGTATAACACACTGGAAAGTGTTAGGAACTAATGGCTATTTCTTAGGAGTAAAGAGCTCGGGGTATGCTATTGCAAAATTTGCTTCTGTACAGCAATTCACATCATGAGACAGGAATAAGCACTATATTTCTGTGCAGAGTAAAAATTTGAAGAGTGTAACACAGACAAGGAAAGGAGGTTCAATAATGAAAGAGGAAAAATTATAAGAAAATAATTCTCTCCTGAACCTGCAACAGGAGATATGTTTTATGAACAATATTATTTAAGAGTATAGTCAATATTAAGAACCCTACTTCCAACCTACTCCTTCCAAATAACTGACAGTTGTTTGCCAATAATAGAAATAGAAAAAGCTGAACAAGTGTTTACAAAAATGAGAATTCTTCATCTAGCTGCTGTAACAGAATACTATAGGCTGGATGGAATATAAACAACAGAAATTTATGTCTTATAGTTTTTGAGTCTGGGAAGTCCAAGATCAAGCCATTAGCAGATTCAGCATCTGGTGAGGGCCTGCTTCCTAGATGCTTCTTTTTTCTTGCGTGTCCTAATGATAGGTGACAAAGTGCTAGCAGCCCTCACTCTCAGCGCCTCCTCGGCCTCAGTGTCCACTCTGGCGGCGCTTGAGGGGCCCTTCAGCTTGCCGCCACACCGTGGGAGCCTCTGTCTGGGTTGGCTGAGGCCAGAGCCCCCTCCCTCTGCTTGCCGGGAGTTGTGGAGGGAGAGGCGCAGGGCAGGAACCGGGGCTGCGCGCTGCGCTCCTGGGCCAGTGTGAGTTCCAGCGGGTGCGGGCTCCACGGCCCCCAGCCACAGAGCGGCTGACCTAGGGCATTGAGAAGCTTAGCACCTGGGCCAGCAGCTGTGGCGGTTGTGCGGGTCCCCCAGCATTGCCGGCCTGCTGGCACTGCACTCAAATTCTCTTAGGGTTTGGCTGCCTCCGGTGGGGCAGGGCTTGGGACCTGCAGCCCGCCGTGTCTGAGCTCCTCCCACTGCGGTGGGTTCCTGCAGGGTCTGAGCCTCCCGGACGGGTGCCACCCCCTCCTCAGTGGTGCCTGATCCCATGGACAGCCCAAGGGCTGAAGAGTGCAGGCTTCGCTCGGGCCTGGCGGGCAGCTAGGCCTGCAGCCCTGGTGCAGGATCCACTGGGTGAAACCAGCTGGGCTCCTGAACTGGATGGGGACTTGGAAAACTTTTATATCTAGCCAGAGGATCGTATGTGCACCAATAGGCACTCTATGTCTAGCGCAGGGTTTGTGAATACAACAATTGGTACTCTGTATCTAGCTAACCTACTGGAGACTTGGAGGACTAGCACTCTGTAACTCTGTCTAGCTCAAGGATTGTAAATGCACCAATCAGCACTCTGTGTCTAGCTCAAGGGTTGTAAATGCACCAATCAACACTCTGTGTCTAGCTCAAGGTTTGTAAATACACCAATCAGCACTCAGTGTGTAGCTCAGGGTTTGTGAATACACCAATTGGTACTCTGTATCTAGCTCACCTAGTGGAGACTTGGAGGACTAGTACTCTGTAACTCTGTCTAGCTCAAGGATTGTAAATGCACCAATCAGCACTCTGTGTCTAGCCCAAGATTTGTAAATACACCAATCAGTACTCTGTGTCTAACTCAAGGTTTGTAAAGGCACCAATTGGTACTCTGTATCTAGCTAACTCTGTATCTAGCTAACTAGCACTCGGTGACTCTGTGTCTAGCTCAAGGATTGTAAAGGTACCAGTCAGCACTCTATCAAATCGGACCAATCAGCTCTCTGTAAAGTGGACCAATCAGCAGGATGTGGGTGGGGCCAGATAAGGGAACAGGCTGCTGGCCTCCCTTTCCACACTGTGGAAGCTTTGTTCTTTGGCTCTTTGCAGTAAATCTTGCTGCTGCTGACTCCATGGGTCCAGGCTGCCTTTATGAGCTGTAACACTCACCGCGAAGGTCTGCAGCTTCACTCCTGACAGCAAGACCATGAACCCACCAGGAAGAAGAAGCTCCAGACACATCTGAAGGTCTGAAGGAACAAACTCTGGACAGCCCTTTTTTTTTTTTTTTTTTTTTTTTTTTTGAGACGGAGTCTCGCTCTGTCACGGGGCCTGGAGTGCAGTGGCCGGATCTCAGCTCACTGCAAACGCCGCCTCCCGGGTTTAGCCATTCTACTGCCTCAGCCTCCCGAGTAGCTGGGACTACAGGCGCCCGCCACCTCGCCCGGCTAGTTTTTTGTATTTTTTAGGAGAGGCGGGGTTTCACCGTGTTAGCCAGGATGGTCTCGATCTCCAGCCCATCTTTAAGAACTGTAACACTCACCGCTAGGGTTCGTGTCTTCATTCTTGAAGTCAGTGAGACCAAGAACCCACCAATTCCAGACATACTAACATGGCCAAAGGAGCAAGATAACTCCCTGGGTATCTTCTATAAGGGTACTAATCCCATTTATAATGACTATGCCCTCATGAACTAATCACCTCTCCAAAGCACCACCTCTAAATATTACACTGGTGATTAGGTTTCAACATACAAATTTTATGGTACATAAGTGTTCGCATTCTATCCTGGGCCCCCCAAATTAACTTATTTCTCATATGTAAAAAACATTACAAAATACTCATTTCATTCAAACAGTCCTGGTGGCCAAATTTAACTTTTTCCAGAGTCAACTCAAAAATCGGAAGTTTGGCATCTCATTTAAGTATCATCTAAATCAGATATGAGTGAAACTCAAAGTATGATTTATCCTGAGGCAGATTTTTCCTCCAGCTGTGAACCTGTGAAATCAAACATTGTATGCTTCCAAAATACAATGGGGAAAACAGGCATGGAAGAGCCACTTCCATTCTAAAAGGGAGAAATAGGAAAGAAGGAATGAGTGACAGGCCTTTAAAGTTATTCTTTCATTGTCTTGAACAGTAGTCCTGGGCTTCTATTGTGTTGGCTGATTGGTCTCCTTATCAAAGAGACTTTGGTCACTCTTGGGGTGACCTTTCCGCAAAGGCTTTTCTCATTCTTTTCAATATAGATAGCCTGAGAATTTTCCAAATCTTTAATTTCTGGTTCCTTTTTGCTTAACATTTCCATCTTGAATTTGAATTTTACCATAAGCAGTCAAGAAGAGCCAGTCCACTGCTTTAGCACTTTACTTAGACATTTCTGAAGACAAATATCTAGTTTCACCACTTGCAAGCTATACCTTCCACAAAATGCTAAAACAGGAGCACAATTCACCCAAGTTATTTACCACTTTAAAAGAAGAATAATCTTTCTTACAGAGTCCAATAATTCATTCTTTATTTCCATCTGAGACCTCATCAGATTCGCATTTGCCACCCATATGTCTATGAACATTCTATTGAGAATTACTGGGATGTTCTCTAAGGAGACTGAAACTTCCTCTAGAACTCTCCTTTTTTCTTTCTGAGCCTTTACCGGAATCACCCTTAATGGTCTGTTCACAACAACATAGGCTTTTCCTAGCATGAACCTCAAAACTCTTCCAGTCTCTACTCATTACCCAGTTCCAAAGTTGCTCACACATTGTTAGGTATTTGTTATAGCAACACCCTAACTCTTGTGTACCAACTTCTGTCTTAGTCCATTTGGGCTGCTATAAGAATACCATAGACTGGGTGGCTTAAAAATAGAAATTTGTTTCTCACAGTTCTGGAGGCTGAGAAGTTTAAGATCAAGGCAGCAGCATATTCAGTTTCTGGTGAGGGTGTACTCCCTGGTTCATAGACAACTGTCTTTTCGCTTTTTTATCTTTACGTGTGAAGCATGGTCTCACGTTGCTAAAGGGGTAAAGAAGCCCTCTGGTAGCTCTTTTATAAGGATACTAATTCCATTCATGTTACGTTCCAAAGTTTCCACATACAACTATCACATTGGGTGTTAGGCCTCAATATATGAATTTGAGGGGGACGTAAACGTTCAGTCTATAAGAGTATCTATTTCTGACTTACTAACATTGTGAAGATATCAAGACAAAGCATATTCTGCATGATCGTTAAAGTGGGAATTGAGTTTTAGAGAACAGGAGTTTTTCAATTATCTTTCTATTAAAACTTAGAAACAAAGTACTTTCTTTTAACATGAGATATCTTTATTTTTATCTTCAGTGTGGGGCACAATGACCCTAAATTATTTATACTTTGGAGAACAAAAGATTGCTTAATGCCATGCATATAACTTTGTAGAAGTTTGCTAGTGTGTTTTAATTGAGAAGCCTTGAACACAGAAGAATTTCTAAGACAAAGAACAGTTTTAAAACTTGGTTTTTGCTACCAAGATAGCGCTGTGCATATTTGGAGGGGAAAAGATGTGTGGGCCATGTGTTATCATTCTTTTGACATTTGCTTGACATAGTTCAACTTATTGACAAATTAGACTAATAAACCAAGAGAAATGTTTTCCTTTTGTCCTCAAATTTTGATTGTTTTAATTAAAAATACATTGCTATTCAAATGTCATCTTGATTTTACAGGATAGCAAATAAAAATAGAATTGATTTTTTAAATTGGTGAAAACGTTACAGAGCTGTGGTGTTTACAAAATAAATGCATGGATAGAAAACCTGATAGCATTGATATTGAAGACACAGGTATGTTTCAATTAAGATAGACATGGTTCAAGACAGAATAATGGATGTGGTTTAGTTAAAAGATATGGCTAAAGAAATGTTGGAATAGTTGGTAAGTATAAAAATCTTGAAGTTAAGTTTTTGAGGAGATATGTTCCATGCAGTTGCAGATATAAAATAATTTTTTATAAATTGTGGAAAATATTCAAATGATGGAGCATCTGGCAGGAAAGAGAAATTCAATGGGCTTATAATCATTTCAAAATAACTATAAGAAGTGCTATTTACAAATTTGTAATTTGGGTTTAGAGGAACTAATGAGGCCACATTGCCATTACATTTTTAAAAAATTGTCGTCTTGCATTTTAGACCAATATATATAGATTTTTGTCTTTGGGAAACAAAATATTGGTGTGAGGGTATAACATGAATAAGAGTGGTCAAGCCCATTTTAAGGGTTCTACTTTAAATTTTAAAAAGCAATGTTCCTGGGCCATGGAGAGGACTTAATCAGTTTTTTTCTTTTAAAATATCTGTCTCAGTTGAAGATATGGTCCTTATATGAGTTAATAGCACACTTGTAGTAATCCTCGGTTTTGCTGCAATCTCAACATGTGATCATTTTGATTTTGCTTCCTGAAATCTTTCAATACTTTTTGATTTCTAATCTCACTATCCTACCACAACATGTGATCATTTTGATTTTGCTTCCTAAAATTTTTTAACTCTTTTTCGTTTCTAATCTCACTATTCTAGTTCAGTTCTGTTATTTGCCCTAAATCTATTGAATAGCTTTGCAATGAAACTCTTTGGCATCAATTTTGAATCTTTCTGAATCTCTTATTGAGTCTTTTTGCCTCCAATTTTACTACTAAAAAGTTTTCTTAGTTAAATGTGTGTGTGTGTATATATATATATATATAGAGAGAGAGAGAGAGAATACAATAACAATTTGAAAGGTTATTTCAGATGGTGAGATTATAGGTGATTTGGGTGATTTGTGTTTGTGTTACACTGTGTTTCTATTTTTATTCCTAACTGATCTTGAATTTGTTTTCTGTTAAATTATAAAATTACATTTTTTTCTAACCTAGTCATCTGTATGATCTATCTAGAACTGAAAAATTGTAATGACTTTTGAGTCACATAAACTCGAAATTCACTGTTTAAACTTTTAGGATTGCATTAGTCATATTAGGTTACTTTATGCCCAATTAACAAATAATCTTTAAAGATTAGTGCCTTCACACAAAAAAATGTTTATTTCTTGCTTATCAAAGGACCATTTTCCTAGGGATGAGGCTCCATTCACTATTGTATCTAAAGTGATGGCACATAGTAGAGTCTCAATAAATCTTCGTTGACTAAATAAAATATACACAAGCATGTACACACATCCCCCCTCCTTCCCATTGCTCTCTTCTCAGTTTCAGTTGTCTATCATTAATTGGCTCAGCATTTCAGGATGCTTTGATCTCATTGCCATATAAACATACTGCTCTGTTTCCTGTAAACTTGGAAAATCATGAAGAATCATGTGCTGGCTCTGTAAGTCTTCTACCTAGAAATAATGTATATAAGTTCTGCTTACTTTTCATTGCTCAAAGTTAGTTATGGGGTGTCTTAACTTGGGCTGCTATAGCAAAATATCATAAGCTGGGTGGCTTAAACAACAAACATTATTTCTCACAGCTGTAGAGGTTGGGAAATCGAAGATCTAGTCGCTAGCCAATTCAGTGTGTGGTGAGGGCCCACTTTCTAGTTCACAGCAGGCTATCTTCTCACTGTATTCTCACATGGCAAAAAGAAGAAGCACACTCCTTAGGCAATCTTATAAAGGAACGAATTCCATTCACAAAGGATCCATTTTGTTGACCTTATCTAATCCTTATTACGTTCCAAAGACCCCACCTCCTAATACCATCACCTTCAGGGATAGGATTTCAATGTAAGTATTGAGGAGGCATAAACATTCAGTTCCTAATACAGGGCAGAACTCAAACAGCATGTTTCTGGCAGGAGAAGAGAACCAGAAACCTTGTGAAACATTAGTCATTTTTACCACAATTAGCACTTGTAAATTACATAAGAATAGAATCTAATGAGCATCAACAGTTAAGTTTATTGGCTCAATGAGAAAGATCATTTAAAAATTAATATAATTGGGTGAGTCATGGACGGTTGCAATATACAACCAGTCAATAATTGCATAAATATTAGAGGTGGTTCATTCATCAGAAGAGGGTCAATTCTATATTGAAAAACTATAAATATTTATATTTATTTATAATTATAAATTATAAAACCCAATCATCCTGTAAATCCTATACAAATAAGGGAGAGAGTAAGAGGAATGAAACTTTCTGAGGTTATCTCAAATTCATATATAATGTAAATGATGACACTTATTTTTCTCTTTGCATTTACACACATGCATTCTCTTAGAAAACATCAATTGTCACTGATCCTGGAAAAGCCTGAAGAAGTTAATGAAAAGTTTATGAGACTACATTGGGTTTTCTTTCAGTTTATAATAGTGGTTCCCTACAGTAGAAATGGACAGATTTCTTCAAGCTTTTGACTCCGGGGAAAAATTTGATAAATTTATATAAGCCCTGATTTACCAGTAAATATATGACCGATCTTTCCAAAACCACAGTGGAAGTTTAAAGCTTGTAGAATATTAGCAAAATATTATAAACTTGAAGACATGATAAATTTCCCCTACATTTCCACTTGATTTAAATGAGAACCTGCTGTGACTTCAACTTACAACCACAGTGTAGACATTTTCTAATATTCCCAATATATCATATGTTTGGTAATCACATATTTATTATAGTTCTTATACAAATGGAAGTGGATAATAAAGTAGAAGGACATCCTCTAATGGGAGCAAGTAGTTGGTGAAGAGTGGAGATTAATCTTAGAACCCCTCTCTATCTGAAATTGCTTATTTAACTCTAATCACAGACATATCTACAAATCCACAAACAAAATTTCATAGATCTTCTCCAAGGGTAAAAAAAAGCTCTTAAGTACTATATGTGACAGATAATTAATTAATACTAAAACACTTTTATTTTATATAATAACCCATGTAGAATTATTTTATATATATGCCTCTCGTACATATTTAAATTATAAGAAAAATATGTTACTGACATCATATTTTTTGGTGATCAATGATCATAACTCTTTTTTTTTTTTTTTTTTTTTTAAATGAGACAGTGTCTCACTCTATCATCCAGGCTGGGGTGTAGTAGTGTGATTGTGGCTTACTGCAGCCTCTATCTCTCAAGCTCAAGCAATCCTTTCACCTCAGCCTTCACAGTAGCTGGAAGCACAAGTGCACACCTCCATGCCTGCTAATTTTAAAATTTACTTTGTAGAAATGGGATTCATAAATCTTAAAGTCCTAAAATATTGGTGCTGGAAGAATTTGCTGTTTACATGTTGATAATGGGATCTAACTTCAAGATTTGTCAATACAATTGAAGGAGTCATTTATAAAAAGAGAAGCCATAGTTAAATTAATACTGAAAATATTTATTCTATTTGAAGGGCACAATGGTTTCTATATTCTTACATTTTAAATAGTCAATTGATTATTAATTTGCCATTTAGGGCTTAAAATATATAAAGAGAGGCTTTTGGTTCTCTATTAAATGTTTGAGATTTTAATATATCCAAGTGGTGGCTGGGAGTGGTGGCTAATGCCTGTAATCCCAGAACTTTGGGACAATCCTTCCAAGGTTGGTTTGAGGCCAGGAGTTCTAGACTGGCCTGGGACATAGCAAGACCCTGTCCGTAAAATATAATTAAAAACAATTTGCTGAGCATGGTGACCCATGCATGGAGTCCTCGCTACTTGGGAGCCTGAGGTTGGAGGATCACTTGAGTCAAGATGCTTGAGGTTATGATAAACTGTGATGTCTCTGCACTCCAGCCTGGGCAATGGCACAAGACTCTGCCTCAAAAACACAAAACAAAACACTAGAGTAGGAATAAAGATGTTTCATTTACTTAATTGTAAAATTAACTTAGTCATTAAGTAGTTAGAAGAATGATTGTGTACAGCTTAGAACATGTAAACAAATGTGCTTCTTTTTCTTCATCTTTATTTCATTGTACATTAAAATAGCTATACAAAATATTAATATTTGATGTTATTATTATCTATATACTAATCATTTTCTTTTTAACATGTCTCGCTCATATTTAAAGTGTATTTCTTGTAAACAACATTTAGTAGATTTCCTTTTTTTAGCTGTCTCTCTTTTAAGTAGTGGTTTAAACATCTGTATTTAATGTAACTATTGACATCCTAGATCATTTTCTATTTATCCACTTAATTATTTATTTCTTTGTTCATCCTTTTCTGATCTTTTTTGAAGGATGACTTGAGGATTTGTTTTTGCGTGTCTATCACCTTTTTATTTGTATCTTTTTCTGATAGTTTCTCTAGAGATCACAAAATGCATTTCAACTAATAACAGTCTAGCTTCAAAAATTATCAGCTACTTTACAATGGGAGAGTGTTAAAAAACATATTTATTTCCTCCTTATTGTTGTCATATATTATGCTTCTATACATTCAGTAAACATATTATTCTTATATTTTTATTTTACTTTTGAACAGTCAATTTTTAAAAGAGTTCAAATAAAATAATATCTAATAAACATTTTACGTTTTAAAGATATACTACATATAAAATATACATATTATGGTAGGCAAAATAATAGCCTTAAAGAGATGTCTATGTGTTAATGCCCAGGACTCATGAGTATATTATGTTACTTAGCAAAGGCGATTTAAAGTAGTTAACTGCTATGGTTTGAATGTTTGTGTCCTCTCCAAAATGTATGTTAAAATTTCATGCCCAAAACAACAATATTACAAAGTAGAACTTTTAGGAGATGATTAAGTTATGAAGGCAGACTCCACTCCAAATGATGCAGAAACATGTGCTATCTTGGAAGCAGACAGCAGCCCTTACCAGACACAAAACCTGCTAGTGTCTTAAACTTGGACTTGGAGAAATGTGAGAAATAATTTTTTGTGATTTATATTAGTTGGTGCAAAAGTAATTGCGGTTTTGGCCATTACTTTTAATGAACAAAACCTTAATTACCTTTGCACCAACCTATAAATTATCTTGTCTGTGGTATTTTGCTATAGCAGCAAAAATGGACCAGGAAATTGGTATCAAGAAGGTGGATATTCCTATAAACACATACCTAAAAATGTGGAAGCAGCTTTGAAAGTGAGTAATGAGTAGAGGCCAGGCCATAAAGCACTATTTTACGAAGGGCTGAGAAGAGCTGTAGACAGATCCTGAGTCTTAATTATTAACTAAATGGTCATGATCAAAATATTGGTAGCAATGTGGACAGTAAAGGCCATTCTGATGAGGTCTTAGAAGGAAATAGAGAATATCTTATAGAAAACTGGAGCAAAGGCCATCCTTGTTACAAAGGGGCAAAGAACTTGGCTGCATTATCTCCATAGCCTAGTATCTTGTGAAAGGCAGAACTTATAAGCAGTGAATTATGATATTTGGTAGTAGAAGAAATCTCTAAGCCAAGTGTTCAGGGTGTTGCATAGCTTATTTTAACTTCCTATAGTAAAATGCAAGAAGACAGACATGTTTTAAAGATGGAATTTACAATTAAAAGAGAACCATAACTCAAATATTTAGAAAATTCTCACCCTAGCCAGATTACAATGAAAAGGTATGTTTGGGAGAAGACACTAAGGGTTTGGCCAAGTGAACATTTGACAAGATTATTATGAATAAGAAGAAGGCAAATGCTGTTTATAAGGAAAATGAAAGACTGACTGAAGGCATTTTGGAGAACTTGGAGACTGCTACTTCCGTTATAAGCCCAGAATGCCAGGAATGAGAGGACAGAATGGTTTCAAGGGAGGGGCCCAGTATTCCCATGGGACCTCAGGGTTTGCTGTCCAGGACAACCTCAAGTTTGTGCTCATCATATACCAGCACAGCATCCCTTGGCTTTGCAGCTGGTTCAAGGTGACCCAGGTGCAGCTTGGGCCACCACACCATAGGGCACAAGGGCTACAACTTAGCAGTAGCCACATGGAGCTAACTCCAGATTATCAGAATGCATGAGTCATAGAGACATAGCTACCTCAATCTACATTTCAAAGGACACATCAGAGGGACACAGGGCCACAGAGCCACTGCAGAAGAGGGGCTACCACAGAGATCTCCCACTAGGGCAATGCTTGGAAGAGCTGTGGGCACAGGGCTGCTCCCAAGAGTCCAGATCTGTAGAACCACCAGCCAGTAATGCCAGTTGAGGAGAGTAACAAGCATCTGACTCCAACAAGTGAGATTTTCTGCATGGGCTGGGCTCAGCAAAGTCATGGGAATTGTGGGACCAACTTCCACCCCAGTATGTTCAGAAGTCAGGGCATGGAGTCAAAGAATATTATTCTCATGTCTCAAGATTTAATGTTGCTTGCCTTGTTGAGTTTTAGACATACTTGAAAACTGTCAGCGCTTTCTTCTTTCTTGTTGCTTGCTCCCTTTTGGAATGGGAATGTCTAGCCTATGCCAATCCCATCGTCATATTTTGGAAGCACACGCCTTGTTAGATTTTACAGGCTTACAGCTAGAGGAGAATTTGCCTCAGGATGAAACACACCTTTCAGTTCTGCCCACATCTGATTTAGATGATATTTAAGTGAGATACTGGACTGAAATTTTGAGTAGTTGTTGGAATAAGTTAAGACTTTTTGGATTAAGATGAAATAAATGTATTTTATATCTGAGAAAAAAAAATGGTCACCAGGTCTTGAATGTTTGTGTTTCCTCCAAATTTCATGTTGAAACTTAACCCTCAATACAACAGTATTAAGAGATGAGGCCATTAGGAGGTAATTAAATAATGAGAGCAAAGCCATCTTATGTAGAATTAGGGTTTTATGAAAGGTGGAAGCAACTTGTGTCTATATCTTTTATGCTTCCATCTCTTATAGCATGTGAGGACCCACCATTCGTCTCCTCCAGAGGCCAAGAGTCACCCTCGACAGTCAGTAAACATACCAGCACCTTGATCTTGGACTTTCCAGCCTCCAGAATTGTGAAAAATAAATTTTTATTCTTTATAAATTATTCAGTCTGTGTTATTTTCTTATAGCAGCACAAACAGACCAGGGAAGTAACCCTCTGACCTAAGATAGGGAGTTGGTCCTGGATTATCTGGGTTGGCCCAGTGTGACCACCAGGGTCCTTCCAAGTGGAAGAAGGAGGCAGAGGAGATGAGTGATGTGTTCCAAAGAAGACCTAACCCACTGTTGCTGTCTCTGAAAATGGTGAATGAGAACCATGTGCTAAAGAAAGCAGGAAGGCAGACTCTAGATGCTGGAAAAGGCAAGAAAATGGATTCTCCCCTAGAGCCTTCAGAAACAAATACAGCTCTGCCAACACCTTGATTTTAACCCAGTAAGGTCAGGGTTCGACTTATTTACACAGATGTGAGATAACAAGTTCATGTTGTTTTAAGCCACTGCACTGTGATAATTTGTGATAGCAGCAATACAAAACTAATAAACAAATATTTAATAAAATCAGATTTAAAAGTTATTTATTTTTATCAAACTATTTACTCTGATCTTGCCATTTTGTCACACAGATCAGCCTTTGTATCTGAAATCATTTTGCTTCAGCCTAAATAACTTCTTTAAGTATTGCTTTTAGGACAAGTCTACTGAAAATGAATTCTCAATAGTTTTGTCCACATATAAATGTCTTTAACCTTTTGTTTTTTTTGAAGAAAATTTTTGCAGTATAGAATTGTAAATTTTTTTTTTTTAATTTAGCACTTTAAAGATGTCCCGGCCGGGTGTGGTGGCTCGCGCCTGTAGTCCCAGCACTTCGGGAGGCCGAGGCGGGCGGATCATGAGGTCGGGGGATCGAGACCATCCTGGCTAACATGGTGAAACCCAGTCTCTACTAAAAAATACAAAAAAAATTAGCCGGGCGTGGTGGCAGGCGCCTATAGTCCCAGCTATTTGGGTGGCTGAGGCAGGAGAATGGCGTGAACCCGGGAGGTGGAGCTTGCAGTGAGCTGAGATGCACCACTGCACTCCAGACTGGGCCACAGAGCAAGACTCCATCTCAAAAAAATAAAGATGTCCCATATTTTTTTCTAATCTTCACTGTTTATGAAGCAAGGTCAGCTATTTTTCTTAGTGTTATATACCCACATGTAATGAATTTACCCACTTCCCCAACTGCTTTTAGAGTGCTTCTTTATGCTTGGTTTTCAGTAGTTTGCCTACGCTACGTGAAAGTGAGGTTTTCTTTGTATTCATTCTACTTGGGGGTTCACAGACTTTTTAGATGAGTGGATTGATATTTTTTATGAATTAAAAAATTATTTACTATTGTATCGTCAGCTATTTCCTCTGTTTTATTCTCTTTCTTCATTCCTTTTATGACTAAAATTATATAAACATTTGATTGATACTGTCCTACAAGTCTTTTTGTTTTTATTACACTTTTGCTTTCTTTGTATGTTTTAGTTTGAATAATTTCTATTGAAATTTCCTCAGTTAACTGATAATTTCTTCTTCTACATCAAGTTTTCTAATCTATCAAATTAAATCTCAAATTCTCATATTGTAACTTTTATTCATAGCATTCATATTTGGGTCTTTTCCATAAGTTTCTACTTGTTGCTGAAAATTTTCATTTATTCACAGATATCATCTTCCCCCTAACCCTGATATATCATCATAGTTATTTTATAAACTTCTTTCAGGCTATTTGTACATCTGGTCCATCTTTATATTTGGTTATTTTGACAGTTTTCTTTATTTAGTAACATTAATTTTCTTCTTTATGTGTCCTACAATATTTTATTATATTATGAATATTATGTGGAAAAGAACTACAGAGACTGAAATAAATTATTATTTACACCTAGAAAAGGGTGCAGCTTTCTGTTAGGCAGCAGTCTTAATCTGTACTTAAGCCGGGCCTGGGCTTTGTCATTTCTTTAGCTAGAAACATTTACTGCTGTATTCAAATAATTTTAGCACTGGATATGAGTCTTCTTTCAGCAGGACTTGGGATTTGAGTCTGGTAACACTCCAAAGATCTCTTTATGCTTCATAGCCCAGCCACAAGCTTTCCAAACTGTGAGAATATTCACTCTGCCTTAGATTCTGGCTGTCAGCTTTTGAAGCTGGTGAGGAGCTCTCTCCTGCCATGGAGGTCTGTCTCTCAGATCTCTTCACTCCAGCTGCCCATTCCCCAGATTTGGAGTGGGGAACGCTGCAGCAGGGGATAGGCTCTTCAGGAAGGGGCTCAAATGTCTTAGATGTATTTTTCCTCGTTCTGTTTTTCTGTCTACAGTTCTCTGCAATGCACTGATGCCTCAAAGGGCTGTCTGTGCAATCCTTCCTCTACTACTCCAAGTTTCCTCTAACCCTCATCTGTGGTGTTTTTCCCCCCCCTTCCACTGCTCCACCATGAAGGTAATTAAGATCTTTTCTCCTCTGGCAGAAGATTATAACTTTTTTGGATTTTAGTTCATTCAGGTTTTTTTGGCCTCAATTTCCTAATAGATTTTAACAAAATAAAATGTTTCTGTGCTATATGACTTGTTTTCACTTAAACCGGGAGTGACACTTTACCAGACTTCTATATTTTTAGCTAAGTGTATAGTCTAATATGTTATTGCAAAACTATGTTCACTTTATTTTTATTTTTTCTTTTTCATTAGATTAATTTATTGGGTTGTGAAGTTATTCTCACAATGAGATGACTGCATATTTCTGCCATCTTACCTATTTCTTTTTGTATTTTATTTTATTTTATTTTATTTTTTTTAATTTATTTATTATTATTATATTTTAAGTTGTAGGGTACATGTGCATAACGTGCAGGTTTGTTACATATGTATACTTGTGCCATGTTGGTCTGCTGCACCCATCAACTCGTCATTTGCATCAGGTATAACTCCCAATGCAATCCCTCCCCCCTCCCCCCTCCCCATGATAGGCCCCGGTGTGTGATGTTCCCCTTCCTGAGTCCAAGTGATCTCATTGTTCAGTTCCCACCTATGAGTGAGAACATGCGGTGTTTGGTTTTCTGTTCTTGTGATAGTTTGCTAAGAATGATGGTTTCCAGCTGCATCCATGTCCCTACAAAGGATGCAAACTCATCCTTTTTTATGGCTGCATAGTATTCCATGGTGTATATGTGCCACATTTTCTTAATCCAATCTGTCACTGATGGACATTTGGGTTGATTCCAAGTCTTTGCTATTGTGAATAGTGCTGCAATAAACATACATGTGCATGTGTCTTTATAGCAGCATAATTTATAATCCTTTGGGTATATCCCCAGTAATGGGATGGCTGGGTCATATGGTACATCTAGTTCTAGATCCTTGAGGAATCGCCATACTGTTTTCCATAATGGTTGAACTAGTTTACAATCCCACCAACAGTGTAAAAGTGTTCCTATTTCTCCACATCCTCTCCAGCACCTGTTGTTTCCTGACTTTT